>NW_017728914.1:34847890-34935747 GCF_001723895.1 Crocodylus porosus
GTATCAGTTTTAAATCACTGTTTCAAAACAAAATGAAGTGTGTTGAAATATTCGGGGGGGGGTGTTCTCTCAGTAGCACAACTGAAATTTTTTAATGAAATTAGTGCTTTTTCTATGGAAAATGTTGATGGCAATAAAGCTGCATTTTCTGACGTGAAATATTTCCAGGCAAAAAATGATCAATTTGCTGCTGCCATTGCACAGCGTGTTCACACAATGTGTCTGGTTCCCTATGGGGTATTTTTGTCTGCCTTATCTTTGTTGTCCGCCATGATGACAGCAGTTTTATCTCAGCTGGCAGCACCACAGTGAAACATTTTGTACACCCATCCTGCCTTGAGGCAAGACATGCTACATAGGCAGGGCAACCATTTCCCATCCCGTTAGGGGACCATCATATTTGTTCTCCATCAACCAAAGAATTGAGCGTCCCAGAGTCGGCCAGAAACCCAGGTATCCTGATTATACTTCTGTGCCAGGCAGCTGCCTAAAACTTCATCTCCATTTGCCAGCTGCTGTGGTTATGAAAGAGAGCCAGGATAATGGCTAAATAGTCATGGATATACTTCCTTTGAGGGCTCCATGATTGCATGACGTATAATGGGAAGGGCGGTATTGGTGTATGCTGGTTTCAGGTGCTAATGCTTCTGGAGAAGAGCCACTTGGGTCAGGAGTGTGCGGCATGTGTATGAAATTATTTTTGTAGTGTCCAGCTCTGGATCTGTGCTTGAAAGGGTTTCCATTGGTGAAGCATGGACATGGACGTTTCCAGATACGGTGGGAGAAGTGTCCATCAAGTGTCATAACACTAGGGAAGAAGTTCAGTGACGCCAGGGGATAATCTTGGAGCTGTAGCTGCGGGTAATGTATGTGTAGTGTCCCTGTGCAGAGGCTGGAGTTGTGTGCGATGTCTGTGTGTGCAGAAGGCAAGCTGTTTTGGGAATGAAAAAGATGCACTGCAATTGAAACAGTCTGATATTAGCAAACAGCCTGAAAAGTCAGTTGGCTGCCTGGTCAGACAGCTCCCGCGGCTTCCATCACACTCCGTTCAGAAATTGCTGGATGGAAATCTCTGCCCTGGGTTCAGCAGCAAGGAAGAGCAGATGATTGCACTGATCATTGCTACCCCCAGAAGCTCTGAACCTGTGCTTTCCAGGCCCTGATTGAAATGCAACAGAGTTGGGCTCAGATTGGGGGGAAAAAGGACAGAAATTGCTCAGAATTGCAAACAGTTTCATGAATGCGTTTATGGGCAGAAATCAGTCAAGGCTGGAACAGGCCATAAACCATTATGCTGTGCAAAACACTACCCAACGGTTTAGGAAGTTGCAAAAAGCATTTGTTAAATGCGAAACTCAGGACCAGTAAGAAGCTGCTGATAGCGGGCATGCGTTCAAGGTAGTTAATAAATATTCTGCACCCAGTCACCAAGACCTACAGGAAAGGAAGTGTGGAAAAAAATAGCACTTGAGTCTTACCTGTTCCCAGAATGCACTTCGACATATTTGGGTGGGAAACTCAAAAGGATCCAAACCCATGACAGCTTGAAAGAGTTAGGCCTTGTGTCCAGGCAGAAAAAAAATGGTAGTGCTCTAACTTTACCAGCAGAGTTAGAGCAGCACAACCAGCCTTGGAAGGTTTCTTTCGACATCAGGAGGACTTTTTCCTGGCACGTCCACATCCAATCCTGGAAGGGTCTGAACAGCTGCATCTTTCACCAATATTTTATGTCCTCTTTGAGCCAGGGTCACATCTCTACTGAAAGCTCCCTGCTGTGGGTCAGCCAAAAGATACCTTAGGTCATAGACTCATAGAAATGAGGGTGGGAAGGGAGCTCAGGAGGCGGCATCTAGTCCAACCTCCTGCTCCAAGCAGGACCAGTCCCAGCTGCATCATCCCAGCCAAGGCTTTGGCTAGCCAGGTCTTAAACACCTCCAAGGATGGAGACTGCACCCCCTCTCTGGGTCACCTGTTCCAGTGTTTTACTACCCTCCTAGTGTGAGAGTTTTTCCTAATATCCAACCTCAACTTCCCTTGCTGCAACTTGCGCCCATTGCTCCTTGTCCTGTCGTCTGCCCCCACTGAGAGCAGCCCAGCTCCATCCTCTTTGCAGCCCCCCAGCAGGGAGGTGAAGGCTGCTGTTCAATGCCCCTTCGTCTTCTCTTCTGCAGACTAAATCAGCCCGGGTCCCTCAGCCTCTCCTGATAAAAATAGCCGGTGTCTCCTCAAACTGTGGCCTGACAATCACTGGTGATTTGTGATGCATATAAATCATCCTGATACCACCCGTCCACCCTTTTTCAGTTACAAGCTTGGTTGTCCATGACAAATGTTGACGCTTGATAGTTGTCCACTGGCTCTAAGGGTTTGGGAGCAACTGTCTTCAAGAGGGACTTTCATGAGGATGGAGGAAGAGGTTGGTGGTGAGAGCAGTAGCGACTCTGCCAACTTCCTGCTGATTCTGTTGCTTAGGACAGACGGGGCACAATTCAAGGCAGATGTCAAAGCTGCCCTTCCTTTCTTTGGGAGCAAGCCAGCTCCAAGCTGGAAGCCATTCAAACAGTCTCCTCTTTCCAACTGCTTCATGCTTCTTTCCTGGCATGAACTAAGGGGTCTTACAGGACTCATCTCGGCAGGAAGGTTGGGGCCAGTTACCTTCTTCTTTTAAATGTTGTTGCAACTTGAGCTCAACTCAGTCTTCAAAATGAAATGGGTCTCTCCACTTCAGGAAATGTCTCCTTCCCCTTTAGAGAGATACCAATTGGTTTTGCAGTGATCTGACCCAGGGAGGTGAAATTTGGGTCAGAAGGCAGAGGCAGTGCTCACAAGCCCTGAAGAGTCGATGAACACCCATACTGATAAAATGCACTGAGCAAAGGAAGCTCAGTGACTCGCCATAGAAACAGCTCAGAAAATTGCAAGCTCATTAGCTTCTTTTAATGCACATTAGTGCATGGGTTTTTTGTGACTCCTTAATGCGCATTAAAATAGGCTAATGCACATTAAAGCGCACATGTAGATGCACCCACTGTGCCTGCAGGGGTATCTGGTAGGATTAGCCCTATTCTGTTAGTGTGGGAGGAAGCACATGGGTGTAGAACAGCAGCAGGGGATTGTGGGCTCCTGGAGCCATGTGAATCAGAGTCAACCATTCTCCTTGGGTACTTGCCAGCACCCTACCTAGACTCCTGGCAGCCCTGGGCAAACTTTTAGTATCAGGATCCCCTTCTCCCGAGATGATGATGATGATGGTAGTAATAATAATAATGAAAATTACCATTTTGGGGCCCCCTTTCTGTCCAGGCCGCAGGCAGCTGCCCAGTTTGCCCATGACTGTCCGGCCCTGGTACTTGCACACATGTCATGGCAGCCAAGATGCTGCAGCCCATGGCTACACAAGGCCTTCCTCGTGCTCTCATGTTCCACTTGGAGAGGTGAGGATGGGACTGAGAGAGAAAGCTTAAATCAGCAAATATCTTTGGGAGAGTGCTGGCGTAATTCAGTCCTAAACCAAAGAAATAATTCCTTGCATTTCTGTGCGTTATAAATATGGAGTTCCGGCTCCATCTACCTGACTGTACGAATAACCAAGACTTCTTTCTGACAGCCTGTTATCCCTAAATGTAGCCACAGCTGAGGGCAGATGAGCATTAAAACCGGTGTGGGACACACTCACTCACATGTTTCTAACATCAAGCTGGGCTTCCTGGGTGTTTTTTCTCATGCACCCAGGGTTGCAGGGAACTAAGTGACCCTCATCTCCCTCGCAGCAGTGCCAGTTACACAGCACTTGATGTTACCACTCCAGAACATTATGACACATAAGATGGGAAGTCTTGGATCTGTTTTCACAAGGAAACTCCATTAAATAACTCCCCGGCGTGCTGTTCATCACTTTTATCGGCAGTAGGTTGTCATCTGCATGCTGCACGCTGGATCCACAGTTGGCTGAGCGTTGGGCTTCTGGATTCAAATGGTTCTGGCTTCAGACACGAAGAGCTAGCAGGCACAGCTGCAGCTTGCTGATTTACTGCATTACCCAGAGGTGGTCAAAACAGCCTGGCAATCAACTGAGAAGGGGAAGCAGGTCTCTTTAATTAGTGTTTTGGACTAGTTGCAACTGCTTTGTTTTTGATTCAAGCTTCACCAAAGGTGCTGGAGAGGTGGTTCTTCACACATTTCCTTTATACATTTGCAAATGCAAACATGTCACCACCCACTGTGTTGTAGCTGGGCCTCACAGGTGTCCCAAAGCAGAAAGCAGGAGAAGCCGATCATGGTCACAGGCAGGGATAAAAAGCTGCTTCAGGGAAGGGTTGTCACTGCAGATTGTGGGAGCATGGACAGAGTTGTATACTAGGAGGTAGCTACATGTGTGCAGAGCAGGTGATGAGCCCCCTTTCTGGAGAGAGAAAGGATGGAGGCAAGAGGAGAAGAGTAATTTCAGATATACATAGGTATGCAGGCCAGCCCAGAGAGCCTTTCACTGAAGGATACCTTGCTTTTATGTTCAAAGGAGTTTTCTCTATAATGACTCCGCCACGTCTGCTCACCACCAACGAAATGGATGCCACAGGCGATGCCGGCAGAGATGTCAATAAAATATCCTTTGTGCCCATCAGACAACTCTGATTTGGCAAAACCAACCCTCTTTGCAGAAAGAGAGACTTTCTGACAACACGTTATTGGTGGGGAGGGAGGTTCCTTGGGATCAGGGTGGTATTGGTCACATTTGGCCCATAAGTGCTCCTACCCCAGAGTAGCCACTAGGCAAATTTAATTCAGAAAACATTTGGGCTCATTATTAATATTCATTAATCCTGTTAATGATCATCATGCCTAACTGAGGATGAGGCCCTCCCTGCACTTGAGTAGGAGATATCCTGTGCCCCAAAGAGCTTCCAGGCTGACCAGACCGGATGGGTGCAGGGTCAGGGAAAGAAGAGAGCTCATGAGCAAAGAGAACGGGGGATAGCAGCCCATGTTGTGTTGGTCCCTCAGTTTGCAAGAAGGGTAGTATATATAAGGGTGGTTGCAAAAAAGATGGGGCTGGACTGGTCTCAGTGGGGGCAGATGACAGAACAAGAAGCAATGGGCTCAGGCTGCAGCAAGGGAAGTTGAAGTTGGATATTAGGAAAAACTTTCTCACTAGGAGGGTAGTAAAACACTAGAACAGGTTACCCAGAAAGGTGGTGCACTCTGCATCCTTGGAGGTGTTTAAGACCCAGGTAGACAAAGCCTTGTCTGGGATGATGTAGTTGGTGCTGGTCCAGGGGGTGGGACTAGATGTGACCTCCTGAGGTCCCTTCCAGCCCTCATTTTCTATGACGCTATGATTTAGGAAAGTTTCCCAGGCTCCAGCCCCTGTTTCAGCTGCAGCTGCAGCTGCTTGGACCAGCTGGAGCATCTGCCTTGTTCCTCGCACGGGTTTTCGCTCCAGGCCAGCTGTCAGGGTGGGAGTGAGAACTGGGCAGGGGAGCCACCAGCTGAGTCCCTGTGCCCCCGGAGCAGATATGTCCCAAGAGAGAGCCGAGGTGTACATATAAAGCTAACCGAGAGTGGCGCGTTACGTGTCAGGATTGCGGTGAAGTAGCAGAGGACACGGAGGGTGGAAATCATCAGGAAAGTCACCTGCCTGCAAACAGAGCTCCCCAGGGTAGCACTTCTTCCTCTTCCCCTCCTCTTGGGGCAGAGCTGCCATTTGAAACATTAAAAAGGCACCGGTAGAAAGCAGCGGCTTCAGCTTCTCTTCCTGATACCTGTTTCTGAGCTTTCTCACTGAAGTGGCAGTCCCAGCACTGTGGGTGCCCGAGCAAAGAAGGCCACGGAAAGATTTTCTGTCCCCTCCCTCCTCTTTCATTTCATGGTTCGTGTTCTCTGATGGAAGCTCCAGCTAGGCAAATACTTGAATTCGTTTCGGTCCAGGTATTTTCAGGAGGACTCTGTGCTCATTAGCATAGCTACGACCATCAGGATTGGGAGGAACTGATTGCTTTGGCTTCCCTGAGGAGCAGTGGGTCCACGGAGGCTGGTCAAAGTCTCGAGCAGGCAGCATGCCTGATCCGTGGCATGGAGTGGAGCCCACGTTCTCATCTCAGAGGAAGAGGTGGCTGATTGGATAAGGATCATTTTGGAGCTGAGCTGGTAGTTACTTTTCTAAAGACCCCAGCCAGGCACATGGGGTGTCTGGGAAGTCTCTGGAGAACCCCACAGTGTGTGGAGGAGCGAGCACCAGTGCCCAGGGGGTTTTTGCTGGGATCAGAAGGAGCCTGTGAATGAAAGATTGTGGACAGCAAGTCTCCTGTTACACACACCTGAGGGTAGCTTTCCTCCATTTGTACCTGCAGAGCAAAGAGATGAGCCATGCCCGGTCTCTCCATAAATCTCCATATTCTATCAGGGTGGTGGACAGGTCTCCATAAACAGCAATTTGTTTTGAAGCAGCTGATCCGAGTAAGAAACCCATATGGCCATTCTGATGGTTGGCTACCCAGAACCGTTTCTGCCTTCCCTCAGATCCACAAACAGAGGAGCAGCTATTCAGTCGCTGTAGCGCTCACATACAGTACTTTTGATCTTCAGATGAAAGGCCCTATGAAAGTGTACAGAGTTACAGAATCCTTCACTGGACTTCAAAACACTTTGCAAATGCTAATTAATTCCTGTGCGTATCCCTGTGAAGTCACATGAGCAGTCAGAGGCAAATACCTGAACTGGAGAATGGAGGACAGGAAGTGGAGGAATCAATAAAGCAGTGAGCTATGGATAAAGAAGAGCAAATAAAAAGAAAGACAGAGGGAAGGAAGCAGTGAGCGTGTCTACATGTGCACCATCACTGCACTGTAACTTAGGTTATGGCATGGTAACCAAAAATTACTGTGCAGTACAGGAGCACGTCTACACATGTGCAACTGTACTGTGCAGTAAGTATGGCAACGTACATTGACCTGGGCATAAATTTGCTACCTTCATGATGCAGGTAGCAAATTTATGCCTAAGTAGTTACTGCGCAGTAAAGCCATGCGTAGTAACCCTGTGTGTGTGGACTGGCCTGCACATAAGAACTGCTTTCTGCACAGTAACTTTCTGCACAATAAATTACTGCACAGTAAATGCACATGTAGACACACCCAGTAAGACTACGATAACTTCCAGCTGCACCAAAGAGCTGGAATGGACAGCATAAACTAGATCAAGCAGGGATCCTCTCCCCACTATTAACATGTCATTTTTGAAAGGGGCATAAGTGTGCTAGGTATCCAACTTGCACAAGTTACTAGATGATGTACAGGTAGTCAGACTACATGACCACATGGCCCCTTAAACTCCATGGAAGCACAAAAATTCAGTGAGATGGCAAAAGTAAAAAATCTCCATTCTTCCCTTCACAGAAGAGGGTGGGATGGGTGGAGAGAAGAGGACAGATACAGAGCATGATTTTTTCCTTTTCTTGCATGATTTTCTCCTTTCCCTGACACTGGAAGTCTCTCAGTGGGAGTCAGGAGAAGCTGAGAAGAAACAGATGGGGCAAGGGAGGCGGTGGCTTTCTTCCCTGTAAGAAAAATAGCCCCTGGGATGTTAGCAGGTAAACGTGCATTAGGCTACTGCTGTCACTGTTTCCCCTTTGTGGTTTGAGCCTCCCACTCTGGAAGTTTGGAAGATATTAAGGGGGCCAGGATGAAAGTAAAGGTGCTTCTGTGTCAGTATGAACCTCCCGAGAGAGGCCAGGTTTGTGGCAGAGACATTACTTTTCTTCCACATGGCAAAGATTTAGAGGACTCACAGAAGAGTACCACCGGTGCTACCCTTTGTTAGGGCGATAGGTTGTTGAATAAGATACAGCAAGCACAGAGAGACAAGGAAGGAAATTTATATGGAACCTGGACCTACTTAGGAGAGTAATTCATCCTAAAGAAACTACTTCTTGCCTCTAAATAATTGCAAAAAGGGGAATTTGGGGAAGGAACTGTTGGTTCTACAAGGATTACCACAATAAGTCACCCCTTAAGACCAAGGACAAGCGGTGGCACGTTCGGTGCCACCTGAAGGTGAGAGAGGCCCTGAGTAATGGCTCTCCCAGGCCTTTCATCTTGATTTGATGCTCTGTCACCTGGGGAGATTTTTTCAGCAAAGCTAACTAATGTCACCAAAGTGAGAAAACAAATCTCTGAGCGGCTTCTTTTCTTTAACAGTGAAAATTTTGCTCAAGGGGAAAAGGAGAGCAGCCTTTTCGGCATGGCCAGAGCTCGTGACACTGCATGAATAGAGCACAGATTATTTGGCCATTTGCTGAAGTCACCCAACTGGCTTATCAATGGGACTTTTGAGAGAGGTTATTCACTGTGTTAGCCTGAAGGCAGGGTAGATTCTCACCTTATAGACTCTAAATAAGATATATAGAGAACACAAACTCTCTATATATGAGAATTTTGCCATAGATTTTCTCACTAGGGTCTGGTTTTCACTTGTTAAGCCTAACTGGGTCTTCATACACATGCTCCCGGGGGGGGGGATCGGGTGAATTGGGACAGTTTTAATTAGGGTGATATATTGTGCTCCGAGAGCTACTCTAATTAAAGTACCCAGAGCCTCACATGTATCATATCAGCGTCCCACACTTTAAAAATTGTGGCAGGGCACTTTAAATAAAGCTTGTCAAAAGTAAAATGCCCCCACCACTAATTTTTCATTGTGGGGAAGGTGATACATGTGACACTGGAGTCTGCTGGAGTGCAGTAATTACCACGCTCCAGCAGACTTGATTAATCAAGTCTGCTCCAACACGCTGTAATTATAGCACACCGGAGCAGCCTCACTGCACATGTCTAGGCATCCACTGGGCACATCTGCATGTTCATTAATGTGCTTTTGCTAATGCACATTAAATGTAGTACCTCCATTGTGAGCTATTAGAAAAAGGTGCATTAGCCTATTTTAATGAGCATTAGCAGAAGTGCACAGTTTTTGTGACACTTTAATGCACATTAAAATAAGCTAATGTGCATTAAAGCACACATGTAGACATGCTCACTGTGCCTGCAGAGGTATGAGGTAGGATTAGCCCTGTTTTGTTTGTGTAGGGGGAAGTATATGGATGTAAAACAGCAGCAGGGGATTGTGGGCTCCTGAAGCCATGTGAATTGTCACAGAAAGCTCTTCGGATCGCCAGACTTTTTTAGCAGTGGTAGCTACCCAGTCTCTAGGAAGCCATAAGGAAATTAACTAAACAGTCGCTCGGGGTTATGCATTAGTTATTATCTATGCACAGGAGGAGGGCAGCTGTTTTTAACTAAAATATGTATTCATTCCCTCCCCAGGGAACACTGTGGGGAGAAATGCCAGGGCAAAACTTCTTCATACGCATATATGAGAGGTATTGCATTTTTCAGTGCAATTCCAGACTCTCATACAAGGAAAGCAGAGTCGAGAAATGAGCAATGTGCAAATTCAGCAAGTCAGCAAACAGTAAAAGAAATTTAATAAAAACAACACAGGGAGCGAGCCCTGCATTGTAAGCATGGGTCAAATGTCAGAAACCAGCCGGTCGGTCATTCAAAACTCTACAGGAAGCAAGAAAGTATAAGAGAATAACTTCCTCAGCAGTGCAAAAGCTGCATGATGGATGCTGAAAGTGCACAAAACTTTCCTTTTAGCTGGCTAGCAATCCCAGACCAGGTTTGTAATATAGCCTCTGCTGTTCCTAAACCTGTTGGGCAAACCTAGAGCCAACCCTTGCTTTGGGGATGGAATTATTTTGACTGAGATTCACTTTGAGAATTAGGGTTTGCTTAAACGAATAGCTCAGAGTGGGCCTTGAAGCTAAAACCCTTCACAGAACTAAGCCAATGCTTCCATCAACCATTGGAAACATTTGCATCAAATCCCCTGCCAGCCCCAGCAGTGGATGCTGGGCAGCATTAAGTGACTTAGGGGCAGTTCTGCGTGGAGGAAATGGTGAACTGAGCAGAGCGCATCGACTCTGTGTGCGTGTCCAGGACCAGAAGTTGCATTTGCTCTGTAGTCAGGTGTCTAAGAAAAATGTATTCATCGTTTTTTGCATAAATCAAGTCACTGACAAATATGTCAGTCAACTCCAATAAGCCTTTATTAGAAATGAATTTAACAGCAAATCTGGGAAATCCTCCCAAAGCTATCATGGCTTTAGAATCCCAGATTTGCATTTCTAATTAAAAGACTGTCAGTTTAGTATTATTCTCCACAAGAAATAAATTCTAACGGGGGTGGGGGGAGAACCGAGAAGCTCCTCAAACACTTTTCAAAGAGATTTATTCTGTATATTTCATGACGATCTTGTTAATCTTTTTTTTATAAAATGTATTCTGCTAGGGAACCGGTGCGCTCCGTAATAAGATTGCAAAGCACATGCAAATTCCTGTTAGTTTCAGTTACCTTCCGCGAGGGATAAGATCAAAGAGCAAATTGTCTGATCTGGGGTTGCATTTTGTTTTAAGAAATGGGAGATTAGCTGGATGCTTTTCTCCTGCCTGTGAAGAATCCATCAATGCTTAAAGTAGAGCAGAGAAGAAACTCACTTCATGGGAAGACGGGCGATTTGCATTTATTCACTGTCAGAAGTAGCGTGCAGTTCGGGAGCGCCACAGTCCCCCTGTCCTGCAGGAAAGGAGAGGGGGTTTCAAAATTTCTTTTAAGCTGGAATTGAATGCAGTTCAATGGCTCAAACCCACAGAAGCGGAGGGATTTTGAAGCTCCTGAACTGTAGCATTGCTGTCTCCCTACAGATCCTGATTGCTCTCGGTCTGCCTAGCAAATGATCTGACTTTTGCCTGATCAGGCACAATTTGTAATTAGTTCTTTCGCACAGCCAGACAAAAACTACAGGCCGTTGATGAGGTAGGCAAGGTAAATTTGCATTGAAAGCCCACTGGAAGGATAAGGGAAAGGAGAATTTGATGCTAACAAGGTTGGATGCTGGCTGCGGCCTACGCCCGCATGATACTGTCCTGACCTGAGATCCTCCGTTCCTCCTGGCTCCTCTGAAGCTTCTTGCCAGTGGAGGATAGAGATTGTGCAGACAAAAAATCATAACATACAGCAAAGCACAAAACTTGTATTATAACTATACTGCAAGACATAAGAATTATGCTGTAAGGAACTGTGCTTCGGTGTCCAGGTGTAGAAATCTTCAAGAAATGATCTGGAGCAGACGCTAGCTCCCTAATCCTGTATCATCCACCCTTAAGGCAGGCTGCATCTTTGGGCAGCAGCTACATTCAATGTTATTGGCCCAGGAGCCCCCAGCAAGGCAGGGCAAGGGGGACCACAAAACCCCCACTACCTTGCCCTGTCCTCTGTAAGGTCCTTCCCCTAAATAGCGGAGCAGTGCAGGAGCTACCTTGAGATTGGATGCTATGCTCCCTGGCCAACCTTGGGCACCTTCAGTAGAGGTGGCCAAAGCGCTTGCAACGGAGCAGTTGGAAAAATGCATGACTGCAACAATGCTCTTGGTTTCAGCTATATTTGTAACAGCAAAAAAGTAAAAACAAAGCATCAGCAAAAGGAGAAAGTCAAGCGATTCCCTTCAGCTTTATCATCTTGATTCCTGCGTTAAGGCATGCATGGAAATGTTAATTATTAATTCAAACAGTGTTAACATTGTTTACGTATCATTTTGCTCTATATCTTATACAGCCTTTTAATTGAGATGCACAAAGAGTTGAAGTGATAATGTGGAAAACAAACGTCTTGGCTCATCAAAGGGACGGGTTTTTTTCCCCCTTGCTGAAATGACATATTTTAGAAGTGAAGCCTCTGAGCGTTATCCAGATTTGACATTTCAAGGGTCCCAAGCCAATTTTTTGTCAGAAATTTCATTTTGGAGGAAATATTAGAATTGTGGCTTTTTTGTTCCCAGTTCACAGAAAGCATTTTTTATATCTATCACAGGTTCCCACAGAACAGATTCCAGTTCTAATTTCAATCATGTGCTGTAGAGAGGATATACATACACCAATCTCATTTCCTAGGGGAACATGAACCCAATAGTGATATTCCAGTACTGATATGCCATTTTTGGTAGCTAGAGTGATGAGGGTAAGAGTTAACTAGAGGTGGGGAGAAGGCATGAAGTGACTGTAAGCAATTATAATAGTCACAGATTGGAGTGTGTGGGACAGAGACACTCCAGGTCAAGAGGGAATAATATAGGTAAAAAAAAAATCCATCTGGCTAATCTAGCTATTGCACCATTTCCCACATCTCTAATTTAACTGAACATTAATTAAAACCTTTTGCTTCACTGTGATCTTCTTTACTTTCACAGATTTTATTCTTTTGAAAAATCCTGCTCATCCCAAGAATTAATATGATGATGAATTTTAATAAATGCAAAGGTCAGGCGCACACATCCAAATGTCAGGACCCATGGCACATCCTTGTGAGTGCTAAATCCTGAAAATCTCTCCTTCCTTTAACAGAGTGCTCAGTCACTGGCTCTTGTTTCAGGATAGCAGAGAGCTGACTATCTTAATGTTATGTTTGGCATGGGCTAGGAGACATGAGAATACTAAATGCAAGAGATTTCAAGCCCAGGCTGTTCATTAGGGATAATTAATGGATTGTGCTGGGGCTTAAGCAGTTGGTTTAAAAAATGACCTCTGTCACTTAAGTTGAAGGTGATTCTTTGTTAGTGCTTCAGGGCTCATGTACACATCACGATTTTTAAACCAGGGACCCATGTTACTTTTTAAGCCAGAGACCCGGCTTAATTTGTTTGAAAACCTAGTGCATGTACACATAGATGCAACGCTCCAAAATAAACACGTTTAAATGTTATAAACCTATTTATTTTGATGAGGATTAAAACCCATGGTGTGTACAGGTGCCCTAAGTGACTTAAGAGATTCCATGTATATCTATAGTGCAGTGTGGTGTGGATGAATACAAGCTAGCTTCAAACTAGCAGTGGCATGTAATGGTACCAGTGTAGCCACTATGGAGCTCAGCTTGGGCTGGCCACCCAAAAAGTCAGCTATTTGAACAGGTTTTGACTTGCACCAAATTTTGTGTTGCTATGACTACACTGCTAACGCACAGGGTAGATGGGTTCAAGCTAACCTGGGCATGTCAGCATAAGCTGCAGTCACAGCTGTGCATCCATAGTACAGATATAACCTCAATTCTGTCAATGTTCAATGAGTCATAAAAATCAAAGTGACTTTGGAAAATGGGACTTTGTGTCCAAAGTCACAGAGGTGCTTTTGAAAATGTTACTTCAGGTACTAGCAAGGCTGTATCTTGATCTACAAAGGCAGTGGTGCAAGATCATACTGCATTGTAGAGGCTACTATCATTTTTTCTGTCATTATGGCTGGTAAGCAGAAACATTCTTGTACTGGGCATTGGTTCAGAGTGATTAATGTACCTCATTACCCAGATAATTCCAAGTTGAGTGCCATCTGCCTAACATATGTCAGGGGTATCAAGTCATAGGCACGTCTGGTTGGGTTGCGTCTGACTACGTGATGCGTCATCATCGTTGGCATTCTCCATTCATTATTGCTATCTATTTATCAGTCATATTGCAGTCGAACCACTGCACTAAATGCTCTTTAAATACACAACAGACAGCCCCTTCCCCATCAAGCTTGAAATCTTGTCAAGTATATTGCCACGTATTTAGAGGTCTGCCTTAAGGTGCTGTCTCCTAAGTTGCATATGTAGCAATGAGGACCACATGCTGCCCCTCGACGTTGTCTCAGATGAACATCAAACACAAAGACATCATCATTTTAAAGGCCATGCAGGAACCTCCTTGTATCACCACCTCTTACACTCAGGGTACCCTGTTCTGACATGCAGAAGAGGGTCTGTTTGTCTGTCTCTGCCAGTGCTTTCTTGGGGGGAGCAGAGACCAACAGCCAATTGCTGCGTTTCTATCCAGGTAGTGAGGTGCATACCCAGGAAGTCTAAGCTAGTGTTGGGAAAAGGCATCGGCCAGCTGATGATCCTGAAGGCTGAAACCCTCTATAGGAGGGTAGCATCTGTTCAATTTCCCCAACATTATTCCCACCCCAAAGTGCCTTATCTCTCGCTTAGACCAGCGTTTCTCAACCCGTGGGCTGTGACCCAAAAGTGTCTTGCAAGAATATATGAAATGGTTGCAAACAAACTTTTAAAAATGGATCAACAAATGAGTTCTCCTTTCACTCCTGCCCAGGGCAGGGGGTCGGACTTGATCTACTTAGGTCCCTGCCGACCCTACATCTATGAAACTATCTGTGAAACTATGAAAGGAGAAAAAATTGTGAAATGGGGACTTTTCCCTTGCAGGCTGTGGGCCTGGGACCTGAGGGCAGAGGGCAGTGAGTCAGGAGTGAGGGGCACTGGGTCAGGACTGGCCGTTGATGCTTACAAATGGGTCCTGGTGCAAAAAAAGTTGAGAACCACTGATTTAGACCACCTGTTGGGCTAGACAGTGTGGGAACAAGTTAGTGCCTGTGACCATGTATCCGCTGGCCGCTTTGCTGAAATTACCAACAAAGGAGGGGATTTCTTTCATGGTTTGAAGGGAGACCAGGACAGCGCAACAATATTGTGCTGGGTTGCAAATGGCTGCTAAGTGGTAACAGCATGTCTATCACCTTTGGACACGAAAGCCGTTCCTCTCTCCCCTGCTTATAGTCAGGATTCGGTTTGTTTTTTCAATGGCAAGTAAAGAAGCCCCATCAGCTTTCCACCGCCCTTCAGAGATGGGAGATATTAACTGGGTCAGGGGCCTGGACTCTGTCCAGAACTATGCATTGCATTGCTTTGAAATCTTTCACACCCAGCTCAGGTTGCAGGTGGGAATGAGTCCGCTGACATAACGGAGCCACCGTGCTGTTTATCCCACTGGTCAAGAGAGGCTCTGGAGTGGAGAAGAAGGGATGCAGTGCTGGCTTGAAGCACACTCGTATTGCTGCTTGAAGGAAGTGGTTTGACTTCTACGAGCCTGGAAGAAGGATGTTAAAAAAAAAGGGGGGTGGGGGTTGATGTTTTGTCCCTATAATTTACTGTGGTTGCATTTCTTGTCATTCGCTCTGTCTGGGCCTTGCAAAAAACCACTGGGCTGGTTCTTCTGGGAGCGTGAGGCTGACAGAGTGTGCTGCGTTGGCTTTTATTTCTCCAACATTAAAAATGTGCAGCCTCCCTTCTGCCTTGCTAGTTGCAAATGTGTTTGGAAGGGCTCTGTTGCTGAGCAGATGTGGTCCCTGGTTTCCATTAGACAGTGTCTCTATGAAACGGCGCTCAAAGGGAAATGATTTTAACTAAAGAGCTTTCAGGTCAGGTTGATATAAATGAGGTGATTACCCGACACCTAAAAGAAGAGTTACTGTCCCATTACAGGCATTTAAAATAGACCGGACAGAGCAGTAATGTATCATACAGAGAAGTGGGTTGAAGGACAGACTATGTTAACTCGGTCTTCTCCCATCTCTAATGTCTGTGATTAGTGCCACGTGGTTTTTTCCTAGCCGAAGCGGTGATCTGTGCAGTTTGGTTTGCCAAGCTGCATTCGCCCACAGGAGTTCATGAGAAATGGTGGCAGCGAGATGCCTTACCTCACGCAAAGCCCAACAAAGGATGACCTGCGAGCCTCTTTTGAAGGAGGTATTTGTATAACTGTCACGCAGGGCAGATTGCAGGGGAGTGACCCAGAGTCAAGACCCAAGAGTGCAGATTGCAGGGGAGTGACCCAAGGGATGCTGCAGAAAGCAAGGATTGAGCTTTGGTGTCTCCGGGGACGCTGGTGTGTCTCACGGGTACCCGCATTTCTCTGCAAGCTAGACAACACGTCCCTCTAACACCCTGGCATACAAACGATCTGGTCTAGCACATTTAAATGCAATTTCATTTAACATCCTCCCAGGTGACTGATAGGAAATGCAGCCCATCATTATCCCTGTGAAATACGAATGCCCTATCCTGCTTCTCTCTACATAAGCTTAATACAGGGGGAAATGGGTAGGATGCAATGGCTTGTGATGTACAGAAGGCCACACTGGATGATCTAATGGGGCCTCCAGACGATGAATCCCTTGAACACAAAACCGAACGCATGCTTTGAGGACTTTTGGCTCGCTTTACCATCCTTTCTAACAGTTGATAGTCGAACTACGGCATCTTTATTGTTTGTCACAGATGTATGGATTTCTCCATCATGTCACTACAATTCGACCTTGGAATCTAAATGTTCCAGCGACTTATATCACTGTGCTTTTCTGTATGAAAATCTGAAATTACATGAAAATATTTATTTAGTCGGGCAGCCATTTCCACCAAAGGGGGAATAAAAATTGGGTGGATTTTTACTCAAATCTGTTTCCTGACCAGGTAAAGACATCAAGAAGCATCCTTCTGTTTGAGCACTGAGCTTCCCAGGAAGTGGTGGGGAAAGCGCATGTTGCTCGACAGCATTTGCTGTGGTATGAAGCCATGTACTAATCTCCTAGCTGATACCAGTGACTTGCATCTTCACCTCTTTCGTGCTAATCCCCCTCACCCTCTCCCTTCCCGTTCAGATCTCTCTCTGGCCGCATCGTGGGTGGCGTCTGGTGGTTTTTCACCCTGATCATCATCTCCTCCTACACGGCTAACCTAGCTGCCTTCCTGACGGTCGAAAGGATGGTGTCACCAATCGAGAGTGCAGAGGACCTGGCCAAGCAGACAGAGATCGCCTACGGGACCCTGGAAGCTGGGTCAACTAAAGAATTTTTTAGGGTAAGATAAACCGAGGAAGACTTTCGGGCAAAGCATCCAGTCAGCCCCCTCATTGCATTACCCGAGGATGCCAGCACATGTGGTTTGCTGAACACTGTAAATACCCTTGAAATATACAGTAATTACATGCTTCTGCAGATTACTAAGTAATTACACTTAGCAGCTCCAGAAGTAATTACCCTGTGACTCGCAACTCAAGTTTACAGAATAAGTACTATTTGGCTTGCCCTGTAATTAAATGGCACCACTTACCATGTATAAATAAGCTGCCATTACTTACGGCAAAAGCAGAGACAGCAGGGCCAGGAAGGACCATCATACGATGGTTGTCCGGTCTGTCTCGTCCTTTGTGCGTGATTTCACCCGGCATCCTTTCCATCATCATCTTCCCTAACCGGTTCTCGGACATCTGCAACGGTGAAGAATTTATTGCCTCCCTTGAGGGTCTGCTCTGCCAGACAGTTGCTCTTATGGTTAGAGATGTTTCCTCCTTACCTCACCTCCGGGCCTTATTTCCCGGACATGCTTCCTCATCCTTGCCTCTTCTGCATCTCAGTGTTTCCCTTGTTTCTCCATTCATGATGCTGTACAGTCTTTACAGCCTGTGATCGTCCCCTGCTGCAGGAAGAGGTTAAGTTCCCATTTCCTTGTGGGATATATAACTTCACGCATTGCTTCTTCCTTTCACCTGTGCTTCCTGGGTTCATAGTTTCATAGTTGGTAGGGTGAATGACACACGTTTTACCCTGCAAGTCCACGCTGTAAGTGCCCAAGAGCATTTGCTGGATATTTGCTCACTCTGACCCAAAGTCACCCATTAAACCACCTCTAATATAGCTATCCTTCCTCAGCGAAGCCAAGTCATAGGCCTCGACTCCAGCCAAACGCGAGTCTCCGCTTCCACCTCCCATATAACACTTGCTGGGTTTATGTTTCGCCCTGCGTAGCGCTCTAAAATAGCAGTGTTTGAGAAGATGTGGACATACATGAAATCGGCCGAGCCCTCCGTTTTTGTGAGGACCACGGAAGAGGGCATGATCCGGGTGAGAAAGTCGAAAGGGAAGTATGCCTACCTCCTGGAGTCCACGATGAACGAGTACATCGAGCAGCGGAAACCGTGCGACACAATGAAGGTGGGAGGTAACTTGGATTCCAAAGGCTATGGCATTGCAACGCCAAAGGGGTCTGCACTGAGGTAAGTAGCTTGGATTTGCTTCTTCTTGCTGCGTAGCCCAATGCATCAGTGTATCCCCGTGGCTCCACCTTCATTGTCGTAGTAATCACGAAAGCAGCGGGGGGTCGGGGAGGCATCAACCCATCCCAGGGTGCCCGAGGGATTTAAACAACGTGGCTTCCATTAAGCAGTGATGGGAGTGACTAATTTCTTCAAGCCCTTCATTTGGAAATTGGCTCCCCACGGAAGTGGCTGCACTGTGTAAGCCGGCAGGGATGTTGTTGTCTCGTAACCGTTGATTAACTGAGCGTTATTTTGAAAGGACGCGCATCCCCGGGGCGTGTGAAATGCACATCTTTGCAATGTGTGGGATGACCCCGGATTGGCGCCTGGCTGAACCGAGGGGGTTCTCGTGGTAGAAGTATTTTGGTGTGTGTCTGCAAAGAAACACGGATGCGCAGGGCAGAAATGGAAAATGAAGTGGTTTTCATCCTTGCTATTAAAACAAAATAAGGGAAGAGCGCTCCAGCCTGCCAAGGAGTGAATTTGAATACAGCTGGCACCTTTCTGTTGAGGCCCATTCCACATTTCTGAGCTCAAACCAGCCATTGTCAAAGGCCTGTGCCAAAAAGCCAGCCTCCACTAGCAAACGAAATATTTCCAAAGACTTCCTTTAAAGAAAAGAGAGCGAAGCCCTTCAAAAAGCACAGAATTCAGATCTTATAAATACGTTTGCAAATCCCCAGGGATATAGAAAGAGCGTTATAAAGAACAGCTTTTCCCAGTTGCAGGTCTCTGTTTAGCCCCCAAAGCAATGCATCGGCACCGAAAAACCCACCGTCGCTTCTTGGGAATGTAGAGAGAAGAAATGAGGGTCAGCAACGTTTCTATTTTATATGGGGCTTTCTTATTTTCTTTACCCTGACAAAGATAGTCTAAGTAGTCTGCCCAGGAAGACACAGTGGACAAATAAAAGCAAAATGAGAGGGTTTTGTGGCACTGAGGATGCTAAAAAAAAAAGAGAAACTGGGTTGTCTTATGGTAAGAGTGATTAATAAAACTGGGGCTTTCAATTTAATTCCGTTAACACTGTAGTAAGGAAAATGGCCTTTGATCCTGTATGTACTGGGATTTAGTCATTGCTGGCCAGCAACCGGTGTAGCTACACAGGGGCAAAGTGCTGCATCTACCCAAGGGAAGCTGTTACTTGCACCCATGAGTTTTTCCCCACTTTCAAGCAGCGATAAACATGAACCAATGCAAATTGCAGCTTCCCTTCTCGGCATGTGGGTGTTGGCACCAAAGCAGCTCTGCCACTTGCTGGCGGGTGGCCGAAGGGGGCCAAGCACAGACGAGATCTCACTCGTGGCGTTAGTCCTGTCCTCCCTCCATTAACAGAGGTTCCCAAGTCACGTCCGTGTCAACCAACCATCAAAAGAGGACAAAACTAAGTATAAAAAATGTATGTGTTGTTAGAGGAAAAACCTGATGGGAAAAAATGTACAGAAGGAAAAGGAGGGTAGGGCACAGTCTTTTATCTGAAAGCTCCACGAGGCATTAAACACAATGGATCAAATCCGGAGTCCCACCGAAGCCAGTGGGAGGTTTTCCTTGGTAAAGTCTGAGCCCAAGCTGAGCGAACTGCTTGGGACCTGTGCTGATGGAAGAGAAAAGGAGTTGCTGAATGAATGGAGTCCTGCTGAGCAGGATGCAAAGCAATTAAGAAGATAGGAAAGCTTCCAAGAAAATTGGGAAGCCAAAGGGCCACCGTGTCCTCTTTAAATTTCAGGATTTCACCCACTCAGATTAGTCAGCTTGTTCGTTTGTTGGCTAGGAAAATGTATTCTTTAGGACACCGTTTCTCCCCTGAGAGAATCGGCACGTCTGAATGGAGGGCAGGGGTCCGGAAGGCAGTTTTTCCCTTCAGACGTAGCTCAGGCGATGATGATGTGCTTTGGGTCCCTCGGAGCAGATGTGGATGCACTGTCCCTGCTTCTGGGGGGCGTCCCGGCTCGCTCGCTCCAACATTTATGTTCAGTCTTGCAAATATGGAAATAAGGATACAGGACTGATGTTCAGAATAACCCCCAACGTGCCCGGTCCAGTCATTTAGGGCATGTGAGGAAGCCATTAAACATGGTCTTAAAAAATAACCAACCAATAATTGCCAAAAGTCAGCTCAGTCCTCCTAGCCTAAGCCTCCCTTTAGCAGGCACACTTCCAGAGCACGGTTAGACCTTAAACGATCGGAAAACAAAGGAAAAATGCTTGATTTTCCATTTGCCCTGTTGGTGCTTCTTTGGAACAGATGCTGTCGGTTTTCTGTCCCACGCTGTTCGTTTTGTCGTGTTGTTGTTGTCGTTGTTTTAATTGTCCAACTTTCAGTAGTTTCTCTACAGTCGTCATGTGGTGTCTGTCTTCACTATGGGGCCCTGCACATGACAGCATGCACCAGGCAAGGTGACACGCAGGATGCTGATATTGTTGATGTTGCACCGTTAACACGGGCTCCTCCCAATGTTTAGTCCTCTACCATCCGCACACACAAAACCTTTTGACCGAGTTTTGCAGGGCTTATAGCCAGAACAAGCTTACCTAGTGAGGCACATGGGCTCCCACTGGACCTTCTGCTGGACCTACCCACCCTGAAGTGAAGATGCAGGCAGAGCCACTGGAGTGCTACAAGTCCTCCAGTGACCTTCCCACAATCCCCTCTGAAGGGCAGATCAGTTCGGCCATGAGCACAATGGACTGGGGATGAGGCCTAGAGCAACTCAGCACAGCGAACCACAAGATATTCATCAGGTTGCCTATGGGCAAGTGCAGAAACAGGAGGGCATAGTCATGTAGGTAGTTCTTTGCAGTGGGGATGATCATACCCAGGTGAGACTAAGACCCGTTAATCACCCAACTAAGTTGTGGAGGGTAGAAATAGCCTCAGGTATTCCTGGCAAGAGAACTTAGGGCCCCTGGCCTTGTTCCCTTTCAAGTCAACAGGAGTTTGGCCATTGGCTTCAGTAGGAGCAGGACCACTTTCAAAAGACAGGACGTTTTCTCGTGATTTTCCCAGAAAGGATAGGCATGTCAGGTATGTTCACAGCAAAAGCCCGGTTCATTTTCATGGCAAAAATGGTGGGGTGGAAATCATCATTTTAGTTGAATTTTAAAAAGGTAAATTTTATGATACTCCTTATTTGAATGATTTTCTATTAGAGAAGCTTTAACTAGCTGTCATTAATCGTTTAATAGCACATCGGGGTAGTGAACGTTAGCACACAACATATAAAAACCTGCCCCCACAGCTTGGTTTGATAAAGGATGCTACATGCTCCAAACCAAATGGGCAGCCGCACCATTGCATTGCTCCAAAGTCTTCCTGAAGAAAGAGTGGGAAAGGGGCACGGCTTATTGGTAACCCAAGATATGTTAATACACTGCCAAGACCTGGACAGCCTGTATTGCATTGACAGCACAACCATATTGACCTGATCATATGCAGTCAATGCTCAAAAAGCCCGTTTAAAAGCCCATGGCTCCTCATAGGCTCATCAGAGGGGCTACTGGAAGGATTTGCTTACCAGCCAGGCTCATGGTATCAGAAAGATGGATATCTGGCTTGAGATGTACATACCAGCTCTCCGTTCTGGGGTGCATAGTTGTCCATAGACTCTTTCTCCTAAGTTTCAAGTGTGGTAGCAGAAAGCATTTGCACCTGGCTGTCAGAGAACATCTACAGTCCCTTAATCCCCACAGTAACATATTTGTGCGCGTGCAATTGTGTGTGTGTGTGTGTGTGTGTGTGTGTGTATACCTGTTGGGCCCTCTTTTATTTCTTCCAAAACATATTGCTTCTCTTTATGTGTTTTGAGGGCCAGGTGATTGGATTTCAGGCCAGATTTAATCTTTTTCCTCCTTATTTTCTGCATGGAAGCCACAAGACAGCAAATAAAATGTTTTCAGCAGTCAAAGTTGCGCTTGGAGGCCTGCTCCTGATCCCACTCAAGCCACGATAAGGATGTTGACACTGACTTGAATGGGAGCAGGGTGGAAAACCCAGATACAGCCGCCTTCTTGCGATGCATGGAAACCTGCCTCCCCACCAGTTCCTTCAGTATGAGCGGCCCAGGGCATTTTGCCCCTAGATTAACTTGATTACCCAGCATTCAGAGGATCAGTTTAGTGCATCGAGGATCAAAACTGCACCATAAAAGACAGATGATCAAAACAGAGGAAAGGAAATGAGGGGGAAAAGATATAAAGGTATAATTCACATTTTAAGAAGGAATAGAGATGTTGTAAGAAAGAAGAAATGGGGAAGCCTGAGTTTGAGAATTGGGAGTGCCTATCCGTGCACTCTGCACCCTAATTAGATTGATTAAATGAGATGAATTGATTTAAACTAATCTAATTAGGTTAACTAGGTTAGTCGAGTCTGATAGGATATTCTAATCGGAACGCTCCAGCGTGTTGCCGCATCAGGCGTATTCAGTGTCCTGTGTTTCAAAATGGCAGCTCTAACTAAAACTCATCCAACAAGCTTTAGTTAAAGCACCCCAGCAGCCATTTTGGAATGCGGGGCACTGAATACACATGACACTGCAGCATTTTAACTAGAACCAGGAGCCGCTCTAATTAAAACACCCTCCCCCCCTACCCTGGGGCACGTGTCTAGGCCTTACAGGAAAGCAGGCACCAGAGGCACTTAAGCAGGTATGTCAGCTTTTCTAAGCCTGATGAGCAAATAAAAATGTTCCCTGTCAAAAGTCCACCTAGAATGACACATTTCAGAGAAATGTCCCAGGCAGCTAAATCTTTTATCAAGAAGCCTGTCACGGTGAAGTATTGGAGGCTCTGTATACTTCAGACGAACTGGAGTGCGAATCCGTTATTTTAAATGACACCATTAAATAAAACATATAATGTGTGATACAAAATATCACATTAGTTATCTTTATAGCCAGGAAGTCCACAAAGGATTGACTGTGCTAATTGACTATGCCTTCACAGAAGTTAGCTATTCCTTCATATCATTTCTTAACAACATTCCTTGCAGATGGTGTGTTAATTAACCTTTATTCTGCTTTGGAAGATTGAAATAATTTTAGTGTTACTTAGAACTGAATGCTTCCCTTGGATACACCCATCTGCTTCCATTGACTACATCTGACGTTGTACTTTGACCCTGGTGGTGTTATCTAGAGATGAGGAAATAGTGAGCCAAATTCATCCCTAGAACAGCTGCCAGATGTCTCCTCTTGGACTGGCAAAAAGCCATGAGCATGGCTCTTTGCATTTCAGTCTTTCATGAAAAGAGCTTGATTGTTGCCCTTTGGAGTGAAACAGGTTCGATCTCCAAAGAGTCTGCATAGCACCCCAGAGGTCTCAGTCCCACAACGTAATCCCCACGGCAGGATCTCTGTGGTTCAGGGAATCCCACTGGAGTGGATGAAATCACACCCAGGTAGAAGGATCTGCCCACACCCAGGCCTTTTGAGCCATAGGAAGAGTGTTTGCCCCCAGGTGCTTACCGCTCAACTTGGGGAAAAGTTGTGTGAATGCATCTGAAGGCGGAGTACATCATGGTGTTGGGTCTGCATGCTACCCAATTCTTGAACCCAGCTTGTTCTTCTTTCTGAATGAAAGCATCTCCCCACCAGCCAAACGGCTAGGACCTATACCAGAAAGTTTGTCAGTTGAAAGATGCACGTGCAAAAAACACTGGAAACATCCATCAGTTCTAGGCGCTCTGAAAAAATATATAGGTACATGCATCTGAATAGGGCAACTGCCATCTTTTCATCCCCCCGAATCCTCCTGGGAACATGGCAATGAAACTATTAAGCCTACATCACTATTCATAGCCAACTGCATCTGGAAAAGGTGTGAGGGTTACTGGTCCTGCAAAGCATTTGCATTGTAGACCCAATTATACTGGAAGCCCTCTGGCAGACCTGAGTAAGGCTAAATCATAGCAGACTCCAGTGAAATGAGACTGCAGCTACTCAGCTGAGCTAGGCATCACTGCATTGACTTCAGGGGAGCAATGTGCGTTTCCACCAGCTGAGGATCTGCCCATCTATTTCCACACGTCCCAATCATACATCAGCTTGAACACATGAAGGTTCTCCTTGAATTGCCTAAATGTTTCTCTTTTCTGTTACTTAATGAGAAATGATTGCTGATTGTGTTGTTTTTATATGTCTTTTGTGATGTGAGAATCACTCAAGAGGGACTGGCGAGCCAGACTCCCCTCCCCCACTCCAAAAGTACCCCAAACCTGACAAATTTTGCACCTATAAACATTATCGTTGTTCTCGAATTGATTTTTTTTTTTTCGGTTGGTAAAAACAAAAATCTCTGCTGATGCTCAGAAGTATATCTAGCCTGACCTGTGTGTACCAATTTGACTGCTGTAGAAGAAAGCATAAAAGCAGGGGACTGCTATTACTCAAAGCAAAGCCATTCGGTGACATAGTTCCCTACAGCTTCTTCCACGTAGGCAAACTCTCGAGAGGTCCTCGGGAATGAATTTCCTGATTGCAAGGGATTGAAGCATGTGGGGGAAGGCTGGATCAGGGACACTGGTTCACCGATCCCTTGTTGTCACATGACTTGACGAGTGTTCTCCGCTTGTTACTCATCGAGTGTTATCTATTCATTTTAAAGAAACCCAGTAAACCTGGCAGTGTTAAAACTGAACGAGCAGGGGCTTTTGGACAAATTGAAAAACAAATGGTGGTACGACAAGGGCGAATGCGGCAGCGGGGGAGGTGATTCCAAGGTCAGCCCCAGTAAGAACAAACTAGTGGGTATAAACAGCATGGATAGTAACCAGCAACTGCGCTGCCAACACACCTTGCAGTCCAACGCATAGGGAGAGCAAACGGAACGAGCCCGAGAGCAATGAATGCCCCCGCTCTGTAACGACGTGCCCTTTGATTGCTAAACCAAAACGGAAGCAACCAAGAATTAAGTGGGACTAGAGATAAATGCATAGACGCCAACACCTGCATGGTCACGGGGGCTGGTCCCTTCCTTCGGCAGAAGGGAGAGGAAGCGCTTGGTTGTGTCAAGGCCTCTTGAAGGCAACCTCCCTCCTTTCCCCACTTCCCCCCCAAAGGCCCTGCTGGATTCTCGTGGGCACGGACATACGGAGGAGACTGAGATACTGTGCAGGGCCCTGCCAATTGTTGATGGCACTGCAGACAGGGAGGGTCTGCTCTCATCCACATTGGCGGGAGCATTGCAAGTATCCGCGGCAGGTGGTTGAGGTTGCTGGTTACTCAAAGTGATATAGTAATACTCATCTTGCTGTGCTGGAGGAAGAGCTGTATGATTATGCCGGGCGGGGGGGATGCTATGCTGGAGGAGGGGCGGGGTGGCTAGATGGAGTATTCAATCGTATCACTTTGTCAATGTATAAACTTGTTCAATGAATGCTGTGAATGAACTGTCTGTGCTGAATAACATAAAATAACATTGGTAATGTTATTTATGTTATTTCCCCCCTGGTTGAAGAGGTCCCGTAAACCTAGCGGTTTTGAAACTCAGTGAGCAAGGCGTCTTAGACAAGCTGAAAAGCAAATGGTGGTACGATAAAGGGGAGTGTGGAAGCAAAGACTCCGGAAGTAAGGTCAGTCACCCCCAAAGAGGTCGGGCATGCCCATAAAACCAATCGAGTGTATATCCCAAGAGCTCTGGCCTTAGCGCTGCCAGGATGTGGGAGCTCATGCGAGGCTTTTTTTTTTCCAGCGGCTCACCCAAATGTGGAGGGTGCTGAGCAGAGCACCCGTCTTTGAATAATTACTCTTCATTTACATGGTAATCGCTTGGGACTGAAAGGGCAAATTGTCAGAGCCCCACGCAGGAAATGAGGCAGTGAGGGCAACTCCCCCCCCCCCCCCCTTGAAAAAAAGCCCAAACCTGCTGCATGGCTCAGTGGAGAGAAAAATACTCCTTCGTCCAGATCATTAGCCCTCCTGCTGTCATCCCGGGGCCGGGATCCGGCATGCTGGCCAGAGGGAGGGGCAGTGCTTGGGATCAGCCTTTGCATCGTCCTTGTTTCTGCCCAGCTTCGAGGGATGCTCAAAGGGGACGGTCAAGAGCTTTTTTGGAAGACAGCAGAGGAAATCCCCAATATCCCGACCAGCTGCCATTCCTCCTGCAGTAAAATCCTGAGGGCTGTTTCTGAGGTCTTAATGATGACCATGCCTCACCAGGATAGTCAATGCATTGCCTCCCGTCAGCGTTTTGTGAATATCTGACATGCCGATAGCATTCCCAGTCGGGGGGGAGGGTGGTTTGGTGAGACTTCCCCCCTAGTGCTTAATCCAGCCATAGGGCTGTTGGAAACTCTTGAAATTTCTGTGTGCGCAAACATTTCCATTGAATTACTAAAAAGGGGGATATTATCAAAGGCGTTTTTGTGCAGTTTGGTTCCCTCGTTTCAGCCCTCCCCGACGGTGCGTATCTCACCGACTGCATCGTGAAGGGCTGTAAAGCACCTTGTGTACAGCAAGAAATACAAAACTCGATTCTGCTTGTCTCTGTGTTATGTCACATCCACAGTAACAACTCTCCCATTGCATGCTACGTAGCGCGGGACAGATCGTGCGCAGTTCAAAATGCTACTGACCTATGCATTGTGCCTCACCGTCTAACCAAATATTCCATAGTTACCATGTAAGTGAAGAGTAATTACTTTATCACGTACCTTGGACACTGAAGGGATGACACAGCTTCCATAATGCCTTCCCTACAAGCCTGCATGCAGCAGTAGTAGAAAAAAAAAAAAGCAATAGCTATTAAAATACCCTAAAGGAACTGGATATGAAATGGATCCTGTTTAAAAACAAAAAAAAGAAAAAGGAAATATTTGCAAATGTTTCAATATTTGGGGGCGGGGGGGAAGGGAATAAATAAATCAGGTCTAGTGCTTCATTCCACACAATAGAATAACCAATGGAAACCACAGCAGAAGGTTTGGGACACATGGGTTTATGTGGATCCTATGACCTCAGTGCGGAGCACATGTTATTTACATGTATTTAAAAAAAAAAAAAGCTAAACGCACATTTGAATCACATGTGACCTAAATGGGATTGGAGAACAAAGTCATGAGAGCTGCTTGAAACCCCATGTGTATAATCTACAGGCACACCCCTTTAAACTAGGTGTGGTTTTAAAGAGAGCAGGGGAGAAGGGATAGTGGATATCCTAAAACTTTACAGGAAGGGACCAGATCACATTCTGTGTCTTAATCAGTCCCAAGCTCAAAGTCTGCAGTTGCAACGTACTATTAAATCAGAATATACTAGGTCAGTATTAAAATCAACAGACCTGAGCGCCCACCCTCTTGCAGAAGAACAGGACAAGCCCACAGCTTGCAGGTGCAATATGCTTTGCTTGTGGGAAACCAGCCCCCTGAGAGACCCCAGATCCCGTTTGCATCTCTGAAAGGCCACAACATTAAAGGACAACCTCCTCCCCGCCCTGCTCCATTGTTAAATAGCACACCCCAAATAATTTCAGCCTCATGATAGAAGGTGGAGGACGATGCATCCCATCACACAGTTTAAGTGCTTGTCTAGTGATAGAAGGCCAGTGCACCCGAGCCCCCCGCTCATCGCCCACCCCCTCGGTGCTCCTCTTGCTCTCCTCCTCAGCAGTTTAGGCCAGGTCTGCACACGTGTGAGAGCTGCCAGGGATCACATCCCTCCCAATGTACATGGGCACACACACACTGGGCAGAACCATCCCCACTCTGTACATACCATTTACTTATCAAATCTTGCCATTAGAAGGGTTTCGGTGCAGAAGGCTGAAGGGGGAGCCGGCCTCAAGGGGTCTGCCTGGAAAGGTCACGGGCCATGTACAATCTTCAGCATCTCTGGAGTATTTGCTTAAATAAAACATACCCCTCTGGCTCTTGGAGATGCATTTCAGGAGATGCTACATGCCAGATACGTTCCTGAACACGGCCACTCACCTCCTTACTCCCTGAGCTTCCTTAACATCCCCAGTGCTCCCCTGGGAGCCCCAGGCAATGTGTTACTGGGCCAGCCCATCACCCCAGGCACAAGCACTTTTCCCCTTGGGGTAACTTCAGCTCAGATATCCTACCTCTGCAACAGGCCTTGACCCTGTGTTGGGCCAAAATTGAACAGGCCTTGGCTTTCAGGAGACTGCTGCTGCAGATCCTGACCCTCTCCCTTTTCAAAGTCGTCCTCTCTCGTTTGTACCCAAAGCCCTAACATATTCCCATGGAAAATATTTGCAAGGACCCCCATGCTTTTCAACTCTGCTCACCATCCTCTTATGTCCCACTGTCCCGGGTCTCCCCTAGCATGAGTACACAGGAATTATCATTCAAATGCAGGGTGTAGAGTGGGTGCATTTGCTGGCACTGAGTCAGCGGCACCATTTCCCTGAGCCGGGATTCCCCCCTTTCCTGGGGAGGATCTTTTGCAAAGCAACAGAAGGGCAGAAAATATTTTTAAAACGAGGCCAGCACAGAGCCATCCTGCCGTCACACCCTCGAGGGAAGCTCCCTGCCTCCCCGGGGGGGGAGCTACATCACAGACGACGAAGCCGGGGATGGACACAGGGGGTTTGCCCATACACGCAGCCTCTGCTGGCAGAGCCACCACGGCAGACGGAGGGGTTTGGGAGACGCTGCCGAAAGGATGCATGCCCCGTTTCCCAGAATTTGGTTCCACCTCAAGTCTCATGTGCCCTTTCTTTCCTGGAGCTTCCTTTCTATAGACTGAGTTATGCTATTACCAGCCACAGATGTTTTCTGTACCTGTCCCCCCCCATCATGGACATCTTCCCAAGCTGGGCTGTGAAAGCTTTCCCCAGATAAGGCCGGCTAATGTCTGATGTAAAGGTCGTTGCCATCATCGGGGCTCTGGCTGCCATTCCCTTGCTCTCGGGGCAACGTGTCTTCTCCGCAGCCCACGGGGCTCCTAATTATGCACCTTAAGGTCACCGGTTGCTCTGAAGGGATCCAGCTGGGCGGGGTGAGGGAGGAGAGTTTCCCTGCTGGGAAGCCAAGAAAATCTCCCTTTATAGACTTTCACAACAGCTGAATAAATACCGACAAACAGGATGACGGACACGGTGTCACTGGTTGAAAGGAACAGACGGGAAGGTGGCTGGTTGCTCTAGCAACACGACCACTATGGCTGGGAGGCGGGGGGAAAAATGGGCTTTTCTTTTTTCTCTTCACCTGTCAATCATTCCTTCGCCATAACTCTCTCCCTTGGCAGGAGACGAGTGGTGACATTTACACTCCCACTAACAAGCTGGATGCATGATGGGCGCACGTCTTAAGAGAGCAGCTGCTGCAGAGCAGCGGCACAAAAGCCCAAATGGCAAAGAGCAGCAGTTCGGGGAGAGGGCATCATTCTCTCCAGCATCTCCCGTAGGTTGGGTCCTTTTTCTTCTATTATTATTAGCTTTCAGAAGGCAGAACCCTGCACTTAAACAGCAGATAAAGCCGCGGCAGGACACGCCTCATTTACAAACCTGTGTGAGAACCGGGGACCTCTAAGCCGCTTGGGAGGAGCTGCTTCTGGAAGGCAGCAGTCGCAGCCTGGAGAAACCCTTTCCCATCAGACACAAAATCCATCTTGCAAAGGACAGGATGGGCAGAAAAGAAAAGCAGCCAGTAGATACCTGCATTTCTGGACCTGGCATCTAGGCACAGGCTTTTGGGGCTCCTCACTGCTGGCTATCCTGTGAGTTCTCCATGCTGGAGCAGCTAGGAGACCAAAGCTGACACCCCTGAGCTTCCTGGTGGTTGTCCCCGGTCAGCTGGGTGCTGTCACTGGATTCCCCCAACTTTAGGGCCCGACTTTCAGCTCACTCCACACACTGTGCTAAAATAACGCCATCACTGAGTAAAACATTGGAGCTGCCAAGCAAATGTTCAGTGGGGGGAGATCTTCCATCCCTGTTTGATCAGCATCTAAAATCACAGAATCATAGAAGGGTCCAGCTGGAAGAGACCTCAGGCAATCGCATCTTGTCTACCCACCTTGCTTAAGGCAGGGTATCCCTATCCAAGCCATCCTATAGAAGTGTGTGTCTAACTTGTTCTTGAAACCACACAAGCAGCCTTCATCCACCCCTGCCAGGCTCAGTGCTTTAAATCATCGAGAACACCTTAATTTGCCCCAAGTAGAGCAGGAGAGTGAGGGCACTAAATCCATTAAATCTAACCAAGCAGTGCAGAAGCTAGCAGAAGATGTACAGAGAAGTATATTAAGTACTAGCCCAAGAGCGCTTTTGTCAGCTCCCACTTCCATTAAGCCTGACTGACAGCTGGGCATGACTGCTAAGATGAAGAGGAGGCTGAGGATACTTGAGCAAGAACGAAGCTTGGCACGAAGATTGAGGAGCCCCTTCCTCCGGCACCTCCCACCCCATTAGAAAGGGTCCTGGAGAGGCATGGGGTATGACACATTTTTCATCTGTTTCCTGAGACCTGTTCTTCTGCACTGTCAACGCTTCACTAAAACTTCAGCTGGTCTTCAAGGGTCTGAAGAGCCCATCTTCCTGAGTCTGAAAAGCCCATCGCACACAGCAAAAGCACAGGCCATTTGTCACAGGATCCACATTTGTCACAAGGCCAATACAGCATCATGAAATAGGGTTGCATGGAGACCCTCACAGACCCTGGACTCACTGATAAGCTAAACACGACACTCATTTCCTGAGGCCGTCGGTTGAAGTGGCGCCAGAAACACACCAAAAAAAAAACCCCGCATAATCCAGATGAAGAACAAGGGCTCAGGATGGAGCAATTCTTCCACTCCAGTCCGGGCTCTGCCATCAGCTGGTCTTGTGGCCTGGGTAAACCTCTGTAGCTCAAATTCAGACCTAGGGCAGGTGGGTGCAACTGCCAGCCTCTCTGGAGTTGTATCTGCTAAGCCCAGGGCTGAATCTGGCTCTCTGTGACTCGGTTTCCCCCTCTGCAAAACTTGTTACGATACATGCTTACCCCCCCCCCCCCCCCGGGGTGCCAGGAAGACTAATTAGACAGTGCTTCTAGAGTCACTATATAAGCACCAAATATAAGTAATTTGGCCTCTAATAGCCCTATTAATTGCAAATCCAATAATTAAGTTAGGCATGCGTCAATGGGTCTTAATTACACATGCACTAAATGCCTTATTAAACAGAAATAAAATTTTTAAAAAGCAGAATTATTTTAATGCGTTGCCCAGCAACAGACGTTGCGGGGGAAATAGGCTAGGAACGTGGGAATGAGCATTTCCAAGAGAACAGGTTATTTCAAGAGAGGCATTGGGAACAAGTAAATGTCACCCTGGCAAAGAATGCACTCCCCGGTTTAATCAATAATTTAAACTAGACATTTGTGGCCAATATGTGTTTAAGTCTAAAATGATTTTAAAAGAGCACCCAAACCTTTCCAAAGGAAAGAAAGAAATGTTTATTCGGTTGTGTGAGGGAAACATTAGATTAACGAGCAACTGAAATGGCAATTGAGAGAGCGCTTAGACCTGCCATGTGGTCGTGCAAAGAGGGCGATGGAGGCGTGCCAATGTGACTGTCTTGTGCTGCGTCTCGTGCGCCGCAGCACCATGTCGTATTAATTCCGTCGTTCTCCTTCCCACACGTCCCTCTTCCCTTCTCCTCTCTCTCCTAGGACAAGACGAGCGCTTTGAGTCTCAGCAACGTGGCGGGCGTTTTCTATATCCTCATCGGTGGGCTCGGACTGGCCATGCTGGTTGCCTTAATCGAGTTTTGTTACAAGTCCAGGAGTGAATCCAAACGGATGAAGGTGGCAACACGTTTCCAGGCCTTTCACACCTTCTCTTTGACTACACCCTGCCTCCTAAGCTGCCTTCAGGAACAGATGCAAGCCAGGCTCAGGGTGGAAACCGTGGGATAGGGTGGAGGAAGTGAACATGCTAGTGGTCGTGTTTAGAAAGGAAAGAATGAGAATGGGTGGAGGGAGCTCAGTCGTATATATGCGTGAGTTCGTTAAGTGGCCACAATGGACCAGGACCCCAGCACAAAGCACAACCATAGTGTCCCTGGCAGTATCGCCAGCTCTAACAGCAAAGCTCCAAGGAAATAGCACATAGTCCAAGGTGGGCAGCCATTTGGAGCCCAGGCTCGACTGCGTTCACCCCCGTTTTACACTGGTGCAAACACAAGAATCAGAGCACCGGTGTGCCAACACAACACTGGAGCAATGCAAGAGCAAATCAGGCCCCATGGCTCCGCTAAATTGTACCCTGCTGATGTCATTTACTCCGATGCATTTTTATGCCTCTTAGGCTAGGAAAAGGTGTTGCATTTGTCCCTGGACAAATTGAGCCTGTGTTTGTGCCAGAACAGATAATACCCTGGGACTGGCGTGTACATGCATTGCCCGTCTCATTGGGATTCAGTAAGCAGTTGATGGCACTGCCACTCTTCTGCCATTGCTTCAGTGATACAATCCCCGGACAACTGTTGTGATGCCCTGGGATAAACTGTTGGCGCTTTTCATCCCGTGACCCTTTTTAGGATTTATCCTTGGACAATGGACACAGCTGTCTAAACGATTGCGCTTTGTCCTGGGATAAAATGGTTTATTCCAGGGCAAATGCAACATCTGTTTATAGCCTTGTGGACCAGTTCCTGGAACCGACCATCCCAGGCAAAACTGAGAACCTTTAGGCTAGGGACAGACATTACATGTAAACTGGTCTAAACCCGTAACAGAACGGACGTTCAGTGCACATGAACTAGCTTGAAAATAGTTGAAACCAGTTTGAGATAAACCTGGTTGAATGTAGTATCAGACTTAACTGATTTGGGTCAAACCGGTTTATGCAATGTCTGTCCCAGACCTTAATGTGCAAGGAACACATTTCTTCTTAGGAAGATGCTCTGTGCTGTGATCTTTGGTGACGGGCAGGAAGTTGATAGCCATGCTGAGGATTAAGGTTGTCCCTTTTAATAAAATGGACCCTTTTTCCCTCCTGACACTCCTGTCCTGTGGTAGCAGGGGCCTGGCCTTGATGGTCCAGGAAGCCCCTTCTAGTCCTATGTCCTCCCCAAGTACCAGGTTGGATTAGATGTGAGGAAGCAGGGAACGCATGCATAATTGCCCCACAGAACTTGTGGAATGAGAGCCACTCAAGGATAAAAGTCTGGCCTGGTTCCCCGATGAGCTGGTGTCAAATCAGAAGGTTTTCTGTTTATTTTCTGCCACCTCCTTCTAGCTGCTCACTTTCGTGAGCACAAAAATGATTCCAGAATTAAACAAATAACTGATTATTCCTTTGGTTTCCACGCGGCTAATTTCAGCACACTTAATGCTTCTTCAGTATGCATAACGCGTTTAATCAACTGAAAAGGAGTCGTGTCTCTTTCCCTGTTGAGGTTTAGAATATGCCCAAGGCAATGAAAGAAACTCGTTGCAGGGGGGGAGGAGAGAGGCGCGGAGTATATGCATTGAATGTTGCTGAATGCCAGAAAATAAATGCATAGATTTTAATTGTTGGCTCCATTTTAAAGATCTAGGGCAGAAATACCCTCTAACTGCATGTTAAGTCTGCTGTAGGTTTCCTAAATTTATTCTGACATGACTGCTCCGTTTCCTGCAGGGTCTCATGTCATTATTGCAACCTATCCCAATAAGCAGTTTACAGTCTCCAAGACCAAACCACCCCTTGGCTTCCCTCTTTAGCTTCCTGCTGGCCATTAGTCCTGTTACCTCCGTCCCGAAATGTCTCGACACACGCTGTGAGCTGGCTCCGCAACTCGGCCTCTGTTGAGTTGCATCTTCCTCTATAAGAGACCCTTGATTTCCACCTGCAATTATTTATATGCCTCAGTCCTCCATGCATAGACCTTGTCAATGCTGGGTGATTTACTGAAATGTCCATCACAGCATTATTCTTCCAACATGCTTATCTTGGTAGTGAATAGCTTTGCCATAACAAGAGCAACATTTTTTTTTTGGTTTAGCTGAATCTATTCATGTCATTCCATATTAGCAACGTGGTAAAAATTTCCAAGTGTGGACAAGTCCTTGGGTTTTGTTTCAGTTGGGAAGATGAGATGTGATTTCCAAACCCTAAGCCTATTGCCCCACTGGAGATAAAGATGTAGTTACCTTTAGTCGTATGAGTGAAATCGTACACGTGCTTAAGTGTTTACAGGTCAGGACCTGAAATAACACCATGCATTTATTTGGTCCAAACACACCTAGAAACCCAATATGTTCTGCACGTGACAGAGTAGCTCAAAATCGTCCCAAGTTGTTTAACCGAGAACCGGGAAGGTATGTAGGCCAGTTGAATCTATGCAGAGAAGCAAGAGCCTTGATAGACCTTGAGCATGTAGGGATGCTTAAAAAAAAAAAGGGGCGGTGTTTTATATGGTGACTTTCCAGACATTGCTAAGGACAGGGGGAGACCCCCCGTCCTTCCTAAAAAGGGTTTTTGTTTGATCCCACAGCAATCAATTAATGAAGCCATAAGGACATCGACACTTCCCAGACCGGCCGCAGCAGGAGCCAGCGGAGAGAACGGCCGGGTGGTCAGCCACGATTTCCCCAAATCCATGCAGACAATTCCGTGCATGAGCCACAGCACTGGGATGCCCCTGGGAGCCACAGGATTATAATCGGCCTTGACACGTCACCCGGGTGCGAGCGGGGTCACCCCCGCCCCACCCCCCTCCAGTGCCAAAAACCAATCCAAACCGAGAAACACGATGACGACGATGAACAAAAGGGACAATTCAATGGATCTTCCTGAGGAAATTGAATCTATTTTCCTTTTTGTTTTCCAATAGATCCACAGGCAGGAGAGTTAAACACAGTCTGCGCCGCAATAAGGAGAGCGTAACGGGATTTTACAGACTCGCAAACCGTCCCTGGATCGCAGAGCCGCTGGAAAACTAATGAGGACTGTGCCATTTTGTTTTAACTTGGTTGTTAATAAGTCTTAGTGTGTGCAATATATATATATATAGACACATATATATATATTTTTTCTTACTAATTCCTGTGGTGTCAGGATGACATCGGGCCGCCCTCCCCGCCCCCACCCCTCCCCACAGCCTTTTAATCAGGTTTAGTTTGAGATGCAAACCTAACGTTTGAGCTACTAACAGCAAAAGGGAAAATGAAATAAAAAAGGCGACCCTACTGCCCTGCTGGGCACCAGCGGCCAGCCCTTGGGTTCATCGGGAGCCGGCTGTGTGTCCGCCAAGACCCCGGGACAGAGTTTACTGCAGCCGGTCAAGCAGTCATGTGGAGGGCTCCGGCCAATCTTCCTGCACGGGGCAGGACTCTCGAGACACGTCAACACCCACGTGGCAACACACATTGACTTTGCAGGAACAAGGAGTGGAGGGAAGTTAGAAACAGAGGCGAGCGCACCCAGGTAACCCTGGACCAATGTGACAGTGCTCCGCGAGAGATGACGAACGGCGGGTCCAGGGAAATCGAGGCACGACTGCACACGTGTTCTGGGACTGGAGAAACCCAGCGTCTGGCAGCTGAGCCAACAGTGGACTAAGATCATGGCAGACGGCTGCGTACAGAGGACAGGAACCAAACACAACATTGATCATACATGCAACCCTCTGCCTACACTATCCAGGGCTAATTGGCAATTGTGAGCCATTTCCTCATTGCTTTGCTTCTATATGTGCTCCTTTGTGGATGGCTGCTGACGGGGGAACCGCCAAGAGCCTGGAGTGAAACAGTCCTCACCGGTACGGGGTGCTGGAAATGTGAGGCTGTGCTCGGGACATTTCCGGATTTAGGCTCTGACATCCCCTTCAGACTGACTTTGAATTCAAAGGGGACTCTTCGCGGCTAAACAATCCAGCCAGATTTCTGGGAAGAACCTACATCTCCCTGAATCGAACCGCATGGATGGGGTGTCCCATAGGACCTTCGCACCCACTTCCACGGTATTGGGTTGATGTTGGGCCTGTTAAACTCAGCTCTGGGCCAACAGGTTGGCGGAGAAGCCAAGAGCAGTGAGTTCTGGCTCATCCCTCCTCAACAAGGAAGCAGGACTCACCAGGCACGCCGCTCTCCGCCCGGTCCAGGAACGCCTGTCCAAAACCCAGTGCGAAGCCAGCTGCTGGCAACGTTGCCCCAGTAGCTAATTGTCTTATTCTCTTTCTTTTGCTTTTCTTTTTTTGGTTTCTGTCTAACCAGAAGATTCATTTTGGGAAGCCACCAGCATGGATAGCAGAACGCTCTGTGTTTGGGGGGGCTGGGGAAATGCACCGTTTTAAAGGGGGTATCAAGGAAGATGGGAGATCGTCCGTGGACGGAGCTGGACTGGTCTCAGCGGGGGCAGATGACAAAACAAGGAGCAATGGGCTCAAGTGCCAGCAAGGGAGGTTTAGGTTGGATATTAGGAAAAAATTTACCATTAGGAGGGTGGTGAAGCCCTGGGACAGGTTACCCAGAGAGGTGGTGGTCTCTCCATCCTTGGGGGTTTTAAGGCCCAGCTCAACAAAGCCTTGGCTGGGATGATGCAGTTGGGGCTGGTCCTGCTTGGAGCAGGGGGTCCGACTAGATGTGACCTCCCGAGGTCTCTTCCCACCCTCACTGTCTACAAGTCAGCGGAGCTGTGGCTTCCAGTTTGTTGAAGTGGGTTGAAGCTGCTTCTCCGCAATCCCACTGAGACCCCAGCACAGGGAAAAAGGGGCTGATCTCAAAGGGTTAGGAGCTGCTATATTTTTTTTATGTTGCAGGGAGTGCAATATGGCAAGCGAGTGATAGAGGGGAGCTGTGGGGTACGTGGGAGAGAGAGATGTTGATGGCAAAGTGACAGGCAGATCTCCTCGCCAGCCTGCTCGAGTTGGTTTCCCCACGTGGCTTTTCAGAAGCATGACCGCCCGCTGGCTACAAACCCATCGTCTTCGGTGCATGACCCGCAGCGAGGTGCCTCGCGTCGGCAGCCCTCGGTGACTGAGCCGCCTGACTGCTCTGCACCACTGACCTATTTGCACCCCATCTCTTGTCTCCGCTCATCCCGGGGCCATACGGGCGAGCCCAGCAAGTCCAAGACCCTCACGAGGGCATCTGGCGCCCTTGTGTTTTCTCTCTCTGCCACTGCGAATGCTCGCATTCGCCATCTTGCCTTCACAAGAGCATTTCCAAGAGCCATAACCCCTCCACGCCACTTCCTCCACATTCATGATTGTTTTGAATTCGCTTTGTCTGTAACTGTTTTTTTTTCCTTTGGTCCTGCGTGGGCACGGGAACAGGGCAGGCTTCGGGGTTGCACGCCTGCTCCTTGCTCCGGGGCTCCCCCGGTAGAGTCTGGTGCCTGGACTCTTCTCATCCGTTACGTCACCACTGCACATTGCCATGGGAGCAGGCTGCAGACCCCTGCTTTTTGGTGGAATTGGGTATTCGCCCCCATCAACCTTCTTGGTCCCTGTTGCCTTTGCAGCAGGGCATCGAAGGAGCCCTTCCCAGCACGTGAGCTGGCCGGGACGGCCTTGCGGGAGAGGACCGGCCACCCGGCACAAGGCAGGATCTGCGGTATGAAAAGGCATCTGATGGAGGAAAGGGGGTGAAGAGAGAAAAAAAAAAAAAAAAAAAAAGAGGAAAGCGCAAGGGGGGAAAAATGTTAACTTGTAATATGTATTTTTACTACACTTTTCTTAAAAATAGAATAATGGCAAAACTCTGAAAGACATTGACATTTTTTCTCAACAGGAATCCACATTTAACAGTTTCGGCTTTCATTAAATTTTGCTCTTTGGTACCTGGATCTTTTATTTAACAGCTATATTTGTTTTAACTCTCGCTCTCTCTCTCCCTTTTCCCACCTTCCCCAGCAAAGCCGCAAAGGATTTTGCTTGAGCAAACATAGAAACATTTTTCTGTCCTGGTTCTCATTTTCAAATGGTTATTTATTATTTTTTTTATTTACATAAAAATGAAAAAAAAATGACCAGCTGGAAATGAAGTACCAAGGCTCCATTTTTCATACCTGCCCATGCCGTTTTGTGCCAGCGCTGGAGATGTGCAATGAAAATGATGCGACTCCGGAGGCACTATTACCAACCTGAATCAAATGAGATTTTTCTTGATTATTGCTGTGTCTGACTCGTGCGCAGCAGTCAAATAAACTGCTTCAGGTTGAAAGGGGTAATCCGTCGACTCTTCACTAAGGGTGAAGAAACACAATCTTTTGGTGGGGCCAGAGCAGGAGCCAAAGGTTTTGTTGTTTGTCCGGGGATGGGTTAAGGGGATTTTATGATGCTGTGTTGAAGAGAGGGGAACGGTCGGCTCGCAGCCAAACCAGCACTGGCCCAAAAATGCTCCCCCAGCTTGGATTTCATTGTAGGTGTCATAAGAGGTCCAACATTTCAGCTCCTCGTTTTTCATCCATCAGCCTGTGGAAGTCTTTGTCAGCAGACATCGCTGCTGCAGCATTGGAGAAAGATTGGGGACGGATGCAAAGAACGGGAGCTGCTAACGTTGAATGATGATAATGCCAGTAACGAATGCCTTGCTCTTTTATAGTGCTATTCATCGATACACCTCAAAGCACTCTGTGAAGAAGAGCTCTGTCATTCTCCCCATTTTACAGGTGGGGGAAACTGAGGAAACTGGGTGAAATGACTCCCCCAACATCCACGAATACAAACCAGGCCTCCTAGTGTAACCTGCTAGGAAGGATTATGCAGGAAAGGATTAAAAGCAGAGTCTGGGAGCAACCAGAGTTAGTTTGCAAGCAGAGAGAGAGAGGACTCTAGCTGACGGGGTTAGGAAGAGATGTTCCCTGTGGGAACTTTTTCCCATTGCTGCCTGATGTGTGGCTTCCTGTCCCCCTTCTAGAGCTGCTCTATTCAGTCTGGCAGCCCCGGTCTCTGCACAGACCATCCCTCTCCTTGCCGACCCTGCAGTCATTAGAAATGACCCAAAACCATTGGACTCTGCCCCTTCTCCTAGAGAGGCAGGACAAAATCCTCCCGTTGTGATCCAAACCAAGATGCCAAGTCTTTTGTGAGTGCCCTAGCAGGACCCCGATCTCTGCAAATTCAGAGGCTGCTCCTGGGTGAACCAAAGGCTTATACCGAGTTGAACAGAGAGGTGAATAATGGAGTCAGCAGCAGTCATTCCTGAGACCCGCATTGACATTACATGCCATTTATTTTACTTCGCCTCTGAATTTTCAGTGCGCCCCAGACTGTTGTCGAGACAAAACCCAACTGCATCCTCAGAGTGACAAAATGGGAGACGGCTGGTGTTGTGCCACATGAAGAAGAGGACAGATGTGTGCCCTCTGGGAGGGGCTGCAGATAGCTACGGTTTGTAGGATGAACACACTGAATTGGATGTTTTCCCACAAAAAGCAGTGAAATAGGATAAGACATTAGCATTTAATCTGTCATTATTAGGCATCAGTGTCAACACCCCGGCTAAAGGTAAATGGCTGTCTTTTCTGGCCCTCCACAATCTAAGCAAGCCAGCTTTGCCTCCCTTTGTTTAGTTCCCATTCGGAAAGCTTATTTCACAATCATAAGGGCAAGTAATGCAATTAATAGGGTTTTTTTTTTCACATGGAAGCGTGGTTCGGCAGTGTCACCGCAGACAGAGATTGATGATGTTTTGAGTTACCAGAAAGGTTCAGTCAACCATATCCCAGCATCTTGCACCTCTAGTTAGAAAGCAATTTTCCCTCCTCTAATGAAATGTCCAACGTCCTGTCTCACTGCCAGTGCTGCACGGAGGCACAAGGTGATGTTTTAAAATTAGTTATTCATACAATTATAATACCCTGAAACCCATGTCGGAAACCTGAGCTGCGCCTATGGATGGCCATGTTTTTTCTGAGTGTCCAGGAGCTCTGGTTAATGGGAAGCTTTCTCCGCGACGCCCCGATTTAGCTTCTAATTGCCACGAGATCAAAGTGCATGAAACAGCACAGAGCAACCGATGTTCAGTAATATCTTCCCCATATACTTGTTTTAACTCGGTATAATTTGTTCACCTGTCCATACTGCAAGAGCATACCTACAGTGAATGCAGAGGCATGATTGCAGCTTATCCAGACTTACCCAAAATAGCTTGAACTTTTTTGATATGGTGATGGGGCTCCAGCCGCTATGTACCTAGGGTCCTGGGAAGGGTTGGAGAGTCCGTTTCAAAATCCTTCTTGCAGCTTCAGTGCAATGAGTCCCCAAGCAAACTAAACTAAAGCTACCTGCACTCTGCAACCCCACCTCTGCCTGCAGTGTAGACGTACCCAGAATCGGTTTAAGGTGGCACCTTCATTTGAACCAGGTTAGCTGCACATCCTGCCAAGCTAACAGTGTTTTTAGTGTCTCCGTGGAGCACGTTCAGCACACGTGTGTCCGTGCGAGGCTTTCTGATGATCCCATGCATGAGGTTGGCAGCTGTGTGAACTGCAAATGATATGGGCAGGAATTGTGCCTGGCTCACCTAGGTGAGGTGCATTAGCTAGTGGCTGTCTAGGTGATCCCTTCCTCGGAGACAAATGCCGTGTTTCCAGGAACAAAAAGGCTGGTATTTTCAGGAGGTCCCTGGATCCCTCCATTAGCTGGACATCTAAAAGCACTGAAGGGCTAAGCCATCCTTCAAATGCTTCAGCCGCCACTGCGACTGCTGGAAGATTTGCCCGTGCACAGCCCCTTCATCTGGAAGATGGAGGCTCTGCAATGCTAAATTGAGAGCTGGGAGGAAGGTGCCTTCATTTTGCTGAGCTGGTATTTTCTTGAGGAGGAAGAACACCCCAGTAACTAAGCCTAAACACTGGGCACATTTAGACTGAGGAAATATGGCAGCATCATGATAAGGTCCAGGGATCGGATGAGGCATCCTCCAAGAGATGGGTAGAGAAGGAGCCTCCCTGAGGTCTCACCATGTAGTCAGCTCAGGTGAAGCCTGTGTGAAGCCCAGAGGTGTCACCTCCTAACCTGGGCTCAGGGGAACACCATCGGCTAGCTGGACCTGCTGCCCCTGAGGTTTGCCTTCAGCTCGGCATCCAAAACCTCTGAGCAAAACTCAGGCAATGCTACGCAAGGGAAACTACAAACACAGCAGGACTCTGCGTGTGTGTGTGTGTGTGTGCGTGTGTGTGTGCATGCAAAACCCTACAGCTGTTTGCATTATAGGAGTGCCCAGACTTACGTAATGTATGGCCCCAAAGAGCCTTCAGCCTAAGGATATAGCTACATGGCATAATGGGCGCATCTACACATGAGACGTTTAATGCACAGTGGAGTAATTCTACTGTGCATTAGGGTGCACAGCAAAACCCGTGCTAATATGCTAATGTGCAGTAGTATTAGTCTACTGCACATTAAGCATCACATAAAAAGTGTGCAAATGTGCTAATGCACAGTACAGCAGCTTACTGTGCATTTATTTAGTTCTTGATTATACAAGTACTAAATTTAATGCGCAGTAGGCACTACGCATTAACGAACGTGTAGACGCATCCAGTGCAGTGCTGTACATAGATCCCCAACCTAGCCCTGAAAGAGCTAATTTGCCAACGTTAATTTGGCAATAAGGTTTCCTGTACCCGGACTAGCTCACCTAGTGCCATGAGGACACACCATAAGAAAGCTTGCAGTCACTTGACACCTGCCCGGGTTTATTAGAAAGGTCTAGAAACCACAGGAAGGCTTTCAGTGAGCCTGGTCCTGCGTTTCAGGTTTCCAGTGAACCATGAGATGACATGCATGGCTCCCTGGGCTTCGGTGAAAACACTTCCTGCCCATCTATGCAGCATGTCGTTCCACTGGGGGGCTGCAGGGTGGGGTGCAGCTCCCACGGGGAAAGGAGTTTTGTGGGCACGTTGCATCAGCATTAAACTGGCCAAAGGCTGGAAGAACAGGTTGGAGATGATAGAGGGGAGGAAGTCAGGCTTCCAGGCACTTGTCCTGCCCATCATTAAAAGATACAGGCAGCAGTCCTCTTTGTATCTCGTCATTCCTGACCCCACCGCACAGCTTCTGCAGAGCACCTGCGTTACCTGCAGGCCCGGATCCCGTGCACTCCCATCTGCTGCCCCGTGCCTAATTTAATTAGAAGCATGTAAAGGAGGCACGGGGATGTCCCTGCAGCTCGTCCCCTCTCAGCAGGAGAGGCCTGCGATGGCGGGATCCATGCATAAGCCCAGTGTCTGGAGATACTTGCCACAGCCAAACGGCACCACCTCCGTGGGAAAGGTCGGTCCTGCCGATTCAGCCCCATTATGAAGGGTTTGTTACTGTGCAACAGGAGCTGCCTTCCTGGCTCTTCCAGCCCCAAGGCTGATACCACACAGACCAGACCATCCCCACGGGCTTTGCACTGCAAACGGAGAGCAACCGAGAGACGGCTTTAGGGAGCTCACCTTCGCATGCAACCGAAAGTCTAGCTAGGCTTCCAATAGGGAAAAATCAGCTCCCCAAACCCAGCACCTCTCAGCCCTGCAGAATAAGCTTGTGGAGCCAGTTTCGTCCGCGCAGCTGCAGTCCGAGCCACCATCAGGGGACAGGGAAGAAAGACAGAAGGATTGTACTGCCGTGGAAAGGGCCGATAGTCCTGACTGAGGAGCTTCGTGCAGACTCTTCAGCCGGACAAACACAGCGCTAAGACAGGGGTGTGTGCTCGAGAGACGGGGCTCTCTCCATTAGCCATCCCCAACAGGCTGAAGTGCTCTGCTGGGAGGCTTTCCTTCCCTACTGCGTGTTTATCCTTTCCCTGCAGAAACCCTTGATTCTGCTGCTTCTCTCCAAGGGGTAAAATCCAAAGGCCGTGTCCATCATCTGAGAAAACAAAAGGCAAAGATGACCAAATTTGACCTTGCACCTTCATGTGTCTACCTATGAGCGCACGCCTGCAATGGCAATGTGTGCCATTGGCCTTAGCCCTCAGCACCGAAGAAGAGAGGCAGTGCCAAGACGCACCGTGAAACCGGGTCCAGGGTGTCGTCTTTTCTTACTGCAGGGCAGCATCCTAGAGCCTAGGAGCCCCTAGCATGGGCAAGGACCCCCACTGCGTGGGGGCCTCCAAACGCGAACGGTTCATATGCCCCTCTGTCTGCAAGGAGCTCTCGGCCACTTGTCTTCGTACCGGTGTGGACTGCCAGGCACTTATCGTCTACCCTCATCTCCTCCTGCACCGAAGAATTTCAGTTCTTGGTCCCTGCATGATGATAGCAAGTCGTCCCTGAGCTACAGCCTGTCTTAGGGAAGGCTCACATGAGTTACCAGTGAGGCGGAAGTCGATCCAAGCCCATGGTTGCTGCTGAACTCCCATGTGGTGCAACTAGATTTGCTGATCCAGGCCCCTTCTCCTGCACTGGGGAAGGGGCAGCCCACAGTAAATGCTGAAAGGGAGTGCCTCACACCATGTACCCATGACCCCCACCCCCCATGCAGACCATGGAGGGCGAGTGTAGGCGTCCCACTCGCACCTGGGCTCTTAATTAGCACTTTGGAACCATGTGCTGAGCTCTGTCTTGCAAAATATTGGGCCTCGGGACTTTGTCACCGAGCACTGGGAACGCGAGCCAAGGAGATGGGGCCGGTGGGACAGTCGGGTCTAATCCAAACCCTGCGGCATGCATTCACTTTTGAACCGACTGGGGATGGTTATGAATACTACTCTGCGTCTGGAGTAGTCCTTGTTATTCAGGGGGTATAGGGAAGCTTAATTAGCTAGCATTTGCATGGCTCTCTGCGTGGGCTAATTACGTACCGTTCACACCCACGCACACACTCAGTATTAACAGGAGCTTTTGATGCCCTGACTTGGCTGTCAAGACACCTTTTCATTCCTGAGGATCAATGCAGTATAAAGTAACTGCTGCAAAATATGTTCATTACTCTGCAGGGATGGTTTAACATGCTCTCCCAATCCCCTTGGCAGTAATTCCTCCTCCCTTCCGGCTGGCATCAGAATTAATGGCATGTCTTGTTCCGTAAGTCCTGCCTTTTCAGACAAAAGGTAGCGGTGTTGTTCGCATTCGGTATCGCGCCGTCATAAATCAGGTCTTTCCCGCTGGAAGGATTTCGGTTTCGCCACTCGATCACGGGAAGGCAGAGCCAGCGCTTCTGCCAGGCAGTGGACGGAGGAAGTCACCCGCCTCGTAAAACGAGACGCTGCTTTAGCACGTGTCATAAAAGAAAATGCTGCTTTGAACTCTGTTAACTGCTTAACATCGCTCAGGCCAAGACGAAGCCCCAAGAGCCGCAGACCACCGGCGCCAGAGCAGCAGAAGCATGTCCTGTCCCACACTTATTCCCCCGGAGTCGAATTTTCGGCCCTTTGCTACCGGCGGCTGTAACTTAATGAGTGGGATTTGAAATAGAGCATTTCAGGTGGAGGAAGACCTGGGAGTGAATAGGACGATGTGCATCACCAGGGTGTCCAGCTGCAGTCAAGGTCAGAGAGCAAGCCCCTGGCCCTTTTATCACCCTCAAGTCGGGGCAAAGTGGAAGGACAAAACGCCAGTGCCCTGCCTGCCTCTCCCAGCCAGAGGGCAGAAAGCAAACCCAGCGCTCTCAGAAGCAGCCAGCACGGCAAAGATGCCCGATGTGTCCTCCCCACCTCTTCCTCGATAGCAACCGGCTGCAGCCTCCACTTACCTTCTCGCTTTTATTTTGGCAAACAACATCTTCAGCACAAGGTAACCTCCGAACAGGCCGTGTCCAGCGGCACGTCCCAGATAAAACCTGAGCTGGAAAGGACTGGCTCTCCTTTCCAGTCCTTGGAAACATCGGCCCCACCAATGGTGATGGTGAAGCCCATGAGGGAGTGACAAGCCTTCCTCCCTCCAAACCTGCTGTCGTCAACCCTGAACTCTGCATTATTCATATTGCAACAGGTGTCCCATCAGGAGCGGCCAAAAGAGCCTCCCCTGGCCTGGTGACAGCTCGCACCCCTTTGATCCTAATCATATATGAATGCATGAGTTAAGAAGACATCATTAAAAGTACATTAAGTTTAATTATGCCGGCAGCAGCAGACAGTAGGAGCAGCAGCTCAATGCTGAATCCATAATTAGACGAGACCTAATCCATTAGATTCTTATTTGTTACGCTTATAGATGAGGCGCATTTCCTTGTCTGCAAAGCGATCCGGAGGAATCGAGCAGTTTCTGGAGGTTATTTTCCCCCCTTCCCTGCTTTATTTTGTGACGTGCTGTGGAGGTCTCTCCCTGCCAAAATTGCATGGGCTTAGATGTTCTTAATGCTTCCTGCCAGTGACCAAGTCGGTAGGAAGAAAATATTGTGATGCCTCCGTACCTTGAATATTGTGCTCAGGTCTGGTCCCCAGGCCTCTAAAGGATACAGGACACCTGGAGAAGGTCCAGAGACAGGCAGCGAGGATGCTGAGCGACGTGACAGGGCTCCCATGGGATGAGATACTTAAAAGGCCAGGCCTGTCCAGCTGGGAAAAGAGACACTTGCAGAGGAGATGAGAAGGGTTTACAACACACTAAATGGGAGCGAGAAAATAAAACGGGGTTTGTTGTCGACCGTCTCTCGCAATACAAGAATGAGGGGTCACGAAATGAAAGGAGTAGGTACTAGCCAGTTTAAAACTAACACGAGGAAAGTGATGTTTCACACCGAGGGTCGTTAAAGGGTGGGATGTGTTGCCGCCGATGTCGTGGAAGCTGAGCGTTTAGCCAGGTTCAAAAAAAGGGATTGGAAAACCTCTTGCAGGAACGGGGAAACGTCGCTGTTGAGCAGGGGAGCGAGGGGCACAGCCTCTGAACCAGAGCCTCCTAGACCTGAAATGCTGGAGGCTGCGAGGGGGAGAGGAATAGGGCGAAATCCCAAGTCAGACCCCGCTCGCTTTCCCTTTCAGCATCAGCTCTGCACCCCTGTGTGACACAGGGGCCTGGGCGAGATGGACCCAGGTCTGAGCCAGTACCGGGCAGTTCGGATGTCCTCTGTTCTTGTAACGAGCTCTGTCCTGCTACATCTCACACCGCTGCCAGTGTCAGTGCTCATTGCCCTGCACGCTAGGTCTGCTCACGGATGGGTGTGAAGCCAGGAGCCCACCCCATCCCACCCCCCTTTTCCAAGAAGGGACTCAGTGGGTGAAGAGTAGTGCTTGCATCTATATGTCCAGACCCTATTTCAGCTGGCCCTGGGCTGGGAAATGACATAACGTGCGGCTGATGTAGGCCAGCAACACATTTCTAGCTCTCCCAGGGCAAGGACCAAGCACGGGAGGCACGGCGATGGACACGAGGAGGGTTGCAGGGCTGCAGCCCTAGCTCTGAGGCAGCACGGCTTATGCTTCAAGGCACCAGCTGCTAGCCCTCGGAGACCTGCACATGCACCAAATGTTATCACAAGTGTCATGCAATGGGCTCCGCTGTCTCTTCCGGTTGTGGCCCAGCAATTAGCCCAAACTGGAAATCCGTAGCATGGGGGCATCCAGAACAACCCCTGGTTAGGGTCTGCAACACCTCTCGCAGGCACTTTAATGACAGTGCACTGTCATTGCCGGGGAGGGGGAAAGGGGATGCTTTCCGAATAATTCACCGGCTAAATTTCTCGAAGGAAACTGCTGCAGACGACCCGAGGTGAAAACTGAGTCCCGAGCATCTTCTTTTCCCCTTTGCCTCGGTGCACAGCCAGCCACCGTAGACACGAATCACCACCCCAGGCCACTTCTGAGAACATTAAAGGGTAGAAGACTTGCAGCTCCTGGCTCATTGCAATGGGTGTAATGTCTGCTGAGATAAGTGTGGGGACCTGTTAGGAGACACGGTTGCCGGCTATAGCAAGGGGCTGAGTCAGTGCCCCAGAGAGCTCCTTTGAACCCATCTCCTTTCAAGCTGCCCTGCCACTTCTGCTTGAAATATTGTATTCCCACAAACGTAGTTACAAGGATTCGCGTGAGAGCGCGGTGGGTCTCACAACTGCGAGGGAGCTTCCTGCACTGTGCAAGGGTATCTGGGCACGCCTGGCAGACCTGAGCTGGCAGGGGTAAATGTTGCTTTCCAGGTCCCACAGTGGGGCTAAGCTTCCCAAATTGGATGTTGTTTTTTTAAATAAAAAACCCTAGCCCATCAGAATTCCCCATTTTAAACGAAAAGAAACCCAGGATGAAAAGGGAGTGATTTAAATGTCATAGGGGGGTTGCTCCCTTTTCCACACCTGCTTGTTGCAATTTCTCCATTCTCTGTGGGAATTTGCATGCAAACATTGAATTGTGATAACATGGGAACGGTGGCATTTGGGTGACTTACCCCTCGGACTTTATGTTCAGTGATCGCATTGGTTAGATTTCACTTGAGTGCCCTTAGCTCCCAGCGAACAAAATATCATTGTGTGGGGAAATATATACGTGTGCATGCCAGGAGATGCTAGTCAGAAGACTGGAATTTCTGTGGACCCTTAAGAGAAAGTATTGATCGCCGTAAATGGAGTGCCACGCGTTAAAAGCGTGCCTCTTTTGTGCACGGGTGATCTAAAAATAAAATATCATCGGCAACAGCAACAAATACAAAAAAAATCAAAGTTTTGCTCGCAGAGCGGCTCTTTCAAGATGGAAATGTCAGGACCTTTATATTCTCCCAACCAATCCTCTTTAGTGCAGTAAAATCCATACCGCAAGATGAAAGAGCAATCTGGGGTTCTGTTAATTGTGTTTGCCAAAGGGGACGAGCTAATCTATCAGGCTAGCGCTTTGTGACAACTGCGATGGAAATATTGGCTGGCTCAGCGGGGTGGGTATCTGTTGGCTGGAGCCCTTGCAGCCCTGGCTGGAGGCCGGTTTGCTTTTGGTGGCTGTCCTGTGCAGACGCTTTGGGGGCCTTTCGCAGGATGCGTCCGAAAATGCCCAACCGGATTTGACGTGATCACATCCGTGCAGCCAGCCGCGGCAATGCTGGGAGACCCGGGACTCCTGCAGGTCCCCCCACCAAGCAACCCAGTGGTGGAGCACTTGACTCCTTTGGTTGCATGTAACGAGGCGCTTTCACCCTGAGGAGCATCTCAAAGACATCAGCCTGACAAGGGGAAACCCCCCCCACCTTTCACACCCTGCATCCATCTTTTTGCGCCCCATCTCGTTTCCCAGAAATACCAGGGCTCAAGTTCGCACTCCCCTATCCGAATCTTGTATGAAGTTAAAATGTTGATGTCACCCTTCAGTCGCCGTCGTAATAGACGGCATCGCCATCCTCATCATCATCACCACCACGCACACTTTGATGACACTGCAGCAAGGGGATCCCGAATGAGAAGGGCTGGCAGGGAAGAGGTTCTCATAAGAAACATTAATAGCAGCAAAGGCACAGGCAAGGCTGGACATGTTGGGTCTTAGCCAAAATGTTGGCTTCGTTTTTGGCAGCCCCATGTTTGCTTGGCCTCCCACTCTGCTCTCAACTTCCACATCTCCCATATGGCAGAAGCTGCAGGTGGAAGGAGGAAGAGGGACTTATTGCCTTGGGTTTACTTGCATGCACCAGCTCCTCAGATCTCACAGAAATCCCCTTGGTGTGTCCTGCTCTCAGCCCAGGAGGCCATCGTGCTCCAGGAAGCCCTTGCTAATGCCCAGGACATGGCCGCACGCTCACCCAGGTCTTAGCATGATTCATGACCTCAGGACATAGGCGACACCATGTCATTCACAGCCAGCGGGCGTTCCTGGGAGGAATTACAAATAACGAGCCGTCTCACACTGCACTGCATCTGGCATAAGGTGGCTTCCCCCCTCCAGCCAAATACCGGCAACTCTGCAGCTGCTTGGCACAGATTATTATCCTCCTTCTTTTAGGAAGAAAAAAAGGGGTCACTGGGTGCAGAAAACGCATCTATGACTTGCCCCAGGTCATCTGGGGACAGCCAGGACCTGAACCCGGATCCCTAGAGCCGTGCATTTTGCACAAGCAGCAGTTGAGCACAGCACGGGTTACCCCCAGGGGTGTGGCGGGGTGGGGGAGCTCTGCCTGTGCTCTGAATTGACTTTATGCTTGAATGTCATCATTCTGCCCTGACTTAGTCCTTTCCAGGTCAGGCAGAAGAGAATTGCTGCCAACTGTTTGGTTTCGAGTGGACTAAAAGCTGCACTTGAGTTTCCGCGTGGACGTCTACTGAGTTATTAGAAGAGACGGCGACATTAAGGTGGAGGGAAGGGAAAACAAATGCAAAGAGAAAACGTTTTAAGGCGGGGGGGGGGAAGGAAGGGAGCAGAAAAACCCAAGCCCTGTCCCAGATTTGTGACTTTGCATTAAGTGCTGCAGAATCCAGCCTGCTGGGTCCTGTAATTGGGGAAATCACAACAGCCGTGTTACTTCTGCTTGCTGAAGAGAGACCGTTTTCCATTATTAACCCCATGGTCACCCCTGTGCTATGCCAAGGGGCTGCATTTCTGCCCCGAGGCTGCATTTCTGCCCCAGGGCTTAATGCCTCGTGCCTTGAGGCTGGCTTAGGAGTTAACCCTTTCCCAAGAGAGTGGCAGGAGAGCAAAGCTGGACCAGCCATGGGGAGTGAATTGGGTACCAGGAGCACTACAAAGGGGTAGGCTGGGGGAGAAGAGGGCTGATTTTGGAGGGCATGAGTGGGGGTCTTTTTATTTTCCTCTTTCTCTAGAGTTTGTCAGACCCCCCCCACACATTAACTATGAGAGAAGGCATTATTTTTTCACTCCTTACTTTGCTGCTTTACAGTTTTCCCTCCAATATGGGCCAGATGAATTCATCTCCTGTCTCAGCCAGTGCCCGCTGGGTGCCCAGTCTCTATTCTTCCTGGCTCCTGCCTTTGATTTCTTTATGTCTTTTCTTTAGATGATCTACTCAGGTCCCTTCCAACCCTAGAAACTATGAAACTATGTCAAAGATGCACGGTACTCAGGAAGCTGTATCCCGCTCGAGGGGACATGCCGTAGTGAGGAGCTCCGGGCCTCGCTCGATATATAATCACCTCCAAAGAGTTTCTGGGAGAAAGCAGAAGGGAAGGGAGGGGGTCAGAAGGCATCAAGTGAGAATGGCCCACTGTCCAGCAAGGTCAGGCTTTGCAAAGGAAATGAAAGCAAAGGAAAGTCAAATCTTTGTAGCTATATGAGCAGAAGGGAGGATGGGGGTGAGGTTAAAGAGAATACTGCTTTAGCACAAGAACTACAGGCATGCTTTGCTTCAGTGGGGTTGGTTGGTTGTTTTTTCCCTTTTTTCATAAAAGTAATGATGGTCACAGAAGGATGCAGGCAAACTGGCTGAAGGGAATGAGTGCATAGAAAGAGAAACCATCCAAGGTAGAAGAAAAGCTGCTTGGGCCTCAGTCAAGGAGGGTAGATCCCATCAGAGAACAGGACAGGACAGGAATCACAGGTCTGGCAAAAAGGGTTTTTAATAAATCAGTTAACAAGATCTGGCAGCAAGGATTTTTAATAAATCAGTTAAATGGCATGGGACCACGTGACTGAGCACACGGCCTCTGTTTCAGGAAGGGAAGCAAACCGGCCCCCCTTGTCTTGCCTCCAGAAGCATGCAGAGTTTCTGAGCAAATGCTGAACTGAACAAAGTGACGGAGATGAACACAAAGGAGATGCAATGCGATGTGGGTTTTTCCAGAGGTAGATCATGCCAGACTGCTCTGATATTTTCTTTAATAAAACACGGTATTTTTAGGCGAGGGAAATGCAGGAGATTTGATCTATCAGGACTTCAATAAAGCACTTGATATGATGCCATATATGAAATTATTAGCTAGGCTGGAGAAGATAGGCACTAGGGCAAGGGATTGGGAGGTGGGAAGGATCTGGAGGAAGGTGAGAGAGTGAGTTTTGCTGTGAGAGAGGGCCCTATCAGGCTAGCCAGAAGCTATGTGCAATTTCCTTAAGGGTCAGCCTTGGGACGGTTCTTACCTAATATACTCATTAGCGATCTGAGCACGGGCGTGAGAGGCCGGCTGCTGAAACGTGATGGCAACACGAAGTTGGGAGACGACATCTGCACAGGAAGGGTTGCGCGTTAAGAATGAAATGACCGAAAGAGTGCAAAGAAATGAGGTAACATGGGGGTGAGATGTACGAACAAGAAGTGCAAGATCACACGCTTGGAAATAACAGCAAGGATTGCTGCTCTGTGCTGGCAGCTCCTAGGCTGGAAATAATAGCGAAGGAAGGGAAAACGTGGTTTTATTAGCTAACCAGAGCTGCCAGAGGGACGCAGCTGTGCTTGGAGGTACGAAGTGGGCTATCTCTAGCAGCGGAAGGGACGTCTGAAGGCCATTGCACCGGACTCTGGTAAGACGCCATGCAAACGCCATGCGCGTCACCCCTTCTCAATTCAACCTGGAACCAATGCAAGGACGGCGGAGAGCCAAGCTTGTGAGACTCGACCAAAGACCTTGCCTTGTCCAGCCTAACAGAGCTGGGAGGGGATCTGACCGCTCTTCACAGATATATCACTGGGTGCAAGAAACAGGGAAGGAGAAAAGTGATTTAAGCTCATCGTGTTGACACGGGTCTAACCTGGCCAGGGGTAAACTTGAGGCTGGGAATTAGAAGAAGGTCCCTTGCCATAAGAGGGGCTATAAGGGCAAGAAGCACCAACCACTTGTAAATGGGTCTTCCTGGGTGTCTGAAGAGGGTTATTCAATGCAATGGTCTCAGAGCTGTCCCTTCCCACCCCGTGTTGTATCTTCCTACCTCTGCCCTGCCATGCTACGGGCAATCCCACCTGCACAGCGATGCACATGGGGAATATCCCCTCTGCAGCCTGACTGCAGGGGGTCGATCCCGCCTGAACAGGAGTCGCTGGCACTCTGATGCCTTCAAGGTGGATTCATGCAGAGCTGGTGCAGAAACTTCAGGTGTCCCCAGTCTTCCCCATCAGGCCCTGGGCTGTCCAGACCTGGCCTCTACCACTTCTTCAATCTGTGCGCGGGTCATGCTTTCTCGAGATGCTTGCTGGGCTAGCAACGCTGTTGCGTGACTGATTATTAAACATGAAAGAAGCCGAAGGAAAGTCGAGGGTAGAGCAAGATAGGAGGGAGAGGCGAAATGAAAGACTGGACAAGGGGAACGATGAGTGAGACTGGGTCCCTGGATGACACGTATAAAGTACTCGCAGACCTCATGGCCAACAAGTTTCAGAGGACACACCGAGATGAACGGTGCGTTGCAGGCAAGATGACGCCAGAAGAAGAGGGCAGGGCAAGCGTGGCGGTTGCTTGCAGAGGATAGAGGTGATATATTTCTTCTGATTTCAGCTGAGCACTGGCTGCTTCCCCTGACAGGGCAGCTTCCCTTTGGAGGAACCAGTGATGCCCAGCGGGCCCCAAACCCTCCTCCAATTCTTCTCGTCTTTTCCCCCGACCCCAAGCCTGGAGGAGATCTGTGCTGAGAGCAACGCTCGCCATAAACGCGGCGCAGGTCCGTGCTGCACTCAGGCTGAGCCTTCTCTTGCAAGGAGGGAGGCTTAGAAACTTAATTTGTATGGAAATAAGGAGGTGGCACTCCGGGACTCCATGCCAATCAGGTCTGAAGCAATGAAGCACAACTGGGGAAAAAACATCATGGCTTGTATGGGGGGCGGGGGGGGGGGTATCAGCCCTGCCTACACGTAACGAAGAGTTAATAACGGAGTTTAGAAGAGTGCCGCTGTATGTATATTCCTTGCCCATAATGCACCGGGCATTTTTTTAAGTGATAGAAGAGCTTGGACCCATTCATAGTATGGGGTGGCCTCTCTGAAATGGCCAGTCCTGCTGTCACAAGGCACCTCCAGCTTGAACGTAGCAAGGGGAAGACTAGTCAGCTCAATAGGCTGCAGCCGTCTTTGTGCAATATCATACTCCATGGTGCCCGGTGCTCTGAGAGGAGGCTGGCTGAACCCCCAAAGGAGTCAATCAGCAAAAGCATCTGAGATCCTAGCTGCTTTTCTATGGTTTATCTCAGCACTGCAACCCTCCCTGCTCCAGCTCCCCCTATCCTACCCTCTTGCCTTTCATTATTTGCGGAGTAGGTAAAATGCCCTGTCCCAAGGAACTGCGTTTCTTAGGCGAGATGCCTAAGGCCTTCCTCTCCCGCTCCGCGTTGCACAGGTAGCCACAGAGTGTGAGTTCAGCCTAAGCAAAGGATTGAGCATGCACGTTGCTGTGAACCCTTCCTTGGCAAAGCTATTGGCGTTCATCCGTTGCTAAATGATAAGGGTCCTCCTTGAGCGGTCACTGGATGTCGTTCCAACGATGCAGTGCTCCCGCCTCGTTGGTCACTGGTCAAGTCCATCAGCCCCTGGGTTGCAATCACTCCTGAACTGGGCTGAATGGGAGTCCCCTTTTCTGCTCTGTTTGCTCATGGATCCATAGACATCAGGCCTGGAGGGGACCTCGAAGATTATCAGGTCCAGCCCCCTGCCCCAGGGGCAGGAAGTGAGCTAGGGTCCAAGGATCCCAACAAGATGGGGTTGCTTTCAACCCCCCAAATAACTAGCATGTATCCGTTCCACCTTCCTTTCTTAAAGTACATCTATGGCCAGTGTGAAATGGGAGGGAATCCCATTAGCTGGCAAAAATCACAGCCTCCCCGTGCTTTGGGGCCAGCCTGTGCCCTGAATCTGCCGCATCGACGCTCCCAAATTCAATCTGGCGTGAGACAAAGGGACGAGAAGTACGTGCCCTCCGCATCCTGTTTGCAAACGGAGCTCTTTGTCAGTACCAGCCTCGCCAAAGGCTCTGGGGAACTTCTGTAGCTTTTATTTGCAAGTGCTGTCGGAAAGTACTGTCTCTTTAAAGATCAAAGCCGGGAGCCCACGGAGCTGGGAGATGGGAAAAGTCAGCAAAGATTCAGATGGTCTAAAACTTGGCTTGATGGTACACGTCAATAAAAGACAGCTGTTGAACCAGGAAAGTGTGCCCTGCTTCCTAACACGGTAAGGGCCAAGTAGTTGTGCTAATTGCTTTCCCAGCAATACACTGCCTCTGTACATTTAGGTTTCAATTAATTTGCCTGCTCTAAATGAACTGCCTCCCGTTGCTTTCAGCAATCAAATCTTGCTAATTGAATACAGTGTTTTGTCTTCTCTGCTTGGAAAGGGCCTGGACAAAAGTAGGGCAGTGGCATCCGGCACCAGAGGAACGCGAAGGGAGCAGGGAGGAAGGCACAAAGTCTGCGCCGGACTCCTCCAGACCACTGCATAGTCCCTGCAGTGCTGTCAGAAGGAGGTATACCCAGACCAGGCTTGATATCCTACTAATGCACCTCTCTGAGCTAGCAGGTCCATGCTAGAGGTCCGGCGGAGCACCAGGGCTGTTAGCAAGGGGAGAGATCTCAGGCGCCGTTCTCCAGACCCATCTCCTGCAATAAAGGGTGGACTAGAAGGTGGAGGCGGAAATGGAGAGGATGTGGAAAAGAGGCATCAGCCTTCATCGAAAGGCATGGCTGCTTCCAGAGGAACAGCAACCATGAGGGAGCAAAGGAAGAGATCTCCTGGGGAAGAAGATGAAGTAGCTGAAGGCCTTGAGGCCCCAGTTGAGGTGGGACTTGGGTGTGGGAGGACTGGAAGGAAGCTGGGATGGCAAAGCCCTCTCCAATAGACAGGTATCCAGGTCGCAGCCGTATCAGTCTGGTGGCAAAAGGGATCAAAACTCGTGGAAGAAGTGATGTATTGTATTAGGCCAACTAGATTCACGGAAGTTTAGGGCTGGAAGGGACCTTGAAGATACTTGCAAACGAATTATTTTATTTGTTTGCAAGCTTTCAAGCATGCCCGCCCTTCCTCGGGCATCGGAGAGAGCAGAGACTGTAAAAGTTCTTCTGGGTAGGAATAAATTCATATTTCACAGGAGAGCCGAAGGTGCGGGAAAGTCTCCTGTTTGGAGACTTTGAGCTAAAAAAAGACTTTTTCAACCTTTCCCTGTGCCTAACCTGGACAAAATGAGCTATGCCAAACAGGAGACTTCATCACATCTTCAGCTCTCCTGTGAAATATGGACGTTCATTTCTACCCAGGAGAACTTTTACAGTCTCTGCTCTCTCCGATGCCCGAGGAAGGGCAGGCGTGCCTGAAAGCTGGCAAATAAATAAAATAATTTGTTTGCAACTATCTAGTTGGTCTAATAAAAAAGATCGCCTCTTCCACAGGTCTTGATTCCTGCTCCAATAGATATGCATTATCCACGGGAGTGCCCGCGATGGGCTCCAGGGGACGGTCCAGCCTTGGGGAGCTTGTAGGTCTCACCCACGCCCATCGACGTGAAATTTTGGCTACTCAAAGGTGACACCCGAGTGGTTCACAATAGGTACCCGACCCCTGGGTCCCCTCCTCCTCCTCCCATTGGCTGCCATTTGTTTTTTAAAGCATCTTCCCAAGCAGCGCATCTCAAGACGAGCCTTGGGAAGAGCCGGTGGAAAGCCGCGGCCGCCTCCAGGCAGGTGATACCACAGCCTGGGAACGAGAGCAATTGCTTGGTGTTGAACAACGTGATTCCTTAAGAAATGGAGAAATGATGCTGGGTGGCTTTTTCATTTTTCTTTTTTTTCCCTTTCCTTTTCCCTGAGTCTGATTATTTTAAGCCCTTTGCAAGTCTCCCACCACTTGAACCTAATGTTATCTCAGGCGCGCAGTCGTCGTCTCATTATTAAAGTCAGCTTCTCTGATTTCCTTTTAAATGTTAACACCCTGTGTGAGAAATCCAGCAATTAAAGCTTCCTGCCCCTGGACCTTTGGAAAACGACCCGCATAAAATCCCCTTCAGTCTTCATAATTACGCCTCATCAAAGGACGGTGGCTTGGGGGGGAATGGAGAAAAGAAGAGGGGAGCAAAAAAGGGGCACCTGCATACTTAAAAGGAGGAAGAAACAAAGGATGGTTCCTCTGTTTCTTCATCATCCTCCCTGAAAATCAGCCCGGAAAGAGCTTCGTTAGCGTGAGTGATTATCCCAAGGGAGGGTAATGGGTGTGGGAAGTGCTGGAATTGAACGGGGAACGAGCTCTGCCGCTGAGGACAGGGGAAACCTCATTAGACAGATTTCCAGGACTGCTCACAGAGTTATATTTGCCCATCGGCCATCGTTGCCTTTGGCTCTGTGGCTGAGATGAGTCCCACGCCGGCACGCGGGGAACGTGGGCAGGTGATGAGCTCCGTGGAGCTGCCTGTGAGCTCCTCTATGCGGAGAATGGGGAGGGAAGAGCCTGTCCACCACGAGGGATAATCTGGTCCTTTTTTGGCACCAGCTGCTGTTCCCCCTGTCCCACTGCTCCCTAAGCCCTGGAGGTTTCCATCATAGGGAGCAGAAAAGGGTTAAGCCCAGGAGGGCCTTAAAAAAGCAGGGAGGTCAGCTCAGATTTGCAACCGTCCCAGTTTGCTGAGCTGACCAAACTCACCAAGAGCGCGCCCAGGTTCAGCATCCTCACTCGCCGTGTCTCCACGGCCTGGCAAGGGCTCCCGGATGCACCAGGCAGAGGGGACGTGCCCTCTGGTTGGACTGGGACCCCCAGGGAAGGAAGAACAGCGATACAGGCCGACGGGGAACAACAAGGACGGGATGGAGCAGAGCTGCTCCTTGCAGTCGCTGCCCACGGTACGGGGATGCTCATCCTGCATGGACAGGATCTGTCCCTTGCAGGGGACAATCTCCAGGACAGGATGAGCCAGGACCCACAGGCATAGCTACACCCTCGGCAGGGAGCTTCGGCTTTTGGCAAACCGGACTTTGGGCACACGGAGATCTTGACGCCTCGGCCCTTCCTGGCAGCCCCCTCTGCCTCCGGGCTGGGCAGGGCAGGAGGCAGGAGAAGTTGCCCGCGGCACATACTTATTTAGTGGCAGTCTCCTCCGAGAGCCCCTTTCTGCAGCGCGGCGATAAGCAGAGGCACGACCGTCTCCTCTCCGGCTCTGCCACCCCCGCTGGCTCCATCGTCCGTCCCTGCCAGCCCCGTGCTGCTAGCGCGCCGGCTGCACTCAGAAGCCCATAGTTAAGTCCCTGCCAAGCTGCCCTCCCTGCCCTGCATCCAAAACACTGCTCTGAGTGCCATGGAAACAGTGTCGCTGAGACAGAGAAGCTGCGGGGGAGTGGGAGGAATAGGGAACAGCTTGAGTGTCTTGGAAAACGAAGAGAAACGGATATACCTGGCCCAGGATGCAGCCTCTGCAGGTGCAAAACCCTTTTAAAGCATAAAGCGATAGGTCCCTAGGGATCGTTCGAATGCATTTGCCTATTCGGCGCCACGCGTCAGCTTAGAGAAGGTCATCGCTCCCTATCCCGAGCGGTGGCGAGGGTGAGAGCTTGCAGCCTGGGCGGAGGGAGAGCAGGGGGGAAGCGTGGCTTCCTTATCCCTGCCCGCTGCCCTCACAGCATCCAGGTACCGAGTGAGGTCCCTTGCCAGGGACACCCCTGAAAAAGCACCTGGCATGGTGGCATCTCCATCCTGTGGAGCATTGCAACCCGGCTGTAGAGAGGTCAGGGTGGATCAAGGGAAGCAGCATTGCCTATTTTTTCCCCCGCCAGCATCCTGAAGCCTGCTCTTTGCTCGCTCCCGCCCGTGTCACAGATGACCTGTGCCATCAACAGGAGCTCGATGTGCAGCCCTGGCAGGGACACGCACGCAGAGTTTGCAGCAACCGCTTCCCAAGACTGCCAAGCTGCTCTGTGCAAAGGACCGAACCGTATGTGCTGCATGGCCTTCCCACTCCCCCTCCTGGTACACCGGTGCTCGGCACCCTCCTGCATCCAAGACCCGGGCACGGGGAGAGGGGCACATGTACCATGACTCCTGTGTGGGGTCTCCAGTCCTGCCCCTGAGGCTGGAGGATCAGATTAGCCACCGCGCCAGCCAGGACGGCAGCACGTAAAGGACTGTGCGGGTATTGTGCTCTCTTAGGTGGCTCGGAAGATCCCCTGGAAATAGTCCTTGCGCTTGCTCTATTGTTTTTCCTCCCCAAAGCCCCCAGCAGAGATCGGACCCTGCTGCGCTAGGTGATGTCTATACAAAGCAATCCAAGGAGATGAGACTGATCCAGGGACAGAGAGGGGAGGTGATTTACCCAGAGTAGGGGTTGAATCCCGGTCTCACCCAGTCCCCTGCGCCACTGGTCTAGGAGAAAGCAAATGAGTTAACCAGGCAAAGCAGAGCCTTAAAGGGGCAAGTCGAAGCAGGAGAGCCCCCTTCTTGCCCACTCGGCCTGTCACTTGTGAATACTAACCATGAGTGGATCTCGGATTTTGAAAAAGTGGGGTGCTGATAGTGAGTGCCTCATCCCATACAACACAAAACCTATTTTTCTCCAGGTAAAAAGAAACTGGAAGCTTTCCTCGCATGCTGGGGATGGAGAGCTGTCTGATTTAGTTTAACATCGCAGCAAAACCAAATACACTTCATTGGAACGGGTTAAAAAACAGTCTGCCGGACTGTGAAATATAAAAGCTACGTGACCGGGAGCAGGTAGCAGAGCAGAACTGCAGACGAAAGGCTAGCTTGATTAGTGGAAGGCCAAGACCATTAAATAGGAGAGAGGGTCGTTAACACCTGTGGAACAAAGAGTTTAGGAGGGATCAGGTTGATTTTAAAGAGCCATGAATTCAATTGACACTCACAGCTGCTTTTGAAGATGGGCAGAGAAGGAATCAAAGAGGAGCGCAAGTGCAAGTGCACCCCCCACCCCAATCCACCCCTGATACCAGCTGCTGGGAAATGTGTGGCAGGGGAAAGTACGTGCCCTGGTGCAGGTCCATGATCCTCTTGTGTGTGCAAGAGCCCATACTTGTAGGCGTGGCGGGTGTGCAACTGTTATCAGGTTCTGTCCCCCATCTCTGCCACTGATCTGCCATTTAACCTTGGGCAAGTCACTGCTGTGCTCAATGCCTCAGTTTCCCCCTCTGTAAAATGTGGCTCATGATCCTGAACTTTATGACCTGTTTTGAGAGCCAGTAGCTCTGGGCTAGGAAGGGCTCTCAGTACCATTGTTAACATTTGGAAAACTGTTGGTTCTTCCTTTCAAGGCCTCACACATTATTTTTATCCAGCACAAACCAGGATCTGGCTGCTTCCTTCCCTTCTGTTCTGCCCTCTTGCCTTATGGATGATATTATTATCATTATTAGTTATGAACCAAGCTGCCTAGGAAATGAAAAAAGGTGGGGAAGGAGTGGGGAATATAGCAGGAATATTTTATCACTTCAGATAAGCGCGACGTTACATTTTGTACTTGTCCTAGGTAAAACCCCTGCATTTCAAGAAGTGCGAGATGCATTGCTAATTACACAATTATTTTGTTCTGTAGCACTAGCAAAAGAGAACTTGGAGTGCTTTCAGCAGCTTCTGGTGTTGAGCAAATAACGACTTGTTTAAAAATTACAGACAGAATTAAGCACCTCTCTTGGAGATTTGTGTTTCAGGCTTCAGGAAGGTCTCTCCTCCACACAAAGGTAGCACTCCTGTCTTGTTGGGGACACGCAAACTCCAGCGCAGGCTCCCACCGCCTGACGTGCTCGGCTGGGCAACTCCTGCGCCTACACCTACCTGTCCAGTCATTTGTGCGCTAGAAGGGCAAGCCCTGCCTTGGGCTTGTAAGGCGCTGTTCTCCCTTGGCTTTTTATTTGCTTGTCTCACCCCACACAATAGGACTCAGACTGTGTCTAGAGCAATGGAAACAACTGGGAAATCAAGGCCACTTTTGAAAATCGGGCCATGCCTTACTTGATTCTCACTGGGTGAATCTACATGTGCACATTTACTGCACAGTAACCAAAATTACTGCGCAGTACAGGTGCATGTCTACACACGCACACCCATACTGCGCAGTAAATATGGTGACTTATGCGGACTTGGGGGTAAATTTGATACCTGCATGCTGCACAATTAGTTACTGCACAGTAACCCACGGGTAGGCGGCTTACTGAGCAGTAACACTGTGTGTGGACTGACTTGGGACTAACTTCAGTCCCAAGTCAAACCACATCCAGCATTAATGCACTTTAATGCCCGCACATGTAGACGCTGGCCTATTCCCACTTACTGCACAGGGAATTTAAGCCAGTGTAAATGCATGTGTAAACATGCCCACTGTCTCCTCCCTCTGCCCCCTACCAAAAAATATTCTGCTCTGGGTTTGAATCAAGTCCCCCCTCCTTCTCTGCCCCAGGCTCAAAGTGTTCCTAGCTTTGTGCAGAAGAAGCAGCAAGCCGATGAGTGAGAACAAGCTCACTTAACTCTGCAGGTAATCACAGATGCTGAAAAACTAGCCTCTTTGAGACCAGAGGCAAAACAGGTGCGTTTCCAGCAGATTTCTCCATGGGCGCCAGAGATCAGTGAACTGGACTTCCAAAAGAGAGGCAACAAACAGCGAACGAGTGGGCATTTCAAGAGAGCTTAGCATCACAGCCTAGAAAACACAATGATAATTTAGCCGGGAGACTTACCGTGCCTTTGGGAGAGGGCTGGCAGCGGGGTGAGCCGGTCCTGGTGGAAGGCTGCACGTTACAGGACAGGGCATGTGATGCTTTCCCACAGCATCCAAAGCCAACTCTCTGCTGGATGCACTTGTCAAGGACTTCTCTCTGTCAGCCAAATCCGATGGCTTCAGAGGTTATCCTCGGTATCAGGCCTTTGACGCTTCGCATGCTGCATGCTCTCAGGGCAAACAGGATCTGCCGGGGACTCAACAGATGTGGGCATCACTTCAGGGTGCAAACTTCCCACGGGCCCACTGCACGGTCCCCTAAAGCTGCCCCTTCTGCGGGCATTTGAGGAGAGGGGAATTAGCAAAACATCGTGCTAGGCACTTAAATGGTGAACTGCATTTGTGCATTTCAGTGCTGAACCGCATTTATGAGGTGAAAGGCAACTGGCAGAGAACAGTACCCTCAAAACTGAAGCATTCAGTGCATGTGAAGGGCCACATTCATCCCGGGTGTAAGCAGTTGCACAGGTAATTTCCATGAGTGAAATCCTGCACTGAATTTTGCACTGGTGCCAAAGGAGCCAGGGTTTCACCCTAGCTTTATATTTGGATTAAAGGATTCTGGATCCATGCTCCTCTATTCCCTCTTTGCACCTTGCAGACCTGTGGCTTATGCACATATTTGACTTTAAATTGTATCAGACTTCATCCTGCTTTGTGGTAGATTTGGCCCCTCTTTCCATTGCATTAAGTGGAAAGAGTTAAACTACTCTTGCAAAATAATTGCAATAGCTGGTGTGTGTGAGATGGACAGATAAAGCAAGGTCTGGGAATAAGGATTTAGGGGGGAGGAGGGATGGATGACCACTTCCAAGTGTTTTATAATTATGAAGGCTTCCTTTTTTTTTTATCCTGTTTATGCTTTCACTTTGGATGCGAAATTCATTTCCATGATGTGTGCAGCCAGGTGCAGGAGCGATACACGAAATCCTATTAAGAGCGAGGGGAGAAAGAAGAGAGGGGCTTTGGTGGGAAGGGAGGGGCCTTCTGACGGAATTAGCACCTGCTGATTTCCATCCCGGCTAACAATAAATTGCTTGTCAAGAAACTCAGTGGGGACTCACTACTGTCAGTTAACCACGCACTTGAGAAAAATAATTGGAATGCAAAGTTCAGTCATTCACAGCAATATCCGAAATGTCCTTGCTTCTGGAGTTGTTCTCCAAAGAGCTCTGCCGCGCAGCGTCTTGGATCAAGTTGCTCAAGGGCTCTGCTCTCTTTTCTTGCTGATGCTAATTGCTGCATCTTTTTAGACCTTAAAAAATGAAGGGGCCTTGAGCGGCCTGGCTGGCATCGCTCTTGTGCCTGTGACATCCCTCCCGGTAGCACGTGGAGTTTACACCAGGCAGGTGGTTGCAATGGCAACAACACCCAGCTGTTTCCTGGACCTTTTCAGTGGCGGGCACCAGTTCATTATGGCACTTGACTCATGTATGGGGCTTCCCACTCCTAGCTTTGCATGGAGTGCAATGATGCGAGTGAAGCATCATTTCAGCAATGGGGAGAAGAAAGCTTTAAGAGAAGAGACTTGATCCACATTAAGTGCTGACGCCACTGCTGACCAACTGCACAGCTTTAAGTTTCCTGACTGCAGTATTGCTTGCAGTTCAGTGCCATGTGGGAGCCCCAGGTTGGGTGTAATTATAGCCATCGAGGCACCGAACACCCAGACTCTGTCTGGCCTTTGGATACTGTCTCAATGATCTAAAGAGGGGATGCAAGGTCTGGGCATCCTCCATACTCCTGCCTAGGTCTGTGTGTTGGAGGTCCCGGTAACCTCTCATGCATACATCATGATCCATTGGGATCAACAGTTACCTACTGCCATTATCAGTGGACCTGCAGACACTGTGGGCCGTCTTGCCGATCATGCATTGGGCTCTTCTCCCACACCACTGCCAAGCACCATTGACCGACTTTGTCATGTTTCCTTTCATCTGTCAAGATGTTGGACCTAGTTTGGGACCATCAGGACAGTCCGTGAACAGCCTTTGGATGGTACCGATTCCAAGTCACAGGCAATCCAGGTCAGCTGGAGAGCAGAGGCACCTGCCTTTTGGAAATGTCCAGAGTGCCATAATGCGTTGTCTACCTATTGCAACAGAGGAGATCGCATCTCTCTGCATAAACCCTGTGCCGTTTGCATTCCCCCTATCAGTGGCTACATGCACAGACTTTCCAATGGCCACAAGAAAGTCGTGCTGGAATTTCAGTCCTATTTTTCATCCCCCTCATGTCCTCCTGTAGCCCATCCTTCCCACAATTCACAAGGGTGAAAGAAGAGTGGGAGAGAGGAGAGGAGACCTCAAGACCTGTTGTCCTGCTTCTCCTCCTTTCTTGGTCACTTAATCAGTTGTAAGGTCCCAGGGAATAAAAGCCATGCTGTCTTGCTGCTGTTTAGGGCTTGGGCAATTAAAAGAAGCTACTGAGCAACCGGGAATATATGAAGAGGCCAGGGGATCTAAATCTTCCCTACCAGAAAAACAGATGGGAAGGCAGAGATGTGGAAAGAGAAGGGATTATGGCAAGAACATGTTGGCCGTGTCTACATGAGGTGCTTTACTGTGCAGTAAACTAATCTACCATACAGTAAAGTGTCACTGTCTACACATGCAGGTACTTACCGCGCAGTAAATTACTCTACTGTGCAGTAAAGTGTCACTGTCTACACGTGCAGGTACTTACTGCACAGTAAATTACTCTACTGTGCAGTAAAACCAAATAGCATGAATTGCACATGTAGATGCACCCACTGAGGAGTCGTTTGCATTGCAGTGGCCCTGTGAGCCCCCTGTGGAGATGGGGGTACTATGGATCCCGGTGTCACACCTGATTACAAGGCAGAAAGCAAACTGGGGAGTGGACAGTCTTGGAGGAAAAAACAAAAAGAAAATGAGACAGGAAACAGGGGCTTGCAATCGCTCCAGTGACAGAGCCAGGGACAGAACCCAGGCGTCCTGACCCAACCCTGGGCCCTAGCACCAGATCAGACTCGGTCCCCTCCTGTGGTAAGAGGATGCATGAGCTAGGCATGCCAGCCAGCGCGTGGGAGTGGCCTGGGTCTGCCAAAATAGAAAGCAGCAATCATGGGGATTTTGCATACACCTGCACCCAGTGCCCCCTGGTCTTGCTTTCCTTCCTGCAGACTCTGCTAGCCATTTTGGTTTAAGGCCAGCGCAGACTGCGCTGAAGTGGTGCCCGATTCCAAGAACCAGTCTAGGGAGCATCAAGCAGGAGACCCCAAAGCGCCTCCCGACAGTCTGCAGGGGATGAAGACAGTACAAGGGGAAGCGTAGCCTCAGCCAGTGCAAATGGAGAGGGCTCGACCTCCGCAGTGAGTGGGCTGAGTTCTGTTGCAAAATCAATTGAAAATCCAGGCTGCATCTGAGAAACTGCAGCTCACCTCAGTCTCCTCTGCAGCAAGCCCTGCGCCTGCCCATATAAGAACAGAAGCTGAATGCACAAAGACCTCGGAAGAAATAAATATGAAAAGAGACGTCAGGCTGTGGCTGAAGAAGACCGCGAGAGTCCCAGCCCCTGTAGTAGGCAGGCAGGGGGCCAGGACCCTTCTGGGGACTGCTCACTCATGATGGGCTTCCTTGTTTGATATTCCTCATTGATTTGGTTGGGTCCCCCGAGGGATCTGACCAAGAGCCAAGGCTCTGGTGACACCGTGCACTGCTCCTGGGAGAGACGCCCAGAAAGAAAATCAATACGAGGAAGCCCAGTGCATCAGAAATACAGATGTTCAAAACAAATGTCTCCCCTGCTCTGGACTGAACTCCTGTGCGGTGCATCCTGGCTAGTTCTGTGAGGCAGGCAGGGTCTGTGGGGCTTATTTTGCACTCCCTGGTTTCTCCACTTAGCAGCAGCAAAAGCATCAGGGACCTGTGTTGCGTTGTTCCCTAAAGCAGAAGACACGCTGGCTGCGTGTGATCTAGTTGGGGCCAGTCCTGCTTTGAGCAGGGGAGTAGACTAGGTGATCTCCCGAGATCCCTTGCACCCCTCGTTGTCTATGATTCTGTGTGTATGCAAGCAATCTCCGTGCTCTCCCATCCCTGCCTGAATACCTTGTGCAATTCCAGCCCTGGGCCCTTTCTCCACCCCTGCCAATGCCTTGCCCACCCCTGGCTTTGAGTTGCCTGGCTGTAGGCCTGTCGTGCATACAGCTGGACAAACAGGCTCCTTTAAAATGGGCAGCGAATGCCGCCGAAGTGCATTCATGGAGACTGGCCAGAATTGCAAATAGCTCCATTGCTCTACCCTGGTTTTTTGCTCTTGTTCTTCGTTGCCCTGTTTCATGGGTGCAAATGTCAGTTCTCCTAGGGAAGAACTGGTCCCCAGGTGAACACCGCTCTCTGCAAACTGCAAGGGTGTGATTTGTAACCCAGTGCTCATCCAATCCTTGTGCTGATGATGGTCAAGGGCGAATTAAACCCAGGACACTCACTTGTGCTTAACTCTTCATGCAAAGCAGACAACAGTAAAAATGTACTTGGGCCATCCCTGACCTATGATTACCTACCTGAAGGCACGTAGGCGGACTAAATGGAAAAAGTGGGCGCTGACCCACTGATTTGCTATATTTTCTAGATAATAGGGAGTGCAAGATGTACCAGGCTCCAAGGTATGCGGTGGTAGGGACCTGAAATAAAGATGCCTTGTTTTTCACTGTTTGGCACTTAAGTTAGATACTGGCTGATCCCCCGCACACAACCCTTTGCCTGACCACATATCGACCCCCTCCTGGTTGGCTCTTTCAAACTCCAGGTCGTGTCTGTCCACCCACGAATAAACCAGCGTGAGTCCAGCATTTCCACCCACCGCATCTGACCTCCACCAAGCACCAATGCTGAGTGAGGAGGAGGCATTTTTCAAGGCTGTTGAATTGCACAGGTCCTCACTTTCAGCAACAGCATTTTAAAAAGCCCATCTCAGCCCCCCCAGACGACTCGCCGTGATCAAGCTGCTCCAGCTATGTGCTGCATAAACACTTCTTCCCCCAAACCCCAGTTCTCCTCTCCCTGCTGAGCCATCCCATTCCCCCAGTGTCTCCGAGTGGCCCCGGATTACCTCATTACAATACAGCCTTGCTTTCCTGGCCCCGACCCGATGCCTTGTGGGATCTGGTTTGTGCATGTAGGGTTTTTTTTAATGATTTCATAATGTTCAGGCCATGGGAACAGCGCTCAGCATTTCTTTGATATGTGTTTGTCTTTCAGATGTGCTATCGGAAGCATTTGCTCAGTGAGTGATGGAGAACATGAAGGCAAAGATAGGCTGCAAAGGAGCCCGTGGAGGGTAATTAAGCAGCAACTTTGTCCCTCGTGTCAGAATGGGACATGCCTTGTAATAACACAACTACAAGCGAGCGGCTCTTCATTGCATTGCCACCTCCGGGGTCCCTGTAGCAGGCACTCAATGTGAATCTGAAGTTAGGGCACGTCTACCCCGTTGTTTATCCCACTCCAGGCTGCTCTAGAAACCAAACTCACCGGTTATTGGGCAGTGATTTCAGACACGGGACCGTCCTCTGCTTGTAGACCCCTATGTATAAACTGGGAATAATAAATCATAGACTCAGAGAAAATGAGGGTGGGAAGGGCGCTCAGGAGGTGGCATCTAGTCCAACCTCCTGCTCCAAGCAGGACCAGCCCCAGCTACATCATCCCAGCCAAGACTTTGTCTACCCGGGTCTTGAAAACCTCCAAGGATGGAGAGTCCATCACCTCTCTGGAGAGCCTCTTCCAGAGCTTCACCACCCCCCGCTTGAGGCAGTTTTTCCAAATATCCAACCTCATCTTCCCTTGCTGCAACTTGAGCCCATTGCTCCTTGTCCTGCCACCTGCCCCACTGCAACCAGTTCAGCTCCATCCTCTTTGCAGCACCCCCGCAGGGAGCTGAAGGCTGCTATCAAATCCCCCCTCGGTCTTCTCTTCTGCAGACTAAATAAACCCAGTTCCCTCGGTCTTTCCTCCAAAGAAAGCTCGGCTATGCTGCAATCAACCTGGAGGGTTTTGCAAAGGGAGGGCTGCACGCTCCCCCAGTGAGATCTGAGCACTCCTGTGCCTGTCATCCTCCAGTGCTTCCCCACAATCCCCCCACACCAAGAAGGACAAGCAGTTCCCTGGCTGAGATGACTGCAATGTTGATCATTTGGGGATATGCCCCAAGATGTCCTACCGACCCCCTGGGGCACACAGGTCTGGTCGAGGCCAGGCTGAGCAGTGGGGCTCTTGTATGAACTTTGCAGAGGAGACAACACGGGCACCCCCAGCGCCTGCTCAGGCAAAACCACGACACGGCCTGGGTGAGCTGGGGGAAGTCATAGATTTCATAGATTTCACAGACATCAGGGCTGGAAGGGACCTCGGGAGATCATCGAGTCCAGCCCCCTGCCCAAAGGGCAGGAAGTCAGCTGGGGTTATAGGATCCCAGCAAGATAAGCATCCAATTTACTCTTGATGCTGTTCTGACAGATCTGTGATTAGCAGGGGAAATATAAAGGAAATGCCCCCTGTCCCTCACCTCCAAATAAGCCTCCCAAATGGCCATGCCCAGGATGCTTTGCTTTTCTTGTTTGCAGTGATTTACTGGCCCAACAACTGCTTACCAAGTTGCCAGAGTTTTCCAGCAGCTGTTACCCGTCTACAGACTTTACCCCTCCGCTCTCTGCCGCCTGTAATACCCTGTTCGTTAACAGCGACCTTCAATCTGCAAGGTGATGAGAACAAAGCCCCCCTCCTCATAGACGCTCTTATCGGAGACTAGGAGCAAAAACATTAAAAAAAAGAAAAAAAAAAGCAGCTGAAAGGGGATGAACCGCGTGGGGGGTCATTCTTTTTTTGTTTTAAGGGAAGTAATTTGGCATTTTCAGCAGCTAAGTTTGATAAGGGAAGCGTAATAACAGGAGGAGATAATGTATAAATATCAAGTTATTAAGAAGCCGCTTCAAATTAATCTCGGAATATATATATATATATTTAAACATGGAAATACACTACCTAACTCCCTTATCTTTTTGGGTGCACCTGGCATTGGGAAAGATTTAAACTTGCAAATCCAAAGCTCAAACAGGGTAAATATTCCTGCTTCAATCAAGCTGCCCTATAAAAAAAAAAAAAAAAAAAGGGAAAATTACTCGCTATATTTGGCCTTTGGATTTGCTGTGTGCAGGGGGGAGGGAGAGGTTTGTGGGAGCGTGTGGATTTGTACAGGAGCTGAAAAGCTTGCACCTTCTTAGTAATCTTCGTAGCAAAGCGCTGAGGGTGGGTGGGGGGAAGCCGGTCGCCTGCTTTAAGTGCAGTTTGCTGCTGGTTTCTTAAATGCCCTCTTTAGTGCGGGCTGCCGCGGTTCTGACTAAATCTGTATTTAAAGGGTCCCTGCTGGCACTGGCGTGTGATGAAAGGGCTCCGGCCCCCATTGCTTTGTGATGCTCAGTGCCAGGGAAAATTGTGTTCAGGCAGCACTTGGTCCAACTCCAGAATAATTCACACCTGCCACCTCCTGTGTCTGCCCTCCCCTGGGCTACAGCCTGTCCCCCCACCCTCTGATAAAGAAACCAGCTTGCACTTTTACCGCGTCCTGCGCCTCTCTGCAGAGGAGGTGCCAGGCAGGTGTAACATGCTCCCCTGTCCCAAAGGTTGCACGTTTGCTCCCTGCTCGGGGGGGTGAACAACAGGCTCTGGGGGTAGAAACAGGGCAGGTGGCTGAGGTCTTCCAGGCACCGGGTCCCTCCATACGTTTTGCAAAGGACCTGGGGCACCTTTGCTGCCCTGCCACGTCTCTGCGCCAGTTCTCTGCAGGAAGCTGTGCACTGATAACCCATTGCCAAATGCTGCTCTGTCTCCCTGAGGAGAGACAGAGCATGCCCTACCTTCAAGCAGGCAGATCAGAGCCCTGGGCAAATATCCTCCAGCTCAACAGCGAGAGTGGCACCGGCCCAGCTTGCGTTCGCTCACCTTGCCATGGGCAAACAGCTTGGCGCGGTGCTCTCGCATGCACTGCCAAGGAGCTTGGCCTGAGCTGCGAATGCAAAGGGAGGCTCTTAAACCAGGGAGCAACAAAAGGGAATGGGCCTGATGCTGTCTCCACTGAAAGGAAGGGGCTGTTTACTCTATATTTGTACAGCACTGAGCACGCCGGAGTCCAACTGGCTTGGCTGCATGCATGAAGTTTGTCACTAAGGGAGCAAAGCTGGATGTGGGGCTTTGGGAGACCCAGTTGTGAGGGGAGGAAAGCCAGCAAGGGGGCTTCACAGAAGGAGAGGACCTCGGCCCCACCATGGCAGCAAGCGAGGGAGGTGGGGCTGGCAGCAGGGCCTTAATCCCAGGAGGCTCCTGCAGTGCAGGAACCAGAACGACATGAGATACGGGTGCTTTTTGCCTCCTCGTATGCTGCTACGTGCGTGTCCACGCTGCTGTGGAGGAAGCAACGCTGGGCCCCAAACCACCCATCTACCCCAGACCCACGTCCCCGCCACACGGGGCCCAAGCACGTGTGATTCACTCCCTTCTGTTTGCACAAGTCTCCCTCCCTTTAAGCTGAGAGCTGCCCTGGCTAAAAACTGCGGTGCATTGCAGTAACGTTGCGTTTATCCCTGTTCAGACGAGGCAGGTCAGCAGGGCTCCAGGGGATGGTGATAAGCCCCTTGGGAAGGGGCAGCAATGTGTGGTGGTTAGAACAGGGTCCTAGCACTGAGTTTCCCAGGATGCTGCTCCAGTTATCAATTCCTCAACCTCCTTGGGTAGTCTTTGCTGTGCAATGAATACTTCATTAACACACACCATTGCCTTGCACCAGGGACAGGACGCATTTGTACATCCTGGGATTAGGTGTGGAACAAAATGAATTAACAAATCCCCTTGCACACACAAGTAGCCCGCACTCATTGCCCTGTGGCTATTGCCTGGACGTGGCCATGAGCATGTGCAAGCAGCCACAACATTGCAAGCCCTGCTCTAACCTGGAACTGTGCCCGCAGCTTCCAGGAGGCTTTGCCTGATACGCAGCAAGAGCAACGCTGTGAGCTGCCGAGTGTCATGTCCCCCTCCGCGTGGAGGCAAAGCAGCGGTCCACGTGCTCCCTGCCCCAGCACCACCCACACGCGTGCCCCTGCGGTCTCCCCTCCCTCCAAACCGTGCAGCCTCGATGATTCACTTGGTGTATGAGCCGTGGGAGGAGGCGGCTGCTCTGTAATTATAGATAAGCAATCAAGTGTGCTGGGCTGTTCGTGTCTGCCTGGCTCTAATATGGGCAGAAAATACAGGGTAGGGGGAAGAGAGTTAATTCCTCTTTCAGACCTTCTCTGAGCCAGTGGGTTTTTTCTACCCAACTTTTCTCTAGGCAAGGCCCATCGGCGGAGTAGGGCTGAGCTCCGCCGGTGGAGAACAGCAAAGCCCTGCAGCTCTCGGGTGCTGGCTGTGGATGCTCTCCCTGCCTGGGGCTGTCTACCATGAGCTGTTGCCCCGTCCCCCCTGTAAATGAGTGCAGCCATCAGGAACCAGCCCCCCAAGGCCGAGGATTTTGTCCGGGCTGTGCCAATGCTCCTGCTGGGACTTAAACCTGGAGGCTCGTGGCTAGGGGGTCTTGCCTCTCCACTCAGGGTCAAACCGATGCCAGATTTGGGGTCAGGAAGGACTTTTCCCCCATGCTCAGACTGGTACAGACTGGGAGGGAGGTCGTCTTCATCTTTCGAGGTCCCTTCCAGCCCTTAATTTCTATGACGTCTATGATCCGTAGCAGGGGTACGGCTTCTTCCTGGGCGCTCTCGAGTGCATGTTAACCTTTTATAGCAGCAGGATCCCGCCAAGTTGCATCGGCCCATAGCTCTGGGGACTGCTGCTCCCCTGATTTCCACGCCACTGAGTTGGGCGTCCTCGCTCCCAAGTCTCACTGGCTCTGAGAGCTGCATCGTGGCTGCACTCAGCCCAAACAGCCTGGGCACCGTACTGCCAAGGCAAGGCAATGGTATTGTTTCTCTGCCACTTGCAAGCCAGACCCTGGGGGTGGCATGGAGCGGGGGGGCGTCGTCGTCCTGCCCTCTCAGACACCGTTGCGGCATTACGGCGCTGCGTGTTGTCCTGCCTGGATGTGTGTATATGGCAGAGGAGCAGGTGACCCGACCCGTATGCTGGGGGTGTCCACAGACCTCACCACAAAGGGAGCTGGGATAACATCTATCGACGCACAGAGTAGGGATTTCTGCCCAAAACGCCCCCATTTTGCAGGCATTGAGGACCAAAAGTGGGTTTAAGTCAGGTTTGCGTTACCCCTGTGGCAGATGTTGCCTAAGCCACAGCCAAAATCCAACCCCTGCCTTTCAGGGGAGATGTCTGGAGGAGTCTGCAGGATCCTGTGGCAGGGAAGCTGGGAACCAGCTACAACAGCAGCCCTGGGGTGCAAGGGGATGCAGAAAGCCGCAGCCGGAGGGTAGGGCTGAGTCCTCCAGCGTACCCCTGTGCACAGTGTTGTGCTAGTAAAAGCCCGTGATTGATTTAATGCTACAGCAGAGTCTATTTGCAAGAAACAATAGAAGCCACTTCTCCGGGAGGGGGCTGGCTGGTTGCATTCAAACTGCTCCAACAGCGGCTGAAATGGCCTTTTCCTTGCTGGGGTTTCTTGGCTTTGAATCTCTTCCATGGGTGGATTCATTTAGAAGTGAAGACGCCTCCTTTCATTTCTGCCTCCCAGCTTCTTCCGCCTCAGACATCCTAGCCCTTGGGGGCACCGGGAAGCAAACCCCTCATGCCAGAAAAGCAAGAACAATCCTATCCATGTGTCATTATGCTGGGGGGGGGTTCCTACAGTTGGCAGGAAACCTGGGCGATGGGTTTCCCTGCCTCTTGCCATCTTCATTAGCCTTCCAACCGCTCTTGCTTTCGGCAAAAGCGTCTCCTTCGAGCAGAAAGGGCTCCACCAGCCTCTCTTTGCTTCCCGCTGCCTCTAGTGTGGGCTGGTCTAATGAGCTTGGAGCCAGGCCAACCACTCACAAAATGCAAGGCACAGCCAGGCACCTGCTGTATTTATGGCTTGCCTGTTGAGCTAATTACTTGCCTCGCCTGTGAGGCTAGGGCATCTTCTGCGGCGCTTTCTGCTTGAGAACGGCAGGAGGAAGAAATACACCTGCTGAGCTGAAGGTCCAGGTTAGGCGAGCTGGAGCATTGCATCATGAGCAAGAGATGCCTACTGCTCCAGCAAGCGATGGCAAGGATGTCGTGTCCCCACAATGCTGGGAGGTGGCTGCGTTTCAAAGCAGTGCCAAGCTATTGCTTTTCCTGGTGGCGGCAAAGGGAAGAGAAGGGATACGCTGCCCCTGAAGCTTATGGCGTCCATCTGGGCTCATCCCCTTTGACCGCATGCGGCTAGCGCTGGGCAAGAACCTCCCACTGGGCTAGACCAGGTAGCTATGCCCTCTCTCGCCAAACTATAGAGAAGCAGGGTTTAAGGGACCTCCAGAGCTCATCTAATCCCCCGAAGCAGGATTTGCTCTATACAAACCCATTGTCCAACCTCATAGCAAAACTACTGTCGACCCTGACGCAAGACCTCACACCTGACCCCGCCACAGGTAAAGCAGGACGGACCATGCAGGCAATGTCTGGCTGCTGTAAACTTTAATATATGCTTGAGAGATCCCAGTGCAATGGTAGTGGAGGCTACACGGGAGCTGCCTTAGCTTAGCGAAGCAAAGACCCATGGACATATGCCTGTAGGCATCCTTCATTCCCCAGCCCCAGGGCATCTGAGCTCATGGACCAGGTATGAGCTGCAGAGCCAGGCTGCGGGCTTACATCCCCATGGAAAGCGCTGCTAACACAGCCCCACGCTGCTCCTTGCATTCACAGGGATGTAGCTGGCATGCTGCTACGAGGAGCTCCCTACTGAGCTGGGTAGATGTCAAGGTGATTACAGGGACCAGGTTAATTAGCCTCAAACCAGCTGGATTATGCTATACAAGCCAGTCATGCCTTCGGCTGCAGTACAGACATCCTGTGTGCAGTCCCTTGCTGTCCCGTCGCCTTCTCCATCACAACTGCCCCCCACCCCTCAAGGATAGAAAGAGGCTCCTTCAGCTCATGTAAGAAGCTGAGCCAGCACATAACAGGCATGTAACATGCATGACTTATAAACCCCCAGGATGCAAGCATGAGGTGCAAATCCATATCTACACACATGTATGCACCTTGTAGATATGACTGTGCAGACCTGTCTGGGGACAGAGGCACACAAAGGGGCGAATCCTTGGGCTGCCCCTACACCCTCTGCTCTTGCTGTGACTTGCATTGGGGCTGGGCTCGGAGAGATGTGATGCACATGGGGATAAGGAGGAAAGCAGGCATGCAATACAGCAGATCCTGGCATCAGTACTCTTCCGTCTGCATGGCTTATTCCCGCCATGCTCAGCCCCCGAGTGACCTCTAGCGGGGACAGGGCAGCACTGTAGGGAGACCAGGAGGACCAAAGGCTCGTCCAAAGACTCCCCCAGGACCTCCCATGCATCTGCAAAGGGTCCCACAGACTCAGGTTTGCTTCCACTATGCCACAGGAACTGAGCCAAGCCCACTGCAGGTTCAAAGTGCACCACACATACACGCACACAGCTTTTTATTTCATTGATACGAGGGAAAGTTTGACTCCAGAGAAGATAAGCAGTAAAAACCCCAAGGGCTTCCCTGTAAGCGTGGGTCAACCTCCACCTGAAGCAGAGGAGAGGAGCAGCAGCTCAGGTGGCCAACGTCCACAGGTCTCACCCAGATCACTGCAGCTGCTTCTGGAGACCCCCCACCACCACTGCATCTCAGGCTCATGGCCTGGGAGACAGGACTGCAAATGCCCTGGGGGAAAGGGGAACAAAGTACAGCAAGGCAAATGCCCTTGCCTGGCAAACCCAGGGAAGGCACCTGGTGGCAAACAACCCCAGCCCCCATGGGGCTTTGGATTAGCTTGGTGAGCAGCTCACACTCCCCACTGAGCAAATAAAGGCACTTCCCAAAATTCAACAAAGAGAAACCTGTGCATTGAGCCATCTGCTCCCACACTCCTCGCTGATTCCCCTTCCCTGGAGCAGCCAAACACTTTCAATAATGCACAGAGAGGCCTCTCTGCACTGAGACATTTGGGATGTCTGAGTCCCATCCACACCCCGGGGTCTCCTGCCTAGGATGGACAGGCACAACCCCTCACTCCAAACCCTCCTGGCAGGACCTCCTGTGGGGATCACACAGGGCCTAGGAGCAAAGCAAGAGGGGGCAAGGACTCTCAAAGAAGTGTCGGAGGCTAAAGGGAAGCAGAGCCGAGACGCATCCTTCTCCTGCTCCATCGTTAGCTTCAGAGGAACTGCGCATCTCCACTCCCAAAATTTTCACCCGAGCAAGGCACTATGTGGCAGAACCTGGTCTGGTTCCACAGCACTTGAATAAGAACTCGAATTAAACCCAAACCCACTGAACGAGGATCCAAGTTGGGAGGCAATGCCACCAACTCCACCAAACCTACGCTACAAAAGACACAGCAAGCTTCATGCCTTCTGTGTTCCCCACTGAATTCAAAAACAAGAGGATGCCCAACAAAGGAGGTCGCACATTAGGATCACGGGTCCAGCTCCAGATCCTCCAACTCCCCTCTGATTTCCAGGCACTTTTATCGTCCAAGCTCGTGACCTGAGCCCAGCCCAATGCGTTTCAATTCCAGCTTTGAAAAGTTGGACTTTAGTGCAGGTGGCTGCCAAATACAACACCAGGTGGCAGAAAAAGCTTATGGGAGGTGGTAATCTCATGAGATTTTTCACTATTTTGGAGCAGAAATCCTACATAATCAATTTTCAAGCCAAAACCCTCTGCGAGTTTGATGCCTCTGTACCTAAACTTTAGGGATTGGCTCCAGACTCCAAATCCCACACGGCTTGTCCCAGCAAAGCCTTCCACCTGTATCATTTCATAGCAGCCTTCATGCAACAAGCCTGCATAGCCAGACTCCAGACTGCTAAGGCCTCCTATCTCTGCAGCATCACGTCAGTGCTGAGAAGTCGGTATTTTAAAATAGCCAGTTCAGAAACTTCTCTCTTTGCAGCTTCACTCACTTCTCCACTTCCGTTGGGATTTTGAACTGGCTGGAAGCTTCTGCTCCCATGTCTTTCCAGCACTGTTTGCCCATAAGACTGATTTCTCCAGGATGCCAAAGCAGCTTTTGGCTTGTGCTTTTCAACACCTAGGTGTGAGTCCATTTCCCCACCTTCAGGCTCTACCTATGCCTTCCTAACTCACCTAAGCAGCTGATGAAAGCGTCCTATAGCATCACTCATAGATGCAAGACTCTAACAACCATTGCACACACCTTCCAGCTTGGGATGGCTGGAGAGACCCCTGCGCAGCTCACTGCTGAGCTCATGATACAATCAAAGAATAAAGCCCCAGAGAAGAAATGCAGAAATGAAAGGGGTGAGCTGGAAAAGTCCCAGGCAGTGCCTTGTGGTCTATACTCCTCCTCCTGGGTTGAGGCCTGAGTGCCGGCGACCAAAATCACGGCTTTCCAGGAGGGCAGTGAGGATTTCCTTCAGTGGCATGAGACGGGCCTTCAAGGAGGTGGTGGAGAAGAGCCTGAGTTGGTAGGATGGGTCAAAGGGCAAGATAGAAATAAGCCACCAACACCAAGCTGGTCCATCTGCAGAGGCCTGGAGTGGGGGAAGAGAAAGAGGGGGGGAAAAACTATGGTACAACAGTGGCTTGAACAAGAGTCCAGGCAACAGCGCCTGTGACCTGGTTGAGAGGCCTTGCAGGGAGCATGCAGAAGTGCTGGGCAGAATCACATCAGCATTGCCACCTCTAGCCAGGGTGCTCATTTGATGCCTTAGTTTCCTCAGTAAGGATCATGACCGCTGGGCAGAGGAATTCAGGTCCCAGCCACTTTGCACAACAACCCTGGGGTGCACTTATTGCCAGGAAAGTGACCATATTGAAGTGGCATTTTCGTACTCAAAATAATCTGCTCGAGGGCCATGTTCCTGGCGCGTGGCACAAACCCCATGATACTTCCTCCCGGCTCTGGAAAGAGCATCCGTGTATCAACGAGGCTCCTGAGTTAGGATCCTCAAAGAGGTTTTGGTGCCTAACTCACTGACTCAGCCAGAAGTTGGGGATCTAACTATCTTAGCAAGGAGACAGAGCCACAGGGGGGACCAATGGCTGTAAGCAGAAGCCAGCAACCTTCAAAATAAGTTGCATGGTTCACTAACACCAAGGGTAGTTAAACCCCAGCAGTGGTTTCTAAAGGAAGGATTAAGTTCTCCATCACCTGGAGCCTTTAAAGCACGACTGGAGGTCCCCCTAGATTTATGTCATCTTCAACCACAGGCCATTGGGCTCCCACTGGGACTCTCTGGATGAAATGCATAAGCTCAGGCTGGATGATCTGAGAAAAATCCTTCATGACCTTTGCTTCCATGCAATTCATCTTGCTAAGGGGCATTCCCTCCTGTACCCCGCAAGAGCCACCCTGGTTACCTGGGCATCCTCTCCCTTCTCGGGCAGGGCTCCACGCTGCACCACAGTCTGCCTGAAGGCAGCATCCGCCTGCTCGCAAAACCTCTGCGCCAGCTGGTAAGTGGCTTCCTGCAGATGCTGCAGCTCCACCAGCTCTTCCCCTTTCACCTGAAGGGATGGGAGGGAGACAGCACGTGGGAACAGGGGTCACAATAAGAGGCAGGTAGCTACTTCCACCCTCTGAACCACAGGCATCCCATTCAGTGACTCCATGAAAGGTCCCACCGCACTCAGACCAGCTCAGCCTGCAACACGGTGAGGAGCTGAGCTGTGAGCCAATGTGAGCTGCCTCAGTGATGGAGATGGGTTATAGCCATTTGATCACACGGCACGAGGAGGCAGAACCCCTGAAGCCCACCCCTGGAAACACCAGCCTCTTGCAAACAGGAAAGAAGAGCTGATCTAGCAGCGATGGGCACTCTGGAGGTGGATGGCTGGAGGGACCCCCTAGAAACATGCCCACAAAGCGTGGAAGTCCCTGCTCTGAATGGTGACTATTGCCCCTTGCATACAGCTCAATGTGCAGCTCCCACCTTCTCATCCTCCAGGTACTCAATATCGGCAGTGTTGTAGCCATCCCGGTGTCCACGTCTCAGCACCCGGAAGCGCCGCTGCCCTACGGTGCTCACAAGGGATCGCCCATCAGCCAAAAATTCAACCCGCTGGATCTCTAGCATGCAGCCATAGTCGGCGAACCTGGAGCAGAAGGAAAGCATAGAAAGGAATGAGCTTAGGTGCTAGGACAACATGAAAGCTGCTTTCTTTTCCCCGTGGACAAAGGTCTGAGGAACCAGCTGGGTGGAAGACCCAAGGGCGGAGATCTGTAATGCCAGATGCATCTGAATGCAAGTGGGATATAAGCCCCCTCCCCACAACTGCATGTACACCATGTATTTAGGTTGGATATTAGGAAAAACTTTCTCCCTCGGAAGGTGGTGAAGTACTGGAGCAGGTTACCCAGACAGGTGGTGCAGTCTCCATCCTTGGAGGTTTTTAAGGCCCAGCTCAACAAAGCCTTGGCTGGGATGATGTAGTTGGGGCTGGTCCTCCCTGGAGCAGGGGGTTGGACTGGATGTGACCTCCTGAGGTCCCTTCAACCCTCACTGTCTATGATTCCTATGTTAGCACCATAAGCACTGAACTATATGGCTTGCACCATTGCTAGTGGCCCTTCAGAGGCACCACCACGTAGCAGACTGACAGAGACGACAAAGCCACTGGGATTAGCCTAGAGCAAAAGAGGGCATAGCTGGTCTGCAACGGTGAAGGGCAGAAGGATGAGACACACAGAGACAAACACAACCGTCACCAGCCTCCAGCCCCATGGCCCACCTCTTCCCAGGCTCGTGTATGCACATCCCAAACATCTTCGTGCCAGTCTCCTGGCATCTCCGGATCATGAGGCGGTAGCGGGGCTCGAAGATATGCAGGGGGCACGGGACACCCGGGAAGGCCATTGTGCACACAAAGATGGGGACGTTCTTGGTCAGGCTGCAGAGGAGACAAAGGGACAGGAGCCATCAGGAACCCCTTGGAAGACACCCAGTGGCTATCCCCTCCATGGGGACATGAAGCTTAGGGAAAAAGGGGACAGAGTCTCCCCACATCTGGCTCTTGGAGTCAGCTTGAGTCCTTGCCACGCTCCCAAACCACCTCTGTAATGTCTAGGGTTGGCAAGCTGGTCAATACGGTCAACCAACCGGTCAACTGACTGCGGATTTTTTGACTGGTCAAAGACTCTAGCAGTTTTACAAAAAAAATACATTTTTTTGCAGTTTTGTTGAGCAAGATGATTTTTTAATGATTCTTTGACACATTTCGTAATGGAAAATTATTTTTTCTGTGCATTATTTGGAGCTATTGGAAATTTTTGACCTGTCAGTTAACTGAACTTCATTTGACCGGTTAAATACCCAATGCTGTTAATGTGTTAACAGGCCAAAGAAACTATATTGGCCCAGCAGTATATTAAATGATCCCTTCAAATTATCACAGGTCTGGGGAAGCAGCCCCTGCTGATGTGATAGGGAGGATCCGGCGGGGACAGACCCATGGTTTTCAGCGATTCTCTGTGCCCCTCTGAAAAGACTGCAGCACCCCCATCCTCCTGGCTGTACACACACACGCGCACACCCACACACAACTGGGAGATGTTCTCTGCTTACTTGGAGAGCTCGGCCATCTCGGCTTGGTGCATCCGCTTCCTCTCCGCCAGCTGTGAGGGGAAGGTGGTCGATATGATCTCCTCCAGCAGCACGGTCGGGTTGTACTTCCCAACCTTCAGGTACTGGGAGGAATGAAACACAGAAATGGAGCAAGAGAGGAATGCAAGGGGAAAGCCAAGGGTCCTCCAGGTGCTGGGAACATGCCCGGTCGCTCTTGGGGCCATGTCAGATCGACAGGTACCAACCCTGAGACCTCCCTCCCCGCAGACAAAGGCCTCTCCTTGCTGAGCAGTGGGGCCTGCAGTATACTCAGGTGTTATATTCTCCAAGGGCTCTCAGGAGGTGATAGCAAATGGGATTTGCCAGACTAGACCAGACCCACAGTCCAGGGGTCCAGTGTTGCATCCCCGAGACCACCCGCCTTCTGCACCCACCCCTGGATGTGCCTGAGGCTTGCTCTTACCTCACTCAGGCTCTGCTTGCAGAGTGGGCAGCTGGGCCTGTGGTCCAGACACCGCTCCAAGCACTCCTTGCAGAAGGTGTGGCCACACGGCGTGGTCACTGGCTCCAAGAACAGCCTGTAGATTGACCGGCACAAGAAGGAATCAGGCCAGGAGACGGCTACGGTTAGGGTTAGGGTCTGTTCCATTTAGGGGTCAGACACTGCCTCGTCTCTCTGTGCAGCTGTTTTTTAAGGCAGCGATTTGCAGCCAGGGTGCCTTGAGATCCCTTCAGGGCTATCATGGGGTGGCATGCAACACGGGATTCACAAGATGTGTGCACACAGAAGTCACAGGACTGCACTCAGGATTCACAAGACAAATGCAGAGATTTCAAATAGGAATCCATGGTGTTAAAAGCTTTCTGCCCTGCCGTGGCCTTGCTGAGCTCTTTGCAATACATGAAATTGCTCTATTATCTTTCAGCAGACAGAAATGGAGTGAAAATTAAGAGCTGGCATTGTCAAGGGGGTGCCTTAAGCCTAATGAGGGGTGCCTTGACCCTAAAAAGGTTGAGCACTATTGTTCTAAGGAAATGAAGGGACCTTCCCCGGTCACTGGAAAGCCTTGTTTAAAGGCTGTCTAGCACCAGATCTTCTTATAGGCCACATTTCCTCAGTCTGAGTGACATTTTGCCCGGCGGCTCTCCTTAGCTTTATTTACTGGTATTGTTAATTATTGCACTACTTTGCAACTGGCTTTTGAACAGCTTTAAACTCAAACTGTCTGCTCTTCTGCATTTAGTGACAAATCCTGTCTGAACCACTATGTTGACTGACGACATAATGAAAAGTATAAACCCCCCAGTTGGCCACCTGGGCTCTAGCGGAGGGCGTTTAAGCCCTGGCAAACTGGCCCCCAGTGCAGGCCCTGCCAGAGTCCTGAAGTGTCAGTCTCACCATGGCCTCAGGAGGGCCCTGCCCCTTGTGCCTGGCCGGAGAGGACATCCTCTGGACCTGCCCGGGTCACCACCATAGACCGAAAGTGGCTTTTTTCCACCAGCACCACGCAAAGCCCCAGGGTGTGAATGAAAGATCGGGACAAGCCAAGTTCATCCCTAGTAGGTTTGATCCATCCTCCCAAGAGCCCCTGTGATGACAGCAACCAGGAGCTGACCGTAAGCAGAGGGAGCACTCCAGATCAGACAGGCTCAGCAGGTCCCCAAGAGCTGGCTGACAAGGGCAGCTGGATTTTGCAGATGCTTCCTCCATGGCTTCTAGTGGTCAAAGAGCAGAGAGAAGAGAAACGCACTCAAAGAAACATGCTGCGGCTTTCATGGGGTTTGTGGCCAACAGGGACCACTGTGATCACCCCGTCTGGCTTCCAGCATAGCACGGACCACGGGCTTCCACCCCAGTTCTTGCAAAGCTGTGTTGGTCTCCCGGCTAGGACAGGAGTGCTAATCCTACCACTTACCTACTGGGCACCGCTCCTGCCTTGATGATGAAGGCTTCATGTCAGGCATTGCCTCCAGCCCCCAGGCAGCCAGGTGGGGAAGCAGAGGCTCCACCTGCCCGTGTTCCCTCTTCTCACCCTCTGCCTCTTGCTCCACTTCCTAGAGCAGAAGAGTTGAACCCCATTTTGCAGCCAACCAACAACCTCTCCAAGGCACACTAGGAATCCCCCAAGACTTGCAACAGAGGACAACGTATTACCCAAACCATGCATCTGCTATTCCCTGGGAGGATGGCTCATGCTGTGATTAAAACATGGGGACCTTTCACTCCCATTTCCACCCACGATCTGGGTGGCTTTGACCATATAATCTGCCATCGTCTTGCATCTCCAAACCAAAGGGCATCTGAAGCAGTGCCAAGCAGCAAGGGGAAAGAGGGGTTTGCACAACGAGGCCTCTCTCTGCTCCCGAAATGCTTTTTATAGGCCGTTTTGTTATTCTTCAGCTCAGTTCCCTTGCTATCTGTGACCTCTGCTGACACCAGCCTCCCCTCCCTTCTCTTCCCAACCCCCAAGTGGGTGACACAGAGGGAGCTTGTGACCACACTCTTCTGTGCTCACCAACATGCACACCTCCAGGTCTCTCTTTGCTCCACCACTCACCCCGTCCTTTATGTCTTCTCCGCCACGAGACAACCTGAACAAAGAGCCAGGCGCTTCCTTCCCTGAGCTGGAGACTTTCAAGCCTTGGGTATCCTCCTTTGGTGATGCCAAGATAGCCGCCGAAGCATGGGAATCATCCTTTGTGGTGATCTGCAAAGAGAGGGCGTTGGTCATCTACAACAGGAAAACTATAAGGGGGTGGATTTGACTTTCAGCTCAGGTGAGGCAGAGCCAGCAAGCCCAGAATGCCAGCTCGCCTCTGGGAGAGGCCATGTCCTCATCCATCCAAAATTACCTATTTTAGAAGCCAAATAAAGCCAAAATCCAGCCAGAGTGAATGGCCATCAGGGCAGGGAAAAGAAGCTCCAAGTTAGTTTTGCTCCCCACAAGCTTCATTCTGCCACTGGGCCTAATACTGGTTGTCCGCTGCTCTGCCCTCCCTGTTTCACTCACCATTGCACAAAGGCCCTTGCACGGTACTGAGACCAGAAGGTGATAATGAATCATGTCTTGGTGCATGGGGACTTCTGTCCTCTGCCAACAGAAATGACACAAGGATACAGCAGTGGCAGCTGCCCTTACAGTGCTGAGGAGAGGACAGGAGCAGAGCACAACAAACCCATGAGATGCTAAGTCCAAGGCATTTAAATGCTCATCCTACCCACTAAGGGAACCTGCCTGCTTAGACATCAGGTTTCTACAGATGCCCAGGGACATGATCCACCTCACTCCACGCCATGTGCAAGCTGGTGTTCAGGGTAAGGCAACGCTGAACCTCGAGCAGTGCTTCTGCCTTGTTCAGGAGCACCTTCCCCTTCCAGAAAAAAAGCACTGTGGATCTACAAAGCACCCAGTAAAGTCTAGGAGTGAGCTGTACTACCAGCCCACTAGGGTTAGTCACCTGCTGATCTTAGCCAGCCATGGGCATGGTCTGACCCTGGAATTTGTGTCCTCATGGCATGGAAAGGTGCTGTCCTGGATGCACAAGAAATATAAGTTCCTGCGGCATGGACAGAACATGCAACATGACCTTGGTCAGCACCCCAGCCTCGAGTGACCACCATGAATGGAGCCAGGACATACAGACGCATCACCAAGAGCTGCCTGTGCCTGAAAACAGCCCCTGAGAAGCTTTAGAAAGGTCTCTCCAAGGGCACACACATTAATTTCACTGAACTGAGTTAAGACTACCTCTGCCAGTGATGGGGACAGACACTTCTGCTAAAATGCCAGAAAATGCCTTTCCAGCATAAGCACTGGTCACCTGCCTCGAGGAGTATTTTCCAGGTTGGATGAATTGGGCCTCAGCCCTAGAGACAGAAAAGGCAAGAGGTCACCTAGTCTATGCTTCTGTTGAGCAGTATGCGGCATTTGGATACTCTTTTACCACGCTGACTGAATGGGCATAGTGTTAAGTGGCTGGTCCTCTACAGGATAACGACCTACCAGTGCTGGCAGCTGATAACTACTCTCCTAATCCATGTGCTGCTGAACCCTTGGTCGGCAGTGCTGTCAGAGTCAATGTCCAACCCTTTGGACACCAGCACTGACAAGTGAAAAAGCAGCAAAGGCCTTCCAAAGTCTCTACTCCTCCTGCTAAAGGGCTGCTTCCCAGAGGAGCCCTCCACCCACAGCCAGAAGTTGTCTCCTTCCCCCCCTGCCCAGCTATTTGGCCCACCCATCCAGCCAGCACCCACCCTGCCTTTACTAACTCAAGTTACATCTAAGCAAAGAGTTTGCTTGAATAAAGATCATCTTTGACAGGATGCCAGACAGCTCCTGGAGGGCTTTATTATTTTTTTTTTTTTTTAAACCAGTAGGGTGATCTAGGCAGGCTGAGCTTAATGAGACTTGACAGATGGACTGATTAGCGTAATGGGGTGTTGACGTTCTGTATCTGCAACTTAACGCTTCATTGATGAATCTGGTTACTGTGCTTCTGGACACGATGAATTCAATGAATGGGCAAGGAAACGCAGAGTGCACGTGAGTTCAGGATGACAAATGAACCCTGCTCCCAGCCCAGCAACTGGCTAGGTCGGGGCTGTAGGAAAGGGTGCAAAGGTTAAAGCAGCTGCACGGTAAACAAATGCTCCTCTTTGGTCTCTGGATCCAAACTGCCTGCCGCCTCCGGCATCCTCTGCCTTTGCCAGACATCAGTCAGGGGTGCAGCTGAAGGTGGCCAGGCACGCCTTCCAAAGCAGATGCCAAGGGAGGGAAAAAGAGAGCAATTCTCGTGCGCTGCCAAGATTGGGATCTGAGCAGAGCCCAGCTGAGTTCACGTAAGACATCTGAAATCTTGTTCGGTCCTGGCAGCTCCCAGCTGGTGTAACTGAAAAGCCCTGCCGTCTGGCTGCGTAATTCTGTACTGCCTCTCCTGAAGTCACAGCAATGCCAGCCATGCTGCCAAGTGATGTTCGGTGTAGGATCGAACGGACTGAGGGAAGGGGAAAGCCACCTTCGTGCCCTATGCCCAGCATAAATTAGAGCAGCCTTGAGGCTGCTCAAACTTGCACCTGGCTTGGGCACAGACAGCGATAGACCTCCCCAGTTGCTGAGAAGAGGGTGGGGGAAACATTCACATTTGGCCTTCAGATTTTAGCCCAAGTGCAGTGCTGCCCCTCACCCCCATCACAGGCCAGGTGCTGAAAAAGATCCAAGAAGAAACTCATTCAGCTTGGCTCCAGGTGCAGAGGAGCCTGGATCATATGCAGAAGCTGGCCCCACTAACCTGCACTAAGTCTCCTTCCATGATGTTCCTGGCCAGGTGCTGAGCAGGACAAGCAGCCATGCCTGCAGCTCCTTGCATGCTGAGAGAGCTTGCTCAGCACCTGCCCCGTTGTACCTGGCCTTTAGGCACGAGTAAGAGAGGAGCCATCTGCTTCCAGCACAAGCTCAGGAGATCCCAGCACAGAGGAAATAAATGCCTTTGGTTGACTGCAGGCAAAAAGAGCAACATGGCCAGTGCTAAGAGACACCAGCCTTTTGTAACAGTGCCTGTGTTCAGAGGGATGAGTTCCCTGCCAAATACCCCTTGACAAGTACTGTCTGACCCTGAAGAAGGACCTCCCCAAGGCCAGGAAGGGGTCCACGCTATTAGCACTTGTCATCACGTACTAAATAATTCATCCTGGTTGGTCACATCTTGGCCTGATGTCTGCAAATAGTGCCCCAAAGACAAAGCATCCTGGAGGTTGGGGAGGTGGAGAAAAACTGCCACGTGGAAGTCTGAGAAGGTTTCAGGTTCTTGGACCTGAATCCCAGGGTTTGCTAAGAATCTGCTCCAGTTCAATCCTCGAGTGCTTCATATTACTAACAGTTCAACCTGCACGCCTAAGTATTTAAAGGAACAATCCTGCACATACCCGTCTCCCACGGAGAACCCCAGGCATCTCCACGAGGGCTGGGGAGGAAGAGTTATGGCATCCAAGTGCTCCGTGCAAGACACTGAGATGCCAAGCACCGCCCAAAAGGAGAAGGACGGGATGGCATCCCCGATCCCTTGTTGGAGCTCTGATGCTCCCATGAATGACACTGTCCCCTTCCCCACCTCAGTGGCCCCACAGTTCATGCTCCATGTTTCCCTTAGTGCACTCAGAGGCCCCTGAATAACCCACATGCCCGCATCCCCAACCCAGGCACCAGCTGACTCACCCCACGCTCCTGCGGTTTGCTCCTGCAGATCACCTCCAAACCTTCCAGGGCTTCTGGACACTGCCGCAGAGCCACAGATGCCTCTAGCTGGCCAAGCTGCAAGGACACATGGTCTGGAGCTGTGGGGAGATGCCCACCGTCCTGTTATTATGAGGGCCATAGTGAATTCTCCCATCCAGCCTTGCATTACACATGCACAAAATTAATGGTACTCCCCTGCGCAAGTCTGGCAGGGATGTGAGTGTGTCACAGGTACGTGACAAAGATCTGGTGCTGAATGGGAGGTTTGCATATCACATTCATGGGAAAAGGTCAGTTTTCCTGCTGCGCCCCAGCAGGATAACACAGGACTGCAAGTGCAACTGCTTTCAATCTGTATGCCATGCAAAAGCCCCAAAAGTTGCACTATTTTGCAGCTGGCTTTTTAACAATTTAAACTTGATTTGTCGCTAAATGCAGAAGAGCAGACAGTTTCCGTCTGCATGAGCATAGCCAAGCATGCGGCCTTTGAAGTTCACTTGAAGGTTCAAATTCTAGGAAGCAGGGAGCCAAGACACTACGTTGTAAATGCACGTGTTAAACATCTCCCTGACAGATTGCTAAGAAAGGGGAACTAAGAGGCACTCTGCAGCCAAAGCAGAAAAGCCTGGGGCTGAAATTGGGCAACGTACTAGAAATGGTTTCCAAGCCTGATGGTAACTCAAGTGCAGAGCGGAGTAGCCTGCGAAGAGGCTCAGAAAAGTGCACCCCATCATCTTCAGCAGTGCTCTGGGCATGCAACGGGTCTGGGTTGGCTGGAGACATGCATGCTCCCCTCTGCCCCTGTGCCTGGTTCCTGGCTTGCAGCCTCCGTCGCAGCCCCAGACTTGGCTATCGATGCAGCTCTGCCCACGATCTGCAGTCTGGGCTGGCAGCCAGCTGAGGCCAATGTGGACAATGGGATTGACCTATTCCTGTCACCCTGCCCAAACCCGTTTTGGTCTGCTTAGCCACCTGCTGTGTCTTCTTACAGGCCTAAAAATGAGCGTGTAGCCTTTCTTTTATTCATCTGTGCCCTGCCTGACACAATGGCACTCTGTTCCTTGACCGGAGCTTCTAGGCACTATTACAACATCAGGATAATAGCTGCAGCTGCTTGCACGACTGCTTGAGCCAAGTAGAACAAAGCTTGCACGACTGCTTTCCTTGAGCAGCCTCAAACCAAGCTGTGCAGGGTCTGTCTGGTAGGGGACCAGGGTGCAGGCACCCAAAACTCACTTCTGCTTTTAGCATGAGCCAGGGGCTGTGCTCAAAAAGCCAGGCAGGAAAGATTGGAGGGACAAGACTATGTTGCATCTCTCCCTCAGGCCTTATAAACTGCAAGTAAACTGGGTTCTGGTGTTTGCCAGCAGCCCTGGTGACAAAAACTAGAAGGTTATTTTCTACCTGTACAGACGCACACACATCTGATGACTATGAGCTTCCTGCAGAAAATAGGATACGCTCGTCTTACTTCCTTTCCAAGTCCAAGATATAGCTAGATGCTCTTTTTTTGCTTTTAGCCTGTATGTCCCTTTACACCTAACTGTATTTTTAATTTGATCGTCCCTCCAAGATAAGGGCACATGGTAATGCTCACTGACGGGCCAGTTCACAGAGCGCAGCCTTAAGGCAGCTGCACAGTTGCTGTGGTCTTGCCCTGGACACACAGCGCTCCAGCCACTCTCGCAGATATTGCCGTTGCAGGGCCATCGGGCAGGAGAGTTGCTGAGTCCAGCCCCTGCTACTGCCCTGCAGAACCCTACTGATGAACTTTCCCCACTGCATCTTAACACTAGGAGCTGCGGTCCCTCAGGCAACATGTTACCTCCCACATCAAAAAACATCTTGAGCCTGCTCCAGCAAGCAAACTTCTCATGGGAGACAGCCCTGAAAAAGGGTGGTGCATTTGGCCTCTGCTGTGATGTTCCTGGGGAGTGGCTTCCCACAACCGGAGAGTCTTTGCCAGGGCTGCAGTCTTCCAAGATGCACAGGTGGCCCAAACAGGTGTGACCATGGGTGTATATACAATTAGCACATGGGTGTTCCTCTGTTCTGTGTTGTAAGACCAGGACTGTGTAAGTCAGATGATAGACCCGTCTTGCCCCATCTCCTGTCACGCGAGGGCAGAAAGGGAGAACAAGCAGGGCACAACCAGGGATTTTTCCCCCCACTGTTCCTCTGTCCCTTGCAACCTCCAGCAAGGGACAGAGGTTGGGGAAGTTTTGATTCAGAGCCTGGGCCCCTCACTCCCGTGCTCATCATCGACGGATGCCCCCTTCCTCCAAGAATGGATCCAGCCCCTTTGTAAAGGCTCAGCTTCCACCGCACCCTGTGGCACCGAGCTCCACCCTCTAATGACCCCTGTGCAACAAACCTTCCTTGTGTTTTCAACTGGCTACCTACTCGTTTCGTTGTGATCCGGCCCCCTTGCTCTTGTAATGCAAGGGAGTCCATCGTAAACCCCCAGTGACATTCTCTTCACCACTTCATCATTTTGCAATCCCTCATCTCCCCCCTCAAACGTCTCTTTTCCAAACTGAACAGGCCCAGCCTCTTTAGGCCTCTCGCCACGTGGAAGCGCCTGCACGCCACTCGTCATCCTCGTGCCCGTCTCTGCACCTTCTCCAGTTCTTCGACATCCTTTGTGAAGCGCGGGGAGCAGAGCCACCAACTCCTCATCTTCTCCCATCTCCAAAACCCTCTTCCTCCGAGTTGGAAGCCCAGCTGGAGGCCTTCGCTTTGCCCTCACATTGGTTCCCTTTCCATCTTCCTACAGCCTTGCAGACAGGTGGAGAACGGGTCAAATACGGCCTGCGCTTCCCTGCACAAACGCCTCTTAACTAGCGGCACAGCAGCAAACTCGCACCGGTAACTCTTCCCCCGACGTGCTCGCATTTTACGAGGCTATTTGGATGGTAACAGGAGGGCAACACACTGCCTCCTCCACAAAGGAAGGAAGTTATTTATACAGAAGTAAATTACTTTCTGCTGCGGGTAAGCCTTGCCAAGAAAATACCTGGAGCGGCATTAAAAGCAAAGGGACGCGAGACTGAACTTCTGGCGTCTCGAGCTGTCCTGGAGGCGAGGATAAAAGTGCTCCTAAAAGAAGGAGCAGCTGTACAGTCAGTCTCGTAAAAGCTGTCACCCGCAATTGTGGCCTCTTGCATTTTTTCCCCTGGACCATCACCAAGACAAGAGGGCGGTGAAGAGGCTCCCCGGCGCCGGGGCGGGAGGGCAATCGACCCTTAACAGTCCGGTCTAATGAGAGCGATGCCCCTGGCCGCTCCGGGCTGCGAGGCAGGGCCCGGGGTGGTCAAGCGGGGCGCCCTGGCACCCCGCAGCGCCCCGCCGTCCTTGCCGGGGTGCCAGGCAATGGCAGGAGAAGGGCGGTCGAGCTGGGAGTCTCCCGAGAGCTGAAAGCTGCGAAGTGGCAACGAACAACCCCCCAACCGCCCCAACTTCGCAGCTGGCTCCTCACAAAAGACCCCGGCCCGGCCGTGCTTACCCGCTGCCCGGGCCCAGCCCTTGTCGAGCAGGCTGCAGAGCAGCGCGTTGCAGGGCGGCGAGCCCCGGGCCCGGCCGCATGGCGGGCACAGCGACCGCCCGC
>NW_017728914.1:34935847-34968993 GCF_001723895.1 Crocodylus porosus
CCGCGCGATGGCGTCCCGCGCCGCCTCCGTCTCCTCAGGCCCCGCAGAGGCCTGCGCTGAGGAGGGCGACCGCGCTGAGCGCGTGGGAGCGGGGTACCAGCCTGTGGGGCTGAGGGCCGGAGGAGCTGGGAGTCACCACTGCACCGCGCTGCTGCCTCCGCGAAGCCAGGGCCGCGAAGCCGCGGGCGGGGAGACCTGTGCGGACTCGGGCCTGGCCCGGAAACGCGCGGGCAAAACCCTGTCACGCAGCAGCAGAGCGCGGGGCTGGGAGGCAGCGAGCAAGGGTCCCCCCCATTCATCTCTCCCTCGCAGCCTGCCGCGTGTGAGGTGTGGGCTGCTCCGATTCAGAGCCCGTGGCTCGATGGCGACTGCGGCCCCGTCCCTGCAGAAACGTCTCCGGTGCCAGCGTGAATCTGGCTAAACTCCCACATCTGGGGCCACGAGCCCCGCTCTTTAATGGCACGCGGTGCGAACAAGAACCTCCTTACGTTAGTTTTCAACCGAACTGCCTTCCCAGTTCATTTTTGTGACCCCTCATCCTTGTATTGTGTGAGATGCAAAATCATAAACCCCTACCTACTTTCTACCTACCGGCTTTGGCAACTGACTTGCTGCTTTACTGGTAGGCGCGGGCGGGCTGAGTCAGCTGAAGATGGAAGCAAAAACAAATCAGACATCCTTGGAATGCGGGTTGATTTGCTACAGCTTATCCTGTTTCCAAAAAACCCAACGAACAAGGCAAGAAAATAACCAAAAGATGTTCTTTCATTAGACCTGTAGTCATTAATATTCAATGCAAGTCTCTTGCAGGTTCAGCGGACAAGACGAACCTTCCTGAGCCTCTTGACGTGCAATGCACCCCATGCTTCACCGCAAGTTATTTCCGCACCAGCGTCGATGCTTTTTAGCTGAAGTGGGGAAAAAAGATCTGCCAGGCTGTGAAACAGAAGCTGCGTGACCAGGAGCAGTTAACGGAGCAGAACTGCAGAAGAAAAGGGAACTTGATTAGTGGAGCATTGAGGCCATTAAAAAGGAGAGAGGGTCATTAACACGCGGGGAATGGAGAGTATAAAAAGAATCGGGTAGATTGTTGTGAAGTCAACGGACTCCGGTGTTGTTGCCTACGTAGAAATGCTGCTGCCGTGGCCAGGCAGTTGGCTTTAAACTTTGGGTAGACCCAGAATCAGAGGGGGGTGCAACTGCACCACTGCACTCCCCCGGGCCTGTCCCCAAGGCTTTCTAGTCTCAGCCAAGAGAAAAAAGAAATAGTCTCTCCCTGTCATACAACAGGGGAAACTGAGGCACAGGAAGGCCTTCCCCTGCTCCCACGAGGGCTCACCGAGACTGTGACCCAGCTCCTTCCTGCACAGCCCTGTCCTTTCCCACCAGCTAGGACAGAAGGATTCAGCTCCAGCTACCCTGATCCCAAAACCTGCTTTTGCGTGTACCCCTGGGAGGTTTTTATGGTGCTTCCTCCCGCGCCATCCCCCTGTCCCTCGGCAACATGATTGCCCAGCAAGAAAGCTCTTGGATAATATTACAGAGGAAACAGCTGAGACTTGTGCTCTCTGTGGCTGGGCTGAGCAGATTGTACAATTGATAACGCCTTTCTGCATGTTCCAGTTACTTGGACACGGGAATTTGTTTTTGGTCCCTTTTGTGCTCGGTGGGTGCATCTACATGCGATGCTTACTGTGCATTAGCCTAATAACGCTGCACAGTCCCGTGGCGGTTCAAAACCGTGCTACTAGCCGACTGCACAGCGGCATTAAGCTAAGGCACAGTAAGCCTCACAAAATAACTGCACTAGTATTAGTGCGCTAGCTTAGTACTAGTATTAAGCAAGTACTAAACTAAATGAGCAGCGTTTAATGCGCATTAATGAACATGTAGATGCACCCGGTGAGTAACACAGAAATACATAAATGAAGATCTACTCCTAAGAAAAATACAGGTCATGAATACACAAGAGGAAGCCTTGACCTATCCACAAGCAAGCCAGGAGGCTACACGAAACGGCCACTTTCAGGCCAACCCTTGCGAGGTGGCAGCTCGTTTCCCAGTGCGTGTGATGGGCTCAACCCGCCTCGCGTGTATGACCGGTGCCTACAAGTGTTTTACAGTGAGGTGGGCTGCTCTGCTCGGCATTCAAAGGTGGATTTCACATGGAGCACAAAGAATTTGTTCAATGTGACTGGTATCCAGGCGGTAGCTGTATTGGTCCAGAGGAAAAGGCAACCAGGACTCGTCATAGAGATGATCTCTTTTATGAGACCAACAAGATTTTTGCAAAAATTAATTTGCAATTTTAAAGAAAAACATTTTTTTGCAAAAATCTTGTTGGTCTCATAAAAGAGATCATCTCTACAATGAGCCCGGATTGCCTTTAGATGTTGTTGGGCTTGCAAGGAGCGAGATGGGAAGGCGATTCAGTCACTATGACAACAGGCACCGACACACTTAGGCCTTGTGCAGATTCAAGACTAGAACGGTTTTGACCATGAAATAGCAAACAGCAGCACTGGAAAAGCAAAGCTTTCATTTATCACAGTCAGAGACGGAGGACCTCCATCATTTAGCTACCCCAAATACAGGGGAACTAGGCAGAACAGAGAACGGGTAAAGCTGCCAGGTCCTTTCAGCTGCATTTGCTCCTCTTCCCCGGCAAACTGCAGGCCTAGGAGCAGGGAAATTCATGAAGAGGAAAAGAAAGGGGTCTCACCTGTTATGTACTTGCTCTGTTCAAAAGCCAACTCCCTTGGGTGGATAAAGAGCATCCCCCTGATTATTGTGCTGTGACGGGTCTTGTTCATGGCTTAAATGCCAGCCCACCCTATGTCCCATGACACAGCGGTGATTAGCCAGGCCATCGCTAGCAAAGGCAAGGGTTAGGGTCCAATGCTTATTTTTTTCTTTTACCAACATAAATTGGGGTTGGCCAAAATACCTCCTGAATTTTCATTGATTTAACCAAATTGTTTTGTCAAAGGAAAAAGAATTAAGAACGAGCTTTGATTTTTGTTCTTCATCAAATTGAAGTTTCGGTTCAAGATTCGCTTCGGGTTGTATCCAAAAGTCTTTTTCAAGGCTTGAAAACAAAATGTTGCCTTTGAGATGCAATAAGTTGGGGGGTTTTCCCCCACTTTTGATTCGCATTTCACTGAAAAATCTGAACAGCTTTCCCTTCCGCTTGATCCCAAATGATTTTATGTATCAGAAATGCAGGCCCCGAGTAAATCATCATTGGCATAGGCCTTGTTACTGGCCCCAAAATAAGCCTATCTGAATTTGAGAGGAGAATACATAACTGAAAGACTTCCCTTTCCTCATTAATTCATTCAGCAAGGTGAAGATGGCATTTCCCATAGATCTTACTTCAAGCCAAGCTTGAATTGAGAGGGATCAGTGTTCTCCTCTCGCTAAAAGAATTAGGTGAAAAAGAAGGAAAGAGGCTCTATTAATAGGGGAATATTCAAGTCAGCCACCGGCAACCACAGGCTAGATGGACCTATTGGTTTTGGCTTCTTCAAGCTCAGATTCACACAAGTTTAGGGCTGCAAGGGACCTCGTGAGATCGTTGGTCCAGCCCCACATCTCTAGGCAGGGAGGACTGTGGGCATGATGCATCGCGCCTCACCCAAGTAAACCTCTTCCCTATGGAAAAGGCCCTCTAAAACTCTCTCCCAGTTCCTTTCTTTGCTGGTTTCAACTTGTCATTGATGGATTGGATGGCAGGGCCCCCAGCCGGACCTCAGCCTGGGTTTTCCCTAATGCCTCAGTTTCTCCCTGATGCTGGGGGGGCGGGGGGAGTGTATAAATCTATATAGATAGATATCTATAAATATAGATAGATAGATAGATCTATATGTATTTAGCACAGAAAGCCAAGCACAGTTACTTTGCTGGCTTCTTTTCCTTTTATTGGCTTTTTTTGGGGGGTATACACACACCATCCCCCCCTAACATTTGCCCCTCCCTTGGCCATGTGAGGGCTCCTACTCTTGCACACTGCACTGACTCTGATTACAAACCACATTGATTTACTAGGTGCAAAAGCACAGCAGGACATGTATGTGGGGCACAGGAAAGTACCCATTTGGGTTGGGGAAGGCTATGAGGTCATCGCCGCCTTCACTTCTTCCTTCCTCCTCAGATTTTGCCTGCAGGCACAGCTGACCTGGGTAATGTGGTCCAGGTTTTCACATGGGAGGCAAGGGCGCAAATTTGGCCCCTGTGTTTTGTACCTGAAATCTGATCTTACAAGTCACTCCAGATACTGGAACAAGTGCATGATTAAGAGCAGACACCAATGTCAGAGCATGATGCTGCAGGCACTGCCTGTAACCTAGAGAAGGTTTTGGAGACTTTTTAGCACACTTTTGGAGTTACTACTTGAGAATATGTACTCATAGGGCACGTCTGTATGAGATGCTTTAAGACACATTAGCCTAAATTTAAGGAGCATTAGGGCTCACGGCCTTTAATGCACTTTAAAAAAATGGCAATTTGAGGCTGATCACATTTGATACCTGCAAATGCAGGAATCAAATTTAGGTGCAAATGGTTAAAGCACATTAATGCATGTGTAGATGTGTCAAAGCACATTCACACTGTGTGTATGGACTGACTTGGGACTAACTGTAGTCCCAAGTCAGTCCGCACACAGTGTTAATGTGTTTTAATGCCTGCATGTGTAGACGCCTGCCTAAACCCACTTAATGCACATTCAGCTAATGCACATTAAATTTAGGCATGCTTAAATGCATGTGTAGACATGCCCATAGAGGCACAGAAAAGTAAGGCTGGAAGGGACCTCCAGAGGTCATCTAGCCCAACCTCCTTCCAGAGACAAGATCATCCTTATCCAAACCATCCCATACACCCATAGAAGCACAGTTTCAATTGCTTTTAAATATATATATCTAGCTTACTGTGTTCATTCAGCAAATAAGCTGCCACAGTACCCAAGTGTCTCACAGGGTCTTTAATGCTTATTATAGTTCCCAGGAGTGAGATACAATGAAGAAAAGCAGCGGAAATTAGAAAGCTTTGATTTCTGTAGCTGTCGCGTGTTAATGGTTAATTTAACAGATGGCTTAACTGATTATTTTACATCACAATACACGCAAATAATTTGCAGTGAATCATTTACATGATGAACTTGCTCTGTTTTCCCCACTCCCAGAATGCTAACAAGCCGATCGCACTTTCCATCCTTTCTGCAATGATGCAGTTGCTTATAGCGTGTTCCCCAACCACTGCATATCTCAGTTGGCCACACACAGACAGCTCCTTGTGAACCAAGGAGTTGAAGATGGAAATAGGGCTATATGGACGCTTATTTGTTTGTCTGTAGTTGCAGCTGTTTTCTTAAGTGACTGCTTCTTCTTTAGAAAGACTTGGGAGTCTGTGGATCCAGCCAAACTAAAATTGCTTGTTTTATTTTTCCTGGAAATGTTGGACTGAGGACAAACACTTTGTCACAAGGATCTGATAGATGAGTTTCCCAATTTGAGCTGTCATGCTGAACCATGGCCAGTTCCTGGAAGAAATTATCATGCCAAGAACTAGAAGAACCCAGCGAAGGTCGGAGAGGGATCCAGTATATCAGAGCGCAGACATTACCTACCCCAAGGGCAGGGAGGTCAAGTCAGCAACGGGTCCTTTGACCTTTGTGCTTCTTGCTGTGCAAGACAGCCCCCCAGGGCAGCGGCTCCCCTCCTGGGAATGGCTGGCCCAGCCGGCAAGCGCGTTGTGGGACTATTTGTCTCTCTGGGAAGCCACAGGCGTGTGCTTCCCCTGCTGCAGGCTGGGCTGAGACAAGGTTGGGGGCGGCCAGGGTTGCTGCACGGGGCTGGGAGGGAATCTCCCACCCTTCTCACCCCCTTGCTGCTACATGTGTCAGGGGGGTTAAGCCTCCCTACAAGGTGCTGGCTGCAGCCAGAGCTGGGGATGTGAGCTAGGGTGTGCCAATGGTCACTCAAAGCCAGAGGTGCTCAGGATCAGACCGATCGCCGTGTTTGGGGTTAGGAAGGAATTTCCCCACCTCGGTCAGATGGGTGCAGAAGACGAGGTGAGGGGAAGGGGTTTTGCCTTCCTCTGTAGGGGTGAGACCCTCTACCTGGGATCTCTCAAGTGTACACGAACAACCTTCGCAGCAGCAGGATGTTGGTCACTGTGGCCCCTCGCTTTCCCTGCGGCAGGCTTGGTCGGGTGCTGTGTCACGGTTAGATGGTGGATTTCCCTGGGACGGTTTGCACAGAGCTGATCCTGCCTCAGGCAGCGGTTTGGACTAGATGCGATGTCTGGAGCTCCCTTCTTGCCCCTCTGACTCATGACAGGCTGCACAGAGCAGGGCCTTTGTTCTGGGCATGGGGTTTCCTTCTCCTCCCCTCCTCACGCCCCACATTGTACACCGTCTTCTGCTCCTGAGCCATGCATCCTGACCTGCCATCTCCATCACCTAAAACATGTACACACGTGTGTGCATGTGGGACCATCTCCACCCCTAAAAAATGTACCCATGTGTGCATGCATGTGTGCATGTGTGACCATCTCCACCCCCTAAAAAATGTACCCATATGTGCATGCATGTGTGTCCACGTGTGACCATCTCCATCCCCTAAAAAATGTACCTCTGTGTGTGTGTGCATGTTTGACCATCTCCATCCCCTTAAAAATGTACACATGTATGTGTGCATGTGCATGTGTGACCATCTCCATCCCCTAAAAAATGTATGCGCCTGCATGCATGCATGTGCATGAATAACGGCTGCCCCATTGACTTCACTCAACCCCACCTGAGAAAAAGGTTCTCCCAAATGTGAGTGGTCCAAGCCCCCAGCCTTCCCCACCACCACCTCGCCTCCAGGCAAAGCAAATATTTCCACCACAGACGCCGCACCCTGGTTCCACTTTTGCATCTTTGCTGAGCTTCCCAGACACAAAACTGCCTGCTAGCGGTGCTTTTTGTTGCTCTTTGAGCAATGGAGCGGGGCAAAGAAATGAGCTGCGCTGAAAATTTGTGGAAAAGCCAGGGGGGAGAACAGAGACACTGGTGACTTGGGAATTTGGGGGTTTGAAGGATAAAAACCCTTGCCTTTTGCTCTCTCCCAGCTGTAGTGTGCACCAGCACGGCTGCAAGCTCTGCCAGCTCTCACGGGTGCACTTAAAGCTCCTTGTGCAGGTTCAGAAGGCGACGCTTTGTCCCTGCTCAAACCATAAATAGCAACCCGGGGAATCTCTGGCTGACAGCGGTAGCGGCCTGTCCAGAGGTTTTGGACTTCCAAAGTCTGTCCGTGCCTTAGCTGATGTTAGCAGCAGCGCTGGGGGCTGGGATCAGTTTGTGGCGTTGCTGCATCGCATGGGTACATTTTATTTGCATGCTTCTCTCCTTGTACTTTAGACTGCTGGTGAATCACTCTTGTGTAAGCGAGTCACGGCTCACGCCAGGCAGCCGGCTGGCCCAGCCCACTTGCTTTCATAACCAGCTATATAACTGTCCTTTAAAGGGCTCGGCTTGTTGGGTTTTTTTTCCATCGAGTTGGCCCTGCCCTCTGAAAATCCACCAGAACAAAGCAGGCACCTGGAAGCTGGTTTCCCTTCCCCTGCATTTAAGCAAAAAGCAATAACCCTGTGTCATTTCTCTGCGGGTTTGATAACCATGTTGTTACTGAGCTCTGGAAATAATGACAAGGCTCCGTTCTTTCCCAAGACTACAAGCAGGAATCATAGAAGAAACGACACGGGAGGGAAGACAATTTCTCAAATATCAGTCCTCCCAGAGAAGTTGACAAAGCTGAACCCCAGACAGAGTTAAGCAGAGAATGCCTGCGGGAATCCTGAAGTTGGTATTTAACAGAAGATTTAGGGATCTAAATTTAAGGATTTGGGGCATAATATGCAGGCACACACACATGCTACAAATATTCACAGCCAGGGAGGGAAAAGCATCATTAGCCGCCGTTGATATTCAGGGAGCTAAAAAAACACTAGAAGTGTGTCAGCTTCTGAAACATCCTTCAGCTGCAAGAAGAAAGATCTTTGGAGGTGGGGGGTGGCCTCATATTGTTTAATCCAGACAATAATAAAGGCCATATGTTCTTGTAGTAAGAGGGGGAAAAATGTATCTGTATATGAACAGAGTTTAATGGGTATTTATTAGAGCTGTGCGAGAACCAGGTTTACCCGCTTCGTGGGAAACTGCGGTTTGGAAACGGGGCGGAAACAAAATGTTCTAAACAGTCTCATAAAAGCAAAAGGATTTGGGGTCAGCTTCATCAAATCAACCCAGCTTGGTCTAAACATTGCCATTAAAATGCTGTTATAGATAAATAGATTTTTAAATTCAAAAGGGCTTGTTGGTTTTTTTCTCAGAACAGGAAGGTCAAAACAGTTTCTTCCAATCATACTGATGCAATTGAAGCCCTTCAGAAGGGCTGGCCACATGAGAGGTTTTCAAAAAATGTGTCCACCCTGACAACACTTCAATTCTAATAAAGCCAGGCCTTTTAGACTCCAGGGAGTGATCCTGATGCCAATATGGAGCTCTTACTTGATCAATTTTAAGTTACTTTAGCAGGATCGGGGGAAAAGAGAGTGTCATCAAGTGTCTCCCACCTTCCTGCTGCTGGACCCCTGCACTGAACTCCCCTCCACATTATCCTTACCCAGATATACAATTGCAAGTGCCATCAAATAAAAACATGCCACATGCTCACTGTCATCACACAGCTACCTTCTGGACTAGCACCCTCGCAAGTACCAAATGCTCAGGGATTCCAGCTTTCTTATGTCCAATCCCTACAAAAGCAGACACCAAAGCAGCCTCCCCATCAGACAGCTCCACAACACCGGTAACATAGCAAAGCCCTGCAAAGACGGGTGTTTTATCTTGCTGCAGCTGTGAGCCAACTCCCTCGCTCATCCCAGATCTTCTCTGGCCAACCAGACCCCTTAACTCTCCAACCCTCAGGCCTTGCAGCCCCTACTTGCACTGTCTCCCAGGTGGAAGAAGTCCTCATCCTGAGACTAATAGCCCTGTCCTGTCTCACTAGGGTGTTGTGAGCATATAGATGGGGAAGGGATTGGATACCAAGAAGAGCCCCAGACCCATAGAAGAGCTCGATCTATGCTCTCAAAGCACGCACACTAGGCTTGACAGCTCTGACAGGTCTCCTCTGTGCACGGTGCATGACAAAAAACGCTTCGAGTTGGCTCTCAGTCTCCTTGGATGCAAAGCCCTCTGCAGCCCCCGTGGCCAAGGGCAATGCAACGCCCCGAGCGCACGGAGCAGCCCCGGTGAGATATAACCCTGTTATATAAATACGTGCAGATGGGTGTAACTGAAACCTGGCTTCAGTAACTCCCACGCTGCCAGTTTCTCTGGCTGCTCCTGTTGCACTCGACTCACCCGAGCCTCGGGGCCAGGACAACCCTGCTTCTCCCTCTCTCCACGGCTCAGGCTGAATGAAGCCTCTCTGCTCCGGCTTGAAGTCAGGGGGCCTCCAAAGTCCTACTCAGGTGCTAAAAGTGATGCATGCGCTGAAGGGCCACAAGGCAAGAGGACCTCCATGAAAGGCTGCTTTTTTGTGGTTGTGCTCACCGGGAGCCTTCCTGGCAGCCGTGTGCTTCAGGATCGCAGCTCCTCAAGCAAAATCAGCATGCAGCCACGGAAAGGGGTTGGGGTGGTCTGGAAACTGCACAGGTCCCCCCGCCAAGTCGCTGAGCCTCCTAAATCCTTACAAGTACCTTCATATACTCCTCCACCCAGTTGTTTCCAAGATGACATTCATCGGAGAGGCAGGGCCTATGGGCTCCTGGCCACCAGTGGTCTGAGATGCTGGGGAGTGAGCTCTTCATAGCTTCCTCGCTGACCAAGTCAGCCCTCCAAACCTGGATAGCAAGGATGGAGCCCAGCCCTTTGTTCCTGAGACGACCCCGAAAATATTCCCATAGTTTCTACTGAGCTGCATTGACCGACCTCACGCCACACCTTTCCAGACACCCCGGGCCTTAGCAGTCTCCATTCCTCATTAGCTTTGGCTCATAAGTCACAAACAACCCCCACAAAAAGTACAATCGAAGCCCAAAGTGAAGCATCCTTGCTTGGTGACTCCATCTAAGCCATGTGTTACCAGAAAGGATTTCAGATTTTCTCTTCCTTTTTTTCCCCATCCTAGAGAGAGTTTGTTGCTGCAGTCACCAAGGGCTATAATTAACGCAACCTCCTTTCACATCCTCCCTGCTGCTTGTTGTGACTATTTAAGAGCCTTCTGCTGAAGTGGCATGAAAACAATATCCGAAGCTGCGTTTTTTGGTTTAAATAAAACGGCGCCTCTCTGTGATCCCTAAACAAGCGTTGGTCTGAAATTGGTGTCAGCAACAAATCCTTTTATTTCCCCTTTGCTGAGCAGAGAGCATTTAAAATGGAGAGCCACAGGGAAGGCCACAGCAAACTGATCCTCAAAGCACCTGTAATTCTTGCCTCCTTTTGTCAGAAAGGCGTTCCCTCGCTTCGTTGTTGTGGTCATTGCAGTGACAGCATCACGGACCAGAGCCCTGTTGTGCCAGATGATGGGCAAATGCAGGACAAAAAAAGAAAGGCCCTTTGTGGAAAGCTCAGTTGGAATAATTGACGGTACCATTAAAGGAGCCCTTGGTCTCTGTGGCTTTGGGTTTTGTTCTTGGGAGCTGGAAGTGAGGGTTTCAAGTGGCAATTTGGAGTGGGGGGGTCCCTTTGGTTAAGTGCCCACAGATGCAGGGGAATGAACTTGAGGCCTAGGAAGCCCCTTTGGGTCCCATGTTCTTCTACGGACCCGCTGGCGCTGCGGGGAAAGGAGTGCATGAGAAGCATTTGCAGGAGAAGCAAAATACCCGCGGTATTTTGAAGCGTCAGCTGCCGAGCAGGGATCTGTGCCAGCGTCCCTCGTTCTGAAAAGGCCGTGGCATCCTAGGCAAGCTCCCTGATCCTAGCTATTCAGACTCCTCTCTGGGCACACCTATGATGCAGGCTCAGCCTCGCTTCACATCGGAGCAAACGGCTACCACGCACCCGCAGCTCCTTTTAATGACTAATTTTCTGCCATTGTGCGGCTGGTGGAGGAACCCTTATGCAACAGGCTTGGCCGGTTATAAAACTTTCTGACAAGCTGCAGTGGAAGCGCTTCATCGGTAGATGGTGCTGATACATCACCTTTAATGATGAGTCTGCTCTCAGGGTGTGGGGAATAAGCCCTGCTGCTCCCAAGAGCAGAGAGGGGTATAGCTGTGGGCTGAGGAGGACCTTATGAACTCAAACTCTGCCTGCCTCTTTAAGTTGATGTCTAAGTGCAAAAGTTAGTTTTGCACTTAGAACTCTCCCTTTGCCTGAAGAAGGGTGTTTGCACCCCAAAGCTTGCAAAGAACCATTTTTCCAACCATTTGGTTGGTCTAATAAAAGAGCTCACATCTATGCGAAGAACCTTGTCTGCCTATGCCCATAGACCTAGGCAGACAAGCCTATGTCCTTAGGCTACAAGCAACACCCCTAAAAGTTAGAATTTGGTTGGTTTTGTTTTAAAAGGGATAAATGGAGAATCCACAAGTGGCTTTAGTCAGTAATCCAAGCTCAGAGCTGGGCAGCAGCATCTCTGCACCATCCCAGCACCCTTCTGTGGTCTGGCACAAGTCATCTGACCTCTGTAAGCTGGATGCTCCCAGTATTAAACTTACGTCTGCCCTAGGATGATGGGATCCTTAAGGCTACAGGAAGGAGGGTGGCGTTGCTCTCCCTGCATGGGAACTCAGAGAAGGGTGTCCCAGTAGCTCTGTGGGGGTATGTCCCTTCTTCCTTGGCTCCTTGGGGCATCCTTCAGGCAGCACCGATGGGATTGCGCCTGTGCCACTTGCACTGCGGGATGCCCAGATGCCGTGCTGTGTTCGGTGCTGCATACGCATACAATACCGCACGGTGCTCCCCTACAGAGCCAGCAATCAAACCAAATGGGCAAACGGTATGGGGGGAACAGTGCATGGGCAGGGGAGTGACTTGTGCCAGGTGGGAGCCAGAGCTGGAACTCAAGCCAGGAGCCCAGCAGCCATGCAATGGGCCAGGCTGATCCCACTCAGTGATGAGCACTGAGCTTGGAAAATGCTACCTGCTCAATACAAGTGTGAGAAGCAGGTGGGGCAAGGCTTGCAGTGGGCACTTTGATCCTGGGCAATAAAAGGCACCTGTCTCTGCAGCATGCAAGCAGCTTTATTGGGATGCAGTCATCAGAATTGCATTTCCAGGACTAGTCTTGTTCTGCAGATGCTGTTTCCTGTGCTCCGTCCAGCCCTTGTAAAATTGTAGAAAGTATAGATGTGGCCTGCACTAACTCCAGCAAAGTTATTCTTTATCCTCCTTCTTTTTCTTGTTGTTGCCCTGGTGCAATAAAGAGAAGAAACACCTTCATGAGGGTATGAGAGTGTCTGGGCAGGGGCTGGGCCCCAGGACAGCTGATATGTGCTCTGGTCTCTCACCCTACTGGCATTTGCACTGACAGGATCACAGGTCAGCCAAGACCTCAGGGGGTCACATCGTGTCCATCCGTCTGCTCAAGGCAGGCTCTGCCCTGCCTAACCCATCCCAGCAAAGTGTCTGTATACCCTGCTCTTAAACTCCCGAGATGGAGATTTCACGGCCCCTCCAGCTGGCTTGTTCCAATGTTCAACCATCCTCAGAGAGATGTCCTTCCTAACCTCTTGCCTACATCGTCCCTGCTGCAATTTAAGACTGATGTTCCTAATCCTGTCTCCTGTGGCCACGGAGAACGGTCTGCCTCCCTCTTCTTTGTAACCACCCTCCAGGGATTTGAGGACTGTCATCCAATCCTTCTCCAGAATAAACTATCCCATTTCTTCCCAGTGCCTCCAGCTGGGGCCAGCAGGCCATGCTGCCTGATGGCAGAGGTGGATTTGTCTGTCCCAAGAGAGCTGCACGCCCTTGCGTGTACGGCCGTGAGGTCTCCGTGGGAGCTGTGTAGACAGGTCTGAGGGCAGTAGCCCCATGATGGGAGGCCTTTGACAACCATGGTGCCAATCCCTGAGGGGTTGAAAGTGTGGATGTGCCCCTGAGACCAGTGGCACCGGCACCCCTTGCCCAGGCGGGCAGAGTCAGATACCAGTACCTCCCAGTGCAAAGGGGTTTGTCCTGTCATCACGAACACAGACCCTGCCACACACTCACCTCTTCAGAGTCGCTGTCAGAGCTGCTGCTGCTGCTGTCATCGGTGTCCCCCTCTCCCTAAGGGGCAACAGGAGGGATTTGCTATCACACGGGGGTACCCAGCCCTGCTGCAGCCTCAGCATCCCCCCGCGTGCCGCCTGGCCTCCGCAGACAGGGCGGGGGGGAAGGATCACGCGCTCCTCTCCGGCCATGTCTCTGGCTTGCCCCAGCATTCATTCTCCTGCCTGAAGCACCCCGGTCACAAAGGATGTTGCCTCCAGTAGACCAACCCTGACGCCCACCTCGCAGCTGGGCAGACCCCAGAGCCCGGCGAACACACGGGGAGCAGGGCAGCCTCTCACCTTGTTCTCCTTCTTCTTCTTCTTTTTCTTCTCTTTCTTCTCTTTTTCCTCCTTCCCCTTGTCCTTCTCCTTGTCTTTGTCCTTCTCCTTGATCTTCTCCTTCTCCTTATCTTTGTCCTTGTCCTCGTCTCTCCCAAACCCTACGGGTGAGAATGAGGAGGAAGGTCAGTTTGCTCCAAGCTCCGTCCTGCTCGGCACAAAGATGAAGGGTTATGCACTGGTGCACGAGGTGGGAAGGAGCTGCCCCGTGCTGCCTGGCCCCGGAGGAGACCCCTGAGCCCAGGAGGGGAATCGTGCCCATGGCATGGTGCAGGATGGTACTGAAGCCTCCCTTACATGCGGGGTATAGGGCACGAGCATGGAGGGTGGGGAATAGAAAGGAGGGCAGCGGTGAGGAGCTGAGCAGCGAGTGGGCCTTTCCCTGATGGTGGTGGATGGGATGATGGCAGCAGGATGGATCCGAGCTGTTCAGCGCAGGGACCGCATCCTGGGGCTCCTGCGGCTTTCCAGACCCGGGTGGAAAGACTTGGCTTCCCCAATGCCCCTTCACATGCCGGGTGCCCCCAGTTCAACTGGGCCGTGGTTTCCACCCCTGGCACCAAGCTACTCACACTTCAGGACCGTAGACATCTCACGGCAGCTGCCCGGCTCCCTCCGAAAAGCTGAGTATCTAGAGAAGGGAGAAGCCAGGCAAGGGGCAGCAGTAAGAGAGAAGCAGACTGTTGAATGGGAGCCCTTCCCTGTGTAAAAGGTTGTCTCAGGTTCGTGGCTCCCCCTCCGGCTTGGCTTCAGCCCTCGGGGCACAGATGCACCCTGGACGCTGGGACACCTTTAGTAACGGCTGGTTTGGGAGGTAAGCGGAGTCACTGCAGCAGGGCAGGGGAGGAAGAAAAATGTTGTCCTTCCCACCTCTTCTAGTCCTGTCCTGCCTTCCTCGGCCTGGCCTGAGAAGCAGCAAAGAACAGGCAAGTGGGAGAGCAGGAGGGTTCGGTAGAAACAAACATGCCCAAGCCCGGGGCCTCATCATAAAAAAAGGACTATTGGGAGGGGAAGGAAGATAAAGAGGGTGGAGATGCTAAGGGATCAACTGTTCCCTGGCCTTAGACACACACCAAATATTGCAAACAATGCAGGGCAATTCTGCCTGTGACCTCCTTTAGCAGATAACGAAGTATCAGTCTCTGAACAAGTCAATCAATGGATGGCTGCCTAAATGGAAGGAATCCTGATCTCATTTAAGTTGTTACTAAAAACCAGCTGCCAAAAGCCAAAAGCAAGTATGAACAAAAACAACAGAAATATTTAGATCTAAAAATGCACCTAATCATTAGGAAGTATTTAAAAGGGAAAGCAGCAATTAAAAAAAAATAGCAAAGGAAAAAAAAGTAGGGAAGCTGACAGCAATGAATGCAAACACCCAGTTAGGAACTGAAGGCCATAAGGGAAGTGAAAGGCATCGATGACAAATGCATAGCCAGTGGTTTTCAGGACAAGAAGCGGGGATGCTCTAACGAAAGATGAAAACCTTGCAATGCTATAGGTGGGTGCCCTATGAGACAAGAGTGTAAGAACTGTTGTTTTTGTAATGCAGAAGGGGCAGGAGCTTCAATAAATATTTCTGCACATGGAAAGAAGTAGGATCATATATTCCTCTGATACAGTGAAAATTAAATATGTCCTATTCCATCTGTAACAAGAGGATGAAAGTTAAGCACTTCAGAAACTGTGGAGTCATATCATTTCTACCCAGGAGTCTTACAAAAACTGGCTGAGCTGCATTCAGGACTAATAATGTTGCTTTCTAACAAATCCTCGAAGTTGGGGGAAATTGCAGAGGGCTGGGGAATATTTTAAAGGGATTAATACTGCTGGATTAATACTTATTAGTTAAAGGCAAGTATTTAATAATGATTTAAGGAGCAACCTAAGGTTGTACAAGTATGTGCAAGAGGGAGCATCCATAAATGCATCTCACAGGGCACATCTACATGTGCATTTATGTTGCATTAAATGTAATGTCCCAAGTCAGTCCGCACACACAGCGTTACAGCACCGTAAGGTGTCTGCATGTGTGTTGATGCAGGTATCAAATTTATGCCCAAGTTGACATAAGTCACCATAGTAACTGCACAGTATGGGCATGCACGTGTAGACAAGCACCCATATTGCGCAGTTTTTTTAGGTTACTGCACAGTAAATGTGCATGTGTAGATGCACCCACTGGGACCAGAAGGGTCTTCTTGCACTTAGAAACCTATTCAGTTGGGCCTGCGTTAAGAGAGGGGCATGAGCTCCTATCCACACAGGCTTGGATCACAAGGCTTGTGGCTACTGGGCCTTTGACATGGACTATCTAAACCAGCCTACGTGCTTGAGGTGGAGGCTGTAGTGAAAGCAGTTGCCCTTCTGTCGCCCCTGTCCAGACCCAGCCCAGGAGATCTGGTTTGGCCTGTTCTGCTCACAGCTCACTCTCAGCCTCGCCCAGCCCAGTTTCTGCAAGGTAATTTTGGCAAAACTGCAGCCACCTCCCCGACACTTGGCTTCCCCACAGCGCAAGCGGCAAGCAGCAATAAGCGTGGTGATTTCCGTCGCTTGTCTTGATGTTGCAGCTTTCCCTGGAGGCCGTGTGAATCTAAGTGGAAGGTCATGACAAAATGCATACGTAGAGCAAAGTGTGTACATTTACATATTCATTGCCCATGCAAATAAGCAGATCTACGATTTACTTATATCCTACAGGCACAAAAAACTTCCAAGGTATAAAATTTCCTGGAGATGGAAAATCTCCATAAATTCCCCAAATGTCCATTATTCCCCTTCAGAAAAACATGAGGGGGGAAACAGCTTTTTCCTGAAAGGTTTTTATGGCTTCAGCCCGTCTCCCATCTCTCTAACACTGATCCCTGCAGAAGTCCTGCCCAGGGGGTAACTCATGTCTCACCCATAACTTCTTCCCACTTGGCGTAGTTCATGCGGGATATAAAGCAAGAATGCCTGGTATTGGCAATCCTATCAAATGGATTTCCACCCAGCTCCGAGCTGTGCCCCTGCCTCTCAAAGCACTTCCTGCATTTCTCCATTGGGCAAAGCATCCACTCAACAAATGAGCCAACAACTTGAAAGAGTGAGTCGGAGAGGAAAGCAACCTTACCTGCACGGGAGAAAGGCAAGCGGCCTCCTCCGTTCTTCTCGGCAGCGGGCTCTGCCGTTCCTGTCTGATACTGGCTCCTCCCAAGGTCTGCTTCCAAACCAGAATAACGAGCTGCACTGTCCTCCACAGATAATATCCAGTACCGGAGCGCACAGGCGACTATCCCATGCATGCTGTAACTTGCCCCAGGGTGCTCAGAGGCATCTCCCGCTGCTAATGCTGACTCCTTGCAGAAGAACGTGTGACCCAGGGCTGCCGTGCAGGCTTGCAGATACCCACCCTCCGGCTGCTCAGGGCTGTAGCCACACCGAGCACCAGGGGAGCTGTCCCACCAAATGCAGACGAAGTAGGGGTGGACTTGCATTGCTCCACCTGATAAAGCCGTCCTAGGTTCGGGACCCCGCTCGGAAGAGCACGGAGATGCCCATCCTCCAAGGACATTAATCAAGAGCCCACTTCTCTCCTATCGAGACTCTCTTGCTATCTTGATGCAACCGTCAGGGCAAGGTGGACGTCAAGTGGAAAAGTGACAATCAGCGGGTGAATACCATGGAACGAAATCCCCCCTTCCCCTGCAGCTGTCTTTACTCCAAGTTATAGGCCAGAAAGCAGGGTGGCATTGTGGAGACAAATTGACTCAGAGAGGCAGGACTTCCGTAGGCTACTGCCCATGTTGACAGGGGCTACGAGTTATAAGTTATCATTAAGAAAGTCCCTCTGCGCAGACAGTGGCCAGTCCTAACACGTGGATATTGCTGGCTACGCAGCACTAAACATGTTCCCCAAAGGCTCTCACTTTTCCTCCTTAAAGCATCATCCTCCTTTTTGCTTTTATTCCATTTGCAGTGGAATAACAGCCTCAGCACATTGCAATGCCAGAGCCCGCAAATGTCTCAAAGTGCTTTAAAAGCACAAAGAAATGCAGCCTCATGGCACCTCTGCAAGGCAGGAATGACCTCTGCCGTTCTGAATGATGAGACAAACTGGCTGAGGCCATTTCATGTGCAAACAAGACTGAAATACAGGTGGGGAAATCATTCCTTATGGCTGGCAGCTCCAGCTGTGAGTGTGGCCCAGGCAAGTAAGACCTGAGCTTTTGGGGTCTGGCACGTGGCAGGGCATCCTGTCCTGTGAGGATTCAAAATGGCCAGAGCACATGGAAAACTGCCCAGCCCAGCTCCACACCATGTTCAAAGCTGAAACAAGGCACAATATTTTACTGGAGAGAGATTTCAAACCCCTTCTACCAAAGGCAGCAGCAGATTTGCCATCGCCAGTCATTCTTTTAAGTTGAGACGGATGCTTATTTTTTAATGATCCACTCTAGTTCGAACGAGTTCAGGGAAGTTTTATGGCTTCACATCAGACTCCACAGCACTCCCTTCTAGGATTGTCGTCTCAAAAAGTGCGCCGGCACATATCACGGGCTACAACAGAAACGGTAGCGCTTGGGGGAGAGTCAGCTGCAAGCTTGAACGGTGTTCAGCTCACCGCTAGACGGGGAGGAGGACTATGTTAGAGAAGTGACCCACTCTGAGCATTGATCACATGGAGCTGGTGGACCCAAGGGGTCTTTCCATCTGCTTGGCTGGAAGGATGGATTTGAGGCCCAGGCCCTGATGAATCCCACCCGGTTCACTTCAGCTGTGTTGGACATGGCTTAACACGTATCCATGTGCCATCATCCCCCTTCCTTAAGGCGACCTATGCTTCTCCCAGCTATGGGCTGGGCTCCGATGCAGTTAAATTTAGGGTTACATCTGAAGCCCGGTGAGATGTTTCATTCAGTGCAAAACACCAGCATGTGCCCTGTCTGAACCAGTGCAGACGGACACTGCTGTACCCCGCACTTAAAGATTTCCAAGGGGAGAGTCCATAAAGGAACGAGGAGGAAAACAGCAGGTAATTTAAAAAAACCACCTTGTCCATACAGATGCAAGGCAGCTTATTTCTCTTTTCCTGCCTAAACTCCACCCCCCTATATTTAAAAAAAAGAAATAAAAAATATTCCTCATGTAGACAAGACCTGAGAGCCTGTCTGGACCATGTCTATCACCAGAGCAGATCTGGTCACTCCAGGACTTCACCTCCTTAAAGCAAGAGGTTAGACCAGGTGCCTCTTGATGACCCGATGGTTCTGGGGCTCTCGAGAAGCCCGGTCCTGGATGCACGTGATTAATCCTACTGCTGCCTCCAAGAGAAGGCTACACCACCTGGCTACAACCGCAGGCAAACAAGGAACGAGAGTTCAACGTCCCTTTTCCGCACTGCTGCTGCTAGCTCTCCTCTCCCTGCTTGTGCTTCACGCCACTTGGCCTTTTCTACAAGCCCCCCAGAATAGCCAACCTCCTCCCAAACCAATGGCCCCGCTTTCTGCCGTTTCCAGCAATGCCCTGCCTTCTCACTACCTGACAGCTCTTTGTTTCACCCTCTCAGCCCAGCTGGAAGTCGACTGCTCTCCCAGGGGCACGGAGCATTTTTCCACTGCTCTAAGTTGGTGCTTTAATAATAATAAAAATAGCAATGGCGGTTACAGCTGTGCAAGCACTGGGAGTAAACATCGGGGGCACCATCTGGAGGGGAATACAGTTTTTACATCTGCGCAGCAGTCGGCGAGAAGCCACTTTCCCAGCCAGCGTGTAACCCATTCTTTGAATGAAGGGAGATAATTGCATTCTTCCCGCTGCACCCTCCTCGCCTTTCTGGCTTATCTGACCCTTGTCTCTCTCACTGAAAACCTCTCCCCTCCCAAAGAGCACTGCCAGCAGCTCTCAAATTACTTCGAGCTCTCATTAAGCTCAGGCACAAGCTGAAGCAGAGTAATAGGACTTCTATTCACTTGAAGGCAGCACATTCTTGACAACTCCTTTGCATAGGCAGCTTTCATTGAATCTAGAGCTGTTTTCTTTGGTAAACAAGATCTTCTCCTTTTATTAATACAAATGAGAGTGTTATACCTTTGGGGTTTCCTGAGGTAGCAAATCCCTGTTGAACGTGCAACCTAACTGTGTTGCTATCTAGCTCCTTACAGAAACGTAGCTGTTCAAGCCTTTTTTTTTTTTGTCTGACTTGACTGCTCTGCACTTTCAATGTCCCAGGGCGGTTGCAGCAGATTTGTTCAGGTTCTGCAATAAAGACCCAGATGGATTTCATTTGATCTATTTGGGGAAAAAACAACAACTGGTAACTCCTCAGACCTCAGTGCTTGTAGCTCTGTCTGCTCTGCCTCTTTTCACAGCCTTTGGGCATGGCCAAGAGTTTGATGTTCTGTATTGAACCAGCAACTCTGAGCTCATTGGGCATCCGTGTTTATTTCCCACAAAAGACCTCGTAAGAGCTAAGAGGCTCCAGACCAGCTATGAACTGACTGCCCAGAGGAGTTTTCCATCTATTGACTCCTCTGTGAAATCCTGTGAACTATGAACTTTCATTTCTCCCCAGGAGAGCTTTTACAATCTTTTCTCCGATGCCTGATGAAGGGTGTTTGTGCCTGAAAGCTTGCAATTAAAGAATTTTTTTTGCAAAAATCTTGTTGGTCTAATAAAAGATATCGTCTCTACTACGAGTCCTGAAGGCCTTGAGCAGCACTTAATTACAGCAGTACTAACAAGTTTAACAAGGACCTTTTGTGACAAGGATTTTGCTACTCCGAGTTGCATGATGTACCACCTTCCCCCACAAGCAGGCACTCCCAGCACACTACTTGCTGTTAAAAGAGCTAATCAAATGCTGACTGGGGTAAGGTTTGGCACTTGGGTACAGTGGTGTCAAGATAAGATGGTCACTCCTTACTGAAAATCTCCTTTTTTAATCAGCATTTTGCAAAATCTCCACAGTAGAAGTAGCCGCACATTGCAGGACTCACACCCTGTGCTGCCTCTCAGGCCTTCAAGTATCTACAAGAGGTGTATATAATTGGGATTATACTTCTGTTTGCTCCTGATAAGGGGCAGTTAAAGAAATGCGTGCCTTAATGTCACTGCCAAAATAAGGAAGACAAAAATATATATACTTTATTGCGGTGCAGTTTTTTTTCCCCCAAAGATTGAGACAGATCCACATACACTTTTGTTACAAACAGTCAGAATGATGAGATCTCAGGATAGACTACCACAACTAAAGCAAGGGGGGGTTGCCCTGCCTATGTTATATAAAAACTGGAGAGGTTTTTAGTCAAAGGCCATTTCTATAGTAAAAAACAATTCTCTATTTGGCCCAAGATTTCTGCAGCAGAGCAGAAGGGTGCTAAGCTTGCTAAAACCTTGAGGGGTTTAAAACTGATGTATCAATACAAAGGAAACCAGGGGTAACAGTCACTTCTTGCTTGTTACTCTAGATTCCCTTTTTGTCCTATGGAAGTTGCATATTCCTTAGCCTATTATTCCAGAAGAGGCTGTTTGCTTCCAGAGAAGCAGCTCAAGCAATAGAGTGCAACGAGGAACAACATAAGGAGTGTTCAAAGCCCAAGGAAACGAGGTAGCCCCTGGAACAGATAAGGAGCCCCAGCAATAGCATCAAACCATTTCCTTTGCTGCTTTATCAAGGCAAGTAGTAGTGCAGTATGTCCTTTTTACACAGTGATTTAAGAAACCCCTTCAACGGTACCTGACTGAGCGCACAGACATATGCAATTGATGTGTCAAGCCCCACAAAAAAAAGGAAGGGCAACTTTTCTCCAGTGATATTGTTTTAATGAATCCCTTGAACAGGACCCGGTCCCCTTTAGTTGCTTTTCATTTATTGCTGTGAAACCAGGCACTCGAAAAGTAGGACCGTGTCAGCCCTGTGACTGCTTTCTCCCCAGACCAGGGCCCAAAATGTCTTCTTGACACAGGAAAGAGGAATACGGTCTTATGGGTCATCCCCAAGTCAGTAACACAGACCGTAAGTGTCCGCGCTCTTCAGCAAGTTGCTGCTTTTGTAATGGAAGGTGAAATGCAAGGCAAGGGTCAGACACAACACAAGGTAGCCTACTTCTAAGCTCTTATACAAACCTAGAAGTCATTCCTATGAACTTGAGCCTTTTAGCTTGCAGCCACCACACATTTGAAAAAAACAAAGCCTATGAGGAACTTAATTCCACATCTCTAAATCCAAAGTCCCAGCATATTCCGGCTACACACTACCGGTGATCAAGCATTTCCTCTACCACAGTGGTCCCAGTCTTTACTGGCCCCATGGCAACAATACTGGGCAGGTAATTGTGCAACATGCACACAACACTTAAAGCTGAGTACTACAGGGAGAGTTAAGTATTTAATTTTCTGTGGCCACACACAACACGCCGGGGCCTCCATTCTAGTGTCGTATTCCCAGAAACCTTTCTTCAAGGAGCTCGTTAACACACTCAGCTAAGGGAGAAAAGAGAAGAAAAAACCAGCCAAACTTAGGGAAGTAGCTTAAGTCTGTCATATTGTCCATCTGCCTGAACTATACTAGTCACATCTCAGGCTAAGTTGCACAGCTGTCACAGCCAAGCTAGCATTTCAGTTTCCCCTCTGCAGCACCAATCATCAAAGTGTTTTCTTTCCTGCGGTATCTGTCCCTACCCTATTCCCAAGCACGGGAACTATGAAGTAGGCTGGTCGGGCAGGTGCTCATTTAGAAGTAATTTATTGCTGTGATGATTCAGTCCGAGTCTGAATTAGAGAGATCTGTAGCACAGGCAGGAGGAGTTGGAGGGCATCCTGGATATAGGAAGCACTGTTGGAAGCCTACAAAAAAAGAAACGAGGACGACATTAAAGACATTACTAGTCTGCTATGTTGTTTATTAACCATAAGGCTACTTAGGGGGTGAGCTTCTAGACTCAGATGCAACAGCTAGTTTTTAAGTTTTTGTTTCTTGTTTTAAACCAACTCTTTAGAAAAATCTGAAGCTTCTGATGCTGGATGTCACACCACCAAGAGAAATCTGAGAAATGGACCCTCCTCCTCACCCACTGAGCCACAGATTTTAAACTGTGTCCATTTCAAGCCCTCTTTCAAAGGGAAACAAGATTTTAAAAAAATCCCTCTGAGATATCTTTAGGTCAGGCTCACAAGTAAGCTGGGGTTAAACTGTAAGGACTGAGTATCGTATTTGGGTTCTGGAGCAGCTTACAATCTATTCCAGGCCACCCTGCCTTCTACCTGAAATAGGGTTTAGTGTTTTACAGAAGGAAAGACACACACAGGAAACTGGGCATTAATAGGAAAAATAAAACGGGAATATTCTAGCACATCTACATTAGCTTAAGCCCTACAGCTCTGAGCATATCATAACTGACCTCCAAAAACACTCCAGTGATTAATGGATTAAGCACATCTGCCTTCTCTTTGACCTATAAACAAAAGATACACACATATGTTAGCTCATTTGAAAATTTGCTGTATTTCTTCTAAGCAAATAAGACTGGATCCCGAGAGAATTTCAGATTCAAGATAGCGCTCTTGACTTCAGACAAGCTAAATGGACATGAGCCGTGGATCTAGTTGGTAGTGTGTAAAGCCTGGCTCAAAGCCCCAGCACATGCCAAATTCATGTGTTCTACAAATACGCAGTCTGAGATTTCAGTGTAAACGTGAATGATTCCCATAACTGAAGCCACGTGGTGGTGTTCGATATGAGAGTAAGTGCAAGAGCATATAGTTGGGACAACAGAAGAGAAAGTTCTTGGGAGAGGTGGGATGGAGGCATATCTTGAACACACCTGGCCAAAGGGAGATGTGCACACACAGCAGGTCCCTTTCAAAGCCCTCTCTCCCTTTCTGCAAAGAGGATATCATGATATCCCCAAGAGGCAGGAGGGTGGCACACTGTTGCTACTCATATGAGTAGAGTCCATAGTGTCCACGACACTTAGGACATAATAAGGGTTTAATAACTGGCCTTCAAGTATCTGTATCTGGCATCTCCAGTACATGGTTTGTGCTAATTTGGGGAGATTACAAGCCAGTGCAATGGGCTGCGCACTAGAGCTAGCTGTAACTCCACAGGTCAAGACAGTAAGGTGTACCTTGCCCCCAAGGTCGGAATCCCAGCCATTATGGACTTCACCTCTCTAAAACACATAGCCTGATCTCAGACCAAGACTGAAAAGCTATCAGCTCTGCAGGCCAACAATAATTACTTTCCTGTTGTTCACATTATGAGTTTAAGATCCAACGAGGCTTTCAAATAAGATGTGTGTATATCTTTAAAGTCTAGGAGGCTAGACTTTACACCATAATGAAATGTAGCCTGCTGTAGATTACACTGCACTGTGGATTACATTACAGTACGGTCTGAGTGCACTGTAAAGTTTGAGCTCAAACCAACCAACCACATTCATGCTAAGCACTTACCCCTACTGTCGTTAAGCAGATAGTAAAGTCTTTGGATAGAGAAGACAATTCTTTGCACAGTACAATTGTCATTCTGGGAAAAGAAAGTGGTAAAATGTGGCAGTAAAGCAAAACAAGGCTCCCTTTGCTCCATTCATTTTTCTAAGATCATTCATAAAACACCCGGCTTACACGCATGAATTTATCTTTAAAACAAAGACAGTAAACATTGTTCACCATTCTAGAGGAGCTTGAAGTTTCTCAGTCAATTCCACACGGACAAAGCAAAGCTGAAAATGGAACATCACTAACTAGCTTTGTGACTTATAAGCAGCCACTGTCATCTTGTCTGTGAAAGTTATTTTACACACATACCAGAAATCTCTACAATACTACTAGCCACTGGTCTTAAGCAACAGCAGTTAGATATTGAAACATCCTTGTTAGCTGAATAATCTAATATGCCAGCTGGCTAGCAAAGAAGTACTGAATAACTGCTATAAGGTCCTGTTTACAAATTAAGAACAGCGTTCCCTTCTCAGGGGTGCAGGAAAGTTGAGTGAGATTCCCCTTTTTCTGTGCATTCTTGCTGAGAAACTTCTGCATGCAAAAAAATAACAGCAAGAGTTGTGCTGAGAAAGCAATACTGCCCTCAGCAACTGATAGCATGTGTGCCATCAGAGCTGAAACTGGAGCCGGCTTCCTCCAAAACTGCCAGGAGAAACTGGACAGTCAGCGTATTCCAGTTGTAGAGCATAAAGCTATCCACGTATTAGAGCGTAGCTAAGAACTCACTGTGAAAGGGCTTTGGCTCTGTCTACGGCCAACATCTCTTGCTTCTGACCATGCAGGATCAGTGCTGCAGTTTTGTGGAACAACTCAATGGAGTACGCTGTCAGCTCAGCCAGGCTCCTAATGGCAAACGCATGAATGTCCTGCAGACAGAGCCCAGTCCATTAGGAGAGAGATTTGCTGCTAATGTTTTAAAGTAAAACTGCTCCCCAAGCTGCTTCCCCCTTCATGTGACTTGATGTCAAGCCCCTCAGGACTGAAACCCACAGCATTACAGGTGAATATGCCAGTCAATCTGGTTTAAAATTCAATGCCCTCCCTTCCTTCTGCCCAATTACCTCTACTGATTTTTTGTCATCTGAGGCAGCGTCACTGGAACCCATTTGTTGGGCATCTTCATTCCTCTGCTCTTCTTTCAGGGGTTCTGCGTTGAGTCTTGCAATCCACTCGTGAGCAGATCTTCTTGCCTGTGCAAAGACAGGCCATCTGAGTGTTTAATACCTGGGGCCAGTGCTGAACAGAAGATGGAAGTCCAAAATTCTTTGTAGGAGTTGCTATTACGGAAGGACTGATGTACTGAAGGGGGATGAGCAAGTCAGATGCCTGCTGAACTCTGCAGGGGGCTGACTGAAATGTAAGGGTACCGATTACCATGCTTACAGCAGTTGTTTCTCTAACAAAAACCGCAATGAGCTGCGATATAAACAATAGCTCTTGATCACAGTCCCACTGTTCACCTTTCCACTGGCTGCTGCTGCCACTCAATGGATCCGAGAGACATTGCAAATGAATTAGAAAACTGATTCGTCTAAACTCAGAAACTGCTCTCTCTAAAGGAGAGATTAGACACTGGGTTATGGGGCCTGAAATGAATCATCTCTGCCTCTTTGGCACATGTCTTACAGTTCTTAACTCAAACACTGGAGAGCTGCAAGTGGGTGATGGTCAACTACTGGAATATTTATGGAGGAAATGGACACATGCACACACACATCCCTGTGCTTTGTTTTAACAGGACAGGCAATCATTACAGATATAGTCTTCTGAAGGCCAGTGTAGAAGCCACGCAAGATCATTTTATCTAAGGCTCCAGCTGACCAAATGCTGTAGGAAAGAGTGGGGGTGGATGAGAACACAAGCAGGCACAGAGATGCATAGACTCAGGAGGCAGCCTGCTTCTCCCAGCCCAAGACATGGGCCAGATGAAGCTTGCAAGGACTGGATCCAGGGAGATCGGCATACAGACTTTCTGTTTGCACCCTCTGCTCCACCTGCCTTGCATCTTTGGGCAAGTGAATAAATGAGGCTTTGTTCTGAAGAAGAGCCTGGAGTCCCTGCAGTCAGCTGGGTGGTGAAAGATCCCTGGCGTAAAAGGCCTGTGCCCAAGCCCAGATGAGCCCAACACTAGAGGGTTGGAACAAGGGGGATAGCACCCAGAGATCAAAAGTCAGGGTGGGTAAACCCCAGCATTGGACCCACAGAAGAAAGGGTGAAGAGGCCTGGACCTAATGGTGACTAATGCACAGCTCCGCTTGTAACCGTGACAAATCCCAGCTCAGGATGTGGAGCAGCTGTTTGCCCTGGCACCCCTAGAGAAGCCTGTCAGCAAACAGAGGCCAAACAGAAACTCACCGCAGAGAGTTTGTCTGGCCTGGTGGAGACCCGCAATTCCGAAAAGAGCTCAGTTATGTCCTTGGTAAATTCCTCGTCACCTGAGGAAAACAGAAAGGGGATTTGCAAGACTTTGTGCCATCCATCTCAGTGCATGAAGCAAGAGGGTAATCCAGGCTCTCAGCACTTAAGCGGTCCTTGCACAAACACTGGGCCCAGCAGAGCTGCTGACTGTCAGTTACTGAAGACATTTTACTTGGGAAGCACATACTCAGGCAGGGTTTCAAACCCCCTCCAATCTGGTCTGTCTTAGGATGCTGCCCTTTCAGTTGCTCTGTCCCAAGGTCCTCCAGGCACGGTCTCCGCCAGACACCTGATTTCTTGGCCACGATGCTTCTCATTCCCCAGACAGCACCCACTCACAGGCATAACAAACCCTGCTTTTCAGAAGGTGTTTCCTGCACAGCCCCTGAGAAAAGTCCAAAAGCTATTTGAAGCCCAGTTTTCCTACTGTGTTTGCGAGGACTGAGGTTAATAAAATTTTTTTTTTTTTTTAAACAAAAACACCTAATCTACCATGTGCCAATACAGATCTCAACATTTAGTGTGAGTAGGGACAGTAGCTCTTTGCTGAGGCCCTTGAGTGGAGTCAAGACAAAGCCCTGCGCATATGAATTTGCGTGAGCCTCCAGAGTTTTACCCTGTCACTGCCCACTGGACTTTACTCTGTTTTGATTTAAAGCAGAGATTTTCCCTGCCAAATTAAATTATTTCCCTCATATATTTCTTTCCCCTCTAGAAATGGAGAGTGTTGCATGGAGCTGTCCCCTGCAGACCTCCTAAGATTTCACCCCATCTCTCCACATGTCCCACACATCTCCCCTCTCAAGACCCTGAAGAAACTCTTTCCTTCTGCCTAGCATGGGCCAGGTGAAACTCCTTGGGAAGCCACCCTGCCTTGGTCAGAGGGAGAAGGAGCACTCCCCAGCCTCCTACAAAGTGAAAGCATTGCTGCCACATTGTTCCCAAATGCCAATGGCTCGAAGGGTAAGGGACTAGCTGATGAATAATCAAAACTCACAGGTTTTGCAGGGCACAGGAGAATGCTAACCACAAGGCTAGTTAGTTTGGGTGTTTAAAAACCATCTTTGCCGCATGCAAATTGGGAGTCTCTTAATTACCCTTCTTCTCTTCTTCGTCATCATCACAGAACTCTGCCAAAGAAAACACTTCTTTGAGCTGTTCCAGCTCCATTTTCAAGGCATCTGACTCTGCTCCAGAAAGGGCATGCAAAACTGACTTCACCTAGTGCATAGAGAGACAGAAACGGAGACCATAAATGCAAGAGGAAAGAGACAGGAAAGGCAGAAGTGATTTATCCCGGATGCAAGAGGCTAACAACAAAAGCAGCTTTCCCCTGAGGGGCAGAAAGAGCTCTCAGCTAGGTTTTCTAATATTTCATATTTAATTAGAACATTGCCTAAAATACAGAGGCCCGTGGCACAGTGCGTGTTAGCCAAGTAGCTTGAAAGCTATGTTACCTATATGTCAGGAAGACTAGCATGTGGGAGCAGAGTAGGATGATGTGATCCCATCCCCTGAAACTCAACAGCCAGTCAAGACTGTAAGGAACGAATAGCTCATCCAAAATCCTGGGCAAGCCTAAACCTAAACAGCTCCATCTGCAGCAAGCTCGTGCAGCACAGGTATTTGCTGAGAATAGCAATAACAGCTGTTCCTCTGTTGTCTGGCAAAGCCAACACACAGAACCAGAAAAATCTATACTTAAAAATATCCCAGAGGGAGGGGCTCCTTCATTTGATGGCTAAACTAGTGCATCTAACCTGGGCTTTGGGTTTATGACTTTCCATTTGTTCTCCATGCTTGGGTTGAGCCCGATGAGTCAGCCCCCAGAACAACATATATTATATTATTGGTGGTATCAGTGCTGTGTCTTCTAAGGGTTACCCAACAGTTCCCATTATAATACTGTTTTTAGCTGCTTAGATCTTTGTCAAACAAGCATCTGGGTTCCACTTTTACATGGCAGCTCTCAGGCTAATTTTCTAAAATGTTAGCCAAAAATGTTTAGTTCGTTTCTAAGGTGGGAAGGGGGAAATATCCTTTTTTGCCCACATTAAAAAATTATGGTGACTTTTCCTCTGGCAAACATTAGCAGTCCAATGCTTTGGGGTGCAGGGACTTGGAACTGAACACTAGAAATGAGCAGATCTGTAGGGATGGGTGGAGAGCACATCCCAGACACAAAGGTCAAGTGATAAGCCTTCAGGGAAAAAGATACGATTCACACATGCTCAGAAACTTCTCAGTTCTAGCAGCATTCACAGAGTAACATTACAAGCCAGGTCCAGGCCTTTAACCAAGAATAGGGAAACACTGTTCTGTGCTTTTGATGAACCTCTTTTGTCTACCTCCACAACAGCTGACCTGGGAAAGGGGAACAGTTTGGGGGAAATAGTTGAGAGGGCAGCAGAGACAGAGTGCGGCTTGACCAGGTCACTGTGGAGGAAGAGAATGATCTGATGAGTTAATGACCCAATTGTGTAAAGACAGCATCATAACATATGCACATGAAGAGGCCAGCTCAAGGTTGCTTGTACACCCTGACTCTACCATTTCCTCACGGTTGTGCACTTGACTCTACGACCCTAGCAATGTTCTTTTAGACAGATGGGGGTGGCTACATATAATATTGCTTTGTCTTCTTCAGCTGCACACTTGAAGGCAACAGGCAATCATTCAAGGCCATTACCTTGGATTCACTCTCTCTGGAAAGCATCTCTAAGGCTTCCAAATGAGAGAGACCCTGAAATTCATCAAAGAGTAACCCATAATGGGCTTTCTTCTCTGTTGCCATGGTAACTTCGGTAGCTGTCTGCTGCTCTTCTTTCTCCTTTGCCTCTCGCAAGACCTGAAAAGGAAAAGCAGAAGAGCTAAACCAATGCTTGAAGGTACTAAGGACACAAGGGGGGAGGCTCTTGTACAGCACTGGGAAGTAGTCACGTGATACAATGTCTTTCAGGGCTTTAGCAGGAAAGCAAAAGGAAGATGAAATAAGCTTATGATCCTTTCTGACACAGGGGAGCATATACCTGAGACAACGTGGAAGTCCTGTGCATCAAACCCTTTGTTTTCTTGAATCCTGGGTCTCCTTCAGCTATCACATCCATTGTTTTTTTCCCAATGAATTCCAAGGCATCCAATCCTCCAGTAATTACACTCTTCCCCTAGAAAGCAGACAGGCACATTGGGACTGCACACAGAAGGAACAAAGTTTTGTCTAGGTGAAGACATCATTTAATATTATAATTTAAAACATGGTTTCTATCAGGAGTGATATGGGTCAAAAGCTCATGTTTTAAGCTCAAGTTGACTGCTCCTAGACCTGACAAACACCTTCCACCATGGGCATAACAAAGATAAAGGACTTGAAAAACAAGGAAATGCTACTGGCAATGTTTTATTGACACTGCTCAAATACCACTCCACCTAAATTTCAGGTGGCCGCACAGTCCCCATCACAGGGGCAAAAGCCACCTGGAATTTAGGTAATGTTGAGGTAGGTAGTTCTCTTCCCTGTAGTCAGAAGGATGTGGACTTTTCCAGCCGGTGAAGTCTGAGACCTGCTGGAAGCTAAAAGGAGGAAGTATAGTTTGCACCCACGCTTCTCTCTTCCAGATTCCTCGAGCAGTCACCAAAAAACCCTAATTCTCCTCAGCACAGCTGTCACTTCTGAGGGTGAAGACTCCGCTGGCTAGCTTAAGCATGGTGGTCTCTGAGAGAGTCTGGACTACTCTCATAGAAGCCTTCAAGGACGAGGGTGGAAGTCGGCCTTAGAAACTCTTTCAAAGGGGTGGAAATTAACCTGCCCTTGAGCTTGGCCCACTGCTCTACAGCAAGCCAAGCCCTGAGGTGACATGCACTATGCTGCCATGGAGATGGACTTTCAGGCTGCTTTGTTTTGAAATACTTCAGCATCAAAGTTTAACAGGAGAGAAACCCATTTACAAATCAATAGGCAGCTGGGAGCGAAATAGATGAAAATATTCCATTATGTCCAAGAGAGCTCAGACATATTTTTAGTTTCAGAACCAAAGGTCAGGATAGTCTGAATAGTGACAGATTAATGTATGGAGAAGCCAGATGAAGTGCAGTGTAGAATAACAGTTTATTGTTAGGAGGCTTCAGACTTATGGAAAAATAACTGCATTTAACTGATTTTCCTGCCTTTCCAGCCCACTCACCGTGCTCTGAACAGCAGTAGAAATAGTGGATAATACTCCAAGAGCCCCACTGATAGGCGAGGAACTGCCATCATTGATTCTGTGTGTAGCACTCTCTCCAGGACTCTGGCTACCTGCATTGGAGGAACAAACCTTGCTTTAACTACGGAGATGGCTGAAGTGAAGTTTTTAATTAGATACCATCAGTTTCAGGAAGGCAAACAAGCGTCTCAGACACAAGAAGGGACAGCAGTGCAAGAGTCTGAAAAAAATAAAATAAAATATTGCTCTTCCGCCACTTCGAGCCTTTACAGAGACAAACACGGACGTGATATTTTAGTAAGCAAAATTTCTGTGTCAGGACACTCGGAGGAGTCCAGAAGCCTCCTCTCAGCCTTATCACTTCAACAGCAACCTTTAATATTTTTATTTTAATAATAAAACTGACCTTCTGCAGCATCGCTGGCCTCTGAAGAGATGTCACTAGGGCTGGGGATCCCCAGGGAGGTCTCTGCTTTTTCTATGACATTGGAAATGCCTTGACCTAGAGAAGATGAGCATAAAGCACAACTGCATTGCTTTTCCTACCAGGAAAGCAGCGAATAAATCGGAAACAAAATTGGTCACTGAGGACCGTATCCTGGTTTTCACCTCCATACACAGTACTAAGAGCTAGCACGGCCTGGCTTGCTCGCAGACATGAGTCCATGCTTCACTTTTATGTTGCCTCAGATTCATGGGAGCATAAAAGTTTATCAGCCCTGGCACTTCAGCTCAGCACTGTTCATTACAGGCCTGAAAATAACTCTGCCGCGCAGATCTCCCTGCCTCGTTCTGCCATTTGAGGCACATTGACTTTTTCCCTATGCTGTTTTTGCGCTTGATTTTTGCCACCACCCACTTCTAAAACCGAAATCCCATTTTCTAAAAAACAAACGGGAAAGTAGAAGCCAGAAGCATCTGTGAGTCAGGGCGTGATTTTACCCCCATCCACAGGTCCCAAGGAAGCACAACGCCAGGAGCCCTTACCTACAGTAGCAACTGTAGCTGAGGCGGTGGAGAGAAGCGACTTTCCCCAGCTGCCCCAGTATCCCCACCCGGTCTGAGATGGCTCCATGGATTCAGAGACCTTTATTCAAAGAAGAGAGGCAGAATAATGAATGAGCATCCTTTGAGCTGTGCCTTTATTAAGCTCTTTTAAATGTAGCCAAAAGAGTGAACTTCATTGCAAGCAAGTGCCCAGAGCATAGTCTGCTCTGACCTGATCCCCACAACCCCTGCACAGGCCAAGATAAGCAAATGTTTTGTCAGTCCTATAGCTGACCTCTGGTCCTGTATCCTTTCCTATTGTACCAGATGCTTAGAGAAAACTGTAAACCAAAGCAGAGGAGACAGATGCCCCCTTTTCCCGTGACAAGTTTCATCCTACTCCCTAAAAGGGCATGGGTTCAAAGTTGGTGGGAGGCAGAAATGTTGGTGAGGCTGTACGTGCAATAAGAAGTGGAGGAGAAAAAACAGAGAATGGGATTTTTGTGGCAGTGCTGATGCTTATACCCAAAAGCCTTCCTCATCTGCACCTCAAGTGAACCTTATAGGAATATGAGCAAACTAGTTGAACCCATGCTTCACTGTGGAAGATGAATTCGATTTTTTTTTAAATGTTTTATAACCTTTTGTTATCATCACCATCATCATCTTTGCTTTAAGGGTTTATGCATCACTGCCTATTCCAACTTCAAAAGCTTTCATATCATCGTTTCCATCTGCCTTCTTCTCTTGCAGACTGTAACGATCTGGCTTCCGGAATAAGAGATTTAATTTATACAGACAGATCATTTCACTCTGAGCTAAACACTGAGGAGCCACAGTGCAAAGGGAGAGGGGTTTGGGGCTATGGAGTAGGAAGGAAAGAAAGGGGAAATGAGCTCTTGGATGAGCACAGAGGTCCTTCTCCCTTCCCACACAAACACTCGCTGCACCCTGCCCTCCCCGGTGGGGGGAAAGGCAGAGACAGTCCCAGAGGCTCATTTGCAGGGGTTCAATGACATTTAACCCAATGCATGTTCAGCCTTCCTCGGTGGAGAGCTGTCCCATCACCAGTCCGTGGAAAACCGAGTGGGGAAAGGCCTCCAAATCGCTGCCCAACACCACCAGGACCCTGCGGGGTTTGACGCATCTCTGCAGAAAAATACCGTGAGGGCTGGGCTGGGGGGCTCTTCCACCAGAGCGGGCTCTCCGGGGGGCTTTGTCTCGGGCCTCCTCCGCGTCAGAGCCGCGGGCTCCGCTTCCCTCAGTCCCCCGCCGCCCTCCGGAGACACGGGCTCCTCGTCCTCCCAGGACGTCCCTCCGGGCAGGCCGCCCGCGCCATCGCCCTCAGCCATCACCGCGGCGGTCCTGCAAAATGGAGCGTCACAACCAGGCCCGTACGCACCACCGGCATTTATCTCCAACACTGCACGCCTACCCCGGTGACAAGGACACAGCCCTGCCTGA
>NW_017728914.1:34969253-34973142 GCF_001723895.1 Crocodylus porosus
GCCACGTCTCCGCCGTCCCCCCTGGAGGCCCCGCACCACCGAGACGGCGGTGCAGACGGGTCCGCCCCCTGCCCCGGAAGTGCTCGCGCACCCGGAAGTAGCCGGGTTTCCGGGCGGCGGCGGCAGGAGGGAGGGCGGTGGCGGCCAGAGAAGGTCTGTTCCCTTCCCCCCTTCCCCAATTCCCACCGTCTGTCCCCAGATCTCTCTTGCTCCCTCGGACGGTGCCGACCCTGTTGTCCGCGCGCGCCGTGAGCGCGCGGGGGCTGGGTGTGATGTCAACGCGTGACGTCGCCCCCAGTCACACCTTTCTGTGCTGGGGGAGGGGGAGGGCGGTTTTGGGTTGACCCAGGAGTCCAGTTAAAAAAAACAAAAAAAACAAAACCCGCTTTTCGGTTAAAAAACAACCCCAAATCCACATTTTTCCCCGTGATTTAAGTGAAACACCACTAACACATGCGTATCTATAGATATATCTATATAGATAGCTGGGGATATGGATATACAGGTGTTTCATTTTAACCCCAAATTCCCTTTTTTTCTGGAATTTAAGTGAAATACACCACTAACACAGAGATATAGATAGATAGCAGTGTTTCATTTTAACCCCAAATCCACATTTTTCCATAACTAAAATGAAACGCCACTATACCTCTCTCTCTGTATGCATTAGTGTTGTTTCATTTAAATCACGGAAAAAAGGGGATTTGGGTTGGGGGGGTTTTAACCGAAAATTGGGGATTTTTTTAAATCGGGAGAAACCAGGACCCCTGGTGATGAGCTGCTCGCGGCATGGGGGGTGGTTTGGTCTGGGATGACCCTGGCTCTGGCAGGGGTCAGACTGGATGCAACCGCCAATGGCCCCAGGGTTCACGGGGTCAGCGTCGTGATGCTGTGGCCCGGGGGTGCCCTGCCACAAGTCTTTGCACCCCCCGCATGGCCGTGCCGTGGGTGCAACACCATGCTGCAGCGCAAGGGCGTTCATAGCCATAGGGAAGAGGCTTGCGTGCATCTCTGGTAAGGTTGGAAAAAAAAACAAGCGCTGCCAAACCTTACTTTGGATCATGGCATTTTGCCCCTCTGGCACGGGAGCTGGGCCAGGAGATGAACAAGGGGAAAACCCCCTCAATAACATTTCCCGCAGGGGGAAACACCTAGTGGTGAAATCCTGATGCTTTGTCCCGCAATTAATTTAAGGGACGAAATCCTGGTCATCCTAATAAGCCCTATTGTAAAGAGAAGGGCTCTGCATGGGTGCAGGCATCTGCCCATGTGGCTTGGCTTTCATTCCTCATTCAGCCCTAGTCAGGTCTGTTTGATGCATAAGAAGAATATGGGTCTTACGGCCACAAAATAACAGTTACCCCCTCTGGGTATTGGGTATGCAGAGGCTTAATTTATGGGACAAATAAAGGATAAAAGAGGGATGGGAGTGAAGTGGGGACACCAAGCAGAGTGCACCAGACAGTGTCCACTGGCCCTCAGAAAAGTCCCTGTTCGGGAAAACTTACACACATGCTTAATTTTAGGTCTGTATTTATATAGGCCTTTAGGACTCAGGGTTCAAAGTCAGTGGATCTCCCAGTCGAGTCTGCAGGCCTGATACTTTAACATTTTAGGCACATGCTTCTCTTCGCTTACAGGACTAGTCCTGTTGATTTCGATAGCACTGCTTGCAGAATTTAGGACCTGTAGGTGCTTGGGAGAGATCGGATTTTGGTTTACATGCGGTCTCCTTTGAAAATCATGTGCTGCGTTTATTTGTTGTATAATAACAAGCGGCGTATGCTAAACATTAAAGAAGCTTTGTTTGTTACAGACATATTCTAACAAATCCCAATTGAACTCAAGAGCCACTTGTACAGGAATAGATAATTTTCTAGTAATGGCCAAATAGGATTATGGGTTATATAAGGGGAAAATAAATTTTGCTTAAAGTGTAGATGATTGTGGTCTGTTCTTAAAGGTCAGAAAATCCAGGATTACAGTATGATGGTCTCACTGCTGATTATTATGGAATTGGATTGCCTCTTGATCGCACCAAAATATATCTTCTAGAGTATTTGTCAGGGTCAGCAATTCAAAGGCTGTCTACAGCTTTTTGGTTCTGTTTTATCTCAGTATATAAAATGATGCTTCCAGTTAACACAGGCCTATAAAACTTGCTGCCCCACCAGCCCCAAATTTGCAATGGTTTTTGCATACACATCATTTTAAATACTCTTGAGTTGTTCTCCCTGAGACTAATCATAGTGTTTAAAGTTAAATGCATCTAAGTTGTGTAGGATAAGAGCCAAACATGACTCAAACATATATGCTTCATGGGTTTTTATCCCTTTGCAGCTATTTGTTGTTACAGATACTAGTTCAATGAAGGTTAAATATGAGCTCAACTTCAGGGTCAGTCGTGAAGTATAATCTATTAGTATTCTGGACAATTTCTCTTGCTTAGGTTTAATGTTTTTGAAAAATATGTGATGTTTGCACTTTCCATGTTTCATCCTTTTTTGGATTTGTTATCTGCTTCAGCAGCTGTTTTGCATAAATGTGATGGTTGGGTAATATGGATTTAGCAAATCATTATCTTTTCTAACACTTGACAATGAAAGATCATTGTCTGCTTAACAATAATGGCTTTTCCAAAAGGGAAATGTGACAAACAATTTATAATAAATCAGACCTTGAAGAGTTTAATAGTAAAATTCAATGACCCATCACCACCAATGTTTTATACATTATGCAAACTCGGTACAAACATAGTGGAGAGCATATGCAATTATTGAAGATAATTATCTCACTCTTATGAGGGAAAATGTTTCTGGGTATTTGATGTGTTAAAATAATTGACTGAGGTTTCTAATGCGATTTCAGGAAGAGAGTCAAGGAAACTTGAAAATCTAATAACTTAAATATAATAATTGAAAATGGAAAGAGTGGCACAGGGAAACCACAGGAGATATTGGAATTATCTCCACTAACTCTAAAACACTATTATTGCGATTTTTATATTGAGGCATTGCAAACTATTCTTTTGTGTCTGATTCAATAATGAGAATAAGAGCTTGTCTTCACTTCCTAGTTAACTTGAGTTATAATCCCAGCAGTGCTATTAATTCAAGTCTTGATGGCGCAGAAAAACCCTGGATGATACTGGTTCTTTTGGCTGCTCTGGGACTGGACCTAGCTTGAAAGTTGGAGTTGGTACAGCTCATCAGCGACTAACACAACCCCTCTGGGCAGCTCAAGCAGTACTTTCAGTGTCACTGTTTTCACTCAGTTTTAGCTAACTTGAGACAGGGTAATTGGAGCTTGGGTCACCTGAGTACCTTCTGCAATGATGTCATCTCCCAGATTTGTAACATGCATGTATTATATATATTATAAAAAGTAAGTAAATGTCACAATAAATTGATGATCTTAGGCTGTTGCAGGCACAGCAAGTCCCCAACTTCCACCTTTGCTTCAGTTGTGGTTCTTAGAGATGCAAAAAGAACAAGATGCCTAAATTTCAGTTCTTTAAAGTTCCAAAGACATGTATGGACCTTCCCTAAAGGAAAAGTGGGGAGGTGCAGAAAAAGAAGCAACAGTCTCAAGTTGCCGCAAGGGAAGTTTAGGTTGGATTTTAGCAAAAATACTAGGAGGGTTATAAAGCACTGAAACAAGTTACCCAGAGAGGTGGTGGACTCCCCATCCTTGGAGGTTTTTAAGACCTGGCTCAACAAATCCTTGTCTGGGATGATGTGGTTGGGGCTGGTCCTGCTTTGAGAAGGGGGCTGGACAGACCAACCTGGTGGCTTTTTATGATCAGATCACCAGATCATTAGATGCAGGGGTAGCAGTGGATGTAGTCTTCCTGGACTTCCGGAAGGCTTTTGACACTGTCTCTCACCCT
>NW_017728914.1:34973867-34982323 GCF_001723895.1 Crocodylus porosus
GGAACCAGCTTCCAAGGGAAGTGGTGCAGGCTCCTACCCTGGGGGTGTTTAAGAGGAGGTTAGATGCACATCTTGCTGGGGTCGTTTGACCCCAGTACTCTTTCCTGCCATGGCAGGGGGTCAGACTCGATGATCTGCTCAGGTCCCTTCCGACCCTACAAACTATGAAACTAGATATGACCTCCTGAGGTCCCTTCCCACGCTCATTTTGTATAATTCTATTAATGTGCATATCTGCTGGCTATATTAAACCTGTTATTAGTTAAAGTTACATAGGACAGCAAAATCCAGAATAATCCCTCAACAGATTGTAGTCTGCACTTTCAGTTTCGTGGCCAAGAATGAGCTTGCTTTTGGAACTACATTTAGAAATAGCAGCTCAGAAACCAGCCTATAAAATTGAAACATGTAATTTCCTGGTCATATAAATTACATTTCACTGAAACAAGAGTATTGGACGAGGCTTTTTCAAACCGATCTATGCTAGAGGTGGTCAGGCCATGGCAGATCATGGAGGGGATAGGCAGCACCGTACTGGGCAGGGGCAGAGTGCTACTTGAAGAGGGTGCAAAGCTAATTTGTGATGCGCCTGCCAGAAAGTTGCTTCCCTTGATTGTATTCACTCTTTCCCATTCTTTATTTCTGTGCATATTGCATTTAAATTGCAGGTTTTGAAACCATTTAGATTAATTATATGAACTTCCTTCCTTTTCTGTGTCCTTGTGACAAGGTATTTAGCAGAATTTGCAGATTGAATTGGAATCTGACAGGCCACGCCGTGAGTGCTTCTGCCATGGTCTCAAACATGTGACTTCTTGGGCTGTCAGCCATGTACCTTAGCACCCATGCCTGTGTCACCCCAGCCCCCAGCTTGTGAACAAGGCAGATAAAGTCATAAGTCCTAATTCATTTTCTAATTACTCTGCTGCAGAGAACCAACTTGTTCAGCCTCAGCAAGAGGAGGCTGAGGGGTGTCCTGGTGGCTGCTTACAAACTCATTGGGGGAGATCAACAGCAAATAGGTAGAGCCCTCTTCTCCCCAGCACCACTTGGGGTGATAAGGAACAATGGTAATAAGATGATGGAGAACAGGTTTAGGTTGGAGATCAGAAGGCAGTATTTTACAGTTAGCGTGGCCAAAATCTGGAACTCCCTTTTCAGGGAAGTGGTCCTCGCCCCTACTGTGGGCAAATTCAAGAGGAGGTTGGATGATCACCTGTCTGGGGTCTTGTGAACCCAGCATTCATTCCTGCCTGTGGCAGGGGGTCAGGCTAGATGATCTGTTCAGGTCCCTCCGGACCCTAGCTACTATGAAACTTTAACATCCTGGAAAAATACAAGAAAGAAATTGTCCTGTTTAAAACTACGTGATTGAATTTTGCTTAAATTTACCAAAAACGTTCTCTGTTGCTTCACTTTCGTCTGAATTATCAAACAGTCATATTTATTCAAGCAACGAGAACATTACGTCCCCACAAAAAGAAGCAGTATTGAAATGGTCTTATGCATGTTTAAATTTTCATTTCTTTAACAGTGATTAGATCATATTATAGACTAATAATTTTTAAAATGAAAGTCGTTTACCAGTTATGTGAGAACAAGAAATGAATCTCACACTTGTGAAATCCTAACATGATTTATTAATATGTAATCTATTTATATGCAGCTTTAAAAAGCCAAATGTTTTTATATTAATTTACTGGTAAACTGAGATATAGCAAGTTTCAGTCCCAAATGTGTTTTCTCGGAAGGCTTATCAACCACTAAAGAGCAAGTTTTTTAATGGAAGAGCTAATGTTTATTTTATTGTAAAAGCTAAAGGGGCTATACATTAAGGTGCTTCAAAAGTATTAACAAGGCACATAAGCAGTGGAAGTAGGACAACAGTGAGGGAACTAAAGTTGTAAGGGGGGTAATTTCGAAGGAAGAAGAAAAGCTGGATGAAGTGACTCCCGGCAAACAAGTTCAGAGGGATATTCTGCCATGGGTCAAGGAGATGAGAAAAAGCCCAGAAAGCGAGCAAGAAAGCAGGAGCATATGAAAGGGGAGGCGCGGAAGATGGACCCAAATTATTATATGGCCTGGTAGATGCAGACAAGACAAATGGCAAATACACCTCTGTGCCATGTAAGTAGCCTGGCTTATTTCCATTGGGATTTTGGGACTTCAAGTGGAAGGAGTTAATTGAACCAAAATCAGCCTCAGACACAAAGGTAGAGATGGTTCATCAGCAAAGGGCCACTGCCTGGCCAACGGCGGGTTGAAAATACTTGCTGGTTTTGACTTCTGCGGTCGCTATGGCTGAAGCCGTGTGCTGCAGCAGAAAGGGAGCTTGCTACCACTGCTCTTTTTTTTGCAGAAATGCTTTTCCAATGATATCCTTTGTGGAGTGCAGTCAACTCGGAAGCCCTTTTCCTTGTCTTCTGTCCCATGGGAAGCAACTTCTCCTTGGCCATGTGGTGCTAATTGAGTTCTTCCATAGCTGCTGACTTCATCCTAAATGGAAAAAACAGAAGTGAAGTGGGCAGAAGAAAGCATGGGGAGGGAAGACTGGCTCAGCGCCATTAGCTGATCTTAACAAAGAATCAGTATGGTTGCTTAATGGACAGAAATTAGAGATCCCGATTGTTGTAGAGCAAACCACCTTTAATAAAATAATTCCTAGTCTGTACCGTGTATTGTAAGTTAATTTCCTTTTTCCCAAACATACTTAATTCATGTATCCTGCAGGGAGAATTTTAAACCAATTACAATTATAGTAAAAATCCTGTAGTAAAAATAGTTCAATTATAGTGCAACCCAAGGTGCACCGTTACCTAGTAATGCGAAGCCGAAGAGAAAAACATCTCATGCATCGGCGTTCCATACAAAAACATGGGAAGGAATGAATCACCCTTTCCTTTGTGCTGCTCTAGTTGTGAAATACAAACCTATTAGCATTCATTTTTGGTAGAAGAACAGATCGTAAAGTTTCATGCCAGATACTCAACAAGTTATGTAGGATATTCATTAAGAAAACAGGTATTTTAATTTGATCGGGAAGGGTTTTGTAACTGTTTTTTTCATTGCTGTCAAACAGTCTGGAAGAAACCGTGAGTCTAGGAGCACTAAACAGGGCAGAACATTTCTCAAGTCAAGCTTCAAGAAGATTACGTACAAATCTTCAGCCTCACCTTGGTTTGTGAAAACCAGTGTGTTTTGATACTCGATTGAAAAAAGATTCCTTGCAGACAAGAAACATCAAAATGTGTGGTCTATCCTAATGCCATAAAAGAGCCTTGATTTTAAAATGTGTGGGTGTTATCCCTAGGCAAAGCACACATTGATAACACTAGGGCACAGTTTGGTACTTCATGTTTTTCAAGCAATTTGGAAAATGAAAAACAGGATGCAACTGCTGAGTAATACTGGCACAAAGTACAATATTATCCACAGTAAATCAAGTGGATGCAAGTGGGGGTGGATGCTGCCAGTCTAACACCTCTCTCCCTGCCCCCACCCCATGCCAGTGCCACCCCCCTTGTACCCTATATCCCCATCCTCAAAATCCTGGATTCACTCCTGGATAAATGTTAACAGTTCTACAAAATACACTGCAGTTACCTCTAGATGCAGAAGAAGGGGCTAATTGGAACATTACAGCTCTTGGAGGTGTATCTTTTTTAACTGAAAAATATGATTTGATCTTTCCTTTTCCCTCTTCTGTGAAGGCAGTTTTACTTAGTCTGCTATACGCACCAACCACATTCTGACCAAGCTGATAATTGTGCATGTCTGACATGCCGAGCCCTGGCATTTTCCTTGCAGTTGTTCCTGAGATGTGTTATTTTGAATGGGGGAGAAAGTGTACCTCTGAAGTAACTGAAACCCCGATCATGCTAATACTGTCTTACCCTTATTTCTCCGGTGTGAGCAAGCCCAACCCTGACTCCAAACCTTGTAGCAGACGGATGAAATTAGTTTAGTCGGAAATCCTATTTACTGGAAATGAGATTTGAAAATCATGTAAGCTTGATATTAACAAACCTAATTCTTGTTTCAGCTGGATTTCCCTTTTCCATCGTTAATGTTGATGGTACTGCCAGCACACTTGGATCCAGGAAGTTCTCTCTCGGTGAACATTGCAAATCCTGCTCTCAGTTTCAGCTTAATGCAGACAGTTTGATATTATACTTTCTGCTTCCCACTCCAAATTATATGAAAAAGAAAAAAATTGGCTTTAGTCTTCCATGAAGTTCAGTTGTTACCTGTTAGTTTTAATTACTAGCATTGGTCTGCCTGCTGGATTTGCACTGAAAAATGTAACTTTTACCGGGACGACTGTACCTGAGTCTCTCAATGTGTCACTTCATCCGGTCTTGCAAGCCTTGGGAAATTCTCCAGCACATCATGATATCATAGCAAAGGAGGGGACCGGTGCATTAATTGAATGTAATCTCAACATCAGCCAGTATGAATTTATTCTTTGGTACAATTCTAAAGGACATCTTCTCAAGCAAAATGATGAAGGTAAGCTCTCCTCTTCCCTCCTGTACTGAAATGGCTGTCAGGCTCGCGCGTTATCTGGATCTCAACTGTTTGATGCTCTCTGGGAGGTGTTAGCCACATTTCGCAGATTGGGCATTGCAGCCCGGGGAGGCAGAGTCCCGGATCGAGTGCACAGTAGCAGCACCCAGCTCCATGTGTTAAAGTCACAAACCCAAATTAGACGATTAACTTCCCTCTTCAGTGAACGAAGCAGAGTTGGGTGCCTCAGAGGAAGGGCAGATTGTAGTGAAGCAGGACATTTGGCCTGGGAGAGCCAGATTTAAGCACAAGACAATACTTCCTGCCTCGTTTTGAATCTGGGGAGCATCCTTCATTAGGCAGCAACAGGCATGAAATTAGGTGAACTTACAACACGGAGCTACTTGACAGTATTGTCTTTGAGCAGTGCATATTAATTTGGGGGGGATTCATAACTTATGTGCAGCCAAAATAATCTATAGAAGCCATCTGGGAATGAATTGAAAGCAGAGTAATGAGGGGAATGAGTTACAAAAACAAATCTGTTTTCTTCCTAAATTACAAACAGGCAAGAAACAGCCTGTGAAACCCGCCTTTTGTTGTTTTCTTTTTAAAAGAGCTTGGTAACTCGATAAAGAAGCCTCCATTAAAGCAAAGAAGTGGGAACAGAGAGACTCCCGGGTCTGAGGCCAGCTGAGTCTCTTACCGACTGCCTGACCTTTTCCTGTGGGTCACTTGACTTTTGTCTCAGTTAACTCGGATGGAAAATTAGACTTTATAATGATAGAGGACAGCAATTAAACAGAGCGCTGCATGGCAGGGAGAACGTGCTAAACCAATATTAGTGACCTTTTTGCAAAGAATTTGTAATTTATAGGCACATCAGCACAGCATAACGCACCACAACACAGATTGGGATGTTCATTTTCACCTTGGGGGAGAGAAGGAGGTAGACTTGTGGCTTTCCAGATAAGCAAGCGATCAAATGAAATCTCTACCACAGGAGCGGTCGTCGTGGGATCTTTGGACTGTGCTCTGTGTTCCAGCGTGTATCCAGATAAAGTAAGAAGTGCTGGTTGCATTTTTCCTGAATCATCATTTCGTTGCTTTCTTTTGTTTCTTTCCTATCTGTAGGTGGGCGTTGGTTGATCGCCGATAATGTCCTTAACTTCACGCGAGTGACCTTTGATGACCGTGGGCGGTACACGTGTGCAGCCACCAACCATAATGTCACCGCTTACTACACAGTCACTCTGAGGGTTATCTTCACCTCGGGGGACATGAGCATCTACTACATGATTGTATGCCTGGTTGCCTTTGCTATCACCCTCGTTTTAAACATAACTCGCCTGTGTATGATGAGCAGCCACCTCCGCAAGACGGAGAAGGCCATCAATGAGTTCTTCCGGACTGAAGGGGCTGAAAAGCTTCAGAAGGCTTTTGAGATTGCCAAACGCATCCCGATTATCACATCAGCCAAAACGCTGGAGTTGGCCAAAGTCACCCAGTTTAAGACCATGGAATTTGCACGCTACATTGAAGAGCTGGCCAGGAGTGTGCCCCTTCCACCACTCATCCTGAACTGTAGGGCATTCATGGAGGAGATCTTTGAGGCAGTGCGTGTGGATGAGCCTGACGAAGTGGGAGAAGAAATCAAACAGACCCAAGCCCTTAATACGCAAGACGCAATCTGCCCTGTCGACCTGGAGATCAAGCGCAGTAATTCACCGGCGGGGGATTCTGATGACGGCTCCATGAGCGAACAAGGCCAAGAAATAGCAGTCCAGGTGTCGATTCACTTGCAGTCAGAAGTGCAAAGCATTGACACAGCTTCCCATGATAGTGGCCATTTTGCACCTTCTGAGGAAGATGCCTGTTGAATCCAGCTCTGTCGGGTGATGAAAGCTTCCTCATTTCTGTGTGACATCAAGAGAAAGAACTGAAAACAAGAGAGACCAGAATCTGCACAAGGAATAATGACTTTTCCCCAGATTATGAGGTGCCAAAACTAGTACCAAAACACTTGGTATTTTCCTTATTCAATGTTTCTTACTGTTTTAAAGGCTGTCTAGACAAAGCTGTTTGAAATGCACCCTAGCACTGGTTTTCTACTGCTCTGGAAATATTTCAGACAGAGAGCAATGTTTTCTGGTAGCCTCAGTCACTGGATAAGGACTGACCAAGCTAAGCAACATGCCTGCAATAAGATCTTCTCCTTTGTGAACTCTCTCTTCATACATGCAAAGAAACGTGAATGTCTTGATTCGAGTGCGCCCACACCATTGTCATGAGTTGAGTAGCTCGCTCTTCTTGAGTGGCCTCTTGATGTGTGCTGTCCATCAAAACTGAGGCGAGTTTCAGGAAACCTGTTTCATGTAGCATGCTTCATTGTCGCAAAATGTACTGTAATTAGAAGGGGTAGTACAGACTTAGCAGCTGGATTGAATTAACAGTCATCATTTCATAGCAGTTTATGGAATAACCTAGCTCCCCATTTTCCATGATTCTGCTGAAAACCTGCACAAACTGTCAGGGCATGTGGAAGATGAAATGTTGGTTTTGATATAACTGCTCTTTTAAACCTGGTGCTGGGTGCAAAAGCACCTTTGGGTCCATTTTATGGAGCGGGACAGAAAGACAGCACCGCTGTTTATTGTCTCTCCTCTGACTGTATTGACTTGACTCTTTGCACAAAATCCAAAGTATTATGGTGTTTTGGATGTCTCCGCTAGCAAGGGATGACACGAGGGTTACTTACGTCATAAACTAAACCTGAAACAAAATCTCCAGATTGGATGTCTCAGGCAGTTGTTTTGAAGCAATGTGAGTAAGAAAAGAGGAGGGGGAAATGAGAGCCAGGTTCTTAGTTTGGGCAGGATTTGCAGAACGCAGTGGCAGTGGGAGGACAGAAAGGGCCTAGCGGCTCCATCTTCGATGCAGCAGCCCTTTAGGTCCTCTCTCATGCCAAAATAGCAAGGACTACGAGAGACCAGGCATCCTGTCTGCCTGCTGGGTCCTCTCCAGTCCCAAGAGTCTTCTCGGTGCTGCTGATCCAGCCTTTAGGAACCAGGACGCAGGGAAGATCCCGACCACTACTTTCGCTCTTTGGTGCTGATTTTTCCCCCCCTTTTAGCATTTACAAGTTGTATCACTGAGTAGCATTTTATCTCCAGCTGAGATGTAGTATATGTAAGGCTTGTAAGCTCTCCACAAATTAATTTCTTACAAGTACTGGAAGCATATTGCCATATAATTTTTAACAACTTGGCAACATGAGCAACATTTAATTTCCCACAACTCTTTTTGCTTCCTATTATTGAGCCATCACTTGAACTAGTGGTTTCTGGAGGGAACGTTCAGGATTCTTAAGAGGATTTAATGTTACATTTACAGGAGTGGAGGTAGATGACAAACAAGCAAAGTAGTGCTATTTTGCAAGTCAGGGTGTTGTGCAGTAATACGTCCCGGTAATACATGGTGTGAATAAATCACATTCATCACAGTATTCAGGAATGAGAAGCTGAAGTATCCATTTCCATTTTAGAATTATTTTCATGGAAACTTTTAAGCTTAACGCAAGTGACAGTAGGTTTTAACAGAGTGTCTTTACAGAGAGGACTGTCTTTATTAGAAACATAGCAGTTTCCTTGCTGAATCAGGCCACTACATTTTGCAACAAGCATTTACAGTATAAGCTGCCCTAAGTAATAGTTTCTTCATAATTCCCATAGCCAGAGATCAAGTTATGTCCCAGAGCCCAAGATAACATATTTAACGATTTCTTTGCCTCTGTCTTCCTAAGTAGGGACCAGTTCAGCCACCTCCCTGCTGGGCCCCCCTCGGGCCCTGGGAGAGACACGCCTGGGCCAGGGGTTAGCGAGGAGTTAGTTAGGGTACTTCTGGAGAGGCTGGACGTGTTCAAGTCCGCTGGTCCGGACGATCTTCACCCT
>NW_017728914.1:34983648-35054354 GCF_001723895.1 Crocodylus porosus
ACCCCGGTGCTCTTTCCTGCCAAGGCAGGGGGTCGGACTAGATGATCTACCTAGGTCCCTTCCGACTCTAGCTACTATGAAACTATTTTAGAGGTTTTTTTCTAATTTCTTTTTTATGGTTTGCGATAGTCACTTTTACAGCTTTGCATATTCTTTGGGTAAACGGCCAGTCTTTCTATATATCCAGCTAAGCTGCTGGCCTCAGTGGTGTCCTGTAGAATTCGTTGCCACTGGATAACGATGTGCTGAATTTGGACAAGAATCATCTTGCATCGGTTCGAAGACGTTTCACCCAGGGGGTTGATAATCTGGTGTCGCCTCGTGCGTACCAGCACCCATATGAATGCATGCCTGTCTTTCAGTGAAGCTGGCTAGATCCCTCTCCCAAACTGTCATATTACATATGGTGATATCATCCATGACATTTTGTCCTCACATTATGCATGCAATTTGGAAATGGTACCATAAAACGAAGGCTCCTTCTAAATGCTTCCAAACCAGCAAATATGAAGACATGATTGACACGTCTCATCAAAAAAGCAGCAGCTTGCACACAACACCATGACACCGGAGCTGTCTCTGAGGAGTGTAAGAGGACAGCTCCCAAGTTCCTTCAATCTGTTCTTGCTTCTAGCTCAGAGAGCTCTGAAGTTCTTACAAAACCAAACTGGTCTGTGCACTTACCTGCCTGTCCACGTGTGTGTGCTCTGGTAAGGATGTAGAAAAGAGATTGCCCAAGTGTAGCAGGTCCTCAGAAGGCAAACACAGTGTCACGTACTTGATGGTAGAAATCAGGATTTCCTTAACTCATATGGCCAGTGCGCCATGGTAATCCTATTTTGCAGGATTTCCAGTAAATAAGTATTTCTGAAATATGGGGCTTTATCATGCTCCTGTTGAATTTAATCATATATTGTCTAGGAGTATATTGGATATATTTAACAGATCCCTGTGGTGGGAGTGGGGGTGATGACGTGTTGGCACATGGAATTTCCAGCTTAACACAGAGGTTTCCAAGAGGTTGACCCATTTCCACTAAATGAATTAGGAGTGCACACAACTGCCTGAATTTGGTTAATGCATCTGCAAATTATTCAGAAAGAGTTTTTTCCCATTGCCAGTGTTTGTTTCTTGTCTTATAAAATACTTTTTTTTGTGGCTGAAACGTGTGTTCGACAATCACAGAGCTGTCTCGTCGTTTCGTCCTAACCTCTGTTTCTTTTATATATGGTGTAAAACTCGCTTGTTAGCCAAGGTCATGCCTAAAATTATAACTGTGTGGTTCTTTGTATTCTGTAGAACATGATGTGTCCATTTTGTGTAACAGTGCAAGATTTCATACTTTCATAAAATGAACTCATAGATTTTGAAAATAAATTTACAAAAAAGAAGTTTGCTATTTAAGTTCTCTTGTATCCGTTAAAGGGTAGTGAGAAGCTGTCTTCGTTTCATGTCAGCAAAGTTGTTAGGAACAGTTAAAAAAAGGTTGCTGTCGTGTCCTTATATCTGAGAGGCAGTTCATGCCATAATATCTTTGGCCTTTCATTTCTTAATTTCTTCCAGAACCAGCTGTAACAATTCGTACCAGTTGTTACCAAATAACTGCAAAATAATTGGGTTCAGTAAGGTCCTCGTTTCAGTGCTTTGCAGTTATGATCTCCTCTTCTTCAAATATCTATTACAGTGATTCTGGTCAATATTCAAACATTTGTATTTTGGAGGACGGGCTTTTCTTTCCGTAAAAACCCACTCATGGTTCAATACAACTGAAATGGCATTAAAGGCAGCTCCTAATTAGTAGAGCAGAAACGTGTACTGAGAATAGTTAAACCTTTCAGGGACAGATCGTGCCCAGGTATTATAGGAGTAGGCATGCGAGCACGTAGGGTCTTCTGCTCCCTTGCTCGCCTGTTGCAGGGACTGGTCAAATCCATAAGGCCTGCTGTCTCTCCACATCCCTCCAGACAGAGGAAGCCCTTAAGGGCAGAAATTCTTCCCTTGCTGTTGTCCAACAAAGCCATTAAGAGGCACAGCGGAGAAAGTCATCTGAATCTCCCAGTCCTGGAGCAGTCACACAATGTCTGCACATGCACAAATCCCAGGTGCTCCCCACAGGGCTATGCAACACGGAGCTATACAATTCAGCCCTGAGCACTGAAGTCCCAAGTGCAATCCGTGGAGGCGAATACTCCTGGGAAACCCTAGCAATGGCAGTGGAGTTGCAGCAAGGGAAATAAAAGAGGAACGTTTTCCACTGCCAATTTCTGCGCAAGTGGGACAGCGAAATGAAAACTTCACTCTTCTTCCACCTGCCCTCCGGGGTTGACTGAGGCTTGAAGAGCAACGTTATTCAAGCAAGAGTCAGCATTTGATCAATACCTGGCTTCTAGCCCTGTGTTTGGGGGAGATACTGAGCTGAATGTTACTGATAACTAGTCCAAGCCACCTATGTGCTTTGTAATGCGTTTTCATTTAACCTGTGTAGAGCGTGATTCAAAGTGAAGTTTGCACAGACGTAATACCCATTTCTATTTTCACTGGCTGAACCAGGCAGCGATAAAGAATTGGAAACTGCAGGTATTTCCACGGTGAAAGACAATAGGATTTTTTTGTTTTGTTTTAATTACCCCTCTTGCCATCATCTTGTCTTCCAAGCTGGATCTTCTGCTCAGGTTTGAGGATGGGTGTCCAAAAAAAGCAGTGATACATCACTCGAGGCATGTTAATAAAGTGTCAAGCCTGTCACACTCGGAGGGGGAGATTCTTCACGAGCACAGGTTGCCATAGCTTTATTGACTTCAATTAAGCTATGGCAGTTCACACCAGCTGAGTATCTGCCACCTGATTTTCTGCTGTTCACTGACACCTCGCTCACACACATCAGAAAATACTGCCAACCTTTTTGCATATTGGATGAACAGTTTCCTCACTGTGCTCCAAAGCAGTAAATCTCTTCATTTCACTTATGCCAGATATTTGTAATGTCAAAAAACTGCAGAAAATGTCATCTATATTTCAGCATGCTTTAATACTAAGAGTTTCCCGTACTTCCCTCATGCTGGTTTGACAATGATTGAAATAATAGCGACCAAGTAGGTAGCCTTTTCTGTTTCCAAAGTGCTGTGCAAACAACTAATTAGCTTAATGAAAACGAGTGGTTTTCCTTAAAGTAGAACCAAAATATTTTAGAGCAGGATTGTACTTATCCCAAGATGCTATCATTTATTTATTCTACGCAATTCAAATTCCCCTGTGTGTCCTGCATTGCAACCACGTATTTGAGTGTTTGCAGTGGGCTATTTGCATCCATAGATATATGTGTAGATTATCCATATGTCCACCCATCTGCCTCGAGGCTCCATACGGTATCTAAAGAGGCTGCTACATGTCAATTAACCCATGAAGAGGCTGGAATAATTTGTTCCCGTGCGCTATCTGGCCTGTATAGCAGCCCTTCTCTGTGTCTGCAAGAATTAGATGCAAATGCCTCCTTCTGGAGGCCAATTTGCCTTCACATTGAAGTACAGTGGCCAGCTTAATTATCTGTGCTATGCTAACAACAGGTTGGGGGGCCGAGTCCTGGGCAATGCACGGAGAACACAGCAGCCTGGGTGTCCTGAAGAGCTTGCAGTATAAGGAAATCAAAATGAAAGAAAACACAACTCGGGATTTGGTGGATAGGATTTTCCGTTGAATCCAGCATTTCTGTGCTTCAAGAACTATGGCTTTTCCTCTGCGTAGGCAGGATCCTGATCTTATCCCTTGTTCTGTATTGCATTGGTAAGTAGCATGAACGTAACATGAAATAATGCCATCTGTTTACGTTGGTCCTGGCTGTCACGCGACCGTTTCAGTGGCCTCCAATGGGAGAGTCTCAGCCCCAAGTTTGACACTGGTTTTCACCCTTCTGGCCTTTTTATACGCGTTAGACTTGCATACCAGGCTTGACTTGTAGGTCTGCTGAGGGACTCTTTGGACCAAGGAAGTTGTCTGAAAAGCAGCCAGAGCTAGCTGTCGGGGAGTTAGTCCATAATGGAGCGCAAGGCAAAGTCAAAATAGCGGAAGTTTTAAGTAGCAGGGGCCTAGTGTCAGGCACCTGAGATGAGGCATCTGCCACTAGCTGTTTAGTGCTGCCACCGTCCACACCGGCCAGGTCCCAAATAGCCGTTCTGATCGCACCTTTGCTAAAGCGGAAGACAGTGCACTAATGGCCGTGTGTGCATGAAATTTCCCCATCGCAATCATTCCACGTGCAAGCCAAGCGTGCATTTGTCTGCTGACCTTGCTTGAAATCTACCCCCTGGGTACAGACGGATAGTGCACGTCTCACCTCACCGGTCGCTTCACTGTAAAGCTGCTTTTGTGGAACCTGCTGAAGCCCCGTGGTGCTCAAGAGCAGCGTCTCATGCTTAACGAGGACAGTCCTTCCCTTCGTGGAGAGGCCTTGGGCGCTCTGCATCCTCCCCCATCCTGCTTGGGAGAGTTTACACCTCCGCCTTGCCCGTCTCCCAGGCACAGGTTGCATGTGTAAAGCACTGCAAATCGCTTTTGCTGCTGCTGCTTCTGGTCTGCCCGTTCCATCCGCTCCTATCTGCACGCGTGGGGGAGCCGTCTTGGGTCTGGGCAAGGCTAGGCAGGCAGCAGACTCTCCCTTTCCAGAGGCAGATTGCACATCCACCTGCTGCATCTTGCAGGGCCTCATTCCAGATAAAAAATGTCATCTCTTTATCTTGAAGTCCTCACAGCGGGGCTGGGAGACAGCTCCTAGAAAGGACCCTGCTGCAAAGACCCACTCTATTTTTCCTCCTGTATTTTTTCATCAGGGGCCCCACATTTCCTCTTGAAAGGTGTTGGGAGCAGTTATCTCATAGATTTCGTAGACATTGGGGCTGGAAGGGACCTTGCAAGATCATCAGGTCCAGTCTTCCAAGGGGCTGGAAGTCAGCTGGGGTCAAAGGATCTCAACAAGATGTGCATCCAAGTGGTAAGATAGGTATCCAAGTGAAATCTCTGGGGGAGCAGTCGCTTTTGTTCATTATTTTTATTTCTGATAGGTTTTCCCAGTTTAGCTCTACAGAGGGATGACGAGCAGTTGGCCGTCTTCGATTAGAAGAGGGGTTTCTCTGGGGAATTGCACGGACCACCCTTCCCCTTTCCTGCGAGCTGGCTCTGACACGAAATCTTTTGCAGCCTGGCGTCGGTTCAGCTCCAGGCGGTTTCACATTTCCATTATTGGACAACTTTCGATGCAGGCTGGAAATGCAACGTAACGACATTTGGGGAAGAGGTGGAGACCACGTCTATGCAGGCCCAAGGGACGGTTTTGCTGTTTGGATTTATCGACTGGCTGACCAGATTCATTATTCCTACCCAATTAGCTTCTCTTGTTGAGGGATGCCCCTTTGCCATCTGAAATCTAATGACTATATTACTTCGAGTATATGGCCCTCTGGAGTTTAAGACTCACCCACGTTTGCTGACTCGAAGGGGAAAAAAAAGAAACAAATGCATTTACAAGGATGCAGACTTTCTGGTACATATAAGGGCATTTTCTTGTTTTTTCTTTATGACTCCATTTCAAGATGCAGAGCAGGTTTAGAAGAAATCTTTGGTTTCTTCAAAAGCATGTCCTTGTCCCAAGGAATTGGTCATTGCTAGAGCACTTGTAGGGCTTAAGAGGAGTGGGTCTGTTCTACTTGGCACAAGGCAGGTTTTTACTGTGGGTAAAGAGGCAGGTGGTGTGGAAGTGACCTTGTCTTTCCAGGGAAGCCAGGCTGAAGGCTGCGCCAGCCGGGGAAGCGGAGCGTGCGGGAAGGAAGCCAGACGTTCTCACTGGATTTCAGCCCCAGTCCAATCTGAACGGCAGCTTGAGAGAGCACCTAGGGCATGTCTGGACCGTGGCAGCAACGTGCCCCAGGCAAGGCATCTAATGCAAACCCTACTCCCACTCCCCCCGTATGCCCTAAATACCAGCCGGAGGCTGCGCTGGGGTCACCCCCCAGCCACCGTCTCACATGTAGGACTCATGGGCACCCAGGAGCTGCCCCAGTAGTGCATTCAGTAGTTGGAGCATGCAAGGGGCAGCTGGCATAGGTGCTGCCGTGATGCAAACATACCCTCTTCCCTCCCCTGTCCCAGGCAGGATCAGCTGGGCCTTGCCCATCCCTGCTAGGTATTTGTCTGACCTGCCCTTATGCCTCCTGCCACGGAGATTTTACAGTGCCCGTCAGTCTGTTCCAGCCTTGCAGTGAGAAAGATCTTTCCGATCACCCTGACTGTCCTAGGTCGTCCTGCTCCTGTCCTCAGCAGATGGGGAGACCAGGCGTGTGATAGACATCACTTCAAGGGGTTCAGTCCTGCTCTGTCCTCCGCACAAAGGGTCCCGACGCCGCCTCATCTGCAGCGAAGCCTGGATTCAAAGGGCAGTCGGGCTTCAGAGTCAAGGAGGCATCACAGATTAGTTTGTGCCCTGAGCCTTAGAGAGAGGAACTTGCCTCCCAGCTTGGTGGTCCTTCCTCCATCCCGCTACCGGGGAGGGTGACCTCAGGAGAGGAGAAGGGCAGCTTGGAGCAAAGCAGCCTGTGTTTTGCTGAGCCCGCCTGACTTGCTGCCTACGAAGGCTCACCTCCGCTCCACATGCCCTTGGACCTGTGAAAGGAGGGGCAGAGCAGGTGTTTGCTGCTGGCCCGGTCAGACGCATCCAAGGCTGCTGAGCACGCAGCGGGCTGTAACTGGACCCGAGTCCATTAGCGCTACCCTGGGTGCAAGCCCCAAGAACGTGCAGAAGCTAAGCAGCCCCCGTCATTCACAGCAATTCATGCCATTAGCTGTGCTTGGCATGGGCAAGGCAGCGAGTAAAACCACAAAGCTGCTTCTCCTCTGGAGCCACCTGAACCACCGACTCAGGGATAGAAAAGGAGCATCTCTTCCTAAGTATAAAGGAGGGTAACTGGTGTATCTGTCCATTTGCCTCTATAATGGTCCCGGTAGCTGTCTCCAGAGGCAGGTGGGGCAAAGATGCCATCAGCGCTGCCTAATATTTCTGCAGGAGTCGCACCAGGCAGCTGAGGTCCCTCCAAGCCCGTGCAAGTCTCCAGCTCTGGACCTGTCGTTCTGCCCGGCTGGCGCTAGAGGCAGCTCTTGCTTTGATCATGGCAGAGATGCAAAGGGAATCACCACTGAAAAGTTAGCAGTGCCTTTCCAAGCACGGAGCCGAAGCTGCGGCTGTCGGTCGCAGTCTCCGTGGGCCTGTCCGTGAGCTCCGGCCACGCTCCCTGCGCAAACAAAGCTGGACCAGCGCAAGGAATCGGCTGCAGTGAGAAGCATCCAGAAAAAAGCCGTCGCCCAGGCTTGGATCTGACCTTCCTCTGTCCGTGCCACTCTTCTCAGCCTGGTAGCACCGAGGCCTAAATCTTAACTGTTCCCTATCAAGCCTGGATCCAGACAGGGAGTGAGACCTGGACCCAAGTAGGGCTCAGCTGGGGCTTATAAAAGGCGGCGGAAGGAAGCTGTGGCCTGTGTCTGAGGCTGGGGAGGGCAGACAGGAGCCTGGGTTTCTCTGGGCAGGTGGCTGGGAGCCCTGCTTTCCCCTTGGGGCGGGATTCGAGGTTTTTCTTCGCATAGGGAATGTGCGCAGCGGTGCGGCAAACCCCACGGGCTCGGGGAGAGGCTGTCCTAGGGTCTGGGCCTGGGAGAAGGGTGTCAGTTTGCAGAAAGCCCGGGGAGGCGGTAAGAGGCCCGTCTCCGGAGCAGGGAGATGCCGGCGCGGCGAGCCAGCCCTCGAGGCGCTGGCAGAGGGGAAAGGGTCGTTCCCCGCCCCGCCTGCCCCGGTCGAGGGGACTGATGTGTTTGCCGGAGGCTCGTCTACACTACAGCACGGGGCACTTCTAGCTCCTGCCGCGTACCTCGTGTCCACGCACGCCTCGCAGCAGTGCCCTGGCGCTCCCCTGCTACTCCCACCGGGGCCGGGGCCTCGGCTTTCGGGCCCCACGTCATCGCACAGCAAGAGCCAGCCCCTGCCAGGGAGTGGGACTGAGGATCTCGTTAGCCAGGGCAGGAAGGGGTTATTAGCCTCCATTTCACAGCAGAAGGGCCGAGACAGAGAGACAAGCTGACCCAGCTGAGGGCACGCGGGCTGCCCAGAGAGATTGCGGACTCGCCGTCCTTGGAGGCTTTTAAGACCTGGGTGGACAAAGCCTTGGGTGGGATGAGCTATTTGGGGCTGGTTTTGCTTTGAGGAAGGGGTTGGACTAGGTGTGACCTCCTGAGGTCCCTGGTAGTTTTACTAAGTTAGACAGTGGATTGGCGTGGGATGGTTTGGAGGGGGCCGATCCCTTCCAGCTCTGCTTCTGTTTGATCTCTGAAAGATCCTCTCCCAGGATCCCTGTCTCGGCTGAGACCAGCTCGGTCCCAAAAACAGGCTCGAGTAAATTCCCGCTGCGCCGAAATCAAAGGGCAGGCAGTTTCGATACCACGAATTACACTTTCTCCCCATCCTGTTGCTCTGCCGGGAGCTTGTCTTGCTTTTTCCAGCTCTCCCCCAAGCGCCCTTTCTTCCACGCCGCTGCAAAGGCGGCAGAGCTAATGCTAATAGGAGAGATGCCGTCAAGGGAATCGGCATCTTCCTCTGCACCGCGTCCCACCCCGCGGCCTCTACCTCCAGCACTCCCTGCGAGGCAAGGCGCTGGGGAGAACAGCCCAGCCTGGCGTGCAGCCCTGGAGCGTGAAATGAACTCCTCTACCTCATGCCTGGCTTTTTAAAACCCTTGCGCTTGCATTGGAGCCAGGATGTGTGCAAGGCCAAGTCACCCCCACCCGGTCTCTGTCCCGCTGTGTCCTGGCCCGGTTGCAAGTGGTTGCTTGGTCATGTCCCTGAGGAAGAGACAACCAGAGGGATTCGTGCCAGGTTCCTGCCCTTTTTCCTCCATATTCCAGCAGTGTCCAAAGGATTTAGCAGTTGCTACAACACAAACACACGGAAAGACGCTGCCTCACGGCCATTTCTTTCTCTTTGCACTGACTGCAGTTTTCTTCCTTTCATCCATTCAAACCCCACTCGCGTGGCCCGGGGAACAGAGCGCACGACCGCCTGCTCCCTTCGGGAACAGGGAACAATGCCCACAGCCACGAGGCGTGAAGCCTGCTCCATCCTGCCACGTGCAGTCATGCACGGACACGCGTGTGCACGCACAGCAAACGGCTAGGCTTATCCCTGCACGATACAGCCCCTTTGCAAGCGAGCTGGGAGCTGCGTTGCTCAGCCCTGGTTGAAGGTAGGAACGGAGCCCCCCATGAGCCATCCGTGGCTGCTTTCGCGGCTCCCCTGCGTCCCCTCTCCCCAGGCCCCGACATTGCTTCCTCCAGCTCCTGCCGCTATTCCTTCCCCGGCTGAACGTAGCAGGGCTCAGTCTGGCCAGCTTCCAGCGCTGCTCTTTTCCCCGTGCCGCTGGAGGAGACAGAGCTTACAGTGGCCTTAAAGGAAGAAACGATGCATAAAAATATTTGATCAATTAAGCCGAATGGTTTGGCAGGTGGCAGCATCCCCGCTGCACGCCCCGCTTCGACCTCAGCTCACTGGAGCGTGCTCGTTCCAGGCAGCCTGGCTCCAGGTTTGGGGGATGAAGCATCAGGCTGCCCCACCTTTTGCAGCAAGTATCCTGGCTTCCAGTTGATTTCCACTGAGCTGAGGGCATAGGGGAAGCAAGACCATGTGTGTTGGCAGGTCTTTCTTCATGCAAATACCTAGCTTCTCTTGCACGCAAGAAAAATTTTACTGAGCTGCCCACAACCGAGTCATAAGCCGGGGAACTGGACGCACGTGGAAAGCAATGCCTCAGATCACTGCACCTTGTCTCTGGACCGTCCCATGGAGAGAGACGGCGGGCATCTGTTTGCTGGTCCCTCTCACCAGCACATCAAAGAAACGTTCAAGTGTTTCTCTTGGGAAGTATCTTAGGAGAAGCCCCCGGACATCTCCCGGCCCGTTGTCATCACTCCAGCCAACGTGTGGAGGGCCCCAGTGCGCTTTATCAGCATCGTCTCCAAAATCGCTGGCTGGAGACCTGGTTGGAAGTGGGCAATCCTATCTCCTGGGCTGGGGATGGCAATGGGAGAAAACCCGCCGTTCCCCTGGGTCCCGTCCCAAGTTCCCACACCTTGGCGAGTTTGGGCAGGAAGGTGGACTTGTAAGACCGTTGGTGACCTGGTAAGAGATGACGTTTCTGAGCAGTGATGTGGCCCTCTGCCCCTTTTCCAGCTTGGGAAAAATGAGCCTGGAGCTGGGAGCGAGAGGTGAAATCTGGCGCTGGATTCATCAGTCGGCTCCGCTTCAGGGATGCGAAGCAGCTACAAATCCAGCTTAACTAAAAGGCTGCTGTGTGCGGCTGGACAGGACAACACAGCCAGAGTCCACCAGAGATGTTGGGCCCTGATGGAGATGGACCTAAACTGGAGCCATGGATCTGAGTGTCTCTGAATTGCAAGGGGGTTAGTCACAATCCTGCATCCGAACGGGCCCCCAACAGTTTTGCTCCTGCCTTCCTGCTCTGACCTCGTTGAACCAAACTCCTTCAAGCTCTACTTAGAGGACTTCTCTTGGCCACCTTCTGTGGCCAAGAGAAGTCCCCTAAGTAGAGCCCAGAGCCCAGGAGGACGACATGCAAGATTCAACGCAAGATGCAAGTTGGGTCCTGTTTTCTCTCAGCCCAACCTGAGCCTGGATTCACATTCAACCTAAGTGGACTCTAAACGCTGCCCCCTTCACCGATCTCCAGGGTGCTTGTACACGCTCTCGTTAACTAGCATCTAGTTACTTTGCAAACGCTGAGCTTCACAAACAAAGCAAAGACTTGCTGTGGCGTCTATGTTCTGACAACCCCACCGGGAAGGCAAAGATTGGCCCAGACATTAAAATCGCAGCACACCAGCTGCAAAATCATTAGGCACAATTCTCCAAGGAGCCTCCCCATAAACTGAGCCCTGTCTGATAAAACAGCCCCAGCCAGGCATTGGGAAACGATACCCCTTTTCAGGTAGAGCTGTTAAAATCTTGCATTTGCAGCCTGCGCGTTACGTTCCATTGATCCATCGCGGCGCTAAGGCCGGCACAGATCAGGGGTACGCAGGGATGTTCCTCAGAGGCGCCGGCATGGCTGGAATATCAAACTGAAGCTGTTTAGTTTCAGTGTCTTCCCAACGGTGTCAGAACACTAGGAGCTCCCGCTGTGTTTCCTGCATTGCTAATTGGCTGCAAAGAGCAGATTTACACCCAGCTTCCAGCTACCTGTGAACTTCCAGGCCAGGCTGGAAAAATCTGAAGGGTGTAGAAATCTAGGAGGCTTCTTTTCCCCCCTCTACATATCATTGGGCATGTCTACACGTGCATTTAAGCACGCCTACATTTAATGCGCATTACGCAGGTTCGGGCGGGTGTCTACACATGCAGGCATAAAGCGCATTAATGCTCTGTATGGGACTAAAGTTAATCCCCACACACAGCATTAATGCACTTTAACTTGTCTACATGTGCGTTAAGGCGCGTTAACTATTCGCACCTAAATTTTATACCTGCATTTGCTCCATTTTTCATGTGCAAAAATCCTTTTTTACTCTGCTTTAAGGGTGCGCACGTGTCAACACACGCCCTTAATGTGCATTAACTTAGGATAATGCGCATTAAAGCGTCACGTGTAGACGCACCCATTCTGTCCCACCTGCACCTCCTTAAAACCTGCAGACAGCCCAAGCTGCTCTCAGGTTTATAAACTCAGAATCCCCCAGGAAAGACCATCCCATGTTATTAAGGCTTTTTCAGCCCTTTGGGCCTCCCCCAAAACTGAAGGATAAGCCTGTGGATCACACTGTCCCTCAAAGGCAACATCCCCCTGTCAGCACGGACCTCCCCCAGGACCTGAGATCCCTTGATCAGAGCTTGCGCAGCTGGCCACGGGGAGTGGACAGTAGGTGCCGGGGGACAGGTGATTTGGTAGAGCTGGGCACCATTGCCTCATCAGGCTCAGCGGTGCTGTCACTGCTTATTTCGGGAGGTGTAAAGTGCAGCGTCTGTGCTAAGCCAACCAAAAGGACTGAGCTAGTCCCCGTGATGACCAGGGAGTCCTGCCGGACTGCTTTTCTACTTAGGGCACTAACAGTCTCAATTAAGTGGGTTTCATGGTTTCTCTGCTTCTGAGCACTTGTCCAGCCATGAGAGAAGGAGTCCAACCCAATTTTCAGGGGCCGCTACCGGGACCTGCCGGGGGGAAGGGCTATAGCAGAGACAGCGGCACATTTGTCAAGCTTAGTAAGGCAGTTTGATGCAGGGAAATACAGGCTGAACATTGAGTTTCTTATTCCTACTTGCAAAGCCAGAGTCGGGGATCAGAGGCTCCCTCTCTCCGAGCAGGCTCTGGCTGTGGGCACCAGCCTGCTTCAGAGGCGTGCGGTTGCTTTTGTTCTTTGCAGTGACAGCTCTCGACATTCACGTACCAATGCAGGAGATCAGCGCGAATCTTTATCTTCCTGCCGAAGTCGTCTTGTCAGCGCTCTCTCCGCACACCGGCATAAATCAGCCACTTTCTTCGTTTCAAGCGTGCACGCTGCACCCTCCAGTTAATTAGAAATGTGCTTGGCTCCAGCTCCCAGCACACACACGACCCTTCAAAACACGACAGCCCCTGGAGCTGATAGCCAGCCCGTATCGTCCTCTGAGACTGGACGCAATCTCGCCTGCTCGGAAAAGGCTGGGGAGAGGAGATGGGCACGGGGTAGACACTGTACTGCATCTCTGAGGAACTACAGAGATATGGAGCTGCCCAGGGAAACAGGTGGTTGATGCCGTGTACTGAGAGAAGTTGCCTGCCAACCTGGAGAAGACAAGACAGGTGTGGGCCGACCTGGATTTCAGACCGATAAGCTTCTGAGCCATGCGCAGAAGCAAGCCAAGAGGCGTACACACCTGGTTTAACCCACTAAGCTCTGTTAATGTAGCTACACTCATTCACACCAGGTAAACACCTGGGCTTTACAGTCCAGCCAAAACTTTGCAGACACAGACAGCACTTGAAAGAAGTCTTTGCTTGCCAGCACGTCCTGGGACCGCCACGCTTGGGACAGTTGCGCGATGCTCAGTAAAGTTGGGCAAGGCTTGGTGTAATTGTGCAATGCTCGGTACAGTTGTGTGATGCTTGGTAGTTGTGTGATGCTCAGTACAGTTGTGCAATGCCCACCCAGTACAGTTGTGTGATGCTCAGTACAGTTGTGCAATGCTTGGTACAGTTGTGCAGTGCTCAGTAAAGTTGTGCAATGTTTGTTGTAATTGTGTAATGCTCAGTACAGTTGTGCGATGCTCAGAACAGTTGTGTGATGCTCAGTACAGTTGTGTGATGCTCAGTACAGTTGTGCAATGCCCACCCAGTGCAGTTGTGTGATGCTCAGTATAGTTGTGCGATGCTTGGTACAATGGTGCGGTGCTCAGTAAAGTTGCGCGATGTTTGTCGTAATTGTGTAACGCTCAGTACAGTTGTGCGATGCTCGGTACAGTTGTGTGATGGACTGAGCTAGCATCCAGGTCTGAAGAGGCAGTTCAGGTTCAGTAAATGGATCCAGCCATTTTTCCTAAGAGGGAACACTGCTCTTTTTTTTCTTGCCATGGAGGCATTTGCCTTGGCCAAGAACCCGGCTGTTGACAGTGTTGGGGGTGCCCGTCTCCTTGCCCCAGAAGTTTCTTTACAGGTGGGAAGTAGGCAGAATACAGGAGCATGGATGAGCGCGCTGAGCGAAGAGGAAGCAGCGAAGCGCGGGGTGCGGCGGGAGAAACGCAAACAGAGGCAGCACCCTAAACGGTGAGGACCGCCCGATAAGCAAGCATCGCTGGAGCAATTATTCTGTGTTCCTTCGTGGGGCCGTAATTTTAGATAGTTGGATGGAAATTCCTAACAGAAGCGTCTCATAAATAATCGGCCCTGCGGGTGTCTCCCGCTCCTGCAGAGTGGCAATGGAAAATTGCAGGCTGAGCTAGGCAAAAGCTAAATATCCCCCCACCCCCACCCCCAGCCCTGACTAGCTGAGGTCTGTCAAAAGCAAACTTCCCTCCAGTTTGCTGATGAGATCGGAAAAGGTACTTTGCAATCGTTGCATTAGGTTTAGCGTAATTCAGGCCTCCTGCTTTGGCTCATTTGGCTCCATTAGCGCCTTCACATCCCAGGCCTGATCCCTCATTGCTCTTGTTCTGGTTTTACACCAAGAGAACGTGCGTGCAATCAAAGAGTGCAATGAGCAGAGAGCTGAGAGGAGGGAGCCTCTTTGGAAATACGGTGCTCACGATACAGAGGCCAGGTGTTGCCCAAATTTCCCCGCATGTAGGGTACCTCTACAGGGCACGGATATCGGTGAGCTAGCACCGGTCTGGGAACCAGCACAGTGATGTTAGGACGGCACGAGTAAGACACCCTTCCTTTTAGCCGGCCTAGAGATGCACTCCCAGCTTTGGAGGGAGAGAGCGCCGATGCCCCGGGTACTACTGAACCAATCCAATGCCCGTTCCCTACTGGTGCCCAGTCGATGCTGCTTCGTTGTTTCCCTAACTGCCTTTTTCAGCAGGAAAGTGCAGATCCCACACCTGGAAGAGGGTCCATTTGTATGTTTCCCAGTCCAAATCCCATTCACCCCTAATGATATCGCGACTTGTTCTAGGATATTGGATTGTCAGGCTCTTCTCAGCACAGCTCGGCCTGGGGATGGCAGGAGGGGCTTAGCACCACTTTTAGTTCTCACAAGCCTTGAGCCCGGCTGGGGTCTGCACCAGTCCCTGGCATCAACGGGAGCAGCCTCGGGGCTTCTCTAACTTACACACAGCTAAATATGGGCCCAAGTGGCATTTCTGACTGGCGGAGACCACAGGGCACGGGTAGGATACAACCGTGCCCTTTTTCCCCACTCACGATGGCCGCTGAGGGGGTAAGAGCAGCGTCGGCTCTGCCATAGCAGCTCCATCGCCTTGGGGTTTGCCGCACAAGCTGAAACCCCCCGCGCCTCGCAGCCCCACGCAACGGCGGCTATGCACGGTCCCTCCCCGGGGCCAGACCCCCCTGTTTCATGAGGGAAGCCTCTGGAGGTTTGCTAATTAGTTTTCATTTTAATTACACGAAAGTCTAAATGCGCTGAACCATGAGAGCAAGTCTGCATGGCGCAAAGGCCGCCGCGTTCATTACCGTGCGGCGGGGCAGCGTTTATTTTTAGCATAATAAAGGTGATGAACGGGCACCGGGGACTCGTGCCTTTTGGCGGAGAGAAGTCAGCAGCCCGCGGTCCCCGGGAGCAGGGAGAGAAGACAGAGAAAATAAACAGATAAATTGCCGCAACATATGGCATGTGCTCTCACTCTTTCCGCATGAGGCACCCCACTTAATAAAAGTTTAGGATGGAAAAGCCAAATAAAATTGATAATCTGCCCAGGGAGGGTGATTCAGACAAAGCAAGCATACTACAAGAGCGGGGGGGGGGAACTGATTTACTGGCTTCTTCTATTTACAGTTTTATGACTCTTACAGTTCTTCTTGGGAATATAATTCATTATGATGCTATTATTCCCAGAAGCAAAAATCAAGAGTTTATCAGCCAGCACCAGCAACCATGAAATACGGCCTGAGCCCACAGCTCCGCACGGGAACTGGCATTGTCAGGACGATGGAGAAGCTAGCGGGCGAACGCAGACTCCTGCCAGAAGCACCAGCGTGATGGGGCTTGCAGCGGCTGGGCAGACATAGTCCAAAGGGAAATTGTGAGGGTACCCGAGAGCAGGGACCGAGCTGCAGGCAGCGTTTGTGGGGATGAGAAGCCCTTAGAAATTCTTGGTCCTCTGCAGGGAAAACAAGGAATCACAAGGGTTTTTTTATCCCGCAGACCCAGCTTGCAAAAACTTAGGCGCCCGCCTCGGAAAACGTGAGCTAAGCCTCTTGCATAAAATGCTTCAGCCCATGGCAGCTGACCTGAGGACCTACCTCCAGAGCTGCAAGCATGAGGGCTTAGCCGTGCAACCTGTGAAATGTCCTTCTCGGTGGGTTCAACTGGCTTACGGCCTTAAAGATAATCTCGATGGACCAAAAATGCTGCCAACAAGGTAACAGGTTGGCAATCGAGAGAGCATGAACCGGAGCAAAAAACAAATGAATTCCTGGGAAGATGTGATTTGAAGAAGCAGCCAGGAGACCTGGAGGGAGAACGGGGTTTCATTCAGCATGAAAAGCAGCTGGAGTGAGTCGCCGGGGGAGTCGCTCAGACCGCTGCAGCCTGGAGATGGGACTCCACGGCCCGCGTTCGGCGCGTGGCGCGGGGCAATGATGCGCTCACGTGCATGTGGCTCTGGGGTCTGCCGGCTGGCTTGTGGTCCTGATGTGGGGCTTTCCTTGCTTTTTTCTTTACTCCCATTGACTACACTAGCAGCATTTGCAGTGAATACAGCAAGTCAGCTCCAGCCCTTCTTGCTCCGTCAGCCCTTTCTGCAATACAACCGGCTCTGGCTAATCTCTTAATGATTCCCGTTCCAAGCTAGCTCTGAACCCCGAGCTGCAGAGCAGGCTCTTGTCCACCTCTGGGACGGGGATGTCTCAAGGAAGGAGACCCACAGCAACTCATTTTCTGTGACCAAGCAAACGAGCAGGAAGAGGCACCTTGGACTGGATTTCGGCAGAGCTCTAAACTCTCCTTGCATTTCTGCCTTGACTCCATAGGCATCAGCTGGCTTTAAAAAAATTGAAAAAACCCCCAAAACCCTCTATTACAGAATCATGTGGGAAGAAAGCTCTCAGTTCTAGCTTAGAGAAACCATTGATGACCATCCAAAGTCAAAAGCAGAGTCAAAAATGATTCCCAGGATTTGTTCCGTCTCTGTGCAGCAAATTCAACCCCCAGGTCATTTAGGCACTTCTGAAAAGGTTTCCCCCACCAGCCTTTACGAGACAGTATTTGGAGGACAGCACATCTTAACCCACCACTGCTTGGAAGGAAATAACATCTTTTCTCAGCTGTGTGAAAGGAAATCCTTCCCCACCTCTCTGCCTTCCTGCAGGCCCTGGGAAGGGCTCTCCACCCAGAATCGCTGGCAATGAGCTGCTCTTGCTATTTATTTATGGCTGTTGCTCAGCAAAGCACTTAAAACTTCAGTACCACTGAAGTCTGTGGGATTTATGCATGTGCCCAAAGCTGCTGCTCACTCCTGAGCTCTGCGGGAAAGCACCGGGCCGAACCAAGCTGCAACGGCAACCGAGTTAATGAACATCCTTCCTAACCATCACCTGAAACCGTCTCCCTCTCTGGCACTGCAGTGGCTCACAGGCCTTGAGTCTCTCTGGCACTGACTGGTTTGGGGAAACTGGTCTGCTGAGCAGGAATCCTGGTTTTCCCTAATTTAAAATAAAATCCCCAGTTTTCAGTTAAAAAAAGTAATCCCGAATCCACAATTTTCCATGATTAAAATGAAACGTCTATATAAATGCACATATATATAGGCATACATATATATGCATATATGCATATGTGGGCATATATATGTGGGCATATATGTGTGTATGCATATATTAGTGGTGTTTCATTTAACTCTCAGAAAAATGTGGATTTGGGGTTACTTTTTTTTAACTGAAAAAAGTGGGGATTTTTTTAAATCAGAGAAAACCAGGATGCCTGCTGATGAGTTCAAGGTGACTTTTCCCACTAGTTAGGCTTAACCATGGGAGTGATGATCACCCTCGAGGTTGCATAAACCAGCACCCCCCATTTATATACTCTGCATGCCAGCCAGAAGGAGAGACAAGTCAGACTGAGGTCCCTTCAACCCTCATTTTCTATGAGACAGGGGACATGAGGCCTGGAAACTGGGCTCTGGCAGACGTGGTATGTGGGGTGGGAAGCTTCACCTCTTGCTGGCCCTCGGGAGAGGGTCTGGGGCAGGCTGGCCGGCTGCTGGATGATAGGGTTGAAGGGTGGAGGTTGCATGTGCATGGTGGGCAGGCTCGGGCTGGAAAGCAGCCACAACTGATAGCGCGCGCACGTCCTCCGTGTCTCCGCTCCCTGCTTCCACAGCTCATTTAATTCAGACGTGCCGCAGGCAGGGCGTTTTGCATGCTACAAACCCCCCCTTGCTGAACTCGCTGCTAACAAGGCCTGTTGGCTGCAAACTGCGTGAAGTGAGGACACGTCGGCTCCGGCAATCGGCAGGCAGTGTTCCTGCCAGGGCGCGGAGGCCCTGAAAGGGCCCCATGAGCGCGTATTATGGATCTCCAAACCGAGCTAACGGGACATGCGTACCCAAGAGACTTCAGCATCACGGCTAACTGTGAGGAGCGGTAAACCTCCAGCTGGGGGAGGAGGTCCCAGTGCCTGCCAGTTAGCCCTGGCATCCTGAAGCCGGGCTGTAATGGGATTGTCAAACCAGCCCTGTTATCAGGGATAAGCGTTGTGGGACGCCTCGCCATGACCTCGCGTTGCGTTGCTGCCGAGTTGATGAGACCAGCGTGCACAAACATCACACACCTGGAGGGAGGTCTCCGGAGGGATCAGAGCTGGCGACAACGCTGCCAACCAGCCCTGCCCTGCCCAAACCGTCATGGCACGAGTAGTGCATCGGTGAGGCTCGGCGTGCCGCTGACCTTGCACTTCGGGCTCCAACCACGGGATGCACGAGGCACAGATCAGTGGTTAAAAACCTGGAAACCGTTCTCTTTTTCATTGTTTTAAAGGACCTTCACGTCAGCGCCCCGCTGAGACCATTGCAAAGGGAGCAGCCACGCCAGAAGCTGCTCTCCGGGCCGTGTCGCCTCGTCGCAGGTATCCACGCTCCGGCGCAACCCTGCTTCTCTCCGATCGCTTGTCTCCGGCACGTTCGGCGCAGCAAACAGCAGGGCGTTGTGCAGACAAAGGCGCCTCGTTGTCTTAGCAGCTGATCAAGTGTGCAGCCCTCGGAGGCCCACGCTGGCTGCAGACGTGCGAGCAGAAATGCTCCACTGATGTGGGAACAATAAGGAGCGGGATTATTGTTTGCAAGCGGCTGTGGCTAGGGACCGCGACCGCCTGAACGTGGGGTGCCATGGTGCTGTGCTCCTGGAAACCTGCCTGCTGCTCCTCGTGCTTGGGGGGGAACTTCGGGAGATCTCCTTGGGGCCTGCTGTCCCAGGGCAGTGCACATCTGTTTGCTCCAGCTCGCGGTGTCACGAGCAAAACCCCTGTCAGTGTAAAGGCATCCGCTCCCCTTCTCCCACCCACCCAGGTAACCTCCCCGGAAGCTGTGGGGCTCGGTGGATCGGGCGGTAACCCTGTGCGAGGGTGCAATGTGTGACGCTGAGCTCTCCCAGCGTCCAGCTGGATTTTAATTGTCCCCTGCTCCAGATGAATGCTGATGAAGTTGCTCGTCGTGCCAGCGCTTGCTCCCAAGGGAAGGGGCGGGGGAAAGGGAATACAGCTCGGGCATGTTTACAGCTCGGCTGAGACAAAGCCTGACACCTCGGCGTCCCTCGGCCGGCGGAGGGAACAGCTGTTTCTCTTGGAGACGTATCCGTCTGCGCCGAACGCGGCCGCGGCCGTGAGGCCGCTGGGGAAAGGCGCCTGCCCGGGACCCCAGCAGGGAGGGCAGGGAGCCGGCCTAGGAGAAGCTGGACAGCACCCGGGGCAGGGGATGCTGCAGCCGCGGAGGGGACACGGAGACGGGGGGGCAGCTGTGGCAGGTGGGGGCAGAGGGGCTGGGGCAGGGCGAGCGCACAGGGAGAGCCCCCTGCAACGCGGGAGGCAGGATGCAGCTGCCCCCAGCACGGGGGCAGGTTGGGATTTCTACCCCGACCAGCCGAGGGGGAGCAGTCACCGCACTAGTCGGCGGGCCACGGGGGCTGCTACCAGCCGGTCCAAGTCGGAGCTGCCCCCGGGCTGCTCTAATAGGTGCTACCAATTGGGTGGGCACAAGGCAGCTGCTAGGATAGAGGGGAGGCAGCGGGGGCACTCACCCCCGGGGGCCTGTGCCGAGTGCCGTCCAGCCGGCCCCTCATGCCGCGGCACACACTGAGGGTCCAGCAGAACCGACGGGGCAGCCGGCGGCACTGCAGCGGGATCGCACCATCCCATCCCAAACTGGGAGCTTGCTGGGATCAGCAGCACTGGCCGCTACTTGCCTTCACGCCCCCGGTATCTTTCCGTCCTCTAGCAGGGGTTTTGGGGCACCATCAGGAGATGCCTCCAGCCTGAGACCCTGCGTGGCCCTGGCATGCAGCAGACCACCGGGAACAGACCGCAGCGAACCCGGGGATTGCAGCCTCTGAATGCATCATTTCCACTGTATTAATTATCCCTCATTACGACTCCGAACACGGCCACTGGAACACCTCGCCTACTTGGAAATGAGCATGGGGCCTAAGCAGACGGCTGGTCCTCTGACGGTGACTCTCCAGCGGGGAGATTTCCAAGCATCTACAAACCAGAGAAGGAAACGGGGGGCGGGGGAGCTTTTGTCTCTGTTTTCAGACAGCCTTCCCTTCCAGGCTCTCACCAGGAGCTACTAAGAAAACTCGGTAACTAAGAGATGAGTGAGCAGTTAGAGCCCTGCATTAACAAGGCCTAAATGGAGATTCAAGAAGAAATAAAGGGCCTGTCCCCAGCACAGAAAGAAGCCACAAAGACCTTAGAAGGAGGCATCCGCCCCAACAGTGTGTGACTGATGCTCTGTGGAAGGGGGCAGGGGGCAAGAAGCTGGACAGGCGCCAGCAGTGCGCCCTGGGTGCCGTGAAGGTGACCGGCGCCCTGGGCTGCTTTGGGAGGAGCGGTGCCGGCAGATGGAGGGCAGCGATTCCTCCCCTCTGTTCAGCACTGGGGAGGCCACATCTGGAGTCCGGTGTCCAGCTGTGGCCCCCCCTACAGAAGGGATGTGGACACATTGGAGAGAGTCCAGTGGAGGGCAATGAAAATAGTTAAGGGCTGATTTAGTCCGGAGAAGAGAAGACCGAGGGGGGTTGAACAGCAGCCGTCACCTCCCTGCCGGGGGGCTGCAAAGACGATGGGGCTGGGCTGGTCTCAGTGGGGGCAGGTGGCAGGACAAGGAGTTGCAGCAAGGGAACTTGAGGTTGGATGCTGGAAAATCTGTCTCACGAGGAGGGTGGTGAAGCACTGGAAAGAGGGTTACCCAGGGGGGTGGGGGAGTCTCCATCCTTGCAGGTTTTTAAGGCCCAGCTAGACCAAGCCGTGACAGGGATGATGTAGGTGGGGCTGGCCCTGCTTGGAGCAGGGAGTTGGACTAGATGTGACCTCCCGAGGTCCCTTCCACCCTCCTTGTCTATGGTTCTCTGATTAATGACCTCAGAGGGATCATTGATCATCTCCTCCAGCCCCCTGCGCTGGTGCTCACCTCTCCCAGGCCATCATCTTCTTGACCGCCTGCAGTGAAGGAGATGCTGCGCTTCCCCTCGCCTCATTGTCCTGCTGCCCCTGCAGCTCAGACGTTTTGCCTGAAACTGCGCATCTTTGCTGTGGCTCCAACCCACGTTTCGGTCACACTGAAGAAAGGAGTCAGCACGGCACGGGAGACAGAGCCGTGCCGTAAGTGGCAGTCCAACCTGGCTCCGGAAAGCTCCTTTCAGGTTTGGGCTCTTCCTCTCAGAGCAGGTTTTCAGTAACGAGGATGGAAAGAGATTCAGCAAAGGGCAAAGGAAACAAATCACTCAGAATCGCTTCCCTGATTTAAGATGCACAACCCAATTTTTAACAGCTGGAAAAGTGAGTGCAGTATGTGAATATATAAGGTATCTGCCTTTTCCCATCATCTGGGCACAGGGAGGTGTCCCAAGGCCAGGCCACAGCTGTGGACCAAGCTGCCACAGGAATTCGAGTCCACCTTGAATGTGCCCGCCCGCCACCGATCATCTCTTGGATAAACCCAGAGCAGCGTGGACCCGCGTCACAGCAGGGAAGCCCACTGCCATCCTATCTAATCAGCACCCACCGTGCGCGTGCAAATGAGAAGGAACCAAGTGTGACAGAGTCTGTTCATACCATGCAACTTAGGAGGCTTTGGGGCCAGCATGAGAGCGTGAATAGAATAAAAGACGGGGGTCTTACGTGGAGAGGGCACGACCCAAAGCTCAGCAGGTGCTCTCCAGCCTTCAGCAGGGTCACACTGGAGAATTCAGAGTGCCACCGAGGTATAACCCAGGGGCCAAGTGTGAAGGGTACAACACAGGCAAAGAAACCTTTTGGGAGACTGGGGTCACTTGGCTTTCAGGAAGGGGTGGGCTTCGCTGCAGGGCGCCCTGCCGTGGGCCCCTGATGGGGAGGATATGCCCTTTGAGGCTGAGATCCACGTGCAAATAACAACCTGCTTGTGCAAAAGTGCATCTTCTGCATTTGCACGTGCAATCACGTCATCAGCGTGAACGGGCAGCCGGGCGTGCAGAAAGCTCCCTCCAGGCACCGTGCTGCTGCCTTCACCGAAGGACCGGGCCTGGATGCAGTCGCTGTCTACAGGACGGTGCCTAGCAAAGCGCGGGGCTCCGTCTCCGAGGCTGGGGCAGGAAAGCGTCCCGCTCAGCCGGGCAACTCTCAGAGGGGTTTTCACTCCTCCAGGAACAGGGTACCCGTGCTGCTCATCAGCCGGTCTCAGAGAGAAACATCTCACTGGGTGCAGCAATTAGAGGCATTAAAGGGGTTGATTGCTTCAGCACAGAGCCCGCTGGTCTCTTTCCATCCGACAATTCCTGCATTCTCCTCCAGCAATTAGACGATCCCGCCGGGAGAAAGTGGAGCCCGAGCTAGAGATCCCGACAGCGCCGAAGCCTGCGCGACAGGTGCGGCCGTTGAGTGATGCGAGGCCGCCAGGGAGAGATGGGGTCGGTAGCGGGACGTGAAGGGTAAATGCTCCCCGCCGCTCGGCGGTTTCCAGGGAAGGTGCAGAAGTGACAGCCGTGGGAGGCAGGGGCTTGCTAGGCACGGACGGGGCAGCATCCCAGCTCCCCCATTGCGGGGCAAACTCCTAGGGGCATCCGGGAGGGGAGGAGGTGGAAGCAGACGGGCTCGTTTCTGGAGGTTGTCCCTGCCCGAGGACTGCTAAGGGCTCTCGGTCTCCGCAGAGGGGCGTAAAGCAGGGACCTGGGGATGACAAGCAGCTCGCCCAGCTCTTGCACCGTGGCGCTGACTGCATTGGGAGCTGGCTCTGTCTTTGGTCAGCTTTGGTCACTCCGTGCCTCAGTTTCCCCACCTGGGGCAGGCATGCAAGGCCTAAAGCTGAGACGTGCAATCCTGGCGCGGCCTTGCTGTTCCCACGCAGCCGTCCCTCACGCCGATTATCCCTAGAGACGATTACAGGCCCCGCTTCCCTATCCCTGTCTCCGAGCGCTGCGTAACAGCCGGTGGGGGGGAGAGCTCGGCCTGTCTCCCTTGCTCCCTCTGTCTCTCTGGGAAGGAGCAGAAAGCAATAACGAAGGTCAGGCGAGGGGGGGAAAACAACACAAATGGGCCGCGCAGGTTTGCACTGTGCGACGGGAGCGCGTTTGCTTTGGCAGGCGACCGTCCCTGTTCCCATCCGCGCCGCGCTCGCAGCCCGTTCATTCCCCGTCGCTCTGAAACGCCGCGTTATTGATTTCCCTGTCACACGCGGGCCCCGCTCCCCTTCCATCACCCTCTAATTGGAAGTTAAAACCCAGATTTCAAAAAATGATGGACTGCCTTTCCTTGGCAGATACGCAGACGGCGGTGGCAGGGACATCTATTGAGACATGTTGTCTGTAATGAAGTCGCGGGGAAGTAATGGAAGCTACAAGACACTCCGGTGTCACTGCCTGAAATATCCGTTTCGGAGCACAGGTTTTTAGTTTTAAGTTATAAGGCCTGACATGCTTTTAAGAGACGGGCTACAAACCGCGACACGAGGGATGGGATCTGGAAAGCCAGTTGTTTTGCAGCTGGCTCCGCTCTAAGAGCGCTGCTCCAATCCTGCGCGTGCCAGCCGGGCGCACGCGTGACAGCGCCGTTTTCCTGAATTATGCCATGCCGGGGTGCTCCATCCTGCCGAGAAATCAGAGCCCGTCTACGAAGAGGAGAGTGGACAAAACTCCCACCCTCGGGAATGAGTCGTAACAGCTGGTCTTTTGTCCTCCATCTCCTAAATGGTTTTCCAGACGGAATAGGAGAAGCCGTCCCGCCAGCGCTTCGGTTGCGCTGAATCGCAGCTGGTTGCAGCAGTTGTCAGGCGCCCCTGCGAGCACCGCACGTAAGGCAGCTATTGCATTCACCGAGGAGCCTGGGTGCCTGTCCAGACTCAGCCCCCGACCCGCTGCGTGACCTTGCTTAAACCCACGCTTCTGCCTCCCTTCCACGTCTATGTAGGCCAATGATTTTCAGCCAGGTTGAGGTACCACCCTGGGGTGCCTGGATATCCTTTCAAGGGTGCCACACAACATTAGCACTCTTAGGTGTGCAAGCATGATTCACAAGCTAAACCTCAGGATTTCAAATAGGAATTAAGCAAATTGGATGCTTATCTGAGCAAATTGGATGCTTATAGAGCAAATTGGATGCTTATCTCGCTGGGATCCTATGACCCCAGCTGACTGCCTGCCCTTTGGGCAGGGGGCTGGACTCGATGATCTCCCGAGGTCCCTTCCAGCCCTGATGTCTATGAAATCTATGAAATCCAGGGTGTTAAAAACAGCCTGGCCTGATGTGGGCTGTTTGGGGTCTTTGCAGCGTAAGCACGGCTCTAGCACTTTTCTGTAGACAAAAAATGAGTGAAAGCTCAGAGCTGGCGTTCTCCGAGGGTGCCTTGGGTCTAACAAGGTCGAGAAGCACGGACGTAGGCGGTAATCTGTGGATATAAAGGCTGCCTCTTCCTAAGTGTATGTACAGGGGTGTAGGTTGGTCTAAGGACACAGGCAGGCGAGGTTCTTCGGGTAAATCTGGTCTCTTTTATTAGACCGACTGAAATAGTTTCAGATTTACCCCCAAACCTTGTCTGCCTAAGTGTATGTAGAGCACCCAGCACAATATGGCCTTCCTCTTACTGGAGTCATCAGGTGCTGCCAAAAAAGTGTCCCCACAAATGCCCATGCCTTGCCTGGCTACCACTATGACCCCCAACATTTTCTGCTGGGAAGAGGAAGGGGGTTTTCAAGAGCCTGCTAGACTGGGCTCCTCAAACACTGCCAGATGCCCAGCAAAAATAGCCCTCGGGCTCTGGGGATCCCGGGGTAGAGGACGTGTCTGCCTTGCCTGCCGCGGGAACTTGGAGCACCCCCTGCGCATGGTAATATGGGGTAAGTGGCCCAGGCTGACGGCCGGCGTGATGGGCCGCGTTGCAGCGAAGGAGGGCAGGTGACGAAAGGACACGGCGCGGGGAGCTGTCGCTGGGGCTCCCTCCCCATTTTGAGGATCAGCGAGGCGACTTCCCGCAAAACGACAAGCTCGCTGACGTGCAGATGTTCACGAAGAGGCCGGCGTCGAGGGATTCCTCAGCACATCTGCAGCTCTGGCTTTTCTCCGTGCTCTGTATCGGGACGGTGAGGGGTGGTTAGCCGCCTGAAGTCCGGCAGACGGCAGGGTCGATTTGTGCCTCAGTTTCCCTCTGTGGCTGATCTGTTGGAGCAGGGCTTCTCCGTAGCTTGCCTGCCGGGCTCCACGAGGTCAAGGCTACGGCACGGGCATACGGCTGGTTGCACAGTGCAGAGCAGCGCACGCTGTTTGTTGGTGCAAGGTCATTGAAGAGCATGGGATGGCACAAAGCAGGCGGCAGTTGTGAGGCTGCTCAGAGGTGATTTCCTGGAAAGCCCAGGTGTGCTCAGTTACCTCCATCCCCACAAAACGCCAGTGTCCCTCTGTGACCTGCCACCAGACGCCCCAGGGGGGTTTATGTGGACCAGGGCCGGTTGCCTCCACCAAACATATGGGCCCAGCAAAAATGGTTCCCCAAACCATCCTTTCTTCTTTGGAGCAAGACCTGGCTCTGCGGCAGTATTGCTTCCTACTCATGGGCGTCCAGATTTATGCTTTCCCCCTCCACCATCCTTCGCTTGCGGGTCTACGAGCCAGCGGTGCAGTGCACCCTTGTCGCGAGGAAGGCGACCGGCATCCTGGGCTGCACTGGCAGGAGCACTGTCGGCAGGCTAAGGGCAGTGATTATTCCCCCCTATTCAGCACCAGGGAGTCCTGTGCCCAGCTTTGGCCCCCACTGCAGAAAGGATGTGGCCACGCTGGAGGGAGTCCAGCGGAGGCAGCAAACACGGTGGGGGGCCTGGGGCCCAGAATAAAATCCCAGCCTCACGAAAGCTCCCGCTGACATCAGCGGGGCCTGCACGCAGCGCGATGCCGGTGCCACTGCCTTCGTGTAGCGCAGCTCGGGCTCCTCTGCGGCCTGCGTGCGGGGGCTGGGACACGCGCTCCCCATGGAAGGCCCTGGCCACGATGACTGCCGTGACCCTGACGGCGCTAACGAGCCGCCTGCGAGGCGGCCCCGCGCGCTCCCAGGGGCCCCCGTGGTGCTCTCCGGGAAGCGCAGCAGGAAGCCCCGAGCCGGCGCGGCGCTGTCAGTGCTGCCTGCGCTCCCCCCGAAAGGAGGAGGCTCTAATGAGGTCCTGGGGGGCTGGAAGCCTGGGTGGGGATGCGGGGGGCTGTAAATCAACCCAGCGCAGCTCTGCTTCTTCCTCCAGCGGGCCATCGGAAATGCTCGCCAGCCCTCCCGGCTCTCGGCAGGATGGTTCGAGTCCGACTCGGTGCTCCGCATCTCGTGGCCCTGCTTTGCTCGGGCCCTGGCAGGCCTCGAAGCGGCTCTCTTGCTCTACGGGTAGCACTAGGAACCGCGAGTGCCGACGGGGGCCAGACGCTCGGACGTTGCAGCTCGACCCCACGCCATCCAAACCGCTTCTCCCACCCCTGCGCCGAGCAGGCCGGGGGGGATGAAGCTCGAGCTCTGTTCCCATGGCAGGTAGCAAATGATTTCACACCACCCCTTAGCTCGGACTGGGAGGGAGACCCCTGATCGGAGACCTGCTCCACCTCTCAGAGGCATCAGCTCCCAGCAGAGGCAGCAGTTAGCACTAGCAGTGAGGTTTCATCGTCTTGTGCGTGCCCAGCCACTCGCAGCTGCTCTGCAACCCCGTTTCACAGCCGCCCCGTGCGTTTCAGAGGGTCACACTTCCAGCACCCTCCAGCCCAGCCAGGTTCAGATTCCCCATCTCTTACCGCCGTGAATGTCCTCCGCGCCTCTGTCCGCGGGGCAGGAAGGGTGCAGGTTCCTGATCTTCCCGCAGCCCAGTCGTTGCTTTCTGTCCCTCTCCTGGGCCAGTCCGTATGCATCACCTTGCTCAAGTCACTTTGCAAGTCCCGTCTGTCTGGCGTCGAGGCTCCCCTGTCTCCCTTCGAACCCCCTTCTCTTCTCCACCTCCCTGTTCAAGATGGGAGGTCCAGCACAGGCCACGCTGCAAAGTTATACCCATATTCGCGGCAATGTCCCTCTTGCTGTAGGATTGCTGTATAGGATTTCATCATGCATTCATAAAGCTTGACCTTCCAGGGGGCTTCCCAGGCCACAGACAGGCGGATGCTTTGGCGTGTCTGCCTCCACAGTGCTTCTTCTCACAATCAAAGCAATGGACAGAGCCCTGGGTGCAACCCCCTCCTGGGGCATATCATGGCCAGCAGAGCGGCACCACTTGATACGGCCAGGAAACATGTCCTGTTGGTCTTCCTGGCACATTGCTTCTGCATCTCATGATGAGTTTGGTGACCTGGCCGAGCTGGACTGGAAAGCCCAGATTTTCCACGAGCCCAATATTGCATGCAAATTCATCCTCCCACCGGGTTTCTTTTAGGGAAGGGTTCACACCAGAAACAAAACCTGTTGCTTTTGGGATTGCAAATAGAGTTGTCTAGATATGAAACCCCCTGACTTGATTCCTTGTCCCTCCTTTCCCATCCCTTTCACACGTTGCACCCGGTGTTGGGGCCGGAGCCTCCTGCTTCAGACCGCTTGGCTGATAGCGGGGCCCAAACCAAGCCCCCGTTCCCCTTGTAGCCGCCTCGGGACTGCATAAGTTGCTCACCAAGGATGGGGATGAGTCGCCCAGCTAAAGAGACGATTCAGAAAAACAGAGGTTGTAACTGAACGGGAAGAGAAGCAGCCAGCTGCGAGAGACCCCTGTATTGATTTATTTATGGAGGATGAGATATTAATTCAGGATCTGTCCTTTGAACCAGCTTCTCCCGGACAGGCGGAGACAGGCGTCCTGTTGTGCTTGCCTGCCCGCGCGTGTGTGCAGCGTGCTAATTCCCTCCCCAGACCCAGGCCTCGCTCCATCTGTTCCTCCTAATGATTCATTCTTCTCCACTTTCTATTCCCTCTCCTAATCCTGGCCAGGGAACGGCTGGCAATTAAAATATTAGCGGTGAGAGGGGGTTGGACATTTCATAATGCACGTCATTATCCTTTAGTCCCAGAAATTTCTTGGAAGAAGGACGGAAAAGTTTGGTGAAACCCACTGGTCGCTGGGTCTTTTCCCCGCCCCCGAGAGCCAACGGGGACAAGAGAGCAAATCGCTTGCAGCCTGTAGCGCACCTCCGAGAAACGTCCCGTTACCACTCATTTATTGCTCGTTAAAAACCCGGATCCTTGGGCTTTCCTGCCATTTTATTTTGGTGTTTATATCCCAGGCTCGGCAATAGACCCAATTTATGGCGGGGGGGGTGTCTGCGAAGGGGACGCGTCTTTGCTCGGAGGCGTAGCAAGACGCTGGGATTTATGGACAGCTCCGGGTTTCCCTTTATAGTTTTCTTAGCAATATCATCACTTTCGGTTACTTCTGCATCCCGCCCAGGCCCATCTCGCTCGCTTTGGCAGCCCGGGAGAGACACCGAGCGCTGCTCATCACCCGTCGTTAATGCAGCCCGGGCAAGGCTCAGACGGGAGCGGTTTGGGCGAAATAAAAGTGTGGAGGACGGCGGGATGTCAGGAGCGTGCTGGGGTATTCGTTCCAGCTCCCGTCTCTTAAACTGACTGCGGCAGACCTCTGGTGAGGGAGCACGAGTGGCATGAAAGCACTCTTTATTGGTGCAATAAGGACTAATGTCGCGGTCCCCGACAATCAGACAGGGACCAGCAGGAAGGCGGGAGGACCTGAGGCAAAGCCAAAAGCTATAAACCAGCTAATGGATAAAAGGGAATTTTATGTCTGTTGTTAATCGAAGCTGGGACGCAGGGGACCCAGAGGCAGGAGCAGGGGAGGCCGAGGTCTGTCCAGGCCAGCCCGGGGTGGGAGGCTTCAGGCCTGCCCTCAGGGCTGCAGGCTCAACAAGGGGGTCCGGCTGCTTCTGACTCTCCCAGCCAAGATGAAAGGATCCCCACCTCTAATTGCCAGAAATACAGAAAATGAGGGTTGAAAGGGACCTCAGGGGGCCACATCTAGTCCAACCCCCGGGACCGTCCTCAACTACATCGTCCCAGCCAAGGTGTTGTCGAGCCAGGTCTTAAAAGCCTCCAAAATTCAGCCTTGCTCTAGGCACCGTCCCTGTAGAAACTGCACCGGATCGGATCGCCGCATCACCAGCAGCACGGCAGGGTACGGGACCGCGGCATCCCGACCAGCCCAGGCAGGCGAGGCAGGGTCTGGGCCCAGCTGGATGGTTGTGCAGCCAAGGACGAGCTTCGTTCCCTGCTTTTATTTCCACCATCAAAGAAAAGCCAGAGACATTCCTTCTGCTCAGATCACTGCGAAATCCAGCCCGGCCCCACAGACCAGCGGGAGAGTCGCTTTTCATCCAGGCCTCCCGGCGACGGCGGCAAGAAAACCAAATCCGACCGCCCTGCGTGCAAAACGGGCTAATGAGATTCGGTCGCTAAAAACCCACTCCCTCCCTCCTACGCACGTATGTCCGGTTCCCAGCCTTGCAGCGGCTTGAGACGAACTCGGGGGACGAGCTGCCGGGGAAAAATATTTCCCCGCCACCTTTATTTTGCGGCACAAAAGCAAGCTTTTCTACTTCCTCCCTGGCATCAGGGGGCCCAGGATTCCCGCGTGCCAGGACCCCTTTCCCACAGCCCCGCTCCGGGAAGGGAGCAGGAGGCTGGCCGCAGTCTTGAAACGCGGCGTCTGCCTAGGCAGGGAGACATCCTGCGTGCTGTACGCGTTTAGCAAATATTTGCTGAAATGCACGTGACATATTTGCAAAATATGCGTGACAGTTGCAAACGGTATTTGTCACAGTACAAAACGGGCCAGTTTTCTGAAGTCTGCAAAACACATCATGCCGCGCCGCGCAGGCGCCCAGGGAAAGGCTTTCTTAGGGTCTGGACAGGCTGCTGTCATCTGCATGGCTCCCGGAGACGAAAGGAGTGGCAAGGTGACGCACACCCCTAAGCTGGTGCATTCACCCAGCGCAGTAGGGAATTACCCCTAAAAGTACCAAGGGTTACATTTTGCCAATGTCAAGTAATACTGATTGAGGCGTTCATAAGAAATGAGGCTGGAAGGGACCTCAGGGGGTCACATCCACTCCAACCCCCTGCTCCAAGCAGGACCAGCCCCAACTACATCATCCCAGCCAAGGCTTCGTCTGCCTGGGCCTTAAACACCTCTGAGGATGGAGGTGTTGTCTGTGCACATCCATTCTGGGGTAGCCATTTGCTGAGGCAAGCATGCTACGAACCTCGCAATAATAGTTGATGGATGCATGCAGGCACCCTGGGATACCTGCTCATCCATCCAGTCGTGGTCCAGGTATAATTTCCATTGCTCTATAAAACCAGCATTATGCCAGGATAGGAGGCTGTCTGTACTGCTCCCAGAGTTACAATATGGGCCAGGAATTCAGGAATCAGTTATCTCAGAATAAATCGGGGGGTGTTGGGTGGAGTTCCCTGTCTACTTCCCTGGATCTGCAGGGACTGGGGGTGATGCAGAGGGCATATGCCAAGCCCCCGGAGGCAAAGGAGGGTGAGATAGGTGGCACATACAGCTGTCTAAAGAGCAGCGCCGGCTACCCCTGTCCTCGGTGAGAGGGGTGGAGGCTGTCTGCTGTTATAAGGCATCCAACGTGTTGGTGGGTAGGAAGCTGAGCGTAACGACAGGTCTGCATCAGGGTGCAGCACGCCCCTGACTCTAGCAGGGGAAAGCAAAATGCCAGGTCTGCAAGTGCCCTGACACAGATGAGTGTCACCGCACACCCCGGCCCTCCGACGCTGGCCCGAGGCAGATCCCTGCACCGCGCCTGGATGTCCTCAGACCCTCGTGAAGGGAGGGAGGAAGCACCCTGCTCCGGTTCCCTTTTTGCTTCGGAGAAGCTCTGCTAAATGCTAGGGAGACAGGGATTGCAGGAGCGGTAGATGCAGCAGCTCTCCTTCAGCTCGGCTTCCCGGCGCAATGCAATCAAGCCCATTACCTCATCCGACCATGTGTCAGCGCATCTGCTGCAGGAACGCAGCCAGGCCGAGTCGAGGAAAACTCAACCGAAACCCAAGCTGTTGAGCGGGGAGGAAGGATATCAAGCAAGAAGATGCTGCAGGCGCTAGGGAGGACCGTGCATACAAAGCAGCCCCTTTCCGAAGGGGTCCGCGTTGATGCCTGGCGAAGTGTGGAGGCAGGAAGGGAGCAGAGGGCAACCAACCGCCGTGGGAGATACAGGCCCCCGGGGATCAGCTGCTGCATGAACACCTAGGGGAGTACCCCGAGCAAAGGCTGGGAGGAGCAGAAGCGAGACGGGGTGAGTTTCCGAGGAAAAGTGTCCTTCGCAGAACAGCATCATTCCCCCAGGAAAGCGCAGCCCGACTGAGGATCCTCCAGTGGGAAGGATCTGAAGCTGCAAAAACACCTGCGTCCGACCCCGGAGGCATTGCTCCTGGAAATCCCATGCCACGAGGGAGGAGGATGGCTCCTGGCCCCCGTTCAGGATGGGTCAGGGGAAAGGAACCAGCTGCAGTGCACTTCCCACAGACAGCAGTGCAGCTGGGGGCAGGGGGGTCTCAGACCCTGCATTGCAGACCCCTGCAGCATCCCCTTTTCGAGGCTAAAAGAAACACCTGGGGTGGCCTCTCTGGGAGTGGCAGGTCTTTGCTGGCCCCGAACCCCTGATGGCAGGTCACCCGGTGGTCAGGGCTCACCCCTTCCCAGAGGCCAGCCAAGCCCCGGACAGGGACGGCTCTCCTGTGCCCCCTGCAAGCCAGGCTCTTGTGGGCTAAGTCACCCCCTCGTCCCCGTGGGACTGCTGTGCCCAGGCTCTGCTCCTTCACTCCCTGCCTGCGAGCTTGCCTTCATCAGCGCCAGCGCTGCGGAGCTGCACCAGCGCCAGCGCCGGGCTGGGCGCGCGGACGCTGTGCGGAGCCAGGCGGTGCTGAAGGGGGTGATGGCAGGGCCTGCCGAGTTACAGGTCTTTTATGCTCCTTGATTTTTGTCAGCGGCAAAGCTGTCAGCTGCAAACGTCAAATTAGTGCTGTTAGGCCCTGGCGCGGCTCTTATCGCCGGCTCTCAGGATGGAAGGCACTTCAGGCTGACGATTGTTCCCCGCTGCTCCCGAAATGAGATCGGCCCTCCCGGAGCTCTGAAAGGGGGACCGAGAAATTGTTTGCCTCCTATTTGCATGAAAGGCTTCTCAGCTGCCGTGAAAAGAGGTGACGGGCTGCCAGGCAGGCGAGGTACAAAGCGGACCAGCTCTCCCTCAATCTCGGCTCGCTCCAGGCCTCGCTTCTTTCCTCCCCCACCCCGCTCTCCGTTTCCTCATCTCATCAGCGCCTGCACAGGTTTCCATCCCGTCAGCTGGGAGAGCATGGATGTGCCGATGGCGAGGACCTCGGTGCCACTACGGACCCGCTGGGTGGACGTGGCCCAGCTGCTTCTCTCTCTGCTTCTTGTGCCCGAGCAGAGCAAGCGAAGGGCGAGCTTCAGGGCAGTGAGTCTCAACAAGGGTGATGCAGCATCGTGGGGAGTTTGCAGACATTGTGCGCGGGTGTTTGCAAACCCCGCCGTGCTCATATTGCGCGACACCCTTAAAAGGGTCTCGGACCCTGCTGCAGGATCTCAGAGCCTTTTAAGGGTGCCGTGCAATATGAGCACGGTGAGGTTTGCAAACAGCTGTGCGGGATCCACAAGATAAACCCTGAGACTGCAAACGGGGATCCAGTACATCAGCTCTGCTCTGGTCTTGGCAACAAGAACTGCTCCGTTACCTTTCGGTAGTCAAGAAGGAAGGGAAAGCTGAGAGCTGGGATTTTCCAAGGGAAATCTAAACGAGATTGAAAACCTCTGCTTTAGGGGAAGGATGGGGCATTCGTTCAGTGTCCCAAAGAGAAAGACTGAGCTATGGTTAGAGCTGTCTCTTCTGTCTGGTGGTTGCATTTGGTTTCCCATCAGAGCTACTTGCAGGACACGGTCTTGGTTGCAGCTGGACCTAAGGCATCACCGAGCAAACTGGATGAGGCACAGCCCCTTGCATAGAGGGGTTGGGATCCAGGAGCCGGGCCGCCGCGTGCTACCACAAGACAGACGGATGATGATAAAGGTCTTGCACTTCTTGCCTCAAAACGGGTGTCCCTGGTCTTACCCAGCTTCTCTACCCTGCATGCGTCTGCTTCTAGCTCACCTGGGTCCAGCCAGCTCCCCTTGCTAGCCAGGGACCTCTTCCCAGCTGCGGTCTGGACAGGGAGGATAGGAGGTGCAGTGGAGCTGGTGTGCTAGACCCCCTTCTTCCTAGCCCATCCATCCACGCTTTCATCCTCCCCTTCCCTCAGCCTGTCTGAGACAAGGTATCACGGGCTATGGACGTGGTGCTCTCTGATGGATTTAGGAAGTCCTGGAAGCGGGAGTGTGGTCCAACACTGTGAATTAGAGCGCCCGGCTCTCCATCACTCCCGCTGGATATTTGGTTTTATCTACTTGCTCGCCTGCAAGCGATCAATGCTAATCCAGTCTTCTGGGAGCAACGGGGTGGCTGGAGGTGAGAGGGCTCGTGAAGATGCTTCTGATTCCCGTGTGATCTCCATTATCATTTTAACCCCAACCTGCCAGCCATCCATGCAACGAGAAGGGGCTTAATTAGCTAGAAATGCAGTCAGTGGGTGGCAGGGCGTGTACCCACGTCCTGGGCAGGGTTTGGTAGAGGATGGCTCATGTCAGGAGTGGCTGTGACATTGCAAAATTTCAGCAGTTTTTGATCACACACCAAGGTGCAGTGCAAATCTCACTCCCCGTTTTGTGTGTGTGTGTGAGCATGCTAGCGTGTATGCAAGCCGTTGCTGCAATGGGCCTTAGAGTGGCTCTGATGATGCAAAACGCTGCCCACATCCATGAGTCTCATGCTGCGCCCTGCATGTCGTCAAGCCCCCAGTCCTTGCCTCATGTGATTGTCTCTCTGCCTTCATTAGCCGGAGAGCCTGTTTCTAGCTCTCTGAGTCATGGAGAAGAGCTTGAAGATACGATTCAGGGCCGCTCCAGAGGTTCAACACACAGAAGGCAAATAAAAGACCCCCTGTGTGTGCCATTGTTTCAGTATTTCTCGATTGATTGAGTTGTTTGGGTCTGAGAGAGGGAAGGAGACCCAGCGCCTAGCCCGAGTCAGGCTAGAGGCAACAGCCCCTTTGCTGGAGCTGGCTGCGACATTTGGGGGGTTTCCTCCCTCTTTCGTTGCCAGCCTGTCCCATGGTGGGTCAGGCAGCAAGGGGCCCAGCTCGCTGGTCGTTGCCAAGAAGCCCCTAGCCAAGGTGCAAGGTTTCTTTCTCCATCATTGGCAAATGGACCGCAGCAGCGCCCCAAGGACACGTGGCTTGGGGACCTCACGGGTCAAGGAAAACACATGGGCTCTGGGAGCCCATGGGAGGTGAGGCCTCCAGGCTCAGGAGCCCAGGCCTCTGGGCACCAGGGGTTAATTAGTGCCCAACCAGGGTTGAATTAGCACCCACCCTCCCTGCCGTTTGCAGGCCAAGACACCGGGGGTGAGCTCCGGAGATGGGGCACCTCTGCTGCCTCCAGTGCCCCAGAGAGCTTGGGAGCATTGCAGCTGCATCCTCCACCCAGCAGCTCCCACGTGGGAGCGAGACAATACTTCCACAGCACAAGTCATCCCCGGGGTGCCAAGCCCTGCTGCTTTCCCAATGGCAGCCCTTGTTTGTTGGAGCAGCCCGTACCGGGGAGCTCCCACGCCAGCTGTTACAGTGATCTTTGCCCTCCGATCTGCTCATAAGAAGAGGAAAAGCATCTGCTTGGAGACTCGTGGTCCCTCTGCCTGGGCAGAGCTGCAGGTTTCTTGCAACGTTGCCATGCGAAGGTGCCATCCCCGTCCAGCCCCGATGCTGCCCAGGACAAGCTGCTCGCAGGGCTCTCCCAGCCCGCTGTCCTGTCCACGGCACTGCTGAGCATCACAGCAAGTCTTAGGTATTGTCAATGCAAAGGGAACATATTTCTGTCGTGAACATAGGAGCATAAGAACAGCAGATACCGGGTCCGTCTCAGGTCCCCTCCACCTCCCCCAGCTCATTTTAGCATTCAACGAGACCCCTTGCAAAACCAAGCCCACACCTTCGGTTTCGCCCCTCAGGACGAGCTCACGACAGAGCTCACAAGGAGAAAGCCCCTTTCTGCAGAGCCAGGGACCAACAAAAAGCACCGATGGCCTCCTCCAACACCTCTGGAGGTGCAGATTAACGTGCCCCAGAGCCCAGCGTCTGCGGCGTCTCCCAAAAGCGAGCGCAGCAGAGACCTGTACGGGCAAAATCACCTGGCGAGCTAGGACCGCTGTCCAGGACGTGCGATGGATGAAGGGTGCATTAGCCAACGGCGGTGCCTAATTGAGGGGGAAGTGAACGCAAGGCGAGCTGATGGAAATGAGAGGGGCTTCTCCAATGCACCCTGCTGCCATTAGCTTTGAGACTCGACAGCTGAGCTCTCTTCCCGCGGCGTGGACCGCGGGCGGTGGTGGCGAGGCAGCCCACGTAGCCAGTGGGGCTCGACTTTCCGGTGGAGACAAACGGGGGCCTCCGGTTGTGCGGTGGTTTCCTGCAGAGGGGAATAAAGCTGGGGGTGTATACATTTATACATCTCCACTCAGGCGCAGAGGGTGGCATTTGACACACGTAGCATTGCAGCCGGCCGAGGTAACTATTTTAGACCTTGTTATGATGGCTAAAGAGGCATTAATCACTGGACTGGAAGTCAGCAGTTGCTTGGAGACCACTGGGCGCGACCTGCTCACATTCAGTATTAGCAAAGAGAGGGCAGTCCCGACCCGCAGTGGGTGCACTTTGCGGTTCAAAGGGCTTTGCCAAAGCAAAGGGAAATGATGAGCAGAAGGGGCCGTTGGGATGAATTTAGAGAGAAGCAATGTGAAATGGGGAAGGACTCTTCAAGGGTTTATTGGAGGGCTGGAAAGCCTGATGCTACGGTCAAAAGAGGGAACAAGTGCAAGCCCGCCGTGGTTCAGTGGTGATGTTAAGGCTGCAATTAGGCGTAAGAAAGCAATACATAGCAAATAGGAAAAAAGGGGGTAAGGGGTGGCTGTCACTCCAGACGAGGAAAAAATTGATAAGAAAAGCTGAGAGCATCAGGGGAGAGCAAGGAGGGCAGGGCCAAGGAGGATGAGGAGTTTTTTAACTATCTTAGGCACACCCAAAATCAGGGCCGCAGTAGGAGGTGGGAACGGGCTTACAGTGATACAGGCCGGGGAAACGCTTGTGCTCTGAATCGGCCGCGGCTGTTTCCCACGGGGGTGATAAACTCCTCCCCAGGGATGGGTGGTCTCTGGCTGGGGAAATAGCATGGGGGGGTCAATTTATTTATTAAATTTCTTCCCCCCTTCCCCAACCACGGTTGCTTCGAAACGCTCCACGGCAAATAGACAAGAGGCAAAGGGTCTTTGTCTTCCAGGGTCCTTCATGGACAGTGGCTTCAGTTCAAAGGAAGGGGAAGCCACCTCCTGCCCTCGCTGCAGCTCGGCATCAGCTGTGCAGGCCTCCACGCGCTCAGCGTCACCCTCAATCCCCACCTTTCTCGCAGCTGAGGAAGGAGCAGCCCGATCCAAATCCATCGTTCCTCCGTTCCCCCCCAGCCTCAGCCTGTCCTGGGAGGTGAGCCCGAGCATGGGTGCACTGACCCCAACATGCATGCGTTACACTGGTGCACGGTCTGCAGTGAAGGTGGAGCTGGACCAGGACAACTCTCAGCCCGTGGCTGGAAGCAACGTGACAGCAGAAATGCAGGGGCTGTTTGGGGGAAGAGAGCTGGGCACACACACGGTGCGCCTGATGGCTCTGGCTCAGCAAAGGGCTGCGATTCCCCATGTTCAGCTTGGACTCACCTGCCTCCCAGCTCCCCCAGCCACCCCACCAGATACCCCCATGCTTTCCACCGGCTACCACAACCCTTTAACGGCCGGGACCCTCCGGGGCACAGCGGAAGTGGAAGCCCCCAGAGGTGCCAGCACGGTGGGGATGGCGGTCTGTGTTACCAGGTCAAGCACGCGTGGAGTGAACGCAGCGTTCAATCCTTCAGCCCTTAAACCCCAAGTCACCCCCAACTCCAGCCAGAGCTGTGCCTGGTCCACTGAGGAAATACAGGGACTTAAGAAGGCGGCACTCCTCACTCCTATAATTGCTAGAAGCTTTGGAGTGCAGGAAAGCATCCCGAGACCCACCCGGGCTCTGTTTTTCTGGTGCACCCAGGGCTCGGATACACTCCCAGCTTCTGGCAATTAAGAAGGCAGCACGCCTCGCTCCTATAAGTCCCTGTATTTCCTCAATGGACCAGGCACAGCTCCGGCTGGAGTTGGGGGTGAATTGGGGTTTAAGGGCTGAAGGATTGAGTGCTCGGAAAGATCCCCAGTCCGAGGCTGGCTTCACTAGCTGTAGCAGGGACGGCTGGTCGCTCAGATTTCTCAAGCACAAAGGTCTCTGCACATTGTTTCTAGAGGTGACTCTCATCAGCACGCACCTGTCTCACCTGATTGTACTCACTCCTTATCTTGCAAATGAGCCCATAGCAGGAAAGGGGAACTTTCTCCTGCTGTTAATTAAGCTGGGGAGAGAATCCCCCCTGGCTTTCCTGCCTGGGGTTGTGCTGCTGAAAGTCACAGAGCCGCAAACCAGCATCTCTGCCAAGCCCAGCAGGAGTTATGTTTGCTGTTGCTCTTGATTTCACATGGTCTTGAATTATCTCTGCTCAGCTCCTGTTCTTCTTGCAGCTGGGTTGCCGGCGTCCCCCCTCACATTGGGGCCCTTGAGGAGCCCTTTGCTGTCTTTACCTTTATATTTGAACGGCCCTGTAGGTTGCTCCTCCAGTGAACAGGCCCAGCAGATCCTCAAGGACTGTAGGGAGAGGATTTAATTCCCGCATGCGCTGGGCAGCTAGAAGGCTGTAGCCCCCTTCCCGGTCTGAAACCTTCATATACTGCTGCAATTGAAATGCATCCTAGCAATAACACCTCCCATGCCTTTAAGTGCTGCATCAAACATCTGGAGATCTTAAGGATGAAGGGCATGGGTCATGCCTATTGGGGTCTCTGAGACACTCAACTGGCAGGTGGCAATTACAGGGCACTGCTATTTTGATGATCTGATACCGGTCCATGGCGACCCGGACTGAGGTTGCCAACTCCTTTCTCCCATTGCATGCCATACCTGCATGCGTGGGACCCCTGCCCCCTCCCCAGCCAATACACATGGGCACCCCCATCTCCCAAGCACACACTAATCACCCAGACAACACACTCCGCATCTCAACAGCCTGTCACAAAATGGGAGCTGACGGGCATCCATGTAATGTCAAATAAAGCTAAGGAGATCTGTTAATTGGCACAGAAAGCAAATCTAATGCCAGAGCTGCTGGTGGCTGGGGAGAGCGGTGTGCGCTGTCTCGGCAGTTAGGGAGATCGTTTGGTTGTTGTCTCCCGTCATTTGCTTCTCACACTAATCACAAGACAAGCCTGTTGCAGCTCCTCCTGTTATCCATCCGTCCACGTCCCTGACAGCGCATCGTTTCCGCTGAGCCTTGCGGGAGGGCGCTGCGCTTAGGAAGGGATCAGCCTTGGCCTTGCACCGCCTTGGATGGTCATCGCTGCAAACCCTGCAGCCCACATGGCTAAGTTACCCCAACTTCTGGGGCCGATAGCATGCAAGGAAACCATGTGGCTAGCATCTCCCCCTGCTCAGCTAGCCATGTACCCGCCCTGATACGGCTGGATCACCCAGCGTCATGCTTTACATGACTCCAGAGTGATGCTCAGATACTTGCAGAGTGAGACCTCATCAGTGCAGCACCCCCCAGCCCTTCCCACACCCGTGGTAGCCACTATCTGAACCCAGACGCTGTCCCCCTGAGTGCGCTCATGGCCTGGTCTGGAGCAAAAATGTCCTCTGGTTGCATGCCCAGAATCTCTTCCACGTGAGATCCCCGCCACGTTTGTCTCACCACCCAGGCTACGTGCCAAGCTGCACCCCTGGCTGGTGGGCAAATCTAGGTCCCACTTCCTTCCTCTCCATTCCCAGGCACTAATGTGGAAAAGCATCTGCAGTTGTGGTTTGTTGCCTTTGTTCCTCTCATTCCTATGGTGCCGAGTGGTCTGGAGTTTTGCCCCTTTAACCCCAATCATTACTTGACACAGCTGGAAGCATAGAAAATTCACACTGAAGGGACCTCAGGAGGTCACGTCTAATCCACCCCCCAGCTCCAAGCAGGGCCAGCCCCAACTCCATCATCCCAACCAAGGCTTTGTCTACCTGGGTCTTAAAATCCTCCAAGGATGGAGACTGCACCGCCTCTCTGGGCAACCTGTCCCAATGCTCTACTACCCTCCTAGTGAGAAGGTTTTTCCTAATATCCAACCTAAACCTCCCTTGCTGCAATGTAAGACTTGTTTCTTATTCCATCTCCTGGCTCCTTGGCCCCTGCCTTGCTGCCCCTTGGTGCTCCCTGCGTTATTTAGGTCAGATACATTAATCCGTGCTGCTTTTGAAGGGGAACTACCTGTCTCTTTCCAGCTCCTGACTCGTAGCACGGGAGGAGGCCTGGTTCAGGGCAGGCAAGCCATGCAATCTCCAGGCACCCGGCTCTGCAGGGCACTTCAGTTCATCCAGCGACACCCCATGCCATGTTGCTCATCCAAGGCGCAACGCAAGCTGTCATCCAGCTCACGGATGGAGCAGCCTTCTGCTCCTTGCCCTCTTGCTTAGCCATGGGTTCCCCAGGCAGTGGGACTACAAGTGGAAATACACTTTGCACTCACATGGCATCTCCCCCGGAGGCACCTATTAACCACCCACACCATTGCCATGTCTGGAAGGGAGAAATAACTTTGGGTCTCCACCAAATCCTGGGAGAAAGAATGGCCTAGCTGCAAAGCCAGGGAAGAAGAAGAAGGCCTTGATGTTGGATGCTGGACCACCCAGGAGACAACAGGGATGAGCCTGAGAGAGCCAGCCTGACCCAAGGCCCTGTCTTGGTATCCTCTGTGCCCACCCCTGTCACTCCAGTTTCCCGAGGAGGCCACGTATCTGGATTTGAAGCACAAGAATAACCGCCAACATTTCATCCATGTTTCCAGAACTGGCCCCTGCCCTGGAGATGCCACATCCCAGCGGTGCCCTCTGACACCGTCTCAATTGCAGCGCCCATGAGGCACGTACAGTGACTCATTGTTATCAGTTAATGAAGCATCCAAGCACTAAACCCGCAGTCAGCCGGACGGATAACGAGCTCGGACGGGATCCGATCTAGCATGTCTTACCATGGCACGGCTCCTGCCTGACGTGCTCCTCTTCCCTTCCCACCGCACATGGAGCCCGCGTGCCTAACATGGCCTAGGGTGGATTCGCATGTGCTAAGCTTGTGACGGCAGTAAAGGGGAAAGGAGCTCAGTCGAGAGTCGGGGGGGGCAGTGTCAGTGTACCCCAGCTCCTATCCCCACCTCTGCCTTTCCCTGCCATGATCTAGGTGCGGTCGCATCCCTCTGAGCATGTGGATTCGGCGGGGTGGCATGCTGTGGGAGGCATGGGCCACGGCCTGCAGAGTAAAGGCACGTCTGAGCATGTAACTGGGCAAACTGGGGGGGTCCCAGAGGTGGTCCCAGTACTTGGCTCTGCTTCTGGCTGGTTTACAAATGGGCTGGAGCAGCGGCTGACCCGCTCCAGAGGAGCCGTGAGACTACAGCTGCTGCAGTGGTGCTGCAGAAGTGGAGCCCAGGCTGGACGCAGCCGAGGAGAGCCGCCGAGCCTGCCGGCAAGCTCTCTGCCAGCTTTGCCTGCCCACATGCCCCTGTCCTCTGCTCCCAAAAGGCCAGGGAGCCCTTTCCCCCATCTCAGTGTTTCCTTCCTCCTTCCCCCGCCCCAGGGCTGGCCTGGATCCCTGGACAGGGCAGACCCAGCCCCAGGCAGGAGGAAAGCAGAAGCAGGCACTGAGCGACCTGCCCGGAGGCCAGGTGCAAGGAACGACTTGCACTGCTCATACAGACTAAAACAGCTCCTAGGAGCCACAGCCAGGGAGGGTGCTGGGGCACGAGCTGCCCACAGAGTACATCCCCTGGGCACGCAAAGCCTACTATGGGCACATAGACAAGTACACGCCTGTACGGGAACCCACGGGAGGGCAGGTGCTGACAAGCCTGTGTAGTGCTGCACCCCATCTTTTCCCCGCCCTCCCTTCCTTGGTGCAGCATGGGGAGCTGGCATGGGTGCCCGCAGGGCCTCGGGCTCTGGTTGTGCCGCAGCCGGGCTTTGAGAGCACGCTCCCCACATCCTTGGTCCCCAGCACTGCATGCATGGAGCCTCTTCCCAGCCTCTCCCTTCCTAGCTGGATAAATATTTGATAACAAGCGACTTGGCAGATAATCTGCTTAATCCCCCACTGCAGCTCTGGGCTTCGCTTTAATTAAACTGCAACTTGGTTTGCAAAAGACAAGCAGGAGAATGGAGCTCATCCCTTCCCTGGGCCATGGAGGGGGCTGGGCACCCTCCAGACCCCAGCACGTGGGGTGGACCAGGATCAGACCGGTGGACAGGGCTTGGTGTCCGCAGCTGCATCTCGCCACCTCGGTCCTCACGGCTCTTGCAAAGGTCTGAGCTCAGAGGGACCTGAGCAATGGGGGTGACCCCTGCCCTGGGCAGCAGAGCGCCTGTATCATGCTCAGCTCCACCAACGTGCAGCACCGCAGAGCTGAGGGTTGAGGGTCCCCAGGCACCCAGGTTCAGTGCCGTGTAAATACTTTCCGTCTCCTCTCGCTCTGTCCTCCCTGCGGGTGTTGCAAGAAAAGCCTCTGTCACGTGGGCCAGCCTCCCTGTTGCTCCCTAAAGCACCTTTTCCCCATCCCCCTGATCTCCTCCCCGCAGTCGGGCTTTGCTCGGGGCAGTGCCAGTGGGCCGCAGTTACGCCTCTGCCTTTGGACGTGTCCAGCCCTTTATTTCCCCCCCCGCACGGGGTGGCGATGCCCTTCTCTGCATGCAGACCTGGGGGAGGCGGGGAGCAGGCCAGGCTCTCGCTGCATGGCGGAGAGGGGTGGGAGCCAAGCCCTGGAATAGCAGTGCAGAGGGGGAGACCGAGGCAGGCTGGCCCAGGCGTGCGGGGGAGCTGTCACATTCCCGGCACGGCTCCCTTCGCTCGCCGCGCGGGTTGCTGGGGGATTGCATTCAGCCTTGACTCAACGGATCAAAAATAGAGTGATGGGGAGGTGTGAAAGCTGGGAAGAAACCTGCCTGGCTCATTATGCATTCTCCCAGCCTCCCCCACCGCCCCCAGACACTGCGTGCATGCTCGGGAGGGAGCCGGGGACGCCGGGCGGCATCGCACAGGCAGAGATGCTGAGGGGCTGAGCCGTACCAGCTCCAGCTCCGGGTCCCAGCAGCAAAGCGTTGCCAAAACAGCGGCGAGAGAAGGGAGCCTTTCCTGACGCCGTGTCAACCTGACCTAGATAGAGCCTGGTGCTCGTGGCAGGGCCTTTCTGCCTTGCTGCAGGCAGCGCTTTCTCGGTGAACACCCACCGGAGTCACCGCCACGGCCCGTAGCATAAAGGAGCCCCGTGCCCCACAGCGTAGACACAGCTGATGGGTCTGGGATGCCTTCGCCGCCGGGTCAGACCCCCTCTGCTAGGCGCCGGAGCTAGGAGCATCACTTCGGTCACTGCATCTGGTCCCCTGCCCTCAGCGCAGCACCCAGTGGCTCCAGCCCTGAAAAGTGCCCGCATACCATAAGAGGGACCAATTAAGCTGCCCGCTGGGGAAGAACGGATATCATCTGGCAACCGAAACCATCAAGGCCTCACTTACATCCAGCTGCCGGCAGCTTTTTATTTCAGCCTTCGAAATAACCTTGTGACCGCAGGGAACCAGCATTTGCTTCGACCCTTCAAAGAGCAGGACTCCCAGTCCCCAGGGGTCACTTCCCAGCTCTGCCAGGCCGGATGTGATTCCAGGTCAAAGCTATTAGCATCCTCAGCATTTGGACTCCCGAGCACCTTTAACATGAGGGTGAAGGTAACTCAGCTACAGGGAACTCGTTAAAGCCACAAGCAGCTGCACTTAGGAGATATTTAGAGGCCAAACACTGTTGTAATAAGCAGATGAAACCACATTATTCAGTCTATTTGTTCCGCTATTGAATCCCAGTAGCTTGCCGCCCCTTTGATATGCATGAACCAGAGAAAAGAGCGCTCTGAGCTACGAGCACAGAGCGCCGTTGTACTGGCACGCTTTGTTCCCGGCTTTTCTAAGCCTGGGCCTGTGAATATTGGAGCAGCTGGACTTCATTAAGAAACTGCAGCAGCAGCATTGGCAATGCACTCTTCCATCACCTGGATCTTCCAGCCCTGAAGCCTCTTTGCTTCTGTCCATCAGTAAATTCAAAATGAACCCTCCAGCCCCAGCCCTCCTGCTGCAGAAGAGATCTCCAGGCCAGCTCTGCTGCTATTGACAGTTGCACCATCTTCTTCTGGGTCCTGGTCTGGATACATACCATTGGAGGCAGCCCAAGGGGCATGGCACGCACACAAGCAGCAATGACCCTCAGGAAAAGGTTCGCAAGCTAAGACGGTGTGCATGGAAAGAGAGAGAAGGGGATGTAGCAACGCAGAACTACCGAGTTTGACCCTCTTGGGAGATCAGCTATTCCATGTGTGTTGTATTGATGCAATGAATCAAATAGCCCTAGGTCAGCTTTAACCCAAAAGATTTTGTGTACAGCCATGCCTACGTCAGCGTGCATTCTGCTGGGGGTCACAGTATGAGTGCAGAGAGCCCACTCCATCCGCTTGTGTACTGCAGGGTCCAGGGGTTTCATTAAAGGAGAGAAAAGGAACACCGCTCAAAATGCACTTTCCTTGGTTGCCTCACCTTGGCATTCAGCTCAGCCCAGCAAGGCAATCTACAAGGGACAGAAGAGTCAGAGCGGTCTGGTCCTTGTTATTTCTCTGCCTTTGCTGTGCCTCAGGGGCAATCTTGGAGAAAGGAAGAGAGACTCCTTGCTTTCATATCCCCCCACGGTTGCATTTATATTCATAACCCCAAACAGCAGCAGAAAGGAGAAAGGTCTGCAACTGCTAATGACAAAACATGCCTTGTTTCCTGGCTGGTGCTAAGGCAGTTGAGTTTAACAGCGTCCTGCCGCGGCTTAGCTAATTCTCAGCTGTCCTGAAAAAGTAGGTCCCAACCTCTCTCCTTTGATTGCAAGGTAAAACAAGCATTGAGCTGGTATGACCCACTCCATAGCAGGTCTAAATTGGCATGTCCCTTTGGAGTCAAAGAAAGGGCAAAAAACATGTTGTGTACAAACGCCCAAAGGCATCAGCCCAGCCCGTGGATTTCTCCTAAAATTTAAGGTGAACAGGAACCCCACGTCAGATCTCAGACCCAGATGTGAGCTTCCCTTCGGGGGGGAGAACTCACATTTTGGGCGTTGGTTCAAATCCTCCAAGGCTGAAACAGGCCCCGTCTAGATTCATGCTCCAAAATGAGCCCCGCGACAAGAAATATACAGCAAACGCTAGACATTATTCTGTGCATCAAAGCGGCAGCTGGGTGCCTGCTGAACCAGGCTCCTGTCCCTTCTTCCTCCCTTCCCATAATACTGCGCTGTGCTGAACAATAGGCCAGGCATGAAATCCCCCATTGATTTCAATGCGGTGGCCAGGATTCCACTGCAGGTGTGTGCATTAAGGGATGCGCCTGCCTTCCTCTGAATCAGCTGGCGGGAAAGCCCGTTACCAAAGGCAGCTTCCTAAATTAAAAGGAGCCTGTGGCAATCCCTCTTGGTGCCAGTGGAACCTTTTAACAGTGCAGAAAACCCACGTTACTCAGAATTGCTTTGAGATCATCCCTGGCGATCATGCACCAACGTATTTTCCTGCCGGTAACCCCTTGCTTTCCTGCCTTGTATGAAAGAAGCTGCCTGGGAGGGATGCTTAAATGCGGTTGATGTCCCTGAGTTCATTTCTGCCACTGTATGTTCTTCCCTTTAAATCGTACCGATTATTTGGAGGAAGGAACAGGGGACCAACCAGCACATTACAACTGGGAGAGGAAGATGTGCAGACTGTCTCAGAAACTGGTATTGCCCACGGGGTACAGGACACTTGGCTCATCCCAGAGCTACCTTCTTTGCGTGTTCAAAATTAACTCAAATAAAGGACCAGCTCTGCCCTGGGTGCAAACCAGCCCAACTCGATTGATTGTGGAGCGGCTGTGCTGATAGATGTCTAAGGTGGTGGCCTGTACCACTGCGTTTTGATTTAAAACAAAAGGAAAGGGGGAGAGGGAGGGGGAGCAATCAATGCCTGTAAAATTGCAGAGCCAGAAGTGGTATCTTCACGCTTCCTAGAGGAAGATAGAGAAATATGAAGGGGAGAGTCAGAAGTACCAAGTCTTAAAGGCAAATATACGCTGGTATCACTAGGAAGCCTCTTATCGATCCACTGTACTTAGAAGACTGTTTTTTGCAGCTGGATGTAGTGGTCTGATGGGCAAAAAATAGCCTTACTAGGGGAGCTTTAAAGGCCACTTCTCCAGAGGTGGCTACAAGGGGAGCCTTCCCATTGCTTTCAATGGGAGTTACATCACTTCTCAACTTCACCAGCCATAATGTGCATATTCAGAGTGTCTCTGGTCCCTGTGTTTCATGCATTCCCTGGCTGCCGCGGTGCTCAGCTACTGAGTGCAGGGATCTGTGCCTCTACAGGGCTCTCACGAGAGGCTTGTGCAGCACTGAGAGCACACACAAGACAAAGCAGAGCCCTGGCAGACTCCTGAGCTGTGGAGGATGAGAGAGCAAAGCCCCCAGTGAGGGACTGGGGAGGGCGTGCTTGTAGGTGTGGCGGTCATGTGCTTGCATTCCTCAATGTGACTTGCTTTCCCCTTTGCCTGCCTGGGCCTCAGCACACGGTCTGGCTGAACGAAGTTGCCCCTCCACTGTACGATGGGATGGAAAGCCAGGCAGAGCCCCAGGGGCAAGCTCTCGTTGGACTCCATCCATGCATCCCCCGAATGCCGCACTGCCGCTCTTCACCGTGGTTGCTCCCTGCCACCAATCCAAAGAGGCCCCTCTCACTGGGAGTATGCACATCACAGTCTGCGCAGGGTGGGCAGCTTCTTCCTTCAGAGCATTGCTCCCGGAGCATTGTGCTGACCAGGACCCACGCTGCTCTCCGGAACGACTCCAGTCAGTAACCAAAAGGCACCAAAGTCCTATCAGACATGTGCACCCGTCTCCTACAGGGATGTCCGTATTGCAACCCAAAGTTGGGACTGCAGCTCATGCTGACATCCCCACAGTTGCTTACCCCAAGTAGCTTGGGCACCAGTGGCAGCAGCTGTGTCCTCCCGCCATCAAGCTTTCGCTCGGGGACCCAGCCCCTGAATTGCTGCCCCTCTGAATGGTACCCGATGCAGCTACGGGCTGCCTAAGAAGCACTGGGTAGAGACATCCCCAAACTCACCTGGCTGAGCTCTGACTTCGTTCCAGCAGTGCAGAGTCTCCATATGTATTCCCCTTGGAAATGTCACCTTAATAGGCACTTAACATTATGCTTAAGTGACAATGAATTACACTTTTTATTTAAAAGTGGAAACAAGGAACAGTTTAATTCCCTACAAACTAATGGTGCATTTCCCTTTGCAGACAGCCAATTAAATATTTAATCAACACAATAGCCGGTTAAGTATTGTATATGGGCATAAATACAACCCAATACATTTCCACGCTGCATTAAACAGAGGCTTGTAGACACTTGTCTTCGCAGCATCAGATACGACGCGTAGGTCAATGTATCCTTCGAAAGCATTTTCTATTTATTTTCCTTTGCATTAAGGAAGCACCATTTATTTCCATTTGGTCCCTACCAACCAAATTAACTGCTAAGTGGAACCGTGCGAATAATCTGTACCCGATAATGGCTCAGAGGAAATTTGCTTCTTTTCTGTTCACAGAAGATCTGTGAGCAGATTGCAAATGTTTTTTCTTATTACTGGTAATTTGTATTGTGGTGACACCTTGGGCCCCATTCTTCTCGGTGCTGGCCGGATCCTTAGCAGAAGTAAGGTAACTCCAAAGGGGGAGCTATCGAAAGGGGCAAGTCGGACAGGATGGGGGAAGAGAATCCCATTTCTCTCCATTTGGTGGCAGGGGAGTGAGATAAAAAGCTAGATTTTCAAAGAGAAAAACAGGCACTTCATGGGCATTTTCAGAAGCACGCACACATGCTACATAGGGAGGTAGGCACCAGACTTGCTTAGGTGCTTTTGAAAACCCTAGTAGATGCCTACTTGTGTTTTTAGTTGCCCAAAGACCTTTGAGAGTCTGGACCTTAGGGCTAGATACTCAGGGGGCACTTTGCTTTCTCTGTCCCCTGGCTGTTAGGATCCCTGGGACTTGAAAGGCATTATTCCTCTGGATTAGAGATGATGACAGGATCTTCCAAGGATGAAGCCAGCCAAGTGCATCACTGCCCAGTTCCCCATATGTATGTACTACTGCAATGCTGGAGACTGAAAACAAGGCTTTCAATCCAGAAACTCCAGGCCAGGATTTTGGTTAGGACAAAGCAGGCAGGAACATCATAAAATATTGCAAGAAGCTGACCCTGGAAGAGCAGGCTTTAAAGTTCAATCTCTTTTAGAAACAACATAATAATTCCCAAGCCTAAACAGAAAAAAAAAAAGACATATAGATAAAGACTTGGGGGTTTTTTTTATTATTTTAATAAAGAATTCACGACTATAATGCCTGTAAATGCCAAGTTGTGCTGCTAAGCCTAAAGGAACAAAATAGCCTAGAAAATGTGTGGCACGGCTTTGCACAAATCATCTGTCTGTCCCCGCTGCATGGAGGCCCTTTGTGGGCCATGCATCTCCTCCATGCAGCTGAGCTGCTGAGAAAGCAGGTTTTTTTGGAGCTGGGAAAACTGCATTTCTCTGCACGCGAGGCTCTGGGTGTGAAACCAGCTTTCCTCTCTCTGTTGCAGAGGTTTGCAGCAACGTTTTGCAGGAAGGGACGGGAGATCCTTGTTCTGACTGCTCGTGGGAGCAAGGGAAGGGCGCCTCGAGGAATGAAGGCACAGAGCTGAAGAGTGGAGCGGCATGGGGTTGTGATCAGGCCGGCGTCTCGCTGAATCCTCTCTTTCTCTCTCCTCATAGAGATGCCTCATCAATTGTTCATTCCTGCCGTTCTCACACACCCATGGGGCTCTGCAGAATAAAATCCACCATGCAACAGGCAAGGAAGTGGGGAGAGGCAGGGTATGCAAAGCCATTCAGCACGGCTGTCTCTGCACCCAGTTTTTTGCCGAACTGATGCTGCCAATCAGCCCCCGAGAAGGGGCTGATTCAGATTTCAGGTGCACTGGTGCGAATCATTCGGAGCCACTCCAGAATGGCTCCGTTCCAGCGTAGTTGCACCCAGACACCCTTCTTGGACTCTTTTAGGTCCCAGTTCCTCTGCAAAAATGCCATATTTCAAAGGCATTTTAAAAATCTGGAATCTTTAAAACCATTTCTTTTTGTGCAACTCACTGCCAAGAAGGGCGGACCACATCTTTGAGACTAGGTCATAGCATAGTATTAGTGACCTAATACTATACCTGATACTAGGTCATAGCATAGTATTAGTGACCTAGTCCCCAGTCACTATTAGTGACTAGGTCACTAGTCACATCCCAGACAAGGCTTTGTCTAATTAGTGACCTGGTCATTAATTAGACCAAGCCTTGTCTGGGATGATGTAGTTGGGGCTGGTCCTGCTTGGAGCGGGGGGTTGGACTGGATGTGACCTCCTGAGGGCCCTTCAACCCTCATTGTCTAGGATGCTGTGACTGTAAGATCAGCCACGCTGTCTCCATACCCTGCTGCTAGTGACCCAGAAATGTGGCACACCTCCACGGGCATCCAGCTGGAGGCACAGTTTGTACCCACAAAGAGTTTTCACTGGCGGGATAAGTGAAGCCAAGTTCCCGTAACGTATTCGTTTGAGGAGCTGGCTCTACAGGAAGGTTTTTGCTGGCATTGCTGTGCTGGTGAGAGTTTGCAATTGTTCTTACACTCTGCCAGCACAAATATTAAGTGGAGACCGAACCTCTGGAGAACAAAATAGAGTTGTTTTCACACCAGCCGGTGCTCGGCACGCAGAGCCACATTCAATCCACCCCTCCTTTCTAGTTCTCTCTCCAGAGGATTCAGTTGCTTTTTAATTTTCCCTCTGCTTTCCTATTAGAAACGAGTTAAGTTCAAACACAGCGTGGATGGGAAAGCAGGTCTGCGCAGCGCAGGTTATCAGTTGTCTTTCCACGTCCGTGGAGCATTGCCAACAAAGCCTTCCATTAAATTAAATACACGTCTGAAAAAATACGGGTGTTGTGGAAGATCTGTCACACGAGGGGCAGAGCACACCTGCATTTGAGGGCACGCGGGCACGCGTCATTGCAAAGACGAATGGTGCGAATCGCAAGTGCGTGCAATAAAAACCTTTCTCTTGCCTTCAGGAGGTGTTGGCTTGGACTTCTAGTAAGTAGTCACATAGTGTATATATAGGGGTTTCGGGAGCAGAGTTCAGGTCTAGCTGCCGGAGATTAAGCACGATGGCATTTCCAGACATCGGCTGTCTCCAGATTTCAAGTGATCCTTAAAAAGTCCCAGAAAATGATGATATTACACTAAATCCTTTCCACTGCTATACCGAAGCAACTCCCCTGAGAGTTGAAGTCGCTGGGAGGAGAACATGAGCTCTTTTTTATTCAAATAAATTACTCATAGAAAAGAGTCCTTTGCTTGATTTCAAGGAGAGCGTGTTTATGTAAATATGACACACACTGAAACAAGAATAGGATTGGGATTTAGATAATACTTTTCTTACTAAAAGTATCTGGAGAGGCTTTCACAGCACAGAGCTCGCTGCAATCCCCACCGATGTGACGAGCTCGGTTATAGCTGCAGAATATCAGAGACCATTTACCAGAGTGAAGGACGCTGGGGATAAGTCCTGTAAAATGTCATTGTAAAAACATGGCTTTCCCAAAAGAGTTTTGAACTGTCCTCCAGGGAATTTTCTCTCTTCTTTAGGATTTTATAGGGTGATCTGGATGAAAAAGAAACACTCTTGGTTGACTTCTGTGCCTTGGAGGACTATAGCAGTCTCTTGCGCTTCTATGCAATCAATCCAATGTCATCATTTTAAAATGCTATATGGCACTTCTGTGTCAAGGATCCCTTTTAAAAAAGGTGTAATCTTCACACACACACACACACACACACACACACACACACAAAACCCCCCAAAATTAAAGCCCTCCAGAGCTGGAGTTCAAATTCCCACTGTGCTTGAGCCCAAGGACTTGAACCTGGGACTTCCCCTGTGTAGCTTTATGAGCCCAACCATGCCGGCCACGCTGAAATAAAAGAAAGAGCTCAGAGTTGAAGTGATTCAAGTTCCCTTTGGAAGTAGAAACCTGCAGCAAGGTTAATGTAAGCAGTCAACCTTTCCAGCCTCCTCTGAACTAATGGCTCTGCCAGCTTGAATGAGCTGCGTCCAATGCCCAAAGCAGGGTCTTTTAAGGGAAGAGCGGAGGAAGGAGGTCCCACCGAAGGGGTCGACGCTGGGTCTTCCTCCCAGCTGTATCATCTTTTGAGGACACAGGCCTTTTCCCAGCAATGAAGCCATGGCAGCATGGGCAAGTCTTTGGCCATATGGTAAGAGCAGAAGACAGCTGCGTAGAGAGCATCCCCCACCCAGCGTGCTCCCGGACCTCAGCGAGTGGACATCCCGACACAGCTGCACTGCTTTACACCCGCCAGGCACCTGTTGGCCCAATTCTTCTCCCCCCTCCCAATGAACCCCCTTCTTTTTGGGAGCAACAAGCAAGGGACAAGGACGATTTCCCCCCCCCGGTTGCTGCCTGTTGTATGTAGATCAACCTCTGCAGCAGCTGCCCGACATCATAAATCACCAGGCAAAATCCCAGAGCTTTGAATCACTGTCTTCTTAAAAACTCCTCCAGATTTTTTAGTGCCTGATGCCAGTTATAAAATGTTTGTTGTTGCTGCCGGTCCCTCCCCCACCCTTAATTTCTAGCCATGTGTCCCTTCTGGTCCTCATCTGCTATATATCTCCTATTTATTGTTGTTTCTTTTCCCCCTTTGTTTTAATAACTCTTTTATTGTGGATTCTTGTAAAACCAGCTGCTCTAGCTAGTAAAACAAAACAAAAAACAAAACAAAAACAAAAAAACCCTCTCTGGAAGCAGATGCCCTGGCAGTACTTCAGCTATAATCTGCTAGATTTATAATTCCTCTCCAGTTCAATATTGATTCAGAATAAAGCAACTCAAAACACACTGGCAGCTTGCAGCTTTTAGCAGGCTTCCTCTAGCTTTTTTTCCCTTCTTTTCCAGCATGGTTTCCATACACGCCCTCCCCCTTCCCCCCATCTAAATCATTAAATATATATCTACACACACACACACACACACACACACACACACACACACACACACTGCATCTCTTCAGGATCCAGTGATGAAATCCCAACAAAATGCAGCAGTGTGTGCATGTGTGTGGGGGGGTATGCTTGCAAAAGCTCAAAAGCATGCTGTCATTTGCTTTTTTATTGTTTTAATTTCTTTTTTCCCCCCGCTCCATTGTTTGCAACACCCGCTCTGCAGCAATTGTCCATTTTCTCCCCCCATGTTTCGGGAGACTTGAAAGTGAAAAAGGCACCTTTTTTTTTTTTTAATTCCCTTCCTTGCTCTAGCAGCCGGCATGGTGCTCTGGGACTTGGGTATGGAGCTAGAAGTGAGGGCACGCTCATACAGGAAGCTCATTTCCCTGGGTATCAAGACTCGCAGGACTGAAAGCCACAGCTTCTCCGTCCAGTTCCTATGTCCGCGTGCAGCGAGTCTCCTAAGTCCTTTGCGAGGCTGCTCTGTGATTCTGCATGGGAGGGAGGCTCTGGGAGAAGCACAGTGCGCTGCTGCTTCATCCTGGAGAGCAGGGCTATTTTAAGGGAAACTCTGGGTGTCTTGAGGACATGGGGGAGCCTCCACGATTTGAAGTGCTCACATCGGGATGGGAGTCTTCCTGGAGGCCATGCATGGGCTGCTAAGGGAATCCCTGGAAGGGAGACGATGCAGGGGTGGGGGGGTCACACTAGTTGCTGTTGCCTTGCAAATCTCCCGGTGCACAAGAGGCTGCAATGCCTAGGAGATCACAGGCAGGGCACGGCGTCGTGGGGTCTGCCATGGGAAGCAGAAGCCACCACCGCTCCATGCACGTCCGAGCATGGATGCCAGCAGGAGCTCCTCTCCACTTTCTGAAGCTGTTGGCATCCCATCTGAACAGCCTTGCTCCCCCAAAGCTCCCTATGTGCCATGCAAAGGTTTCTCCTCTACTGCTCAAAGTTACTTCCTTGGGAACGAACCATGGACCAGAAGCAACAGCAAGTCACTGGCTGGGCAAAAAGGGGTCACACAGCATTTTCCACCTTCCTTCCCTGCAGGAATATGTGTTTTTGAGCAGGGCTCGCCCTAGGGTTTATTGCTCCTGGTGTCCTTCCTTGGGTCTGGATGGACAGAGGGTTGCAACCGGCACCTGTGCAAAGCAGATGCAAAATGCTACCGACCCAAAATGTCCCTGCATCTGCATTTTGTCTGCTCAGCAGGTCTGCTGCTGGGAGACTTAGCATTTATTTGAAATGCTCTGAGGTTTTTAATAACCATTTATCTCCTTATCTCGGACAGGCACATGCTGGAAAAATACCTGCAATACAGGCAATTGTCAAGGAGGGGGAAATGCTATTCCTCCCGTATGGTTTCCCCCTCTGATGATGAAAATGAAGGGGAACGAGTATTTGGGGGACAGGCTCTGTCCCATGCCGGTTACGGTGCCGATACCGCGGTCTCAGCAGGGACTGTGGGTTCCTATTCCGTTACCTGGACTAGCTGTGTAGTCCTGTGTCCCTCCAAGTGCTAGCTGCCCTGTTCCCCTTAACTGTGTCCCCTTAATCATCCGCCGCATCGCCTCTCCGGCAGCCTCCCCTCCATGGGTCCATATCCCTTCTACATCACTTTCCCCTTTCTGCCAGTCCATTCCTGGCACCTGATGAAGTAGAAAAGCTCGTGCCTCTCTGCACCCGTCTCTGAGGTGCCACCCTGCCCTTTTTCCTGCCAGTTCCCTCAAAGGGGTTAATCTCTGTGTTGCCCGGTCACCGGCTTTTCTCTTTCTTCTAGGCCCCCAGGCATGGCGTGTGGAAAGAGCACAGCCCCTGGAGCATCCATTTGCATAATTAAGCTCTGGATGGGAGGCCTGAGTAACATACCAAACAAGCCAGTCCTGCTCCATTCAGATTCTTGTTGCCTTGCCCAGCTCTTTAGCAATCAGCCGGGAGCTTCCACTGGGCTGTGCCAGGATACGCTGTGAGCACAAAGCCAGCTTCAGAGCCACGGCCAAGCCAGGAGAAAGCTGTTCTCCCTGCTCCCCAGCTGGGGACTGATGATGAGGGACCCCCCTACCCTGGAGACGGAGCAAAGGAGTGTGGTTGGTCAGCAAAAGACCTTGGTTTTCTATCAGACATGAGAGCTGCCTACCATACAGGCAACGTGTGCAACCCCGTGCATGTAGGCAAAGCCCAGGAGGGGAAGGCTGGCATGGGCTTGAGTTTAGGAGTCAAGAGATCAGGGCTCAGCTGGACTTTCTGCGCCGGGAAATTAATTCCCATCCCAATTCTGCGGCTCCCTTGGGTCCTTACACAAGCCTGGCCTCAGTTTCCCTGTGGTTCAGACGCCCCTCTGTGAAATGGGGCTCGTATGCCTTTCTTCCTCCCCCACTCCTGCTCAGATCATCTTAGACAGCCAGCTCCTTCTGAGGCTGGCCTTGGCTCCAGGCCTCTCCCGTGGGACTCGGGTCTGACATCAGACTACAGATGAAAACAGTGAAGCCCGGTATTCAAAACCAAGCCTCTCGAGCTGCAGCTGGGGCTGGCGACTTGCTCCAGCACATCCTCCCAGAGCAGCTTTCCCCCCTTCTTGGGAGCATTCATTGCAGAACTGGGCACCAAATCAGACAACACCCCCCCCACCCCCCCAGTCCCCTCGTTTCACACCAGGGTGTAACCCTCGCACCTGACGCCTGGTTTACACTGGGATTCAATAAAAAGAAGCAGATACGAGGCATGCGGCTCAACCCCAGGATACTCCAAGCAATGGCAGCCTTAGGGTTGTTGGAGCCCTGGGCAAGAATTGGGGCCCCTTAGAGGTAAATATTAACCCACCGCAGTTGTATCGTGGGTCTTTGTAATATTCTTTGGGGGAATTAGATAAATAGCTGAGTGTTAAACTGCAAATGGAGCCACTTCCTTGCAAAAACTTCACCCTCCAAAAAATGCGAGCCCCCTAAAGTGTGGGGTTGCCCGGTTCATCCTCCCTTAAGGCCGCGACCGCCCCAGGAGCGCTGTTTGTCTGTCCATCCTGATCCTGGCTTGCTTGACATCAGTGTAAAGTACCGTTGCAATGTCTCCAGGCCCTGCGACTAAGTTAAGGGTGAACTTCAGGTTAGTGAGTGGCCTCCAAAATGGGCAGCAGTGCTCATACCCCTAGCAGGGCCCATCGGCACTGCTCAACGGTGCTGGGATGAGGATGGGGAAGACAGTGCATGCTCAAACATGAGAACTGCACCAGCATCTGGATGAAGGGATGAGGCACCTTCTTGCAGCAGGAAACGCTGAAGGGGAACACGTGGAGCCCTGCTTTCAGCTGGGGAAAGGCCCTTGGGACAGCGAGCGCGGGCTGGACAATCACAAGCCTCTCCTGGAAGCTGGGGTCACCCAGGACAACCCTCGGCCGTCTCACTGCAGACCGTCCAAGGGCACAGCAGGACCCTCTCGGTATCTTGCTCCTGGCTGGACACACGCCTGCACATCTTCCACCCTTTTCACATCTCCAAGGCAAGAGGCAGGCAATTCCCAACTTTTGCATTGCCGGTGTCTTGGGGAAGCAAATGGAAACCTTTCAAGAAAGCTTCCAGGCTTGTGTTCCCTCTTTAGCATAATGAATCTCCTTTGAGTCAGGCAGTCTGTGACCCTTGGCCAAGTGAATCACTCAGTGAAGGACCTTTGTCTCCTGTGACTCACGGGCTGTCCATCACAGCCGGTGACAGGAAGATGTCCCAAGAAGCTAGCGTTCCTGGAAGGCTCTTATCACGGGTTTCCTTGGGAAGCGGCCTCACCTAGTGCATTGCAGTCGGGGGAAACCATCAGAGGTACCTATAACCTCCAAAGAAGTTGTGCAAGTCACAAATACAGCAGCTGTGGTCCATACAGCAGGCTACCCAGGGCATTAGGAGTACTAGTATCATTAAGGGAGCAGGTAACAACTTCCCTGATAGCCTGTTTTAGGCAAAGTAATGCTGACGTCTTTGCAAAGCACCGTGGCTGTACAGGCGACAGCGGTAGCCAAAAACCTAGGTGTCCCTGGGAGTGATGGGGGTCCCCCAGGCTGCAGCCCAGCCTTGAGTTTGGCAACACCGCCAGGCAAGAAAGCCAGCAAAGAGCCTGCAAGGGCTGTGTGGTTGGCCCCAGGGGCCCCAGGAGCAGAACCAAGCTTCGTGCGAATGGCTGGAGGGTCGGAGAGAGATGGCAACCTACACAGGGTCACACCTCCATCAAGCTGCCCCGGGCCTAGCTTGCCTGTGCTTTTCGGACGGGGTTCGGGAAGCTTCCTCGCTGGGGGGTGACAGTCCCAGAACACAGTGCCTGCAGCTCCTCAGATGTTGATCACAGTTGTTCTGCGGGAACTTCACACGTGGCATCAGCGGGAGCCAGGAAAGAAGGAAGCAGCTAAAGAAACCAAACAAGCCAGCGTCTGTTTGTCAGCTGTGGGTATTTGTGAGCATGCAAATGCATTCCTGCTTTGCGCAGGAACTCCTACGTGCGAGAGCTCGCTGCCGCGGGTGTGAGGGGCACGCACAGCCGGTCCCTCCCACACTTATCGCTTCAGCAGATGTGCTTTGGACCCAGCTTGGTTGGCCAGCCCGTGTAAGCTCCTTGATATCGCTCCTGTACTCCGAGGAGGTCGGAGTTTACTATGTGCAAACACACCGGCTGTTTGCATGCAGCCGCCCAGATCCACCGCCGCTCAGGAAGGGTCTGGTCTCCCAAGTGCTCAAGGCATAGGCTGCATTATGGAGGAAAGGGATGAAGGGGGTGAGCTCTTGTGCGGACAGGGGAAGGGGTACCTGGGAGGTAGGTGGGTCAGTGCTAGAGCAGACCTCTTGCTCTTGCTAGTTGCCTCAGCAGTGGGAGCTGCGGCTGTCTGCCTCTGCTTTTGCACACTGACTGGAGGGCCCAACCTTTGGGACATGGAGTGTGCCAGGAGCACTGACTGGTGTAGCAATGAGTGTGCACTGCACAAGCAAGACCTAGGACAGACCCCTTTATATACAGACCAGGGAGCATGCAGGCTCAGCTCCTGGTCCAGGACAACCCGCGTGGACACACTTATCCCACAACCAGCTGGATCCAGGCCCATGGAGGAGCTGGTTCACTGTTCTGGACTGATCTACAGAAGAGCTCCTATCCCAACCAGCTTCCCCCGAGGAGATAAGCTTCCCTGCCCTGCACTTCATCCAGCATCAGGCTTCGCATCCTGCCAAGCCCCAGTGCATAGGGAGCCCCAGGGGCACTGGGTATGAATTCCTGTCCTGGCCAGGGGAGCCCGGATGCCAAGCCAAGCCCTGACACAGTGAGGTGTCTTAATGATGCCCGGTGCATCAATGAGCTCCATGTACACAGGTAGCCCCAGACGGCTGTTCTCGGTCACTGGCGTGACCCACGGGCGCTGGGAAATGTATTCTGGGAGGATGGGGTCTGTACCTGCAGGAGGAGATGGGTGCTGGTGCTAGCTCCCCTCCTGGAGCTAGTGGCCATGGAGAAAGGCAGCAAAAGGATGTGCCGCACTGCTCTAATCCCTGCCCCTATCCCTCCTGCGCCATCCAGCCCACGGGGCCTGGGAACTTCCTTCCGAGCCGACGGAGGAGTCTCCCGCCACCTCTGTTACCAGGGCTCGGACCCAAAAAGGAAGAGTCCAAGGGAAACGATTACCCCTGGGTCTGTCCGCTTGCCCACTCCTCAGGCATCGGCATTGCTAGGACCAGACTAGGGGCTGCAGGATGCTTCTTGCTGGGTGCTGACATGCCATCGAGCGTGCCAAGCAGACCCTCTTTGCCTCATGGGTCTTATGGCCCGTAGCTGGGAGACATCCGGATTTCTTTCCTGCATGCATCGCTGGGCACAGCGTGAGCAGCTCTGACCGCTTTTTTCCTCCGTATTTTGATTTTATTTCGCATGTGGCACAAAGCCAAGAGTAAGGACATAGACCCCCGCCCACCCCAAACCACAGGCGGCTGGAAAACAGTAACCCAAGGACTTCCAGGAGGTGTGAAGAGTGGGCTACCAAATGCCAACGGCATTAAAATGCCATTATGTAAATGAGCACAGCTGGGATCAGTTCTGCTCACCCCAGGTGATACACTAGGTAGCAGAAAGCCAAGGGATCCAGAGAGGGGCTCTGCAAGTGATTACCCTGGAACAACTTCCCTATGAAGAAGGAGTGATGAACGGGAAGCCCTTTAGAGTTGAGAGGGGGTGAATGAAAGGGGACACGACAGCGTTGCACAAAAGGATGCCTGGGCAGGAGGAAGGAAAGGGAGTGCTCCGACTTGCCATGTGTTCACTGAAATAAATCACAGGACATTCAGTGCAACTAAAAACTAAGCAATGCACTGGTCTGCAGCGCATGATTAACTCATTGCACCAGGCACCGCTGAAGCCTTGGGGTGTTTGTCTGTGGAACAGGGGTTTAGGTCTCCCTAAATTGAAACGGTGGGTTTTTAAAAACCCACCGTTTCAATTTAGGGAGCACCACGGAGGGAGGCTCTGGGGTTCCCTGCAGCTCAGGGACCGCTCAGCACGCCGGCAGCTCACCCCCTCATCCCCCCACGCCACCACTGCAGGAGAGGCAGGTAAGCTCCGGTACCCCAGCTTCCCTGAGCACGTCAGCTTCCAGAGACCTGTGCACCATTGCACTTCGTTAGGTAGCAAACTCAAATACCTCCGACGGGTTTTACCTTGCTACACTACAAAGTCATTTAAAGCGGAATACGCCGCCAAGCGTGTGAATAGCAACACCATTAAAGCGGTGCAAAAGGGCATTTAAGCCGCTTTAAAGGCCTATTTTGTTGCATGTACAAAGGCCCACAGGATTCAGAAATGGCCTGGGGAATTCCTATAAATAACAAGGACAACCCTTTTGACCTTGGCTAGAGAAACAATACAAAGGGCTGAACCTGGCCACTTCCAGAGCCAAGAAGGCAGGGTCACGCAGCAATGCCAGCGTTTCTCCAGCTGCTGGCTGGCCCCTCGGGAGGGGAGCGCTGTAAGAGTGAGAGCAGCATGGGTTTCACCCAGATCTCCCTGGAACAGCGCTCGCAAAGCTGAGGAAGGAAACAGCGAGCAGAAATATCCGCAGCCCAGCAGAAGAGCTGCAGTGGATCAGACCAGCGTTAGTTAATGAATCAGCTGCATGGATGCTCCCGCTGCATGGCCGTCCACTTCCACCCGCTCTGTCCTATGGGCCTGACGGGAGTAAATGGAGAGACTCCCACTGGCCTCAAAGGGCTTCACGATCAGCCTCTCACTTCAGCTCTGCAGGCAGGTCCCAGAGAAATGCTGGAAGTGCTCCAGGGTCTCCAAGCGTCCGGGCGGGGAGATGGGTGGCAAACAGAGGCAGAGGAAAACTGAGCAGGGGTCCCTGTTTGGGGAGCACTAGCCTTTGAATCCCCCTTGTCCTGAAAGCCAGGTTATTCCCGAAGGGTGAGCCGGCGCTGCCCAAGGGACACGTCTCCTGATACAACCGAGTCTCGCGATTAGTTTTAAAAAGCGGATGAATAAGGAAGAAGGGGAAGAACCAAGAGCAAAGCAAGGAGGGTCGGTAGGGGCTGCTGGGAGCCTCTGGGCTCAATCCCTGCCCATCAGCATGGCCGGTCTCTCCTTGTGCCACCTGCCTGTGCCTTGCAAGACTCAGGCCCTTTTGCTTCAACAACCTTGCCGGGGAGGTCACTCCAGGCATGGATGACTCTCCGCTCAGCAAAGTGCTTCCTGACATCTGCTCTGAATTTGATTCCCCTCAATTTCCATTTTACAGCTCCTCGTTCTCTCCCCTCGGTGGGGTGGCAGGCAGTAAGTCAAGCTGACATTATCTATATCATTTAAGATTTTATTCACTTCACTTAAATGTCCTCGTAACCGGCCTCTGTTCCCCCCCTCCCCTGGCTATCTTCATCATTAGGCATTTTAATGCTGGGTTAAGCAGCACTGTCCTTCTCTTTCCCCTTTCCAGGAACGGCTTGTCTCTTTAATGGGGGAGCTGCATTGATCACACTATGCAAATAGCCTCTGGCTGGAGGACGAGAGGCGCCGTCCTGCACCTAGCCCATAACGAGGCAGTCGCTCTGTGGTCAAAACACCACCCGCCCCATCCAACGGCATCTGCAGAGAGCTGGAAGAGCAGCAGGCGAGTACTGGTAACACGGGCTTGGCCGCCACTCGATAGGGCAGCACAGGTGTGGGCTGCTAAAGCAACTGATGGTGTCAGCTGACCGGAAGGGGCGGGGCCTGGCCTTTATAAACAGGATGCTGAGGCCACCGTTCAGTTCCCCTCTGGCAGCCTAAGGAGCAAGAGCTCTGCTAGAGCGAGCAGGGCGGTGTCGTGCACCAGCGTGCGGGTGCAGAGGACCCTACAGGGATGAGAGACGGTTAGCCAGGTTGGCTTAAGATTTACGTTGCAGCCGAGGGGCTTTGAGTTTCTGTTTTGGGTTGATAGTGGTAATTACGAACCGGAGGACCGGGCGAGGCTGTCGGGGTGGAGGAGGCCTCATCAGGAGCTCCCCAGTAAAGTAGGGGTGTTCCTGGCACCACGGAGGGTGCCGCGTTGTGGGGGTGTCCCGACCCCAGCCCAGTGTGGGCAGCTTCAGGAAGAGCTCGGTAGAGGCAGAAGCCCAGTGGGGCGCAGGCCCAGGAAGGCAGGTCTGAGAGTGGGGGGGATCCCGACCCCGCGGGGCGATATTGGGATGAGCCTCAGTTGGGAACCCCAATTGGGAAGAGCCCCAGTGGGGCATAGGCCCGAGAAGGCGGGTCTGGGGGCCAGGTGAGGCTAAGGCCGCCTGAGCCCCAACCTTGGGAAGCCCGCGTCGGGCACAGAAGGCCCCAGTGTGGGCGAGGGGAGCGCGAAAGGCGCGAGCAAGGGCCCCAGTGCGGGCCGAGGAGCGCGAGCAAGGGCCCTAATGTGGGGGGAGAGCACGAGTATCTTGGAGCAGGCCCCAGGAGAGGGCGCGTATATTGGACATCAGACAGACCTCGGGAGAGGGCGCCTATATTACATCGGGAAGAGCCCCAGTGGGGCAGGCCTGGGAGGGGAAAGCCCAGGAAGGGGGCGAGCCCAGTGGAAGGCCCCGGAGAGAAGGAACGAGTAGATTGAGTAGGCCCGAGAAGGGGCGGGCCGCTTAGAGCGGAATCCCAGTATAGCGAGGCCGGCCCCATGCCCAGGAGGGCGGGAAGGCAGCCTCCCATTAATAATAATAAGATCAAAGACGTGGCAGGCAAGATAGAGGGTGCATTGAAGACCCATGTTGGCACGGTAGGCAAGGGCACTAGGGGAGGTCACGGCACCCCTAGGGACGGTCCTGCCACAAGGCGTCTCCTCCCTGACCCGTTCTCATGCAGAAGATGCACGTTCAGAGAAAAAGCTGCAGATCCCCCTGGTTTCTTCCAGTCTAGCCATGCCCGTGTTTCTAGGGGCTGGGTTCGAAGGACTGATTCTGTTCAGGTCTGGTGAACCTAGTGCCCAGCACTGGTTGAAGGACCTGGAAGGGCGGAAGCCTTGGGAAATCAGCTGAGGTTTAGGAACATTAGCATTCAGGCTGAGCGGTTTAAAGCTGCCTTAGGAATATGAATGCAACTTTCCAAATCCCTCAGGCAGTTCCGGAAAATAGGGGCCTAAAAAATGTAATGACAGGTTCAAAGAGGTAAGAGCTGGAGGCTTTCTGCTACAACCGCACTGCATTTAGCATCACTGGAGTCAGTCTGAGTCTTTCCAGGACAGCACCACCTTAGAAAGCAGAACAGGAAGGGCAAACAGGTGGTATCCCCAGCGCCTGTCTGAAGAGCTGCAAGGAACAGGCTTGGTTTTTGAAGAAAAGCGAGGTGAAGCAGGTGGCTTCCCTGTTAAAGAGAACCTCCTCTTTCCTGGGAGGCAGACCACGCTACCAGGCACGCAGTCTCATGGCTGCTTTGGAGCAGTGGCAAGAGCTCTCAGTCGGGCTTCCTGCAAGATGTGGAGCGCATGTGGGGCGCCTGGGCTAGGCGCTTGCTATGGTTGTGGCAGCACCTTGTTTCTGATGACATGAAGGGGTCTATGGGGCAATGCACAGGACATGGAGTCAGTTCCCAGCTCTGCCACTGCTCTGTTCAATAACCCTTGGGAAGTCACTTTCCCTCCCACTCTTCTTCTGTCCTGTCTGTTCAGGTTGAGAACATGTTGGGGCAGGATGTGTCTCTTCTGAGATGTATAAAATCATAGAATTATTGAAAATGAGGCTGGAAGGGACCTCGGGAGGTCACATCTAGTCGAACCCCCTCCTCCAAGCAGGACCAGCCCCAACTGCATCATCCCAGCCAGGGCTTTGTTGAGCTGGGCCTTAAAAACCCCCAAGGATGGAGAGTCCACCACCTCTCTGGGTAACCTGTTCCAGTGCTCCACCAGTGAGAGAGGTTTTTTTCCTAATATCCAACCTCAACTTCCCTCGCTGCAGCTTGAGCCCATTGCTCCTTGTCCTGCCACCTGCCCCCACTGAGACCAACCCAGCTCCATCCTCTTTGCAGCCCCCCGGCAGGGAGGTGAAGGGGGCTATTCAATCCCCCTCGGTCTTCTCTTCTCCCAACTAAATCAGCCCAGTTCCCTCCTTGTCTCCTCACCAGTCCTGTCCCCCAGCCCCACAACCATTCTCATTGCCCTCCACTGGACTGTCTCCGATGTGTCCACACCCTTTCTGTAGTGGGGGGTCCAAAACTAGACACAGGACTCTAGGTATGGCCTCACCAGTGCTGAGCAGAGGTGCCCCATAATTAATATGCACAGCCCCTTCCACAATGGAGCCCTGCCCCTGGCTAAGACATCTATGTGCTACCATAAAGAAACTAGAAGTGTTAATACTAAGCAACATCACTTCTCTGAGACTCACCGAGTTGCCTTGCACATTATAGTGAGGATTTCTGCTGCTCTGGTTATTTTATGCCTCATGCCCAGCATATAAGAGATGTAGGCAGCCTGTTTGGGCATCCAGCTTATCACCTCGGGAAACATTACAGGAGCTTTTCCTTGGAAAGAGCAAATCCAGGGACTATGTTGGTACTCTGTCCCCTGTTTATTACCCTCCCCAACATCCACCATCATTCGTTCAGATATGCCAGAAGAAACATCTCCAACTGTTCTGCTTAATTGCCATTAATGGAGCTATCTGTCTGGTCCCGTTCTGAACCTGGCTATACTGTCTGCCTCTACCACCTCCTGGGGCCATGAATTCCACATCACCTACACACTGCACAGAAAAGTACTTTCTCTTGTGAGTTTTAAACCTTTTTCCTGCTCGTTCCAGCTTGTTCTGGTATTCTGGGACTTGGTGATGAACAATTCCTCGTTCGCTTGGTAATTTTATAGACCTCTATCATATCCCCCTGCAGCCTTCTTCCCAAGCTGAAGAGCCCTAGACTTTTTGTAGCCTCTCCTTGTCTGGCACTTGCTCCATACCCCATCTCTATACTTTTTCAAATTGTACTACATCCTTTTTTTGGAAATGCAGAGACCAGAACTACATGCAGGATTCAAGATGGGAGTGCACCATGGATCTGTATAGTGATACGATGTTTGCAGTTCCCTTTTCATTTTATTTGCCTTTTTGGTCACCAGCACATGCTGAGCTGACCTTTTAAGAGATCTACAATAACTCTGCGGTTCCTTTCCCAGGTTGTAGCAGCTACTTGAGAACCCAGCACTGAGTGCAGATGGTTGACATTACTTCTCTGACCTCTCCCTTCAGGGCTGCACCTAGCTGGGAGCAATCCCTGCCCCTGTTAAGAGACCAGTTCATTTATCTATTCGGGGGCTGGACCCGATGATCTCATGAGGTCCCTTCCAGCCCTAATGTCTATGAAATCTAGGCAATTTAAGGGCAGGGAAGTGCAAGGCTCCAGGAAAGTCCTCCAACAGATCCGTTGCTTTCACACCTGCTGGTGTTTTAGGCCACTTTCCTGTCTCTCCTCTCTTTTCCCATAAGAGCTAGGGAATTACAGCCCTGCAGAGGACATAGCCCTTGCTGGTCCCTCTGCCAGGCTGTAAACTTTTTTCCTAGATACTGGCCCTACAAAGAGGAAACAGGGCTGGTTCCAAAGAGCATTTATTTTTCAATAGTCACGTCTGTGTGTGCTTGAACTGAGCATACTGGGCTTTGACATTGACTTTGGGGATTTATTTGCTCACAATAAACAGTGCTAATCCAGGTGGGCTAGTAAGAAGAACTGTGTCACAATCATGTGGCCTGCGGTCAGAGCAGTTAAACCATTCCCCGTTACACCCGTGCTCCCTGTGCCAATGGGCATGGACCCAAGCATTTTCACACAAGTCTCCATTTGCCAGCTCCATTGTGGGGGGTGGAAAGAGCCTGATGTCAATTTACCCATGGTTTCCAGGCACATGATTTCTTTTCAAGTACATTTATTCCTTCCTACTCCCTGAGCTCTTCGTGTCTTTGCATTTTCACATCACAAAGCGCGTCGGTCGTGATCAGTCTTAATCTTGCAGACAGCCTGGCTACAATGACAGAGATATTGAGCAGCGGAGCATTTTTCTCCTGACAACAGGTGACCCAAATCCCATGCAGAGCCGCCGTGTCCTTCATCAGGAAAACTGCAAATCAATTCTGCTCACATGAGATTGGCGTCGAACTTGCACCAACGCTGGCGAGGAAGGAAATGGCATCAAGAAAATCCCTTTGTGTCACTGTTGTGTCTCTTGCAGCTCAAACAGCCTTTGCTTTTCCCTGGGTAAGATGAGATTTGCAGAAAGGTGAGAGCAGGGGCAGCACACCAAACTGTACCAAGTGTGTGGAGCTGGGTTTTAAATGCCTCGAGATACGAAAGTCAGCATTCGGCGACGCGTGCATGTACCCCAGGCTGCAGAAAGTCCTGGGGAAAACACATGGCCCTGGGTGCAAGAGGTTAGACAGGAGAGAGTTTGTCTGTGCATGTCAGAGCAGAGGCTAGAGATCGCAGCTGTGCTGAGAGCCCCGTTGCACAAGACACGCTGTCTGGACCGGGGCTTTGCGGAGCAGCAGACAACAGGTAGCTCCCAGAAACAGAGTACAGATCAACTTGGGAGACTGAGCGACATTTCCCCCATTTCGTGGCATAGGTTGGTATCCCAGGACCATGCTGTCATGGCTGCAAGGAACAGCATTTTGGAGGCAGAAATTGGGCATGGAGCCACCACTCTGCCCCCATCACCTGGATGGCCTGGCTCAGGCTCTCCTGCTAGTTGCAATGTGGTGGATCCCTGTAAGGAAATCGAAGGGACCCTTACATTTCCATCACTCCCCTGGATGGACAAGGCTGCCACCTGGCCCTGCACAGGAGACCCTATCAGCAACCATCAAGTACAGACAGAAAGAAGGAAGGAGAAAAGGGCTTCCCACCCATGTCTCTGCCTTCTCTCAGCTCGATGCCATCTCTGGGTATTATGGAATATGTCCAGAGATGCTGGTCTGCCTTTGTGATGCCCTTCTGGCCCTTTCCCATGGCTGACATACAATATTCTTCAGGCCTCTTTGGCCTCATGCACAGCATCATTGGCTTAATGTCTCTTAACAAGGCTGTTCCCACAGCACCTTTCACTGGGGGGTCTCAGAGCACTGTCTTGTAAAGCCTGCCCAACCCAGATGACCCAAGGTGGGAGAGCAGCAGAAGACGGTTGTTTTCCACTAGCATGCCTCAGCCAGGACACGGATTGCATTACCCGTCAAGGATTTGACACCTGTGTGCTTTCCTCCTAGCCCGAAATCAAAATCCATGTTTGTTCCACATGTAAGCAATGAATCCTGCCACAGTTGCATGCAACAAGTCAAAAATTTGAGTGCAGCATTTCTTCCACCCTCTAAACCTGCCATTAAATTCTGGGGAAGCGGCAAGGAAAGAAATGGCCTTCTTTGGAGGGTTTTTCCTTCTTTCTGGGTGATCCAGAAAGAAATGACCTTCTTTGGAGGGTGCTCCCTTCTATGTCTTGAACACAAGGCCCCTTGTTCTGGAAATAACACTTCCTTGATTGCATAGACCATCCGCATCCAGACCTTTGTGGGTGGGATGAGGGGTTGAGAGGTGAGATCCAGACCCAACACCCCAGTAAAGGAGGAGGCAGCTGTGTTAACGAAAGGCGCAGTGCTTTGTTGTTATGACATCGTGCCACGAGTGACAGAGCCAGGGGTGCAAAGTAAGAAGCGTCTGCTCTGTACTAAAAGAAACTAGAAGCAGCATCTTCACCTGCAACAAGGGCACACATCATGAGAAGCAGGAGCCCATGGAGACGGTGAAATGCAGTGCTCAGGAAGCAAGCTGGAGAGAGTCACTATTACAGCACATGAGTTGCTAAACCTCCACTCGTGGCATTGCCCCCTGCTCCTCCTGTAGGCTCCCCAAATGGGTCTAGCCAAGCAGAGAAAGCTTTACAGTCTTGGCCTTCGTGTTGGCAGAGCCCCGCTTTCGGTCATACAACAGATTCGTAGTTCCCTTACAAAACCCTTAATTGCATGGAGGTCCGGGATCAGATTCGGACTGGAAGGCATCTCACTGGGGAGGGGGAGAAGGAGGAGGAATGAGTTAGACAGACCCTTGACATCAACTTAAAACGATACAACCTTAAGGACCACCAGCAAATTTTTCAGTTCAACCTTAGGGACCACCAGCAAATTTTTGTCAGATAAGGTAATTCTAATACATCTGTTAATGTGACAGGTTGTCTGCGTACCAGCGGTGGTACCCGTACCACAGATTGGGAACAACAAGCTGACCTGGTGAGGCCCAGGCAGGGCTAGGAGTGACCCCGGAGCTGTCTGGAGCATGGAAATGTGTGGCGGGCCAGGGGTCCTGGGCTCTGGACTGACACCTGTGACCAGGTGGGAGGGATGTCAGCAGAGGTCGAGGAGCCTTCTCCCAGCAGGAGTCAGAGGTAGGAGCTGCTTTTCAAACCCGCTTTTCTGGGCAGATCTCTCGGTGGCGTGCATCAGGCCATTTATTTCAGCAGAGTGATGCCAACAGGCATCAGGTCCTTTGTGCCTGCCCTGTTAGCGATGTGAAGAGGCTAATAACGCTTATGCCTTTTTGCTGCCCAAAGCTCGTACTCCACCAAATACATGTAAGAATTGCTGCCGTCCACATAAAGCAATGCAAGAATAACCAGGAGGGCCAAATTCAATTCTCATTTATGCCTGTGTAACTCCTACATGGCTTGTCTGAGGTTGGTGGGACAGCAGGAACCACTCTGGGGTTTCCTTACAGCATGAGTAGAGCGGGTGGTTTGGACTTCGGGTCTAAGTTTAAAGTGAGGAATATTCATTTTCAGCAACTTTGCCAACAGGCAGGCAGTCTGTCCGTCTTCAGCAAAACTTCTTAAATGATGTAGCGATCCAGAAAGCAACCACAACATCGATCTACATGCGGCTCGGGATAAATCGGAAACTGGTGCAACTCCTCTGAAGTCAGCTTACAAAACAAACGTTGAATACAGCAAGCAGGCTCCAGGTCCTAAATTTGAACACGAGATGAGGCAGCTCCTACTTTAGTTTTAACTTGCAAACTTTGTGCTGTCACTTCTTTTTTATGTGTTCTGCCAAGACCAGATTGCAATCCTGCACGCATGTACCTGCAAGGCTGTGTGCTCTTCCACATCCCCGTGGAAATCGTGTTCGTACAAGCCAAGGAGTGAGCACGTTGTATGCAAGAAGTACAAGCCGGTGAATAGTGCTGCAGTCTTAAATCAGGGGCCAGGTAGCTTTGTAACTCATTTCCTCATAGAGAAAGTGCCGCGTTCTGTATATCTTTCTTTATTGTTGTGCATTTTAGTGGCTATGCATTATTCAGCAATGGCCCAAGTACTGTTCCCCGCACCACTGGAGGTGATTCAGTGATGAGGCAGAGAATACATTTAGCTCAAAAGACAGAAGAAAAGTGAATTCATGGTTTTGTAGCCCCTGAATATATGAAGGGACAATAGATACATTAGCATTTCTGAAAGGAAATAAGCCGGTGACAAATTGGCGGAGCTAATTAAAAAGAAAGTACAAGCCGCCCGAACACGTATTTAGGCTCAGAAGCTGGAACCTACTCTCTAAATTAAATGTTTTCTTTGATAATTTGGCTGCTACCTAAGGAAACAGAAGTCTGCTGGAAGGTGCCACCTAGCGGATTGTGTAATAAATTTACGTTTAAATCTTTCATCTCTGGAAAACAATGAAAACTCTTTCTCGTTCTCTCTTTTTTTTGGGTGGTAATGTTTTTCTTAGATTTATTTTGTTGTTGTAGGAAATAAAAATGTAACAGCAGGAGTCACCATTGCCAGAGACCTGATATTTATTTTCGCTGTAACCCCAGCAGGACATTGGATTGCCACCGATCCGATATTTCCATTAGCCACGCCATGCTGCTGTTCTGCTCGCCGAGAGTCTTCATGACGACGTGGGTTGTTTGCTCTTAATTTAAGAAATGAATCAATTGCCTATTTTTGGAAAGCTCTACTACAGGATTTTTTTTTTTCAAACTGATGTTTAATGACTATAAATCATCTAGTTCCTGGTGCAGTAGAATCCACTTAATTGCTACTCTGATAAAACAGCATTCTTCCCTAATGGGAGCCGCTGCTAGAGAACTGATTTGGGGCAATCAGGCCCATCCATAATGCCAGCCGATGGATCGCGGCACAGCCAGATGAGGAAGTCTGCTTACAAGGCGCACGCAGCGCTCCCTCTAAGCTTGTTTACCAGTGTGCAATATTAATTGCTATTCTGTTTGCTGGGTGAGCTTTTATTCACTTTGGATGCAATTCACTCCATTGCAGAGAGCCTCACACAGGCCTTCTGCACCATTTAAGCCCAGCAGATGACTCACGCTTTCGGTTTCCCTTCACTGCTTCCTTGCCGCTGCCAAAGCAGCACATCTTAAATACTTTAATGTGCTTCGTGCTTTGTAGACTGCTCATTTTTTAAAGACATGAAACATCACCGAGCGCCTGCTTGTGCCCCGCGCATCTCTGAACTCCAGCGAACAGGACCGTTGCTTCATGGGTATGTTCATTTCCAGCACAGAGGACCTACCCTGCCTTTCAGAAGCAATTAACACATCATCTTTCCCCACTGCTTCCTGTTGGCTGTAGCTGCACTCAGCCACCCCATTGCAGTTAGAAGTCAGAAAGTCACATCCACTGGACTCAGTTTCAAGTTGGACCCCGCTGGCTGTCCTGAAATAGGACCCGGGTTCCCCACTCTCAAGACGGAGGCATTCAGGGATCAAAGAAACACTGCATGACAACAGCTGTAATGATAGGCAATGTTCAAACAGAAGCAAACTCCTGGCCATCATGTAGCATCAGGCTGTGCTATGTACCGTGGCCACAGTCACATCGGGGAGAGAGCTCAGATTGCCCCGGAACAAAAAAACAAAACAAAACCCAAATCCCCTCTCCTGTGAGCCGAAGATCTTTCATTCCCTGTTTGCAATATGGATCCTAGGACATGCGACTACGTAGTTGTGACTCCAACCACCAACAGACAATGATACACATAAGCGCCAGCTCGTTCCTTGTCATATTGTAGGTGATATTTTTATTGCAATAAGAAAACAGTGCTTTATCTTTGAATTGGTCTGTCTTCCAGGCTATAATTGGTCCGTGTGGGTGTTCGTTCTGCCCAAAAAGAACCAGTCGCAGGCAAACCGACACAATGGGCAGGAATAGCAGCTTTTCCTAAAAGTTTTTTTGGGGCCATTCTTATGTCTGCATTTACCTAGACACGGGCTTCAAGGAGGATGTGCCTGCGCTCCAGGGAAGGATGGCAAGGTGACAACGCTTAGCCTTTACATGCCCCACAGGCCTCTGGCTCCTGAGGAGTAGGAGTGTGATGGCAGGGACTGCGGGAGCCGCTTCATAAAACACGCCCCATAAAGCGCAACACTACAAAGAGGAAGGAAAAATGTTCCATGTTTCAGGGGAGCCAGATGCCCAAAAAGCAGGGGTGAGGTCTTTAGCTGTGCTTCTCGCATGCCTTTGTTGCATCCCGGCTACCGCAGCCGGCATGAGCAGAGGGGAAGCTTTGCTAATTATTACACAGGCTATTTTGCCCCTGGGTCTTCAGGAGATGATTAACCCGGCCCCTCCAAATGAGTTTTACCGGATCATTTTTATGGAAATGAAAGTTACTCCTATTTTCCAGCGGGCGTGGAAAAGAGAAGCGTTAAGGTTCTTGACATGCCCCTAATTAACGAGCGGTCTGTAACGTGCAAGACGGCCCAGCAGCCCAGACTGCAGAGGCCCCAGCCCGCGGCCACGCATTTTCCCTTGCACAGATAACCCTCTGCACTGCTGCCCCCTCGCACGCACGCATAACCCTCTGCACTGCTGCCCCCTTGCACAGATAACCCTTTACACTGCTGCCCCCTCACACGCACGCATAACCCTCTGCACTGCTGCCCCCTTGCACAGATAACCCTTTGCCCTGTGGCCCCTTTCTTGTGCCACTAGCCCTTTGCACCATTGCCCCCTCACGTGACTAATCCTTTGCCCTCCTGTCCCCAACCATGATGCCTCTGTACTACCTCCCTTCACACAACTGGCCCTTTGCACTCTTGCTCCTCTTGCACGCCTACTTCTGTGTGCGACTGCTCCTCTTTGCCACAACTCCCGCTTTGCACGACTACCTCCCCCTCTTCTGCAGCGAGTCCTTCGCACTACTGGTCCCCTTGCACCACTACACCATTGCACAAGCGTTCCTCTTGCACGACGGATCCCGCACAGCCCCGCCCGCGCGAGCAGCTGCTGCCTTCACATACCGGCCCCTCCCCTCACAGCGGCCCGGCACGACTCACCCCCTGCCCTATTTGCACGGCTGCACGCCGCCCGTGCACACC
>NW_017728914.1:35054933-35057663 GCF_001723895.1 Crocodylus porosus
GGCTGCAAGCGGTGCCGGGGTTGCGGGCCTGCCAGGTGCAGCCCTTTTGCTGTATGGGGGTTATGGACGATTATCCCCCCGCTCCGGCTGAGGCTGGTGAGGAGACGGACCGTGCCCTCTTTCCTTTTGCTTTGCTTGGGGGACCGAGGGCAGAAAAGCTGCCCCCCAACCGGCCTGCCGAGGGTCCCCCCACCCCCATCCCTCACTTCCCCTAGGCATGCGGGAGCTCGCCTGGTGGGCCCCGTGCCCCCTGCCTCCGGCCGTCCCTGGGGCTGGGGGAGCAGGGGAGGTCTCCGGGGCCTGTCTCTGAGAGGTGGCACCCGATGCCCCTCTCCAAGCTCCATCACCTCTGTGGGGAAGGCGGGGGTGGAGGCTAGTGCTGCTTTGCTCCGGGTGGCATTTTGGGGGTCCCCAAGCCCGAAGCTCCCTCCTGGCTTTCTCTCCTCTCCCATTCTGGCCGCGGCTCAACAGTGGGTCAGGGCTCCCGGATGTCTCTGCGTGCTGTCACCGGGAGTCCCCCCCGTGCAGAGCCGCTTCAACTCCGTCCTCCATCCTTCAACGTCGTCTCAGTCCTTGCGTCCCGGGAGACTTGCTTGCGGGGCCGTACGAGCGGGCAAGAGCAGTCCAAAAGGAAGCTGATTGCAGACCGGAGCATCCAGCCGGGAGGGAGCAAGGGCTGGTTGCAGTTGTGCCCCCGGGACTGTTCCCAGCTGCTAGTGAGGTGGGGCCGTCTGTGTCGGGGCCTGTAGCCAGTGCCCCGTGGCATGTGGATGTGTAGGGACTTTGCAAGCAGCCCTGAGGGGGTTTTTAGGATGATACCCAATTAATATTTCATCTCTGGAGTGCATAGCGCTGCTGCTTTATCACTTGTGTTTCTGTTGCATGTCGTGACTCCGTTTTGCCAAGCACTGTGATAAACTCCAGCCCTTGCTTTACAGCTTCACATCATTTGTGGAGTGGTGTAATGTGAGATCCTGTCCCCCCTTGGAGAAGGGAAGATTTGCCTTGATCCTCAGGGAAGTCTTCATAGGTCCTTACTGGAACATAAGAGTTAACCAGAGTTCAGTCTTCAGAGGCTGAAAAGACTGTGCGAATTAAGGTGGCTTTTTATTTTGGCCTTTCAAAATCATCTCTGTAGCATGGTTCAGTGTTGGACTAGCAATAAGCCCTTTCAGTTCCTTCCTCTGTCCTGTGTCATTCGGTTTTTCTCATTGCAAGACTTCTGCGTTCCCCGGACTGAGCAGTGGAGTTGATGCTTTGCATTCTCCTGCTAATTTTTTTACACTTATTTTTCTGACAAATGTCACTAAATTTAGCCTTGCCTTTAGCTTGGATGGCGTGCTGTGGAGGACAGGAATGGTTTTAGCACTAGTGTTGACAAGCCCTGGGATATCTTGGTAACCGCTGAATAGTAGCGCCCACAGCAGGCTTGTCATTTTATCTAACAGAAAACCCATTTTCCCTGTCCCACGTTGCTCACGATCTTAATTTGTGGCTGGCTTCATTTATATTTAATTCCTGTAAATCGGTCTTTCTTTCTTTCTTTCTTTTTTTTTAAGGCAGAAAAACAGAAGGGGAAATCCTGCACACAGAGGGAGGGCAAAGGCTACATAATCTGTCTTGCCGTATATGCCGTAATTGGAAATATGTTTGTGGTTTAAATCAAATCCCAGAGTGGTGAGGGTTTATAGGGAGGATGGAGTACGTGCTCTGTCCTGCAAGCATCTGCATTATATTCTCATAGCTCTGTTGACTCCAGGGGGGAAAATCAGAGTCAAGTTGAGGGAAGATGTCTGTTTTGGCAGAATCAGGCCTTAAGGAGTCGATTGCTCCAACTATAAGGAGGGGGGAAGAATTGTCCGCGAGGATAAAGCTGGTTCTCTAGGAAGAAATAACTTGAAGTGAAAGGGAATTAAAACAAAAGCAGTGTTTTATGATTGTCACAGATGTGTCCCCTAGCTGATTAGGAAGTTCTATAGGACCAGGGTTCCTTCGCACACTTGCCAGTTTTGGCCTCTTCTTATCAGGTTTGATAAGCGTTCATGGCCTTTTCTCTTGATTTATCATCTTCCAGCTTGTAAATCAGATAATCGTCCTGATATTATCCAGTGCTGTCTCTTCCTGGAGCCAGGGCAAGGAATTTAAGAGCATGACTTCTAATTATAATCTTGTAGAAGACGGTGGTCCTAAAAATCCGGTAGGCTAGATGGTGGGGAAAAAAAGGTTATTTGCCTGTTTCCAGGATTGATTTGTCTCTCTGTGGCGGCTGATCTGATCAAAAGGCTTTGTGGAATCTGAAACAATTTTTTGATACGATGTGGAAATTGAACTGTTCGATATAGTGGGGATTACGGAAACGTGGTGGGATGCAACGCATGATTGGGGGTGAATGACGAGGGCTATAGGCTGTACAGGAGGGACAGGATAGGAAAGAGAGGTGGGGGTGTGGTACTCTGTATTAAGGAGGAATACACATCCTCGACAATTAGCAAGGAGTCAGGGGAGGGGCACTCTGAAGTGCTTTGGGTTAGAGTACGAGGCAGTCGAGGGGAAAGAGACTTAACGGTGGGGGTCTACTACAGACCTCCCGACCAGGGAGAGGAGCTTGACCAGGAATTCTTGGGTCAGCTCACAGTGGCAGTGAAGGCTAAGGATGTGGTAGTCATGGGGGACCTGAACTTCCCGGACATCTGCTGGGAAGAGCAGTCAGCCAGGTCTGACCGCTCACGT
>NW_017728914.1:35057674-35073591 GCF_001723895.1 Crocodylus porosus
CGGACTAGATGATCTGCTCAGGTCCCTTCCGACCCTAGAAACTATGAAACTATGACAAAACTTCTCGTTCTCTTTTAAAAAATTTTTTTTGTAAATGCCACCTTCACTAAGTAGTTTTCCATCTTTCACAATAATGGCACAGAAGAAAAACCTTCTCGGCAGCAGTCGGATTAAAAATATAAAAAGCAATTCCTAGAACAAAGATGCAACGCCAGTGATTTTTTTTTTTTAACTTTAAATCATAATGGGGATGCATCTGGGTTTCATCTTTGTGCTTCATGTTACCTCTAGAATGGCAACCAATCTGTATAGGGGATTTTACCCTATTTAATCTTTCTAGTGCCTGAGACAAATGCATCAGTAAATTAAGCAATCACAGGCCATGTAAATATGTTCTAGGAAAGATTATGTTAAATTGTTTCCACCTAAATGCCTAGACAGCTAATCGCTTCCACATTTGCATGCGCAGGTGAAACATAAGCCTGGCTGAAAAGAAGGTATTGATTTAATACTGCGGATTAGATCTGCTGGCGTCCTTTATTTTTGCTGTTGGGTTTGTGCTTTGGAGTTGTGAATGTGAAGGTTTTATATTATTTTCTGTGGAAGAACAAAGCCGTAAGAAGTCGTGGGCTTTGCAGATGTCACTAGAGACATTGATGTTACGAGTCGTTCTACGACTGCTTGCTCAGAAGCATCCTCGCGCTGTTACATTGGTATAATTGCTCGTTAGATATTATAAAGTCAGCGTATACCTCAGCACCTGTAACAGCGGCGTGCAGGTGTTCCAGCACTTCTGCCGATAACCAAGCAGCGCACAAGCTCCGCTGCATTCCTGCTCTAGCATCCTAACTTTAGAAATAAACTCTCATGCAAATCTCAGGACACCTGCATGGCAAAATTTGTAAGTCTTTGCTGAAGGCAAAAAAGATGCAAATACAAATATTAGGTGAAACGCTGTAGTTGGCAGAAACAGGGATGCAGATGTGAGGGCAGGGGAGTCGATGTGTATGTGTGTATACTTGCTAAATGCAAAGTACAGTTGACTCACCCACTCTCTCGCTTGCATTTGTAGACTGCCTGTTACTGCAGCAGAGCCACACTTTTCTACGTTGGGGCTGTCGGGATACCCACCTGTGCTCTTGATAGTGCCCTGAAGACTGTCTTCAGCACTCTCTTATCCGCCACTGCTGCTGCACACTGGGTGTGCCCTGACTAGTGCAGATTATTGAAGTTCTTCCCTAGTGAGGACACCTTTGTTTCCAGACTCGTGGTCTGCTGGCTAGATATATAAGCCAGCAATTTGAGTTAGGGCTTCCTATCGTAAACAGCAAAGAGGGGCTACTGCTGATGGTGCCCAGGCTTGATTAGGAATGCTTGTGACCTGGGGTGCAGTAATCCCTCCTTATTACCCGCTTGGCTTTGTGGCCTGCTCACGTACACTGGGTAAAAGCTGGCCAAGAACCCATTCTCGAAAGGTCCCAACTGGGGAACCTACTTGCACTTCTTTGAGATACCAGATCTGTCGCATATGGAGGGAACTTGTTTTTTTTTTAAATGCCGACTCTTTTCCTTTCTGGTTTTATATACTTTAGTGGAGGGGGGGGGAGGTTCAGGGCATGAAAACTTGCTTTGTAAAATTCGTATTCAGAATGGCCTAATAGGATGATGATTGCAAATTGGCTACCCTGCAGTCTCTGTTGCTTCTATTACCTGCTTGTGCGTACACTTTAGAGAGCAGCCCTGTAGCTGGCTGTGGCTATAACATGTAGTCTGTGAATTCAGCGGCATGTGATAAAACTACATAAATCACACAGGTGATTATTCAGAGTGGTGCCCTCTGCTGTTAGCTTGAAAGAGTAAAGCAAGATGCATCCACTTTCAGCTAGTTGTCAGGACTTGTATAAACGAGTTACTTTCAATGATGACGTTTTAATTAAGGAGCTTTTCCCGATGAGTTTGAGACTGCAAGCTGTAGGCTGTGGTAGAAGAGATGTTTTAAGTTGTATAGTGGCAACGATGTCCTTCTGGCCATGAACTGAATGGGACACGTTACTGCGCCATCTCCCTGTGTCCATAGCCAAACCGTGATGCTGCTGTTCGTATCAGAGGTAGAAATGAACCAGGCTCTGCTCTTCTCCCCTCTGGACTCCTGCAAAACTGTCAAGAAATGTCACTGCCGCTGGGGAAAGCTAATCATGAAGAAGAGGACCTGAAAAACCAGAAGCTGGAGCACAGGCTAAGCACAGAGAGTCGCTTTCTAACTAGCGATGGATGATCTTGGAGGAGTCTGCAGACTGTGACTATGATCTTGAACTTGTTAAAGCAGTGGTGCTCAAGCTCCAGCCGCAGAGCCGTGGCATCTGGCCTGCAGGGCTTCCCCTGGATCTAGTAACTTGGCGATGGGAGAGCCGTAGCAACTTTAATTTCCACTCCCCTGTGCCAAATATCTGGACCCATGGGGAGCCTTGCAGGCGGGATAACATTGCCCTGTGTGCTAGATCGCACTGGGTCACCCTAGCTCATGAGCTTGCTCCCGGTGCATGGAGATGGGTCAGTACACGGGTGCATTTGGTGCACAGGGCTGGGCCAGCGTACGGGTTTGCACCCGCAGACTGACCTTGCATAGTTGCCAGCCCATGGGCTGACCCCGCACCACTCACCCACCCCACAGGGCCCAAAAGTTGGGTACCAGTGTACTAGAGTCTTGTTGGTTCCCTAAGGAAGAGCTGTCCAGTAGAGGCTGGGCAGCACCTTGGTGTTTCTTCCTCTGCCATTGGGCTGATTTTAGACCTTGCTGAAATTCCCTCTTGGCTGCTTTACAGCATCTGCTGCACTGAATGTATATTTAGTTTTCATCTCTAAGGTGCAAATATACCCCACCTTCTACCGGACTTCAGATTAACACGGCCAACTACGTCTTCTGTCCCTCTGGCTAGCAGGTGCCTTCTTAACTCAGGGTTTGAAAACCTTACCTTAAAGTACCAAGTGCTTTTTTTTCCTTTTTTACAGCATGCTTTCTGAACAAGCACTAAATCTGAGCAAACCTGTTATAAGGACAACTCGCTTTTGGCATGGGCTGATCCAGCAGAGATCTGGTACTCATGGGGCTGTGGAAGCGGAGGGCAGAACAAGGAAGGTCGTTCTGGGCCCAGGCTTGTTAAATTGGATGGAGCATGTTTGCTGACTGAAAGGAGCTTTTCCTTGTTGCTGCAGGATTAACTCTGGGTGGGCAAATGCGGGGCTATTGGTGAGGCTGCAGAGGAGTTGTCCGCATCCAGAGGAGCTAAACCATCTCCCGTTGCTAGGCCAGAAATAGAGTTTCCGACAGATTTGGGGTGGGGTGGGGTGAGGAGTTGAACCTGGCTGCTTTCCAGGTCCTTCTTACCAGAGCTGGTAATGCTGCTTTTGGCAGGAACAGTCCTGCTAAGGTAAGAGATAAGAGAACAAATGGGCTGTCTCCTGGGGCTCACACAGCATAAAGGAGACCATCCTTCCCTCCACCACAGACCTGGTGCTTCTGCAGCTTGCCGTATGCCTGGTTTGAGCCCCACTAAACCCACCCCGCGTGCTGCTTCCCAGGATTGCAAGGGCTACCGCTCTTCATTTTACCAAAGGCAGATCTTTTTTTAAGGTTGTGACATTGTTCTGGCGTGAAACATCTGGACTGCTTTCTGCATCCTGTTAGTGAAACCTGTGTGGTCCAGGAGTCGGTTTAAGAGCTGTTTGCTTTTCCAGTTTTCCGATGAATATGGATCAGATGTTGACAGTCAATGAGATTTATATGCAGCTGGAGTTATAAATCCTCTTCTTAGATAGTTTATCAACCCATTTAGGTGAATGAATGGCCCCTAATTGGATGCTCCTTACCATCCATGACAACACTTAGTTTATGGTATCTACTATACTCACGTAAAGAACTTGATGCCAAATCTTTCCTGCAGGATTTGCAGCTACAATTTATTACCTTCCCCTCCTTGATAGTTATACTTAGTTATGTGTGTCACAGTGGAAATATTCTGACGCAGCACTGGATGTTATCAGGGCTCTTGTACAAATAAACTTCAGGATTTCACCTTTGTCTCGAGGTGAGTCATGTAGAAGCTGTGCAACCTAAAAGCCAAAGTGGTTGCGTTTACCCTGTGAGTGGCAGTCCTTTGCACAAGCATTCTTTATTCTTCTTGGTTTTCCATAACCTTTCTCTGTAGCTTGCAAAGGCAGCACAGACAGGTAGCCTTTGAGTCCTTTCAGGAAACTTGGATTTTAGCAAGAGATGTTGCATAGTAACAGTGTGCCCAATATGTCAGTAGAAGCAGAATTATATATTGCATAAGGTTCAGTCAGTTTGAAGTATTTCAGATGGAAAGGCCAGGATATAAACAACTCGGCTATGCACAAAACCCTGATGAAAACAGCCCTGCTCTGTGAGTTAGTTCAGTGTTTTCCACCACTTTCCTAAATGCTAATGCACAGCTTATTAGCGTGCATCTAAACCAGACAATCCTATTCTTGCTTTTCATTCGCAATTTGGCCCACGTACTAACATACTTTATTTGCAGAAGGATGGCAGTATTTAAATGTTTATATGGCTGTGTGATAAGTTCTGGACAATGGGAAGTAAGACCTTGGCTGGTTTTAGTGATTACATGGAAAGGGCTGGGCTTGGTTTTCTGAGTAAACTGGCACAGTTTCAATGCACTAGCTTGAGTCACTTCATTGCTCTTTGTGTCCTCTTTGGTCGTCTTAGTTCTGATTCTCTACTTCTTTCCTTCCTACAGTGCTGGTTTTGCAAATCCGCTCATCCCATTTGGGTAGTCTGGTGGGGGGAAGTAATATTGGGTGTAATAATGTCTGTGAAATTGCTTAATTTGTGTGACAAAGGTGGCTAATGCACTTCTGCACCAGATCTGCCTGAATATGCATAAGGATCAGGTTATCTGACTCCAGCAACTGCATTTGTTTGCCCATTGTCTTCCAGTTCTGTGAGCACGGCAGATCCTTTGCATTCACCTTGCTACATAGATCAGCTCCCAGGTTCAACCACTTTAAAATCATCCAATACAACTGAGCTGCGTGGAGGCTCTCTGCAGGTGTAATTTGGCCCATATGCCACGTTACAGGAAATAAGGTGCAAGAAGCTCTGGTTTGACTTGTAGATCCCAGGTTGTGTTAGTGGGGATTGGGGTAGGAATTATTACCTGTGAACAGAGCAGGTGGATAAAGAGTCGTTGCAAGATGATAAATATAGCACCACGCTAACACCTTGGGCACTTTAGAGAGTGTAATATTTAATGCAATGCAGAATTATCCTAGTTGAAGATAATAGAGGTTTTTCTCCGCAGCTGCAAATCTTTTTGCTCTTTGCTCGGGTGGTCTTTCATCTCGTCTCTTGGGCATGAATTTCCTCTAGGCCTTTTCATTAAATAAATGAAAGCCTTAAGAGGCAACCTGCAGTGTTACCTTCAAATCTGGTAAGCCTGCCTGGACTGCCAAAAGTCCAACGAGTAGGAAGTGTCGCTTGCTTGCTGTATTCAATGCATAGCTCCTTCTTTGTGTTGGAGTACTTCTCCATGTGCGTAACAGACACTCTTAGTGGGATCTCTTGCATTTCTTATATTACCTTGGCTAGATCACGGATAAGTGATAAGAAAAGGCATGTTTATCTACCCAGGTTTGTGAAGTGTAGGGTGTACTGGGTATCACATTATGGGTGCATTGTTGGACTACACTTCCTTTGTTGCATTAAAAAGGGTTGACAAATGAGTGCCGAAAGCAGGAGATAAGTAAATTGATGTATAATACAATGGGCCACTGGAGAACCAGAGATTTTTTTTTTCCCCCCCCTCCCTTTTCAGATGGGCTTGGATAGAACAGTAACTTGACCAGAACCACTTGCACAGTTTATGCTAGTGATGCAGGTTGCTGAAATCTTAACATGGTGTGTAACCTCCCAGTGCAGAGAGCATGCCCCTTATTACAAGTGTACCGGTGTAAGATCTCTGCCAAAGCTATTAGCTCCTCTGCCCTCCCTTTTAGGAACAAAGGTGTTCAGAATTCAGCTTTTAAATCACGTGCTCTTTTGCAAAGGAGCAAAAGCTGTGAAGCCCGTGACATTTCTCCTCTTTGCTCCTCTCTCCCATGTATTCCTCTTGCTCCAGTCTTCATTTCAGCATTAAAAGGAAGTATCTGGAGCATACACGCAGGCCAACTTTCAGTCTGGCATTACTGAAGATTTCTAACCACAACTGCAGCAGTGTGTATACAGCCTCTCCATGCCACTGCTCCCCAGAGAATAGATAAATTTTGGTATCAAAGGTGCTGCTGAATTATTGTTATCCTCCATCTCGGTAACAGAAGTGCAACTTTTTTCCCTTACCCAGGTAATCACTGAAGAGGTAGGGTTAGGTAACTATTAGCTGTACATCCCCTCTAGGTGAGCATGGAGACAAATGATGAGACAGTTGATACCACTTACCTTTTTATTTGTGCTGGCCTGCAGTTTTCAGGTGTCTGGTGTCTGCTTACTCGAACCCAGAGCTGTGGTTCGTATTATCACACAGATCTGTGCTTCCCTCCAGGTATTCTCAAATAACTGCAGGCAGTGGCCTTGACCTTGTCAGCCCAAAGTTGTAGCAGTTTAACAAAAGATGGAATTTGAAACTGCCGTAGATAAGGAGGTGGGGCGCTCGGTTCATGTCAGAGTAAGTTTAGTGTTTGGTTTAGTTACTCTCTGGGAATAGGTTTAACCTTATGCCAGATTAATTTAAGCCTAAATCAGAACCTGCACACGGGTTCACGCTCATTTAAATGGATTATTCCAGCTGGTTTAAGTGAGATTGGTGTGGCTTTCCCATGCAGACAAGCCCACTGCTGTCTCGGTTCAGTGCAAAAGAGCAAGCGAAGAGTGAAGTGAGGAGGGTTGTGGGGCTGGACTCCTGAGCAAAAATGCATCCAAGATCGTAGCGTTCTCCCTTAATTTTTAGGAAGCCTGATACCTCCTCTTCCAGTCTAATACAGTGCTTACCTGGCTTTTGCCTGTGCTTCTGGGATGGAAAAGAAAGTTTGAAAGCTGGGAATAATAATGTCCTTCCTTGTCAAGCAGAGTGCATCCTTGATACCTGCTTAACTTGGTTCCATTTCCACGAGTGTTTCTGTTTAATGCAAGACCCAGGTGCATGGACTTCAGATCCTGAATTCCTATACATTTCATAGCAGAAACTCTAGTGACTCATCCATAATTTCACTCAAGGGCATGCCCTGAACTGCTGCTTGAGCCACGTTGTTTTTGGCCTGTCTTCCAGTCCAGTGAGCCTGCCAGAGCAACACTTCAATAAAGTGTCTTATACTAATTTTTTGCAGAACAAGGTTTATGTTTCTTTTTTAAAAGAATTATATATAAAAATAAATAAATAAAATTATGGAAAATTCAGCTGTTCTCTAAATTGTTCATGTCAGAATGGAGTGAATTCCCATGTGAAATGTAAAGATGCAATCCTTGTATCTAGTGCAAATCTCACCAAGGAAACTGGCATCCATTAAAATGGGTGTGCAATGGGATCTGATCCCAGCAGTCATACGTCCTGCCATGCCACACATGCTCTGGTTGGCTTTAATCCTTATTTCCCTTTGGAAGTGTCTCCCGTCATTTAACAGCCTGCACTTTCCTGGGTTGCAGGAAATAAAAACAACACATTTTGGCTTTTTGGTGGGGGGCACAGGGAAGGCATCCAAATATCAAGTTCTTAAAGCAAGACCTGCTCCTCTGCTATCAAGATCTTCAGGCAGAATTATTACCTGTAACATGGCAGAAGGTCTTTGACTTTATATTGTCTTTGACTTGCTCTGTCTGACTTGAGCTGAACTGTCCACATTGGCCAAGTCCCAGGAAAGGCCAGTCTCTTCTCAAGGAAATGCCTTTCTGTACATAGCCGGTTATCTTCTCTCTCCTCCCCTCCAAAAGTCTTCCAACAAGAAGCAGCTACATCCCGACCCTCAACAAGCATAGGCAAAAAGCCAGGACATTTCTTTGCCTTTTCTTCCACACAGAAGCATTAGTCTTAATGCCCCGCTGAGTGCGTTTTGGGCCTGGTCTCCCAATCGCCATCTGCGAGAATAAATTTGAAGCAATGCTTTCTTTTGCAAGCTGTCCGCCAGGCATCAAGCGCACGCGATTCAGGATCCCAGGACAGAATTGATACCTGCGCATAACTATTCATTGTAGACTAAGGGAATATTATGGTGCTGTGGAGGGCTGTTTTCCCACAGCCGCTGTTGATTCACGACCGTTCCTTCGAAGGAGGCTAGAGGGACAGGTCGGCCTGCGAGGAGGAAGTTATGTTCCAGCTTGCAGCCTTTCCAATTCTTCCTTGGATCATCGAAGCCCATTAATGCTTCAGGATTTTAGGGCACGCTGAGGAATAGACAGAGTTTCATAAAGCAGTTTTCAGCATGAGCAATTTAAGCTATAGAAAAACGCCCTATAAAGCTGGGGAAACGTGATGTGGTGATTATTATTATTTTTTTTTTTTAAGTGCAAATACATGGTGCACAATCTTTCTTCTCTCCCCACCCCACCCCACCCCAGCTAACACTATTGGGTAGATAAACCCGGTGCTTTACAGAATCTGAATTAATTATACTGGTCTGTGCTCCTTGCGGAGGGAGCTGTTAAATTATGGCTTGAGCGTATCTCTGTTGGAGCGATGCGTGTAAAGGAGACTGTTCTGTGCTCAGCTGAGCATATACTTACGCTTTTGTAGTTCAAAACATTAATTTTCGCTAAGCACTGGCTGTGGTTTTCTTCCTTGTAGGTGTAGTCAGAACCCACCCAATGATAGTATTTCCCAGTAATTATAACTTTGTTATACAATATCTGGGACCAAGTGCATACAATGAGACCTGGAGGGGGGTTTTTTGCTCAGGTGCTGCAGGTGTAACTTGTTCTGTTGTCAGAGCTTTGCCTGTCCTCTGCCTCTAAAACAGGAGTATTAAAATGTAGAAAAATACAGCCTCAACCACCCTTTAAATTCTCTTTTTAAGCTCTCGGGGGTGTAGGTTGTAGCCTCATTGGTCTAACGACATAGGCAGACATGGTTCTCTGGGTCAATCTGATATCTTTTAAACCGCCTTCTTGCTCCTGGCTCCCAATTCCTGTTCTTCAGTGCAGGTATCCCCTGTTTTTGCAAGGTAGAGGTTGGTTTTCATCTGCCTTGCTGTGTATTCCAGCAGATCCAGAGACTCCTGCTGCATCTTTCCTTCGCCCTCCCTGCTTGCTGCCTCAGTCAGCTCTTGCAATGATCGGTTTGTGTTTTAATTGCTGTGCTTTTTATTCCTCCCCCCCCGAAGTCTCTTCTAACTGAGACTGCCTCTGGCTCGAGCCTCCCCATGAGGTTTGGCAGCAGGCTGGTAGCGAAGAAGGTCTTCGGACCACATGGTGAAGATTTCCTTGGTGGTGCTCACTGGGAGTGCTATGTTTCGTGACACAACCAAAGGGCGAACCGCACTTCTTCCTCTCCCGCCGCGGGATTTGGAAGAACGGTTCCTGTACTCTCCAGCATTTCTAGCAGGTTTCTCGTGGCGTGCGTGCAGTCCTTCAAGGAGGAGCTATCCGATGCAAGGGTGAGGAAGTAGCGTGTGCAGACGACTGCCACGCTGTTCCTACTCTTTGGTCCTTGTCTTACTCCCTGTCATGACGACTCTCGTTGGAGCTGCAAAGCGAGTGTTCCCATTCGGGTATCAGCTTAAAATTCAGTTTACCCCAAGCCTCAGTTTCATAGACTCGTAGAGAAGTAGGACCTTTTGAGATGGGGTCGTTCCTGTCCAAACCAGTCCATTAGCAGACCCTTTAGAGTTCCTTATTTTATATTTGACCGTCCCCATCTATTAGCCGATGAAGAACCAATTCCTTTTCCCTTTTGGGTACTCCCAAGCAGGCTGAACCATGTACTTCATCACCTAAGCTAATCCTCAGGGTCCTTGGTCAGGCATTGTACAGCTCTTCGACAACCATTTCAGTGTCCAAGCTCAGGAGACAACTACCCCCCCAGATCCCAAACCTGTTGGTTGTGGAGTCGGCCGAGGGATGCATTTGCTCCTCTAAACTTCCTGGCAAAGACCTGAGAGAGCCTCATGCCCTTCCTCGGATGACTCCCTCTCTTCAGGTTCTTGCCCTCTGTTTCCAAATGGGGATATGCAGTATTTAGTAAAGTAAACTTGAGTTAATCTAACTGCACTCTCTTTGATCTTCATTGCCCCAGGATCCCCTGGAAGGGAAGGAAAAGAAGACATGCAGCATCTTCAGCTGCAGCATCCCTGCAAATACAGACTTGCAATAGCTGAATCCAAAGAGAAAAAGCATCACAAAAATTGAACAAGGAACCAAGATAAAATTAGAAGCCTCGCCAAGACCCTCCTCCCTCTCCATCCTCACTGAGGGTGTTATCAGTGCAGGGTAATTCATGAAAAGCTTGATGGCCACCAGTGAATGGACTTCCTGGGTTTTGGGGATGGGAGAAGTGCTTGTGGCTTTCATTGTGATGGTCTAGAATAGGGAGGAAGATGTCTGAGAGGCAACTGCATCTGGTGCACAGAAGGGAAATAGCAGCAGCACTGTAAATACATGTTACTGGGAACTGTCAATAGCCTTGCATGAAAACTCAAATGTTAGCTTAACCTGAGAATATTAAACACAATATACAAATGTAAACCTGCTCTCCAGAAACAAAAAAGAGCAAAACAAACACAACAAATAGGAAACTTGATTTCAAGATGATTTCTTGAGGGTATGAATTATCCAGCCTAATGCAGTGAGGACTATTTTTATAGTAGTTGAAACTAAAACTGACAGACCGTGTTTGCCAATGCTTACATTACTCGGTGACACCGCTTCTTTTTAAAGCTTGCCAGAGGAAATGCTCCATGCTGGAACATATGTTGGTGATTAGTGAGACCAGCACTGCAGGATAAAATGGGAGAAATATAGCTGTGCAGTGAAAAGCTGAATGGACAAAATATAAAATAAGGCATGCAGTGCCTTTTCCATTTGCTTTTAAAATAGGCCAGGAGTAATGTGTATTAAAGGCTCTCTCTGAATGTTGCAAGTCGGTTTAGGTTTAACTTGATGGGGCATCTCCCAATTTTTAACTTTTTTTCTGCATCATGTATAAATTTCCCTTAATTACCCTCTACCATAAAGCCGGGTTTTCTACGGAGCTTCATTCCTTGCCTTCTGCATCCATTTATTGCTTGTACACTTCAGCTGTTTTGACTGGACTGAATTGGAAGTCCTCAAATATGAGGGGTAGGCTCAGAAAAGGAGTTGTGTTTAGGCACCTACCTTCCACCTCAATCCAGCAGTGTAGTCCTTAACAGCCCTGCTGTAGCCACATAGGCAATTAAAGTATCTAACTAAGCACCTCTGGCTTGGGTAGTGAAGTTTCTGAAGCACTGGACGTCCTGCTGTGCCCAAAGCAGGGCTGCCTGGCTGGTACCTCTTGCCAGTCAGTCTTTGCCATCCCTAAGCCTTTATTGGAGGGGTATGAGTCCTAATGCATACCAGCGAGGTTGCGTTCAACTCCATGCTGAATGCAGTGGCCAAGGCCAGTTTCATTAAAATATGCAAGAGGTGGGAGGATGCTCCACTTCCCCCAGGGCTCAGATTGACACACATGCCTCTGGGTTTAGGGAAGAAGAGCACATCTTCCACCTCCCAGGGGCCTGCCCTGAGCTCCTGGCTGTTGGCACACCTGGTGTGGAAGATGCCCCTCTCCTTCTGCTGAAGCTGGGCCCTGTGAAAAAAGGAAGTCCAGATGTCTTCTGCCGCCTTTCCAGCACCAGATTAGCCCAGCAATTGGGACAGCGGGTTGGGAGATGGAGGACCCCAATTTCCACCCCTGCTCCAAGATCACTTACAAGAACTATTAGCTAAAATTCAGGAAGCAGTTAAGGTTCGCGGTTAATACTGCTTGGGGCAATAACATGGGCATTTCTCCTATTGAGGGCCTTAGCAAGAAGGTAATTGATGTCCCGCTCAATCCAAGCTATGAGTTTAGTACTTGTGTCTCTTGTCTTGAAATAGGGGCTGCTGTGATTCTGGTCTAATCTGTAACATTTTCTAGAATTTTACACATACAAAAGCTTTAACAGATTCTGAGTGAGAGACCTACATAGAAATGTTTAGATGGATTGATCTTGATCTCTACAGATCTATATATAGGTATGGATAGATATATAATCTGTATGTGTGCTGGCCGATAATAGTCTTGTTAGAGTAGAGCATTGCAGTAATTAGGACAAAACTTGCTGGGGACAGAACTGCCTCACAGGAATGTATTTGCATTACTGTAGCACAGACGAGACTTGATCAGAGCTGTAAGGAAAAATGTTTAAGTCGATGGAAAACATTTCTAACAAAGTAACTTGACTGGAAATCCATTTATCCTCCTCTCCTGTAGTGTTTCCTTAGAAATAACCTTATGCATCCGGTTGTTTGCAGATCCCCGTATCAAAAATGTGATTTTTTTTTTTTCTGGGAATATACTAAGGTGGCTTTATAATGTTGCCCATTCTCTGCTGTTTCCTTTGAAAGGGACCGTGGATTTTTCTCCAGGATTGAACCCAGAGCTTTGAAGATCTTAGGGATTCTCGGTGTCTGATGTGTAGAGAGTGCCTGTGGATGCATTGCTATTCCTTCAGGCCTAAATCTTCTCATGGCCTGGAAATGAGATTCCTGGGTCTGATTCCCTCCTCCTCACAGCTTGTTAGAGCTGTAAAAGAAGCTGGCTTCTAAATCTGTAGCCCCTTGATAGCAGTAAGAAGGCTATCAGCTTACTTCATTTGTGAAGCTCGCCTTCGCAATGACAGCCCGGCTTCTGCAGAGTGTTATTGCGCTCCTTGACATCGGGGTCATCGCGAACCTGTTTGCACGGGGTTGGGTCTGATTGTACTTGCAGGGCACCTGTTTAACAGAGCTGTAAGTATAAGTGGCTTCTCCAAAGACTGCTGGTTCTGGGCAGCAAAGTGAAAGGAATGGCTTTGATCTGGAGAGTAGCAGTAAAGCACCCCGGCCATCCCTTCCTCTTTCAGCAGTAATTAAATACAACGAAGGCATTTGTGTGTGCCTTATTCGTTAACCAACTGCTGGGGTGCATTCTTAGTGCAAGTAGGTGTAGAGGTGTTAGCAATTTCATTGGCCTTGGTTGGCTGTATAGTTGCACTAAGAGTTGCCCCAAGATGGAGAGTCGTGAGACTGCAAGACTTTTAGGGTAGCTGCACATGAACAGAGAGCTGTCTTGAGAGAGGACGCGGTTTTACCCCAGGGAGGAATTAGTCTGGAATGGAAAAGGGGTATTTTTTTTTTTTTCTGGGTTAGGGAAGTCACCTGAATTCACGGCCCTTATCAAGTGGTCAGAGATTTCCCTTCTCTAAGGGCAGCTAGATTTTTTCTCGGGATGACTTGCTTATGTCCATGGCATGAAGAAAATCCTTGCTTCACTCCTCCACCCTGTTTTATGGATAAATGTGACTTCATCGTATGCTCGCAGCAGGAGGAGGCCCGGGGACGAGTCCTGCGCACACATTCGGCGCTGCTGAATTCACGCGTTCAGGACTCCTTTCAGCCGTCTTCGCAGGCCTAGCATGTTTTATTTGTCACGTGTGTCGTCGGATCGGTGCTCTGCTGCGTGCAGACAACAGCAGAGGTTCGGAGTGGCATGAGGAGGACCTAGTAGTTATCCCTAGGTCTTGCTTCCCAAAATGAGGCAAAGCGTCTCATGCTTGAGAAACTTTTTATAGCAGCCTCCTCTGTAAGGGAGGATGGTGACTAATGTAGAAGATCCCGTGAAATGGCTTGGCATTTGGGTGTCGTTAAATCTAATGAACTGTAATCCAGTATTTTGAGAGAGCAAGTTTGTGCATGCAAGGAGCACTGACTCCTAGCAGTCCCACGTACTATGTGACCAGTGCTAAACTTCTTACACAACAACGAGTCCCAGTCCCAAAGGTCTTGCGGCATAAACTAGCAAGCTGCCGCAGGGTGGGGAGGAAGGACCAGGGTTAAGACAAGATCCTGTGGCTCCTCAAAGCTGCCCATGCATGTCTCCACATTGAAGTGTCTTTGTTTAGTTGAAAGCTAAGCGGGCTTTAGTTTATACCATGAAAAGTTTCTCCTAGCTCGTCTGCAAAACAGCTTAGACGCAACTTGCAGCCAGCCCGCAAGAGATTACTCTGATCTGCAGCCAGACTGGTGGAAGCACTTAAACAGTGCGCTTTTAGCAAAATAATTCCAGAACGTCTTTCGAGAAAGATTGATCGAGGCTGAAACAGCAGCCACAAATGCCGGTTTGTATTCCTCGAACACTGAACTCTTGAGGAAGTGGCTTAGCTTGCAGCAAGAGTTAAAGTCAAATGACAGAAGCTTAGCTAAATCCTCTACATCGAGCCATGCCCCTGCCGGGATTGGAGTACTGGAGCACGGCAAGCTCTTGGGTCTTTGCCATCAGCTCTTGTCTTGGCAGCATCGCTTTTCCCAGAGAGGTGATGGGGAGGGGAAGGTGGATCTGCCTGGAGCACAGTAGGGCAAGGTTGAATCTGTTTGGCTTGCACAGGTTGGTATTATTCCCTAGTCTACCAGCATCAAGCTGTCCTGGTTCATGTGTGTATGCAAAGGCATCCCAATATCAATAAATTAGCATTTGTTTTGGATCCTTGCATGCATAAACAGTTCAACCCTCCTCTCCTTGCTACAGAGACCTTCTGTGCCCATTCTCTAAAGGACACGACAAAATAGCACTTCACCAGAAGGCTTGTCTACTGCAAATAAACCATCTCTGCGTCTCTGATAACTCTGTGCAGTTCCCAGTTCAAGGGAGGCATCCCCTGTTTCTAAATTGTCGAAGGAAAGTTCATTTGTATCTGGGAAGAGCCACTTAGGCTATACAGCCTCAACTAAGGGACGATTTGCTCTTGACTCATGTGGCAAGCAAGTGCTTTGAGTTATTGGTCATAGAGAAGTAGGGCTGGAACGGACCTCTGAAAGCCATGTAGTCCAACGCCCTGCCTGAGGCAGGATTATCCCTATCCCAATCATCCCATACAACCATAACCTAAATTCTACAGAAGACTACACTGACACAACATTAGACCCAACACCCAAACCTGCCACGGGTACAGCAGGGAAACCACGGCAATCTGTCCTGCTTCTATGAAATATTGTCAGTAGATGCTTAAGAGGTCCCGGGGTAGACGGCCACGTCCTCTGCTACAGAGTAAGGCAAAAAAAAAACCATAGTCCATATCAATATGACCATGGGGTAGAAATCCTTCCTGACCCTAAATATGCCCGTCTGACCCTGAGCAGAGGGGAACGATCCTTTAACCAGGAACCTCCAGCTTTGCTCCTAGCAGGAGAATCAGCATACCCCAGTTGAAGTTAGGTGGCTGGACTCATTGATCTGCTGAGGTCCCTTCCAGCCCTAATGTCTATGAAGACCCCAGCCTTAGCTTTAGCCAACATGCAGTGTCTCTTGGGGAGGCTAAAAAACACCCTGATACCTGCAGCAGAAAAAGAAGGGTGTGGCGGGATCGATCGGCAAAGACCAGAAGCATGGGAAAAATGCCCATGGTAAAAAGTAGGTATAGCGTTGTCTAGATCTTCCCCAACCAGTAGCTGCCCAACCTCTTCTTGAACACCTCCAAGTTATGGGGAGCCTACAACTTCCTTAGGCGGTCTTTTTTTGGAGGCTATACACCATTGTAGTGGTGCTTGATGTTCCTTGCCACGATTCACTTGCTTTCTTTTCAAGGGACTTGTGGATTAGACTTGTGGACTTGGGATCCTATGACCCCAGCTGACTTCCTGCCCTTTGGGCAGGGGGCTGGACTCGATGATCTCCCGAGGTCCCTTCCAGCCCTAATGTCTATGA
>NW_017728914.1:35073602-35075035 GCF_001723895.1 Crocodylus porosus
ATCCTATGACCCCAGCTGACTTCCTGCCCTTTGGGCAGGGGGCTGGACTCGATGATCTCCCGAGGTCCCTTCCAGCCCTAATGTCTATGAAAAGCTATGAAATTAATACATTCTCATCATACAGGCCAGTAGCAATTAAGTCTTGCTAGTCCAGCCTTGCGCAGCCATAGTGTAGGTAATGCCTTCTTCATGGGGTATATCTGCAAAGGATGTGAATGCTGAACATGGTATGTGCTACCCTTCCGATTGTTTTTAACACTGAAATCTGTGAATTGCTGTTGTACGTGTAGCAGTGCTAATATTGCATGGCACCCTTGAAAGGATCTCAAGGCATCCTGGGACGCTGTGGCACCCTGCTTGAACAGCACTACTTTGCGTGCAAATATTGAGTACAATCCTGGCTCTGGAGGAAATCAAACATTCTCCCGTGTTGCAGTCTTTGCAACAGAAAAAACTATTCTATCACTTTTTGTACAGTCAAAACAATGAGTAAAACCGAAGAGGTAGCATTTTCCAAGGGGAGCCTCGAGTCTAGTGAGGTGGAGACTTCCTTGGCAGCCTTCCTGCATTCCCCGGGACTCCACGTGATTCTGCAGATATTTTCCAGGGCTGTTTAATTAAAAGATTTCTTCAACTTTGTATTTTAAGCTATTAGGAACGTCCTGAGCATTCCTGGAAGACCTTGGAAGCCCAGTGGCAAATTCCTTTCCAGCTAGATCTGTAACCCACAAAATAGTTGGCTAGAGCCATTAAGTGGGAGTGAAATTTATAGCGTTCTCCTCTTGCAGCAGTTTGGCATTTTGTGGACTGATGCTGCCGTTAAGTTGCTCTCTGGTATTTACGAGGGGGTTTTCCCCCCCCCCCCCCAAAGAAAGCAACCTGTGCATGCATCAAATACTTCAAGACATATATGGTTTGAACTAATTTTCTTAGGCATGAGGAAGCCATTACCTAGCTCATACCCTTTTCTAGTAAATGGAGTTGGACGCAGCAGGTGAAATCCGCTTGTCTTGACCTCTTATGAAGCCTCTGGAGAAAAGGCTCTTGTTGCGAGGGCTGAATGTGGAGCAAGCAGCTGGGCAGGGTACGTAGCCTAAACCATGCTTCATTTCTAAGAGCATCAGACTTTGCAAATGAGCGTCTTTGGGGAGAGGTGATCTGTCTTCTTAAACCAACTAAATGGTTGCAGGAGGAAAAGTTCTTTGTAAGCTTTCGGGCACAAGCGCCTTTCTTCAGGCATGGGGAGTCTTAGACCAACACAGCTACAATCAAAAAGACTTTGCAGAAGGGATCTTCTGATAGAATATATACACTGGACTTGCATTAACCAAACAGGGTCTGAAAAAGTTATTTGCTCAGGGAGATTAAACCTATTTCCCTGCTGAAGCCCATTAGAGTCCTTCAAAATTAAGCTTCTGTCTTTTTTTTTTTTT
>NW_017728914.1:35075046-35146179 GCF_001723895.1 Crocodylus porosus
TATACACTGGACTTGCATTAACCAAACAGGGTCTGAAAAAGTTATTTGCTCAGGGAGATTAAACCTATTTCCCTGCTGAAGCCCATTAGAGTCCTTCAAAATTAAGCTTCTGTCTTTTTTTTTTTTTAATTGTTAGCTCTTAAGGTTATGAAGAGACACTAGACTCATGCGTGGAAGGTTAAGTCAATGCAGCATTTGTCTTCCTGAGTTTGCAAATAACCTTCCTGATTCTGCTGCTCAGCACTTTGGTCCAGCGGCCAAAGAGGAGAAGTTAGCTCCCCTGTTGTGAGTTTGCACTGTGCTTCTCTTCTGGGTCCTATAGATACTTGTGGATCAGAGGAGAAATCTGGTCAACCACCATGGCAGGGAACCAGCACATCCATGCCAATGCATTTTAATAAACGCCAGGGCGGCCTGGTGGAGCAGTCAGCCACGTGGGGTGCCGCTATGAAAGTAAGGTCCTTGTTATACAACTGATGAGCTTTGCTGCATACTGTCCCTCTGAGTGTGGGCTAACGTAGGTTTTGGTCCGAGAAGAGAGGCCCATCACTTTATTATCTAACAGCTGCTGTAAACAAGTGCTTTGATCCATTTGAAACTGGTGAAAACTCTGCCTTTTTAGAAAAGTGGGTGTAATCACTCCTGAGTCGTGTTGTGATACGCGCTTGACCTCTCTTGCCACTCACTTTGATAGCATCTCTTTTATAAACAGGCTTCATTCGGAGAGGGAATTAAGTTCTTAGTCTGTTGGTATGCTTATTTTGCAGTGAGCATCTATCTGAGAGGTGCTGTCTGCAAAGCTGCGGAGAGTTTGGGCCACGGGGAAGAAATGCACTTCTCCAGACTCGCCTTGGCCCCCCAGTCTTGCACAGCAGCTTGTGACAGCTATTTTCCTCTGTTCTAAGCCCCTGGAGAAAGTGGGCAGGTGAAGGGGAGGTTGAAGCAGTTTCATGCTTTGTTATGGCTGCAGTAAAAAAGAATTGGAAAAAAATAATTACATGTTTCTTGAAGGTGTACTGCTTCTAGTAGGCTTTTATTCTTCCTGTTTCCCACCCCACAGCAGAAGGCTGTGAGAAAGCAGGACTCGGCTGGTGACCCAGCATAGTCGGGTGCTGAAACCCTGCACCTAGATTTGATTCAAGTCCCGTATATTTATTTGCAACCTTCAAGTGCAATCTATATTATGATCTGGCAAGATCCTCCTTATTGTTACACAGATGTTAGGAGCTGACCCACAGGTACATCTCTCAACTCTGAGGTTTCAGACTTTTTTTTTTTTTTAATTTTGAGATCGATACTCTAGGACCCAGTACAGGATCTGACCCTGAATCCACCTGCCACGATTGCAAATGTAGTTTGGGGTGTTCCAAAGCTGTATGGCCAATATGACCCAAATTCCCGGGTCATTTTGGCTGAGTGAAGGAAAAAACCTCATTGGGTCTAGATCAGTGATTCTCAGCCGGTGTGATTCGGCACCTGTGTGTCTTGAGATCCTTTTGTGGGGTGTCCTGGTTAGCATGGCTAGGCGTGCAAACACGATTCAAAATAAAGCCGACAATTTCGCATAAGGATCCGCAGCATTAAAACAATTCTGCCCTTTGCAACAGAAAAATCGCTGTCTTATTTTTCCATAATCAAAAAACGAATCAAAACTAAGAGCTAACATTTTCCAAGGGGTGCCATGAGCCTGGAAACGTTGAGAACCACTGGTCTAGATTAACTAAAGTGCTGGTAGTCTGCTGTTCTCCTGAGCTCATCAGTCCCTGCTCCAGTAGGTACGTTGATTTACACTGGGACGACTGGACTGCCCTGTAACCTGGAGTTGAGGTGCTGATCTGGAGTCGCAACAGGGATCTAGCGCTTTGCTGTTTGAGGTGCAACAGCACGGTTTGTCTGGCGCAGTAAAACCTGACCGTTTCAACTTGGTTCCAGCCGAACCGGCAGAGCAATTATTTGTCTGACCCTCGCACACCCACGTCCGACCAAGCAGTCGGCATGGGAGGCCAGGTTGGGGAGGCACCTGTGCTGCGCATAGCATTTTTGCAAACCTCTGAGTCTTTTGGCTCCTTGCCGGAGGGAGCGTGAATGCTGGTGGAATACACGATCCACGTTAGCAGGGCTTATGGGAGCTACAAATTATCAGAAAAAAGGCCAAGACGTCCAATTAGCAGAATCGAATTCGTGGGACTTTAAAAATTAATGATAAGTTACCTTAAAAAATATAGATCACTTGAGACTCAACTAAAATCAGGCATATGGTTTTGATTTTTTTTTTTTTCCACACCCCCTTCAAACCCTGGCATAGCACTAGGGCAAGACAAATTGATTTTCCTTTTGTACTGTAACCAGCCACAGATGTTTTAGGCATTATCACTTGTAAATGGGCTTTGACAAATGTCTCCTGGAAGCCGACAGCTCTGTAAATGTTACATTCGGTATATTTCTGATGAAAACTAGGCTTTTTGCACCAGGCTGCTAGTTCCAGGGGAACCCAAGAACCCTTCACCAAGACTTTTTGCTCAAAGGATCCTTCCGTGGCCCTGGAGGAGACGGGCTTTGCTCTCTGGGGACAGCAGAGTTTGGGGACAGCTGTTGCTACATACCTCTTGCCTGTAAATTAAAGTTACTGTGCCTCTGCTTACAATGTCTGAGATGACTGATTTTTGTGTGGAAGGTGCTGATGATCTGTGAGTGTTTCAGGCTGTAGGATGACCCAAACCCTGACCTGAACTTCCTAGCAAACTTTAGCAAATCTGCTAACTTTTCTCAGCACAGAAGTAATAAGGCATTTTGAATTTGTCTTCTGGAAAGCAAGCTTTCCATGCTGGGAATAATGAGAACCAAGTTCTTTTGTTGCAGAACCGTTTACACGGCTTGAATTGTTGCATTCAGATTCAAAGTGAAGCATGGTTCATAATTGATGCATCTGATTTTATCTACATGCTGCAGAACAGTTGGCAGTGGAGGAAGGGACCAGGAAAAGAAGATGAATGAGTATTTATCAGTAAAGCAGGTACTTTATCCGTGCACATTAGGTCAGGACCTGGGGGTGACAGGGGACAATAAACTGGATATAAGTCCACAGCATGCCCTGGTTGCCAAGAAGGCTAATGGCATCCTGGGCTGCATTGGTAGGAGCCTTGTCAGCAGATCGAGGGAAGTGATTTATTCCCTTTTATTCTGCACTGGTGAGCCCACACCTGGGGTACTGTGTCCAGTTTTGGGCCCCCTACTATAGAAAGGATGTGGACAAGTTGGAGAGAGTCTGGCGGAGGGGAACGAAAATGTTTCAGGGGCTGAGGCACAGGACTGGTAAGGAGAGGCTGAGGGAACTGGGCTGATTGAGTCTGCAGAAGAGAAGACTGAGGGGGGATGTGATAGGAGCCTTCAGTTACCTGGGATTGGACTCCATGACTTTGAGATCCCTTCCAACCCTTATTTTCTATGATTCTGTGATCTAGCAGTGCACAAATTTGCTCCAATGCAAGGTACCTGGTGGGCATTGGCATGCTCCTTGCCTGTACCCCAAGACCTCAAGGCCTTGATCCCCTCGAGCATCAGCCAGCTTGCTTTCCTCCACATCCCCGGAGTCTGTCTGGCGCTGGGGAACAAGTACAAAAAGTGGGGTAGAGACAGCAAGAATCAATGGGCATCAACAGGAGCCTGGACCTGACTGCTGTCCCAAAGGACCAGGGCTTGTGCCCTCTGGCAGGGAGGTGCATCAAACCAAATGCCAGTCTAATGATTTGGATTTTGCAACTTCACCTCGGTGTTTAAAATGGCTTAGAAATAATCCTTCCAGCAAATCTCTTCATGCCTGGAGACAGCAAGGGTTTGTTTCTGCACACTGATTTTTCTTTCTTTCTCTTATTTTTCTGAGCATTGATGTTCTACTGATTGTTAGTTTGCATCAACAGGAAGTAGCATCTTCTGCTCCTAGACAAGTCAGAAGACTCTGCTTGATTACATTTTCTTCTTCTGGCACTCGTGAAAGCCCTCGTTTAGCTGCAACCAATGTAAAGCTTCCAGTCAAAGGCTGGTTTGATGCTTTCCAGGTGTACACCTGTCTATTCGTGGCAGTTCAGTTTTCCAGCGTGGTGGGTTGCTTCAGCAAAGTTAGCGCTGAGGTGCATGCTTTGGGCTGGACATCCTGCCATGTCCCTAAGAGCATAACAGAAAAGGGCTTGAGTAACCTAAGGAATTGTAAGTTAAAGGATACCATTTGGGGTTTTGTTTTTTTTTCCCCCAGCGGCTGTTTCTTATGGGACAAGCCCACCTGCGCTATCCGTGTTCTGCTTTGGTCCACATGCTTTTGTTCTGGACATGCTCGTGTCCACATTGGTCTCTGTAGCGAAACGAATGGCATGGAGAACAAGTGGCAAGCCCGGCTGTCGCTTCTCACTGCTACATGAAGGCTTTGAATGTGTTTAGCAGAGTTGATGGATAACGGAGAGATGACGAGCATTGCTAGTCAGGAACATTAGGGAGGCGGCTGTTGATTTTCCGTCCTCCTCCTCTCCCTCGTGACACAGTGCTTGTTTAAGATCAGGACACGTGGTAAGGAGTACCTTTACTAGAGAGCCAAGCTGACATGTTTGAGAGTGGACAGGAGCTTGCACATCTTGAGTAGTTTTACCTGATGCACCCACCCAGGCTCTGACTGTGGGCTCCATTTCTGAGCCCAAAGAGGTCATGCCAGCACATGCATGAACCTTGGGACATCTGTCCAGGCCCTTACCCAGGTCTACACCTCCCGTCCTTTAGCACACAGGATTTCACAGCAACATCAGTTCTCAGTTTGCTGTAGTTGCTTAATTGCTCTCTTCAGGAACGCAAAGAACCCCTGTCTTCCCTTATGTCCATTCTCTTTGTACTGAACAGCGAGCCTGCAACAACCCATGCACTCAGCTCTTGGCTTGGTGGGGAGAATTGCTGCGGCAGTTCATAAGTACTGTGTTGAAAAGAAATCCTTTAAATAATCTTAATGTAATAAATAAATAAATAAATAAATAAAAAGCGGCATCGAATCGGCTGCTGTGAACAGCTTGCTATTAATTTGTCATTTATTGGGATGCAACAACTTCAAAATATTCTGCTACAGTTGGGCTCCAATTTGAAAAAGCATTTTAGGCCCAAGCCTGTTCACAGGGAGTTTTACACTAATGCAGATATCGCGGCAGGAGTGGAGATCTTAGGAAAACATTATGCAACTTCTGTGCTGATCTCCTACTCTTTCCTGGGTAGCAAATCTTGGGTTCTGCAATTAAAACAGTGGATGTCACCAATAGGAGTATTGACATGTGGTAGGGAACAAACTACAAGGTAGAAAATCTATTATGTAAATATGCTTCATTATAAGGAGGTACAAGCAAGAACATTGGCCAGTTAGAAATTTTACCCCCACCCCCAGCTGTCATTTTTGCCTCTAGAATAAGATACCAGTTTGCAAAAGTTTGGGTTTTCTTCCCGTAGTGACCAGAAGCTTCCGAGGATGCCTGCCTTAACATAGCACAAATACAAATGCTTCATGCATTGCTAAGAGCATCTGAACATGTGCTTTGCAAAACTTTCCACAAAGCACCTGCTAGCCTTCACAAGGAAGACCGAAGTGGATATTTAATGTTATGCTCTTCTGCAGTAGAATTAGGATTTAAGTGAAGCTGAATATCATTTATATGTTGCTTAAAAACCCCTGTTGAGAGGATGTGCCTCTTCGACGCTCAATATTTGCTGTGTAAGGACAAGTAGTAGTTAGGGGATTTGTTAGAAAACATTTAAAAACAAAGATAAAGTTAGAAGCATAAACATTTCTTGCCTTTGTAGAAAGGATTAGAAGATTGATTTACATCAGCTACTTCTAGATCCTGAGCAGCGGGGTGAATTTTGGCTTATTTCTTCTACTCGGCAACAGAAAAGCAATCTCTGATCCTTCCTCTAGCTGAGTCGAGCAGAAAAAGAAGTTGACTTTTGTTTTAAATACTGGGTTTTGGGTAGTTTCCTGTCCCTCTGGCTTAAATGGGATATCTTGGCTTGTCTAAAGTAATTTATTTCTCTTGAGTTATGGGCTTTCCTATGTACAAAAGACACTTCGTGCTCTTCCCTTCATGGATGAAATGTTTTAGCTTCCTATAATTAGAGCCACTGTATAAATTATTCCAGACACTGGTAAAATGCTTCTGGCTGTGGACGGAGGATTAAGCAATGAAGGCTTTAACCCCGTGCGTGTTGCCACTTTAGCATGCAGTGGTCTTTCTGAAGCTTGCAAAGAAGATTATTCAAATGGAGCATGCGGCTTCTGTGGAGCTCCTGTTATTTAATTGAGCTCATCTCCAGTTGGGTCTCCACTGAAAACAGGGCAGCAAGTCCCCGCCACCAAAGTGAGTGCCTCTTTAAAAAGTTTTTTGGGGTAGTTTGCATCAACCCCCATAATCAACCAGACTCATTAGAAACTTTTAAATCTGAATTGAATTAAGCAGTTCCGCGTGCTGCATTTCTCACCTGAAGACTTATTGATTTCTTTCAAGTTGGCAGTGAGGTTTTTCTTTAGTTTAAAGTAAGCATCTTTTCTGTTTTAAGAAGTCGATGGTTTTCAACCTTTCAGTTTGATGAATCTAAAAGTTAATGAAAATTGATGAGTATTGTTGTAGTAAGGAGACTGCAGGGAGGCTTGAGGGTCCACATTGGCTTTGTATAGTTGCAGGGGGAAACTGGTAAGTATGAGGTCTATGATAGCTTCATATATTCTCTTACTTGACTGAAAAGCTGCCTGAAGTCGGATGCATTCGAGCTGCATTCACCCCACTGGCTGGGATACTCGGTTTCCAGTTCAATAATTCCTTCGATATTAATCCCACTATGGGCAAAGTATTAAACTTGCCAGTGATGCATCTTCGATGGCTCTCAAAATGGGGGCCCCTGGAGTCTGCAGTGTAAATTAGCACTGGTGCCATGCCTGTAGCATGGGCCAAGGGACCAAGCTGGGGTAGAAAGTTGGCTGTCCTTTTCCCCCACCCCCCCCTACATAGCTATTGGCCATTTATTGATTACAATGGATGTGAGAGCCATGCTGCAACACCTGCTGATTCCCTGGTTGAACCCCGCTCCTGGGATTATTGACATGTCCAACCGCTGTAATGGATAGTGTGCCAGTGCTGCAGCCCCAGGTCTTGGGAGAGTGCACTTTCCTTGTCTCGGTACTAAACGCATTTCTGCGGCACCATAAATGTATTTTCTAATCGCTGAGCATCACTTAAAGCAGTAAAGCACCAAGACGCTTTGCCTTATTGCATGAGACTGGTTTGAAGAGAGCGTCTCCGAAATAAGTTGGGCCAACTCGCGCAGCACAGCAAGACCCTGAAGGAGGAGGCATTGCAAAAATAGGTCTGGATCAAGGTATAAGAGAAATAAAAGCCTTGTCAGGAGGAGAGGTACTTCATTGCTCTGTGCGTGTTTGTAAAAAAGGACATTCCCGTACTCTGGCAAGACTTCATAGGCTGACAGCTTGCTGTGCAGCACAGAGGCTAATTTTTTGCTATTCAGGCTAGCTATGAATTATGGAGCGATGTGAATCTGGCTTCGCAACGTGCGTCTCTAATAACTCAAGTTCAAATAGGCTTTTGCTGCCCTTTCCTAGCACGGGGAAGCTAGGCGTATTTGGGATTCTGTCTCCCTTCTCCGAAAGTAAATGGTAACTTGTCTTCCTGCTGCGTTTTCATTGCATGCTTCCACGGCAAATGATTGCTTAAATGCGCCGAGTTGAAGAACGACACAAAACACCCCCCGCCCTCTTCCCCCCCAAAAAACCCTGTGCCAAGTTGTTGCTCTGCAAACCCTCGCCTCCCATCTGCCAGTCGGGAGTTTTGAGTGGTTCCTGCTGTGGCCTTGGCTTGTGCCAAACTACCAGCAAGTCGGCACGTATTTGTCTGGATCTGGTTTTGAGAGCGACTGAAGCTGCTTATAGGAAATTAAAGCAGTGTCCCATCTCATCAACAGCACATGCAGGGTGAGCGCGCTGTGTAGTAGGTATTGGAGCTCCAGAATAGGATATTGCACCAGTTTTCTACTAGTAGTTACTCTGTGCTCGCTGTCTTGACCTTCCCAAGAACATCTGAAGTTTGCCTAACTCGACTTCCTCATGCTGGAGTCCTGCGTTCTTTTTTTTCCTCTGAGAAATACCATGCAGAGGGTATTTCTACCATGGTTATTATTGCTGAAATGTCACAACGCACACAGTTATTACAGCAATACAAATGCCACTTGAAGGTTTTGCTGTGGCCAAATTGGATGTGAATTAGGAGTACCCAGCTCTGTGCTCCGCAAAAGCTGAAAATTCATTCCAGTGCTCCTTAATTTAAAAACTATTGCAGTTTGCATGTCATTGTAGATGGATGTTGTGTACTTCCTGTCTTGTCTTGTCTCATCTTGGTGGGGGAACAGGTGTTGCTACAAACTAAAAGCCATTGAAACACTTGTCGCAAAGGATGGTTGTCAGGCCGCCGAAAGAAACCTTTATAGGTAGGTTGGTCCCTTACAAGGAGATGTGTTTACAGAGCATGAAATTAAGATTTTGTATAGAGGCAAATTGCTTACAATAGTGGCTTTAGTAGTAGATTTGGCGCTTGAGTGATTATTAGTAGGATCAGATGGAGTACGTAACGAAGCAATTAGTGACGTCCACCATCACAGCAAAGTCGGTCAGAACTTCTTAGCTGGTCACTTTTAGCTGAAAGGTTGCATTGCAAGATGCTTTAATGTTTGTACCACAGAGCTGTCTTCGACAACAGCCAGGGTGGTATTTTGAGGTTTTACCTGCATCCATAAATCAGAGCAGAGAAACATAATCCTGGGCGCGCGTGTTGCAGGAATGCAAAAATGGTGAACAGCTTGCTTAGCACTCTAATATCTTTCAGATGTTTTAGAGAAATCTCAGACCATGCATCTGTGAAATAAATGCTTAGGTGTCTTTGTAAAACCAGAAGTGATTTTTCTGAGTGTATAAACCTTTCCGTGGATGAAAAGATTGCTCAAAGCAGTGGCTGCAGCCTGAATGGAGCTAGCTATTATAGGGTGAGCTCCTGCTTCACCTCAAATTATTATTCTTTTGCCCTTAGGACTTGAGGTTTCCCTGGAGCAGTGAAGAACAGCTCTTTCCAGGACAGATATTGGATAAGCAAAGAGCAATTTGGTAGACTGACTATGTGGACCAAAGATTGATCTTTGAATTCCTGTGGTACTAAGATCTGGTTGTTATCATTTTTTAATATTAACGGCATATCTTAGCTCCAGTTTGCTCAGACTGGAACGGCTGAAGGTGACATTTCAAATGTCTGATTAAAAAAAAGAAATGTTTTTAAAGCTGGAATTTACATCCTGAAAGTTCATCCTCTCTAAAGTAATTGCCTGCTGCACAGAAGTTACCAGCTGAAATGATCTCAAAGGGCCTGGTGCAAGTATGGTAGGCAAACAGGGGATTGTGGTCATCCCGTTGGCAGGAGGGCTGCCTTGGTCCTTAATATGCTGTCTGTGGAAGGTGTGGGATTTGCATTGCTGGAGAATAAAGCCTGGGAGGATAGCATGGACCCCAGGAGTGGAAGAATCTCAACCTTGCTCTGCTTGGCTTTGATGAAAGAAACTTTGGGGACTTTTTTTACCTCTGTCTTCAAATAAAGCAGAGGAAAGAGCTGTGCCTTCAAAATAAAGCCGGGTGGCTTGATAAGGGTGCATGCAGTGTCCATGCAGGATAAAGCCCCAAAACCTTGGTGTTGGGAACATACACGCAAGCGTCCCCACATCCTCCACCTCACTCCCTTCCTGTCCAGGACTGCTCAGACTCCAAGTCCAGATGCTGCAAAAGCCACTTCCACGGGAGAGCAAGAGTGGATACTTGCTCTGGAGAGGTAAGGGACTGTTTGGATTGCAATGTGCTCTTCTTTGGGACACGACTTCACCACCTCTGTGATGCCTTGCCTGTTCCCTACCAGCTTCTGACAACGGGGCAACATCCTGGGCTCTCCATCCTGGATCTACCCATTAGTGCACACTCCAAGCAAGGCACATGCATCGCCTCATTTCTGAATCGGGGAATGAGTGGACAGGGCATTGCTCACAGACACAACACTATGGAAACGTAGACCAGGCTTTGCCAGTGGGAGGGGTTGCTGTTCTCAACTATCCCTAACTATTATTTAAATCCCTTAAGGAGCTTTGCCTTCATCTCCTGTTTTTAATAATAAAGAGCAGCCTTTAGCTTTGCCCTTATCCTGAGGTCTCTTCAGCTCTGAGCCACATCAGCTTCGTGCTTTGTGGTTGTGTTTTGTACGGAGCCTAGTTGATCTCATGGTACTTCCCCAGAACCATTTAATAGCGCAAAGACCAAAATCATGGCACGGGATGGGTGTTTTGTTTTGTTTTTTGCACACAGGGCACTGCTTTTTGAGGTCTTGCTTTAACTCCTTTGAATAATAGAGCCCATAATTATGGCTGGTCATCTCAGGAGGAAATTGCAGCTGGCCCTGGACCTAACACTGCTTACTAGACACCACTCCGAACCTGTCGCCCGCACAGCAGTGTCCTCTGGTCCCCAGCTCTTCCCTCGCTTCGCAGCATGCAGCAGGACTCTTCTGTTTGCTGCCTGCCAAAGGAGCATTCGGATAGACGAGCAGAGCAAGAGTACATTTGAGGAACGGAGAAGGTAAATAGGGGATTGTAGACCGTGCAGTAAAACTACATGTTCAAGTAACCTAGGCAACGGCAGGAAGTCTGATTCTGAGTGGAGCATGATTGATCTGCACACTGGCTGTCACTGGGTGCTGCATATTGTTCGAGCAACGATCGTCTTCAAGTAACTTCTGGGGGAGAAGAGGTGATGCCGAGTATTTTTTTTGGTTTGCTGATACCGGCAAACATGATACTTTTTTGCAGGAAGTGAAGCCTGGGATTATATCTGTCAAGTGGAGAATTTGCATGACAACACTTGCAATGACCGTTACCAAAAAACAGGAAAACCTCCATTATCTTGCACGTCGCGGTCTGTGCATTGCAAAGCCCTGCAACCGGTAACTTGCTGAGACGGGGCCAGGAGCATGAAGTGGGAAGCAAAGACGGTAGCCCTCGAGCAGTCGCAGTATACACATGAAGTGCTTTGAATTGGGAGTAGAGCGAGGTTGTGGGATCTGCATCACGAGAGGCTTTCAAGAGCAGGTTAGACCAACACCTGTCAGTAAGAGTTACAGTCAATACTGCCTTGAGGCAAAAAGGCTAGAAAATCTCTCTGTCCCTTCTAGCTTTTTCTGTGATTTTGGTTCAGACCAGAGGCTTTGGAAAAAAAACACTGCTATACTTGAACCTTTCCCTATGTCTTTCAAACAGTTCATTTTGGGAGAGGGGGAGGAACACAAGAGATGGATGAAATAAAATGAGCAAGGTGATAACTTTACATGGCGTGAAATGGGAGAGGCATTGTGGTCTTTCTATTGTGATTTTCCATGGGCTACTGCTACTGTTGGTATGAGCTGAACGTAGCTTTCCAAGTCAGTTGCCGAACGTCACTTCTGAATGTTTTGAAAGAAAAGTCAAGGGGCTGTCCTCTCTATGGACTGGCATCCTCTGTGCGTCTTGACAAATCTTTGCTCCTCCTAAGGACGGTGGGTTTTTTTGGTAGTCTGCATTTTTTCATAAATGTCATGGATGTTAGGGCTGGAAGGGACCTCACAAGATCATTGGGTCCAGCCCCATTTCCAAATGGATCAAGTGGGGCTCGGCCATATTTCTGCTAGACATGGTCATTGCTTCTTCGGTGTTTTCTTGCAAAGTGTCTTCAAAACTGCTTGTGGCGCTCGTGCTGGTGTGCAGGATGCTGACCATTCCTCGCCAGATGTAATCAAGACCACTGCATCGATCATCAGGGTGCAAGATCACTGTTGGCAAGCTCTCACTGAAATGGCTTAGTCTGCCTCAAACCATGAAATGCACAATTTGCAACGCAGTCCTCTTCCTCATTGGGACTAGCCCAGTAGTGCCATTTGCAGACCAAATACAACACTTTGTACAAGTTGCACCAGGGTTCGTTTAGTTTTGTTTATTACCCCATGTGGGGTGGAGAGAAAAACCTAAATTCAGGATCTGCCATCTTTACCTGGGTCATTAGGTAGGTCTCTTCCCTCTGCAGTTCACTAGCAGTTAAAATATTATAGCTACTCTTTTCTCCCTCCTATGATCACTCCCGAATTTCCATCAACCAGTGTTGCAGCCTCCCTTGCTGTGTCTCAGGCCTTTACTCCTTGAAAGTAAAAATATTTGCTTGGTTCCTTGTGGAATCTGCTACGTTCTCATAGACCGATTTTGTTTAGACACTCTTGGGTTTTTAATTAGTCACCTTTGTAGCTGCATACAGATCATCATTTAACCTATTCATAGTGCTCAGTTTAGTTTCCCTGAGTACTCCCTGAATATATATTGAACTCCTGCAAACTGTTGTGTTTAGAACACAAGGGGCGTTCTCATTGCAGCATCCTTTAATGAAATGTCAATAGGTATGATACTTGGCTAGCATTCAGGATGCTTTGAAGCACCGTTCAGCGTTGGATTGGTTTAAAACTCTCATCATTCGATCAGGCGTTTCCTAGTTCAAATACAGGGAGCTTTGTACAAACGATGTAATTACCGGTCTTACGCCTTCTGCACCTCTATTAAATCTTAATGCAGATTTTGCTGCACGTGCAGAAATACTTCTCTAATCCTGAGATTTAACCCCAAAAGTCAGTTTTTCAAAGCATGCTGTGCCGTGTTGTACCGCTTCTATCAGGAATTGCTTGCCCCTTCTTACAGATAAACGAAGCACAGACATATGCCAGCTTCTGACGGACAGCTGCTGTTCAAGGAGAGTTGAATGTTGAATTCCTCACAAACTGATCAGCAAGGCGGTTTGATCTTTTGTTTCCGTGAGCAATAAGGCATGTTCTGGTTTTATAAAATACAGCGTGAGAATAGCTGTAAGTGCTGGGAGAAAACTCGAGAGTACCTTTTCAGGGATTCATAACTGGTTTCAATTGCAGATCTGGGAAGAAATCAAGCACGGGTCACCAGACAAAATACGACAGAAAAGCAAAGCTTTGGGGGGAAGCTAGATGAAAGCGCTCTCCATCAGTTGACAGGTCCTAGAGATTATACAGAGCTTTTCAAAATCCGTCAAGAAAATGAAGCAAAAAGGTGTAGAAAAAGAATCCTCATCTTCTGAACGGCAATTTAGAAAATGACTCTTTCGTTCTGCAAGGTTTTTAAACCTTGTATGATCATTGTCACCGGGTAAGATCACCTTCCAGGAGTGCATTACGCAGCATGACTAACACGGCCAACTTGCTCTCTGATCTCGGCGGGGGGGAGCGCGTGCAGAAGAGTGCCTTTGGTTTGGGATTTTGTACCTAACATGTCGCTGTACGTTGGCTAGAGGGCCAAGCGGAAGAAATGAGTTTTACACATCATGCAGAAAAAGATGGCGAGATTTGCAGTGCTCCTTAATTCCTGTGGGAGCTCGTTCTGCGCTCTTGGGCCAGTCTCCAAGAAAGCTCTGCTTCCTGGAGAGAAGCAGATTTGCATAGATTATTTGGAGGGACATGAGATGCTGTAGTGCATGGGGAAGTGATGATGGAAAGCTGCATCCGAATTACGCAGGGACACATTAAAGCAATGAGTTACATGCATCCTGCTCAAATGAAAACCACGAAATAGGCCAGCTGGGGTTTTAGTAAGTAAAAAGTTGGTCCAGGGCTACAGTGGTAATGCACATATAGACAACTGTGCTGCCACTGGATGTGCCAAAACCCAGGGAAGTGTTCAGCTGCATAGAGCTGTGCACCAACTTATATTGGGGAAAAAGCATCGTACGCTTGGGGGGCTGGAGCGACGTAGTCAACCAGTGAGTGTAGACAAGAAAATACTTCAGTAATGGTTCTTAAGAGAGCAAATGAAGAATAAACTTAGAGTCAAGGTGAGAGAGCGTATGGCATAGTGCTACATTTGATGCCCGATGACTCTTGCTTCTTAAGATATGAATCGGAGGAGTATACAGGTTTGCATTGTCTCTCAATGCTCGAATGGTTAAAATGTTGAGCAGAAGGACCATATTTAATGTAGCTTCTATATTTTTGATGAGCTGAAGGATAAGGCTTCAAAAATTAACCTCTCCCCTCCGTCCCTTATCTACTTGAACAGCACTTGAATAACAGGGCAGGGTTTTAGTAGTGCTCTCTCTCTCTCTGATAGTACACTACCTCTGCCTTGGACAACCTTGACTCCACGCCGTGTGGCTTTTCAAGTCCAAGGCAAAACCCTTTAGGCCGGGGTGCGGTTTGCAAGCTGATTTGAAGATGTCATGTTTTGTTACATGCCATGGATCACTTGACAGCAAAAACTGGGAGATAGGCTCTCTATCGTGGGAGGTGGGACAGGAGTAAAAAGATAAGTTAGAGAAACTTAAAAATTTGTCCAACACCTAGCAATGAAAGCATAGATGTTCCAGAAAGCCACCCCCACACCCCACGTGCAAAGGGTCAAAATGGGTTCTTCTGCCCCTAACTTCTTGTTTAAAAAGGCTGAGTAACTCCTTGGTCATTCTAGCAAACGGGCGCACGTTTCTAAAAATCCTTAAGGGCCTTTCTGGAGGGTTGATCCACATCTCACAGCTGTCTGGAGCTTGAATTTGTGGTGTAAGCAAAGAATAGGCATGTTGCCCATCAGGACTCCCTGTACAATTTGAGAATGCCATCTCTGCACCTTCTGCATGCTGCTGACTGCAGATACAGCACCCTTGTGTGACGATGGCCCCAAGGGCTGATCTACCAGCACCAAATCGTTCGCTATTGAGTGCTTGCAGTTATGTGCGACTAGCTTCCCCATGGCTGTGACAGCATGCTTCTCCGATTTTCTCCGTGCCCTGGCTTGGTATTCTGCTGCTGCACATCCTGGGTGAGTCCTTGTACGAGCTTCTAGGAGCATGGCCACCATTATCCAGATGCTCTGTTGCCATTACTAGTCAGCGCATTACCAAGTCATGGTGCTGTCCCACCAGTTGTGGCTTAGGAAACTGAGCTCAGAAACAGCATCCGTATAGGTAAAGCTTCTCCAAATAAAGGCACTGCAGAAATAAATGCTTGGGTTTTTGTTTTGTTTTCTTTTCTTGCCCTTCCTTCCACTTTGCTGGAGTATCCAAACCTATTCAGCTGCCAAGGCTGAGTGCATTGGTATCATTCATAGGGTCATAGCCTCATTGCATGTCTTCCCTGGTGCCTGACAGCTGTTCCAACACAGCTTTAGCCAAACACATGAATGTGGGAGCTTGCTGGACTCTCGACGCAGTGTGAGAACTGTTGGAGCACTGAGTTTCACCGTCAGACCACCGCACCGTGGAATAACTACCCCAGATTTGAAGTGCTTTTTTTGAAAAAATGCTGAATTGCATGACTGCAACAGTTGACCCAGAAAACTACCTGAAGCCAGCATAACCAAGCAGGGTTGGGAGCACTTTGCTTCAGCAGTTGCATTGCACGTACGGTGAGCAAACTGGTCTGATGCAACCTTCCTGTGCAAGCCCTAAGGTAGTACCCCTTTCTTGACTACTTCCCCCCCTCCCCCAAGAGTTCAGACTGTAACTCGCTCAGAAATGAAGCACCCTTCCTTCCCACCTTTCAGGACTGAGCTTTTGTCTACAGCTGAAGAGAGAATCCAACCTGCCATAGCTATATATTTTTTTAAAGGTTTAAAATAGTAGACAAGATTGGTTCAAGAGCTCAACCTTTACTTAGGCCTTCTTAACTAAAGCTTTCCTGTGCTTTGTAACTCATGGTTATAACCTACTAATCTACTTAAAATGTAAGCATATCGCTGTGGCTGTATGTCAAGACTCAACTTTTCTTTTTTTGCAAAAGTGGATGGAATTATTCCACCCCTTTCTGGTTGTTTTGGAAAAAGCCGAATAGCTAGCACCACCTGTTTGGTCCCAAGACTTAGAATACAGTTTGGCAGGGAAACGTGGTTGTGCATGAGATGCGCATTAAAACCGGACCTCCCAACACCAGGTCCCCGCACACCGCTGCTCTCTCTGTTGACTCGACCAGATTCCGGCCCAAGCAAATGTTTAAACAGGTTTTGAAAACCGTGTGGCATTGTAATTAGAGTATGTACTTCAACAAATCTTCCTCCCCCCTTACAGAAAACAGTTGGCTTACATCTCCATCCGCTCTTCTTTTATTCGGGCTGGAGCCAGGCACACTAAATAGTGATTAAACAAAAGATTAAAATTCCATTTTTGCGTGCATTTGGCCGTTTGAATGCTAATCGATTCCTTCGGCGGAGAATGTTAAGTAAAAGTGCGGTAGACAACAGAAGAGGCTATTTACAGCAATCTGTCTAAATCCATTTTCAGTGTATCGCTTAATATGCCTTTCGACTTTAATTCATTTTCAGTAAAAATGAATTATGGAAGCAGGGGAAGGAGATTAGTTTAAGACATCGCTAGAGAAATAATCACTTCTTAGTGGTAAACAACTTGAAGTTTTCAAGGCAAGGAAAATATGCCTGAGCTCAAGCAGAAGGCATGGGCTGGCTTGTAGGATTTACTAAGTGGAATTCCACAACCTGGGTGTATCTGAGACTCGACTCGATCGTAACAGTCCCCATTTGCCTTCACATTTGCACAGCTTTGCATTTCTCCATGCATCATTGTACCTATGCCCAGGCATTGTTTTTTTCAGGACAAAGCCCTCTCTATCTGTAAACGCTTCTCCGTTCTGTAGTTGCAGTTGTCAGCAAGCAGACTTTTGTGCTTAGGTAAGGTGAAGAGTTTTGATTTAAAAACAAGACTGAAAAAAAAGATATTGTTGTTCTAATTCTGTTGGGCAAAAACGAGTCATGTCTGTTGATGTGGTGGGAAAGTGCACAACCTGCGTTAGAACTGGGGAACTTTAAAGTCACGTTTAAGAATGAGGCTTATACCCTCGGAGGCATTTTTTTTAAGTTAAAGCTCAACTTGGTCCCAGAGACTTGTCTGGTGTTACAGCGTGTTTCGATGCGACAGTCCAGAATTTCCTCTTATGGGGTGCCATCAAATTATTTAATTTACATAATGAAAATAAATCTCATGCAGCCTCCCTGAAGGGTGCCGTTAAAAGTTGCAGTCTGTCTTTAGTTGCATTGAGGTTTTCGGCTCTCAAATTACAAAATACCATACATGTCACCAATGGTCCCCATAGCCAGATGAAAAGGATGGTGTGTGTATTTGTAATAATCCCAGGCCCTTTTTGGTCCACGGCTTCAAATCTGTGCTCTTCTGCCATGCTGGCGTGAGTGACGTCTCATAATCATGGAGTTCTCACGGGTGAGTTCTCACCCTTGTATAGTTAAGTATGCATATATTTTAAATATGCCCAACATATTATATATTTGAAATATGAAATGCAAAACTCTAGACCTCTTGGTTCAGAGATGATACCTTTTAGGCAATCTAAGAAATCACCAAAAAAATACATCTTTTTCTGCAAGTTTTCGGGCACACACCACCTTCCTTGGGCTCAAAGGTTAAAAATGCTATATGTTAAATCCCTTTGAATCCCAAAGTTCACAAAGCAGTGCAGTACACCACAAAAGTGCCTGTGTCACCTGTAAACTTGACTTGAGGTCTTCTGCAGTTGGTATCACAAGCCTAAAATACTTTCAGGCTATGAATACAGTTACTCATCGCTTAACGTCGTAGTTACCTTCTTGAAAAATGCAACTTTAAGGGAAATGATGTTAAGTCAGTCCAGTTACGTTGCAGTAGTTACCTACAAGCAGGCGGCAGCCAAACAGTGTTAAAACCAAATCGTGTGCGACTTTAAACGATTATGTTCTGTAATAGATCCGTAACGTAATAGCGAAACAACGTTAACCGGGACGACGTTTCATAATTAGTGGGGTCAGAAGGGACCTGAGCAGATCATCAAGTCTGACCCCCTGCCGTGGCAGGAAAGAGTACTGTGGTCAAACGACCCCAGCAAGGTGTTCATCCAGCCTCCTCTTAAAAGATCCTCAGGGCAGGAGCTGGCACCACTTCTCTTGGAAGTCGGTTCCAGATCCTAGCTGCCCTGACCGTGAAGTTGCGCCTCCTGATGTCTAGTCTGAATCTCCCCTCTGCCAGCTTGTGACTGTTATTCCTGGTCACTCCTGGCCGTGCTCGGGGGAACAGGGACTCCCCCAGTGCCTGCTGGTCCCCCTGACTAGTTTGTAACAGGCCACTAGATCCCCCTTGGCCTTCTCTTGTGGAGGCTGAACAGGTTCAGGTCCCGTCGCCTCTCCTCGTAGGGCCTGCCCTGCTGCCCACGATCATGCAAGTGACCTCCTGGACCCTCTCCAGGCTGTCCACATCCCTCCTGAAGTGCGGTGCCCAGAACTGGACGCAGTCCTCCATCTGCGGCCTAACCAGTGCCGCATAGAGGGGGAGGATCACCTCCCTGGACCTGCTCAAGATGCATCTGTGGATGCAGGACAAGGTGCGGTTGACCTTCCTGACCGTGTCCCCAGACTGCCGGCCCATGTTCATCTTGGAGTCAATGATGACTCCAAGATCCCTTTCCGCCTCTGTACTGACGAGAAGGGGGTTCCCCAACCTGAACTGGTATGATGCCAGTTCACTCTGTGCACTCCTGGGTTCAGTGGAGGTCCTGCACTCTGGCCAAGAACCTACGTGAGCGGTCAGACCTGGCTGACTGCTCCTCCCAGCAGATGTCTGGAAAGTTCAGGTCACCCATGATGACCACGTCCTTTGACCTAACTACCTCCGTGAGCTGACTTAAGCATTTCTGGTCTAGCTCTTCCTCTTGGTTGGGGGTCTGTAGTAGACCCCCACCGTTAAGTCTCTTTCCCCTCAACTGCCTTGTATTCTAACCCCAAGCACTTCCGTGTGCCCCTCCTCTGATTCTTTTCTAATTGATGAGGATGTGTATTCCTCCTTAATGTAGAGCGCCACACCCCCGCCTTTCCTCCCTGTCCTGTCCCTCCTGTACAGCCTATAGCCCTTGATATTCACCGCCCAGTCATGCGTTGTGTCCCACCACATTTCAGTGAGTCCCACTATGTCTGGGTTGGAGTCAGCTACAGGAGGGTAAGTTCCTCCTGTTTGTTCCCCATACTACAAGCGTTTGTGTAGAGGCATGTAAGGCCTCCTATGGATGTGCGCACTGGCCCCCTAATCTCAGCATTGCCCTGGCCCCTGTTGCTTACCTACGTATATGTGTGCTTGTTGGTCTAGGCTGGGCTGTACTTCTGGGTGCTGCTTGGTTTGGCAGTTCAGGGCTTCCTCCACCCTCATCTTCCCCTTTCCCTGATGAGCCTAGTTTAAAGTCCGCTGGAGAAGATCCACCAACCTAGAAGAAAACACACGCTTACCTTTAGGGGAAAGGTGGAGCCCGTCCCATCTGAGCATGTCTCTCATCGTGATGTGCAAGTCGTTTTTGAGGAAGGCAAAGCCCGCCTCGAGACACCGCTCCCAAAGCCACCAGTTGGTCTGTGCGATGCACGTCGCATGCCGTCTTCCGCCTCTGCCGGCTGGTAGGACAGAGGAGAAACCCACCTGTGCACCCATCTCCTTCAGCACGCCCCCCAGAGCGTGGTAGTCCGCCATCAGCGTTGTCCAGGCACGTTGAGCGAGGAGTACCTATATTAAGGAAGCTGGGAAGTTTCCCTGAATCAGGCAGGCTATCTTAGGCTGATTTCTTGAGCTAGTGGAGGAGGAATTGTTTGTCTAGGACTAACATTGAGCAGCTATTCTTGTTGACGTTTGTGTGAATGACTCAGGTAGGTTTTTAAATAGCATTTTAATGGCAACCTCCAAAACCCCTTTTGAATGTTGGAAAACATTTGTCTTAAGTGGTGCAATTAAAGCAAATATTTCATAACGTTTATCTGAACCGAGTGAAATTTAATGGAGCATTCCTGGCTGGAATGGACTAGAATAATGTATGCATAACTGCTTGAGATCAAAGAGATCCAGAAACGCAGGATAATGCTGATGTGTCCGTCTTGTGCAATTAGCCTGTTCTGCGAGACTTGCGTTCGCTTTCATAAAAGAGTGAGTCTACCCAGAACATGCTAACATTTGCCCTTCGTCCATGTAATGTGTTCTCTTTTGTGCCCGCACACTCAAGTTTCTCTCAAGGCAGCGAGGCCCAAGAGAAGACGATGGGCATCAGTTGCAGGGGAAGGAATAGAGATAACAGCCACCTGATGCTGTCTCCTCCTTCCCCGTCTACTGTGAAATGGACTGCAAGCGAGATTCAGATGTCAGTGTGATTCTCGGACTAGATCTGAGTATGGGCTGTGGGGCTTAAATGCCTAAATTTTGCCGAAGAACTAGATTGTTCCCCAGAAGGTCCCTGCCTAGCTGGTGCTTAAGAAACTCATGGGGTTTTATTTATTTATTTATTTATCTATTTTACTTTGCGGAGCTCTGCCACCATGCAGAAACCATACAAGAAGTGAAGGAGAGCGTCAGGTTCATCCTGACTCGAGCAGTTTGTAGTGCTCGCTGCACTCCAAGGAGTGCTGATGGGCTTGTGTTGAAGGTCACTCAAAGGCAGCTACATTGCCTCATTTTCCAGGAGTCAGCATGCAACAGGGTTCAGTGGGCTGGGGGGAGAGGGGTGGTTTCAGGAACACAACCCAGCTCCCACCAGGCATCCCTTCGGGAGCCCGTACACCTGCTCAGGCTGCTGCATGCTCAGCATCGTGCTAGGCACAGGCCGCATTGTGCCAGGCTCCTGGCATCCAGCCCTCGACTCGTTTTGCAGAATGAGGATTTGAAGACGAGTGCGAGATTATGGGAAATTTCTAGAGCTGCTTCTCAGGCTTCCCTAATGAGTGCCAACTCGCAGCAAGCAGCAGAATGGATGAAGGAGCCCAGCAAATGGTGCTTCGGTTGGCCGAGGGAGCTCAGAAGGCCAGTCTTGATCTGCAGTTTCTTTTTGGCAAGTTGCTCAAGTGGAGTCCTTTTGCAAGCGTCTGCAGCTCTATGCACAACTCTCCTGGCAAGGACGCTGTCCTGTTTGCCTCCAGCTTTCCAGGACTTGGATTGGCCGGGGTATGTACTGGTAATGTAAAAGCTAGCGAGCAGAGCCGGCACTGTTTAACAGAAAGCAAAAAACACAGCAGTCCTGTAGCAGAACTGGGTTTTGCGAGTGAGAAAACTGCCTTATTTTGCCTTGGGCAGATTGAGTCATAATAGGTAGTGGTGGCATGCTCTCTGAAAGACTGGGAATAATTACAAATATGGCAGATGAGATGCATGGATTTCTTCATCATGGCAGGACAGAGCCTGGTGGTTTGTGTCACAAACTCATTCAGATTTTGGAGCCAAAAATAACTGGAGCTGCCTCTGCAGCAGCTTCATGCCATGAGAGTTGTTTTCTTCATCCTCCCTTGGCCTCTGCCACTGCTGAGCGGGATTTGTTCATGCAAAATGTAGATTTTACTTGCTAAGTCCATTAGAAAGGCCGAACTGTTGCTTAGATGCCCGAGCGACCATTGCCCAACATGTTCTGTTGTCGCCTTGAGGCGGCCGAGCTGGAAGGAAGCATCACATGCCGCCTCTGAAAGATGAATTCTGCATTTGACTTCCTGCACTCGCCTGCCCCCACCAAGGCCTTGATCTTGTTTAACTAAGTGACTCTGTCTTGCTTTCGGCTGTTGCTTGCAGATCCTCCAGATTGCCGCATGGTGTCATGTACTGAGTTCAGCCAGCGATCAGTCACAGTGGAGGGACTAATTTTGCTTGCACTTTCCTAGGGTGGCTGGTCCTTGGGGTTCTGCTGCATTCAAAGCTACTGATGCTGGGGGAAAACTTCCCGTGGTGTCTGCTTCTTGCTGGTATTGTGCGTGTGCTGCGCCAGCCTTGCCACAACCTTGGAAACCCTCTTAAAGTCCTTCCATGCGTGCTATTAGACCAAACCGAGTGGGTTGTTTTTTTTCCCCAACTATGCAGTTGGTGTAATAAAAGATATTGCATCTTCCCAAAGAACCTTGCCTGCGTCCTTAGACTCACATGACTACAACCAAAAGCCCAGCAAGTTTTAGATTTCGAGTGTATTATCACAATATCTCAGACCAGTGCCATGGAACCATTCCTGTTCTGTGGCATTGAAAGCATCGCTCTTAATGAGATGAAATAGCTTAGTTTCATGGGGTTCCTCCCACAGCACATGATGTCCAGGGGTCCTAAACCTGTCAGATGGGTAGATTGCCATGTGGTCAAGTGGCCCGAGTCTCTAGGTAGGCTTCCTGTCTCTGATCGGTTGTTCAATACAAGCCCAAAGCCTCGGTGACCATTGTCCTTGAGAGTATTTATTGGGGTAGGAAACAAAGAAGAGTGTCATGAGGGCATGGATTTTTCACAGCCAAATTGAGACATAAAATTGATGAGTTGGTAAGTTATTTGTTCAAGCAGAAGAGCCTTTTGCAGATGGGGGTTGCTATCAGGACAGGCAAGATGCTGAGCCAATGATTTTTTTGGCTGGCGTGAGCCAGCAGAATGCTGCATTATTCAGCCGCTGTGTAGAGAAGTAATGAAGCTGCTTGCATATGACTGAATAAGACCTGCTGACATCCAAAGCACTAGCTCCAGCCATGCTGGGATGACTTCTTTTATCTTCTGCCAATCATTAAGCGGGTGAAATTCCTTCAGCGCCCAAACCCCGCTATCCTTTTTGTGCACGCAAGACCAAAGCATGCGAGAAGGACCAAAATATTAGTTCCACTTTGGTGTGTTTTGTTCTTGGAGTAATAGGATTGTCTGAGAGGAACTCTGCACTTTTGGGAAAGTGGCGGTATGTAGAACGTAAGTCTGGCCTTATGATTTGAGGCTTTCGCAAGTAAGTTTGCTAAATGGTTCCTGCAAGAATTGAAATCCGAAGCATCTTTCTGATGCTTCTCTCCAGGCTGTGAGCTCCATCGCTTTCCTTTATTGTACTGACAGGAATTTTTATGTTAAAAGGGTACAGATGAAATAATGAAGACCTCTTTTAATGCATGCACATATCCGCACACTGCTTTCTGGCCTTTAAAATTTCTCCCAGCCTGCAGGGAAATAGCACCTCTTATTTTTTTTTTCCAGAAATTTGTAGAAGTATACACTGGGCAGGACAGGAGGATTTTAAAAAAAAAAAAACCAAACCCACAGCAGTTCTATAATTTCTTTGTTTTTAAATATCTGTGTATAGGATGTGGTTGCAACAAGCAATACATCTTTAATACATAGTGGTGTGTTACCACATCATATGAACATGTTTGGCAAAAACTAGATCTGTATCTGTTTTTTCCTAACTATACATATTTTTATTCTCCCCAAATTCAGGAGGAAACTTTCTGGGATGAGATTCATTAAAGTTTAGTCCCCGAATGTTACAATTTCTGCCTTTTTGAGCCTGAGTTCACCCTACCTCTTTATTCATCTGATCTTTCTCTTGCACACTCATATACCTGACGTGCTTGAAGTCTGCTCCTGAAATTCAAAAGCTATCATGAAAAGCAGCAGCTGTTCTGGGGTTCAAAACAGGGTCATGCCACATGTAAAAGCTTGCTATTAAGAGGAGCAGAGAGAGACTTAATGGACAGTTGCCTTAATCTTATTCATCTCTCTTGTTCTGATTTTATACAGTTATGATAGTATGCTTATTACTAATGATCCTAAAATAGATCACCCATTAAGAAGCTCTATTGCTAATTAAATAGGAAATAAGGCTTATTAGATATTTTAAAAATGAGAATTAGTTTTTAATGAACTCACAGATTAAAGATGTGGGTCCTGTAGCCATGATGGTACACACCAAACTTGGCCTCTTTGCAGCGAGGAAGAGTGGTTTGGGGGCAAGCAGAATGTGCCGGACAGCCTCGCTTCTCAAAAACTGCAAATGAAAGCTATCTTTTCCGCCAGGTTTGCCAGCCTTGAGGAGCGAGCTTGGCTCTTCACTGCATGGGTGTTGAAAAGGGACTGCAAATGCTTAATGCATCTCATCTTTTGTGTGTTTTCAAAGGGCTCGCACATGAGGCAGAGGAAAGACCTGTACTTTGGTGATGGACAAAGGAAAAAGGACTGGCATGATAAAGAAGCTATAAGGAGGGACTTGGAGCGCACAGGTGTGTAAGACCATACCTGTTTATTGACAACAGTTTATAAAATAGCACAGATCCTTTTTCAGCCAGAGGAAGGTGGAACGATGTGCTCAATGCCATGACCAGGGAGAGGTTCAGGACGCTGTTTTTCCACTCGCTCTTGCTAGTTCAGAAGTGGTAATGAATAATGCAGCAATTTGGGCTGTCTGTGGTGGTGCTCTGAGGTGAGTGATACTTTGGAAGAGAGAAGAAACAGGCATCTTTATGAACTGGACAGGTATGGTAGACCCAGGAAAGGAGAAGAAAGTGGGGGAGGAATCCTAGGAACACAAGTCCTTATAAAATCTGCTGTTTGCATAGTTCGAGGCTTAAATCCAAATGCTTAACTTCTCTTACAAAAGGGCTCCTGTGGGGAGGGATGCTATCTATACATTTCCATGTATTTGCACAAACTGTATCATTCTCCTTATAAGAGCTTTGTCAAGGTTGCTGTTGAATGTCAGCCTCTGTGCTGTGCTGAAGAACGAGGCAAAGATGAGGAATATTTATATCATGTGCAGGCACTTGCACCTGCGAATGAGAACAAACATTGCGGATCCAATTTCATTCCTTGTTGTCTTGAGCATCCCTTTAATTCTGGTGTCAGAATGAAGAGCTTAATGCTTCCTATTCTCACAGCCAAGTGGTTTATATCAAAACGTGCTACCATTTTTTTTTTTTTTTTTTAAAAAGGTAAATTGATGCATTCAGCTTAGTGCGAAGCATGTTTCAGAGCTCACAATTGGAGCTAATAGGCAGTGGTGTTGGAAGAGTTCTCAAACAACGGGAGATGACTGCTTTCCATTTGATTTATGGCTCAGGCTTTGGCCTGGTTAAATACTAATTAACGGTAATGATGCATGCTTGCTTTGTATCCATCCACAGGAAATGGAGAGCAAGGTAAACCATACCCAATGATGGACGCAGAGCGAGTGGACCAAGCGTACAGGGAAAATGGCTTCAATATCTTTGTCAGCGATAGAATTTCCCTTAATCGCTCTCTTCCAGACATCAGACACTCCAAGTGAGTACCACTGTGCACGTGCATGAATGAGAGAAGCCTTCAGTTGTATTCCTGTGGGAATTTATTCTCCCTTTCTTATCTTGGACTTTCCTATGTGTGAGCCTTTCAGAACAACAGTCCTGCTGCCTGCTATCCTGCTAAACAGTGCTGGGCGTGCTAATTGAGGCAAAAAAAAATAAGGGCACTTGCTTGTGGGTGCACCTGGACAGTGCTGATTGACCCCAGCAAACCTACATTTATATGCAGAGCAAATGCTCAGTGAGCAGTAGTAGTAGCTTCCCCAGCCACTTGCCAGTACATCTCAACCCTGACCTAGAAGTGTCCTGCCCTTCTGTCTTAACCGTGAGGTCGTTTTTGGTGCCAGTTTTAATTTTTTGAGACTACTGAAATGGCTAGCAACTGTAGCAGTTACACAGGGTAACTTCATTTTTAACTGTCCAGTGGAAAGTGGGTTTAAATGCCTGGCTTACTTGACAGATGACCCCAAAGAGCAGTCAAATAATGACTCTATTGCTAATTACCTGGTCTAGTTTTGCCCAAGTGACCAGTTGGAGGTAGCTGCAATTTTATAAACCATGAATTCCCTGTGCAGTTCTACCATGATTCGAGTTTCCCAATCTAGACGCATTTATCTAGGAGAGGATACTAATTTTTTGGAATGTGTCAACAAAATCTGAGCAATGTCATGAACTATGTTTAAAGGGAATTTAGTCAGAAATGCCAATGGCCTTATAGTAACCTTTTTCGGAGATTGTAAGGCTGGCCATAAAAACTGGTTCCGGCTGAACTGTTTGGATTTGAACTCAACATGTTAGGATGTCTTTTCCTTTTCATGAGTCATATTTGACTTTGAACTTAAAGGAGATTCTCCTTGGCAATTGGAATAAGTCTTGAGTGAGGATTTAAACCTTTTCTACTCAAAACCCTGCAGTGCTTTTTAATTGTAGAGTGCATGTGGTTCTTAATCATCTGAAGCTACCTTTAGCTATCGAATGCAAATTTCATCTATGAAAAGCGGCTTGGGGGTTTTTTTTTCTCATCCTGATGGCAGTAATTTCATCTAAGACATCTATACTTGAAAGCAAATTAGACTTGAGGTTTTTAAAACTTTTTTTTTTCTTTCTCAGTTTTATCTCACTAAATCTTAGGCTTTTTCAGGCACCAATCAGAGCAAAAATGAGCAGCCTGTGCAGATGCCTTCCTCAAATTATAAGTATAAAAAAAAAAAGGTGTTAATCCAGTCCCTCATAACTCATCATTTTGGGAGTGCAGCTCAAGTATTTGAAAGGAGAGGGATCAAATGGAGCATGTTAGGAGATCTTGTCTGGTTGATCTACTTTGAAAAACCCCTGAGTGAGCTTCAGTGAACTTGGACTCTGCTCAGCTTCTGTTTATTTGGGATTGTTTGGGGCTCAGAGGCTTTCTCAGTGTTAGGCAATGCCAGTCTCCCTTCACCTGACAATTTAATATATAGGCTCATCCCTAATGGCGCATAAGGGGCTGATGCTGACTCCTCACTACTATTTCCTTTCCTTTCTCTGTTTAAGATGTGGAAGTTCCAATTCCAGTCCCCAGTTGAAATTAGTAAGTGAAGTGTCTTGGTCTCCAGCTGTTTAAGCTGTCACAAGTGATACCAGGGTAGGGCATTCAGTTGTCTTCACCATGAAACAATCCCATCTCTTTCTTCAGTCCCATCTTACTTGCTACTTACCTCCTTCTCAGCTAATAAAGGAGGGAAGGACCTGATGGACAAAAATTTCATCCTAGAAGCAGATCCATCCCATGCACTGAAAGATGGGGATCCCTTAAGGAGAAAATATTTAGCAATCGTGTAAATAGTCAGTGCTATATACTGCAAGAACAACTTGGAAGGGATGGAGGGAGAATGGAGCTGGTGCAGGCAGCCCTGATTCTGTTCCCTCCAAACTCTAGTGTTTCACTTGGCAATGTGCTTTGCAGTATTTACTGCACGGAAGCCTGTAGTGACAGGACGATATATCTGATCCATTGAGCAGGGTTAAAATAGAGCTAAGGTAACAGGTTAATAATTGAAAAATCAAGCTGAGAGTAGCACTGAAAAGGGGAGAGTGCTGCAAATCCGTGCAGCATTTTATAAATACTTAATCTTCCATATGCAAACCAATTCAGGGCAGCTTTGCAGACTTCAGACAGAAGCAGTGTCTGAGTTAACTGGAAATGCTTCCATTCATCACAATATAAGGCTTCTGATCCCTGCTGAAGGGAACTTCGGCAGTCAGCAGTTGGGTGACCAATCGGTCGTTTCAGCAAAAATGCACCGCTACTGCTCTTGTGCACAGAATTAAAATATGCCTTTTTTTCCTATTGCTACTGCCAGTAGCAAACTGTATTTTTGTACAGAGTTGAAGTGTAGTTGGAGGACGTGAGCGATCTTAATGAAGTTGAGCCAGTTTTTCCCACCCTCCCCCAAATCGACCATCTGTAGTCTTCTCTGTCTGCAGCGTCAGTAGAGAAATGGCTGTTACAAAGCAAAGACTATTCCAGGAGGATGACTGATGTGCAGGCTTTGCTTGTTGTACCCAAACTATAAACGCTTAGCAAAGAATGAAGGGACAGGGTTTCCCAGTGCTGTGGAATTTATCGTTGATCACAAAGTTGCAATTGCTGAATCTTCTACAATTATGCAGCAAATCGTTTATCTCGTACAAGTTGGCATGCAGACCAACCAAGAGTTGCACAAGCTGTTATAAAGACACAACCTTCTGACCTATGCTTTATAGTCATCACTTGTCATCGACAGTAGTGCGATTGTGTTAAGACCATAAATACGAATATATTAATACAACAGAAATGAATGAATGGAAGATTCCCTGAAGGTTTCAGTTATGTTGCTGTCGCTATCTACAAAGCCATATGCAAGTCCCCAAGAGGCGATTCAAGCATTACTCAGGTACACCATCAATTTTTTGAGCGTTCATTGCTCTGTCTGTATTTGTGAGGAATGATGCTGAGCGCTCCCTCCCTGTACTCTGCACTGCTGCCAGCCAGCCTGCTTAATGATGGCTGTAATGACAAATGTGTTGACGCTGGCCTCAGAAGCACTCTTCCAAGTGGCACCTCCTCCTCCTACCCAGAGGCTCAAAGCTGCAAGAGAAAGAGATGCAATTATTTTGTTGCTTGTCTGTCCGTTGGTGGTAAAAATTCACAGCTTTCCCCTGAGCCTGTCAGAGCCCATTGGCCCTTCAGCCTCATCTGTAAGCGCAGGAGGCTTACAGACGAGATCCTAACAACCTGAAAGCCTGCCTTGTCTCTCCAGGTATTAGCAATGCCACATGGCTTGTAGTAAGAGGAGTAGGTAGACTTGATGCCCAATCCCTCAAGCCCCAGCTGAAAACCGAGAGCAGCAGAGAACCCTGCTCCTCTTTGCAAGCTAGTCTGATCATTTAAACGCAAGGAAGAAGAAAACTGAAACAGACCTTTCTGATCAGGAGGAAGCAGCTGGTTGAGCAGGCCTTGACAGCCCTTGGAAGCAAATCCAGCTCTTTGGAATATGTTTGCAGATGGAAAGAGGTTGGATAATAGGTGCTGTGGTTGGGTGACTAGAGGCAAAGCATGGGTTGCTTTCACAAAGGTTTGTGTTTAACCAGGTTTTCACACTACCCTGGAGATATTTGCCCCCTTTGGTTTAATAATAGGTATCCTCCTGAATGGCAGAAATTGGTCCCTGTGACTGTCTACAGGAATGCATTCCTACAGAACACTATCCCAAGTTAGATGTATAGATATAGATCTGTATCTAGATAGATAGATCTAGATCGTTATATTAATATTTAACTTGGGATAGTGTGTGTATATGTATATATAAATAATAGTGTGTGTGTATTTCCCTACCTTTTGGAAAGCAGCTGCTCAGGAAAGTCTCCATCCAGCTTGAAATGGCCAAGTTTCAGCTAGGTGAATATTAAAAGCAAAATTATAGTGTGGTATTAAGCCTCTGAAATGCAGGCCCTTTAAATTTGGGCAGCACTGAGCTTCTCAGCCTTTGAAATGATTCTTTTAGAGAAGTTGGTCTTTGAGACTTAAAGGAGAGGAACCAGAAAGTAGGCAAAAGACTTCTGTGTTTCGAGCTATAAAAGAAGCTACCTCTTAAAAGCAATTTTGGCCGGTGATGAGCTATCTTTGCACCTTAAATTTTCTCAGGTTAATGCCATTTAATTTTATGGAATGGGTACTTTTAGTCTGTTACTATAGAAAAATCACCACTGACTGATGAGAGTGGTGCTTTGTGGGTAAATATCCTAGCTATAATCGGGTGTTGAGGATTTATCCCGGTAATTGCTGTTGCAGTTCTGGTGAATTTTTTTTGCTTAGCTCATTGATACCTTTTTTTATCCATGTCTAGCTGCAAGAACAAGCTGTATCTGGAGAAGCTCCCAAACACTAGCGTGATAATCCCGTTCCACAATGAAGGATGGTCATCTCTTCTCCGGACAGTGCATAGTGTCCTAAATCGGTCCCCACCTGAGCTGATTGCGGAGATTGTGCTGGTGGATGATTTTAGTGACAGAGGTACAGTACTATCTCCCCTTACACCTACCTGACAAAATCCATAGAAGTATATTGTAGGGAAGCAGTTTGATATTTGCTGTGGGCCAAGCGTTAGGATTTCAATGTCTCCTGTGATATTTGCTAGTAGCATTAAGCCTTAAACCAAGATGAAAGTTGCATTTCCTTTTGCTGCTGCATGGCTTTAGTTGGTGATGGCATCAGAAGTGCTTCATGGTGCTGCATAAATGCTTGGTTTGTTGCTAAGTAAAAAAAGATGCATGCACATTTTTTTTTTCAGCACGTGTTGGCATGTACGATGGAAGATCTGCTCCTACACACTTCGCATGCAGTTCCTTAAATGTTGATTCCCTGTTTGCATTTTGAGTTTTTTCTTCCCCTGTACAAGAGATTTGCAGTTTTGGTGTGAATTTCTGAAGCCCATTTGCCAGGATCAGTTTTTGTGCGTTAACCTCTGTAGAAACGTTTGGAAAATCCACAACACGCATGTCTTGGCTTTGTATCCTCCACACTTGCCTCCATTTCTCCCTTACCCTTTCATTCCTCTTTCAAGTGCACAAAACCTCAAGGAGTGGAGATTGCACTGTCTGAGAACATTTGGTTAAGTGTTGCTAGAGTTGGTTAAGTGTAGCCCGTAGGTTGGGACTGACCTCCCACTTGCCTATGGCGTGCAAGTGTCTTGTCTCGGCAAACTGCTCAGCAAGAATTTCGCGGTGCAACCCCAGGGTGAACAGTTGCTTTCTTCCCATCTTTGTTTCTACAGACCCATAAAATTGTTTCCTGCTTCTGCCCTAATTGAAGTACAGAGAGGCAGATTTGACACCTTGGGACACATAGCCACCATAAGTTAAGCAAGTGGCATACGTGGCGCATCACCAGAAAATACAGCGAGCCTTGTGGTTGCAACTCTGGAGCTTAATTTGCACTTGTGCCAGTCTCATTACAAAAGATCTTATGCTTTCTGAACTGTTTGGGCCACCCTGTGCTATGCTGTACAAATTAAGCTGTAGCTTAAGTAGAAGGGATAAAATAAAGGCTAGTAGCTTTTATGCTTCATGGCATAAAGTGACTATCATAGGAAAGGATTAATTCCTCACCCTCCAGTGTATTATACAGTTGAAAACCTCACGGAGTTTATACTTACTGATGCATCCAGCATTGTCCGTAGTTGGAGATGATAGAGCAGCTTTGTTGGCTCATCTGACTGGTCTACTAATTATTCAGTTTTCTCTATTTTAATTCTTAAAGAAGATAAAGTCTCCGGCTTATTTGCTTTAAGGTTCTCTTAAAGCTCTTCTATACAGATGTGCACAAGGAACGCAGGGCTCTGTTTTTGAGAGAGGTTTCCAAGGGAAAAAATCCTGAGGTGAGACATGGCTCCTATGCTTCTGAAATGCATGTAAAAAATGCCCTCTGAAACCAGCCAGTGCATAACTGACCTGTCCCATTGCCCAATAGCTACACTAATTCTTCTGAAGTGTAACTTCCAGTAGCTTGCGGGCATAACATGGTACTTTTGAAAAGCTCATTAAGCTGTAGTTACGTGGCTTCGGTGACATTTAAAGCATTTTGAGACTAGGAAGAAAATGCGCTTTCAGTAGGACCTCTCTGCTGCTTTTCAGTGTAGCACACTAGAGGCAGGTTAGTTGTAACCAGACCAAACACCAGTTTGATTTTCTACTGCCTGGTTAATCTTGCACAGGAGGACGGCTTCTGTCTAGGATGGAGAACATTTTTGTTTCTCTTCAAAACTTCATTCTTCTGTTCTGCACAGTGGCTTTTCTTGCTGGCTTCATCTGCTTTGACACCAATTGGTATTCTCCCTTAACCTCCCTGAAATGACTGCCAAATCCCTTCCTCTCTCTTTAAATAGAATTCTTCTGAGGAGGCAAAAGCAGCAACAAATCCTGAAATGGGCAGCTTGGATTCAGTTGTGTGCCTCTGTATTAAAAATTCATCCAAGACTGGCCCTGGGACTGAACAGTCAAAAAGTGAACAGCTGAAAAATAACTGCTGTGCATCTCTCCAGCAAAGCTTTCCCCTTCAAGTATTTAAAGGGCTGTGTCGCTTCACTGGGCTCAGCCCCAGTCTGCACACTGACATCGCTACAGGCTTGCCCGAACGTGAAAATGGCTGAGAATCGGAGACCGTGCATCTCGAGACTTATGACAGCTGGCTGGGCTGTGCCAGCACGTAAATAAGTGGGTGAGAGCGGTTGTATGCAAAACCCCCAACTTATTGATCTGTTTTAAATCCGAGCAAATTCAGTCTGCTAAAATTTGAACACTCCTAAGAGTTGTGAGTAATGGCTCAGAGCCTTGAATGAGGCAGGTCTGGAAAAACTAAAAGTGACTCTCCGGTGGCTGTGCCAGTCATTAGCCCCATGTGCTTCTGCCAATCCCTCCCGAATTGCTGCCCTCCTTTTAATGCTGTTGTGATCAGGACTCTCTTGTGAAAAACATGGTATAAATAGTGAGTGAACCTTGTTCCAAAAAGCTCACAGCCCACAGAAGAAAGGCACATAGCAGGTGCAAAGAGCAACAGGCACACAGTGGATGTGGAGCGGGGCAGGGGTTCATGCATATTTGTAGGGATTTTTTTTAAGAGGATTTTGTCCAGAGGTCACTCCCGTAAGCAGTATAATAAAATACTGCATACTGCACTCTGCAGCCGAATACTTGAGTTTTCTGAACTTGAGAGCACCTGTGCGCTGTCTCCTTGATTTGTCTTTTAGTAACAGCCCTTTAAAAAGCTGCACAGCTGCAGTGAAGCTGGTTGGGCATGGAGCCCCCAATCCAAGCATTTTGTGCTGTGCTGCTGAGCACAGGGCTTTCCCACGCTCACCTGGGCATTTCCCTGTTTCTGGCTCAGCTGTGCCATTAAGTTAGTGCAAGTTTGTCTGCAAAGAAAGATGGCTTACATTTCTCACTTATTTTTGTGCCACTTTCTTTTCTTTCTCAGCTTCTCCATAGATAAGAAAATCTTTATATTTCAGGATAAAATGCTACAGCAAGGGGGATCCCATTTACGATTAACATAGTTGGTATGGAAACATGGCGAGAGCAGCCACAAGTTATTTTCCCTGCCAGATATTTAATATATCTCTTTTCATCCATGTTGAGCTTCCAGCTGAAGGAGCGCTTAGGAGTTACTGGTGCCAGGGTGTATGGGGAGATGGGGAAGGCGACTGATGAGCTGGCAGAAGTGGTTATGAAATGGAAGAAATACAAATTTGGGTTTAATTGGTAGCTGCCATACTGCGGTCTGCAGCCTGCCATGAGAGCCAACTGCTTTGTCGTGTACTAATGGAGCTCTCAAACTAATGAATCATGGAAGTGTCAGCAGCTATTTATTTCTTAATTTGCTGGGGAGGGAGACAGTTTTGTGACCTTTAGCACTATACATTTTTCAACCCAAAACAGGTTGCTCTGACTGCACCAGGCTTTTTTAATATCTTGCAGGGAAAGCCTTACTAAGCAGGATTTTTGAAATGTTCAATTTCTCACTCCACTACCTCCTTCTTTTGCAAATACAATGCTCTGTGCTTTTCACCCCTGCTGCTTTCCTATGCCCATAGCATAATGGAGCCGATCAGAAGCTATTCTGATCAAGCACATCAGCCAATAACCCATGGGTTGATCAGGATACTCTCTAAAAACATGTTGTTTAAATGGTCACTGTTGGAAAGTGCACTTAAATATTTACTGAGGGTTTTGCACCATTGTGGGAGTGCCCAGCTTGCTTTGCTGCACTCTTAAGTTGCCGTTCTTGTTGACACAGGGCCTCTTCTTTGGCCTGTTGTGTGGAATTTGTGGCCCTAACTTCCTTCACCATGTTGTCATGATCCAAAGAGGGATTATGAAACAGTAGTTAAAACAATTAATTTAGCCTCTCAACTCTGTTGTTGAAAAATTGTGACTTGGAGCTGTTATTTGAAATCTGCTTCTACCTCAGGGGTGGGCAAAATAAAGCCCAGGGACCGGATCCAGCCCGCCAGGCCATTCTACCTGACCTGTGGGGCCCCTAAAAAATTTAGAAAATTAGTATTTATTTGCTCCTGGCTGCTTGTCAAAGATGACAGGAGACGGGGGCAGTAGGACCCAGGGGATACCAGTGGCAGGACCCAGCAGCTAGGCCTGCCCAGCCCCACCCCACCCCCAACCAGAAGTCCCTGCCTAGCACCAGAGAGGAAAATGTGGCCCTTGACAGCTTGCCAAAACTCGGTAAGCGGCTCTCCACCCGAAATAATTGCCTGCCTGTTTTCTACCTGGACACAGCTGGTTGCCAGCATTTAAGCCACATTCCTGGTAAGGCAACCAGAGCATTATAGTCCTCATGCTGTTTCCTGATGAACCAAAACATCTGTATGTCTGTTCCTGAATAGAAAAGAACGCTTTCCTTAGGTGCTAGAAAAGCACCCTTTCCTTGGACACATTTGCAATAATTTAGCAAGTACCACAAATGTTTGACATTTAAAGTAGATTCAGTTGCTTCTGTTAGCTGCAATGGAGGAGCACTAAAATGTCGTTGGAAGATGGGGCCCCAATCTGTCCAGCATACACCTCCCAGCAGACACTTTGGTATTCAGTTGAGTGTGCAGGTAGAGAGACTTAACAGGACTCGTGCATTTCCCAGGCCCCACACACATCCACTTCATTATTGCAGGTGCTCATAAACCTAATAGCATCAGCCCTTCTGGGTGAGCAGAAAATCCAGATGCCTGAAGCATGCATCATGATTTCAGAATTCCTGATCATAAAGCTTAGCTAAGGTCGCTCTACATGGATTTATGGCTTCATGTTTTAATTTCAACAGTGATTCATTAATTCTGATCTGAGTTAAATTAAGCTCTTTCATATCCTGGCTTGCGGAACACTAATTACATCCCTGTGAGCCTATTGTTATCAGAATGGCCTTAAGTCAACGAAGAGTCTCTTTTTCTTCCTCCCCCCTCCGATGTACATCATGCATCTCCTGGGGACGGTCAGATGTCGAATTTGTTTGCCTTTTGATTGCTTTATAATGCTGCTGACTGGTAAAAGTGTCCATACTACTGTATGGGGGAGGTGGGCGAGGAGTTAATATGCAAACCAGCTTTGCTTTTGCTTGGGTCATGGCCGAGGGAGCTAGTTATTTCTAGGTCGCTGGTCAGAGCCAGGTCCTGACGGCAAAAGGTCAGAAGCTGTGATCCACCTGTGCCTCTTGGTCCTGTGTGAAGCAAATAGTTTGTTTCCTGTGTATGCCTGTGCAGTTACACCATCCGTATTGCATGAGCTGTCCTCTTGACTGCATTTCCACCCCCAGGAGCTTGCGGTTAGTTCACAAAGGGACTGAATGGAAATAGGAGTAGTATTCACACTGCCAGCAGCATGTAGACACAATGCAGTTACTCTGGGGTCATTTGCTCTGGATTTTCCTCTCCCAAATTAGCTTCCCTTAACAGGTACATGCCTGCCAAGTTGGGAAGCTACCCCTCCTATGCTGAGGTTGCGCAGCCTGGTCTGACGGACATCAGCCTCTGGCTCCTCCTTTCTCCTCCCTTGTCTGTGGAGCATCGTAGCACTTGCAGCTGGGAAACACTCCGTGAGCTACCGTTATGTGCCAGCAGTCAAACTCTTCTGTCCCGTCGGTGGTGCGTGTTGTTCGTGTTCTTTCACAAGCAAAAACGCTTCCAGCTGGGGACGAGACTTGAACGCCAGCAGTGCTGTTTTCAGGGAAGGGGAAACTTTGGAGTTAGTGAGTTGGAACATCTTGGAAGATGACACTGAATTAACTGCTACACTTGTGCCTGCCCATAATTCTCATTGCCACACTTATCCCAGAGAAGAAGTTGAGTCAGTCATCAAGAAGAAAAACAATCTAGGGGAGCCTGTGGTCTCTGAAATGCTACAGTAGTTACCGGCATATAAATTTTTCTGTCTGGAATGAAACAGCCTCGGATTTGGCAGCCTCGTCGTAAATGCAAAACATGGTGTATTTCTCCCTGTTCACCTTTCATAGCACTGGAAACTTTTAAATTATTCAAGACGAAGCTTTACTGTCTGCTGGAGGGCTGTGATGTAATTGCTGAAAATCATTTGAAGAGCTGTCTTGCTGTGCAAGCTGGCTTTTTTAAAAAAAACACACCATGTGCAAATGGAAATGTATAAACCACGCGGGGGGTTCGCAAGCGCCTCTGATAAATCCTATTTATTTCACTACGCAGCTCAATAGAAGAGAAATCAATGGCTTTTGCTCGGCATTGAAACTCTGTACATCAGTCACATTTCGATGCTCAGTCACTTGCCCGATGACTAATGTCCCTCGCTTTTAATGCAGCTCGCTCGCTTTTAATGCAGCTTTTGTGCAACTGGCACAGCGTGCAAGATTTGGGGATCGCCCCTTGTTAAGGAATGAGAATTAGAGCATCACTTAGGACTCATGGCAGTGTTGTACCTTTGTTTGCACAGATCAAATATGAGACTAATAAAACTGAGAGCAGGCGTTCAAAGTGAGCTAAAAGGTCAAGTGAGGGGAGAGCGAACATGGTGGTTTTGCTTTTTTTGTGTGCATGTATGTTCGTAATGGTCAAAAAAAGGGGGTTTGGGGTAAGTGCAAGGGATGGGACAGCAGTAACCTAAGGTTTTATTCCTGCCTCTGGGACTGGGTGGGGGCTCTCCTTGGGTAACCCCTTGACCTTGCACCTCCTGGAAGCTGGAACTGAGCTTTTTCCCTCTCTGTTGCCTAAAACTGACACTTTCTTTGGATCCTCTGAACTTTCTCATCTACCTCCAAGAGGGTTTTTTGTTCTGTTTTTTGCTGTGCAAATACAGCTGGAGAGTCATGGGAATATCTGTCCTTCTAGCCTCCCCCCACTCCCATTCCCACCACCACCCCACCCTGTTGCCTTGCCTTCACCACTTCTTCCAGGTTTTATTTCAACAGCAAGCTGTGTTGAGTATTATAGACCTTGCCATTTACTGGGGACCTCGGTGCTCTAAGTTCTAGTTGCATATTTGTCCCAAAACTTTGAAAAGCATCTTGAAAATGCTCTTGCCACCTCGGGGACAGCAGCTCTTTTCTCCGTTACCGCCTTCTGCATGCTCCGGCCTCGTAACCCTTTCCAGCTTCGCCCCACGTTCTTGCCTTGTTTGTATATCATTCAGGGGAAGGCCCGATTTACCTTGGGTGGCTCTGTCACCCGTTGGGCCAGAGATGCTCGCGACCAGTCCCTTTGTCCTCATTCGTCTTGTTAGTCTCCTTCCTTCCTGTCCTCTTAACAGCGATTTTTATAGATGCACAAAGAGAATTGCCTGAATAGGAAAGCCGGTGTGGGCAAGGCTGTTTGGGCAGTTGCAGCCATGTGGTAGTCTGCTTTCTCTCCAGCGAGCCCAGGTGTCAGAGGCGGGTAGGCGCTGTCAGAGGCAGCATGCCTCGAACCTACGGCCCGTCTGACAGCTGCGCAACATCAGGTGTGTTTCGAAGACGGCCCGCGTCCATTAGACGTGAGTGCCGGGGTTTAATTGAGAGAAACCATGTTTTTAATATCTCAAATGGGGAAAGGTTTAATGCTTTAATTTCTTTTTAATCTTTAAATGGAATGGCAAAGGATTTACCTAGCTAAAAGGATTATCTTTTCATCTGTAGACACAGCCATTTTACAAGGCCGGCTTTTCTCTCTCTCTCTCTTAGATGCACTGGAGTGCATGCGGTTAGTACATCTTTATAAATGTGCAGCAATTATACTTAGATCACAATTGCCTGTTGCCAGTTTGTCCTTACTAAATGTTGAATTAATCCTTTTAAGTTTTTTTTTTTTTCTTTTTTAACCCTTAAAATGCTCTCCACTCACCATTGATATAAATCACACTAACATGGTGCCTCTTCTAAAAATGTTTTTTATGCCAACAGTCTGTTTTTTTTAACATTATTGTATTCTGTGTTAAAGGATGTCAGCCTGTCTTTATTAGCAATGCCTAGTAACAAAACTCTCAGTTACTGCTCAGAGGTTGCTTTCTCTAAGGACCTGTCAAAAGATCAATTTCCTTTTCTTTTTTGTAAATTAAAAGTCAAAGAATGAAAGCAGTTGTCTTCCCTTGGGAAGTAGTTCTAGACTCCTTCAAATTTATTTTGACTCCTAGAAGGCTCCTGGATACGTTTTAAAGAGATGTGTGCCCTTGTCTTGTGCATGCCACGCTTGATTGACACTCTCGGATATTGAAGGAAACTGGAAATGTGACCAAATTGGACATTCCTAGGCTTGTCTTTTATACAAGTGGATTTCTTTGTTATTGTAGAACATATTCTTGCTAATATTTTTGTGTCAAACCACCAGCCTCCCATTGCCTGTTTCTGGGCTCAGTACCTTATACTGAGATCTGACAGTGGGTGTGAGAGGTAGTTAATCGCATTAGTCTGAAGTCAGGCAGAAGGCAGGGAAGAGATGCACTTTATAGACTAATTAAATCGGAGACATATAGCCTAAGCTTTCATGAGCCTAAGTTCATTTCATCAGATGCTGTGAAAGGACTCGCACAAAGCAGCACATCAGGTAGAAAGTGTGATTTGAATAGAAAAATGGGGTGGACAGAGGGGGCGGGATGGGGAGAGGCAAACAAGTAATAAACCCGTAGGGACAAAGGTTTCCCAAAAGCTAATCTGGGTAATGGGCTAAGAATCGGTAGTCCTTGTTTAGACCGCACCTAACACAGTCCGGTCTGTGGATGGCTCCTTGTTTTGCAGCTTCATAGTTGGGTTTGTTTTTAAAGTTTTGCCGTATAAATCGGAGGTCAGCGATGGAAAGTCCAGGAAGTTAAAGTGTTCTGCCACAGCCTTGTGTGTCTTGCTAGACTGGACGTCAGATTGATGTCCATTCACTCATTCACACGGAGGTCTCTCCGTCTGCCCAACATAGACAGCAGAGGAGCACTGTCAGCAGGTGACAGCGTATAGGAGCTCAGAGCTGCAGGTGAATGAGCTTTGAATGTTATGATCCATGTTGTTCGGTCCAGCTTGCATTGCAAGGTCTGCTACTTCAGTGAGAATCAGGGTTTACTTGCCTGTTTTTGAGAGATGCCATTCAAGGTAGGGGGAAGCCTGTCTCAGCTTTGTTCCTCGTGACTACCTTGAGACGGCCGTCATTTTCCGGGAGGGGTTGGAGGACGCGAATGATGCATTGAAGCTGGGGCTGTAGATGACAACCAGAGGGATTCTGCTATTGCCCTCATCGTGCAGCTGGTTTTGTAGGTGGGAGCAGAGTATTGGAGCCAGAGTTGGTGATCAGAGCTGCAATGATCTGAAGTCGTATGCAAACACTGCAAGCCCTTAAGCGCTTTAGAAGGAAGGTGCTGAATGCATTCACCATTTGTGTTAAGAAAGTACTTTTACCGGTGTGGAGATGGCTAATTGAAGGTTATGTTTGGTTGGGGATCTCATCTTCAAAAGGGATCATTGCTGCAAGTCTAATGAGCCTCAGGCCCATAAATCACCTGAGCACTTTTTGGAAATGTTACCCACTGTCTAGAAGCAGTGGTCATTCTCTACATTGCAGCAGCATTGCTAAGAGGCAGCAGATCACTTATTGGCACGGTAGTAAAATTTGTGAACTAAGCAAGTCTGGCATCCTGGGGTGTCCCAGCTAAGTTAGCTAATGGTCCAGCGTGGATGCTTGCCTTGCCTTGCAGAGAGTCTAACTAATTTATTCTCCCCGTCTCCTCCCTCTGACTGCTATTTTATAGATGTGACTTTAGATTCCTGTTAATAACCAGTCGATCTGGCACTGGATCCAAAATCCACTGTAGCAATATGATCTCATTTGACAGACATTTCATCTTGGAGTAATAGTGCTTCATTCTTTATGTGAACTCTTCCAACCTAGAAGATGGTTAGTATTATTTCTGCGCCCAAATGTGCGTATGCCTTGACAGAAAGTCATTGAAATGAGAACTGGAGCATTTAAAATCTCATAAATAGCCAGAGAGCATTAAAAATGTTGTCTGGGTTCCCAGGCATGTGAAAGGAGGCGCGAGCGTTGAGAGAGCCCCCATTATCTGTTTCCTAGCAAATGTGTTGCAAAGCCAGGTATGTGCGTTTTATACTTACCAGCAGTTTGCTTTTTAGTTCACTCAGATAATTAGTGAAACATCAGTTGCCCACTGCTGGAAGACTGTTCAGGAGAGGGGAGCTATAGGGGTGGATAAAAAGGGTCCCGGTTTATTACAGTCAAACGATGTCCTTCTAAGCTAATTACCATGCCATTGGAAGGATGTCTGGCTAACTAAGCGAGATTGTTTTGAAGCAGGTTTTTCATTCTTGTTACAGCTTATTAAACATCAGCTAACGACGTTGTTTGCTGCTGTGAACACTGCTATGTATGTAGCTTCCATTAGTGGTGGATTGTAGCAAAACATCTTTAATTTATTCACCTCACCTTGAAGTAAGTGTCCTCGTCTGCTAGAAAGAAGATAGTGGCATAACAGCCAGCTGCAGTTCAAATCAGTACTTTCATGCTTTACAGAAGTTTCTTTGTAGCAGTTGATTAGAAATGTGATGCAGGCACCCTCAGTTATATTTTATATGTGTGATGTCTATTATCGATTAATCATAGTGTGTTTTCTAAACGGGCATTACTGGCAGCCTTGGTAAAGCAAGAATTGTAATGCAGGGGTTTTGATAGAAGCAGCCATACTCTGCGGTGGAGCCCCTGAAGTTGGTTGGTATCAGCTCCATTGGTCCTTGCCCCCGTCACAAAGTTTACTTGTAGGTTGAGTCGGGAAGGAGAGGGGCTCCCCTTCCTATGAGACGCTTGGAAATGGCAAGAACAGTAGAGCTCTTCTAATCAGCATTGCAAATCTTGGCTCTAGAAACTTTTGCTTAACAGCAAATTTGTTTAAATTTCAAAGCCAAGTTGTTTCAACCCCCAAATGTTCTTTAATTAAAAATCTTCGCATCGAAACTGTTGGAATTAGGGTGACACTTGGAGAAATCTTTGAAAAAAATCCCAACTTGCTCTGCTCATAGCTGCTACAAAATCATTGCATAATCTGGTTCAGGTTGCTGTCCTATTTCAAAATGCACTACGTGTGGTGCTCGTGTGGTCTCCCACGGGACAAGCTGGAAAACACCACAGGCCAGAACAGGTTTTAAAAAAAGAAGAAACAACACATGGGATTAGGTCAAACTTAATAGCTTCCTGCAAACCCTCTCAGACCCCTGGCCTTATACTATGTGGTTCAAATGAATATGGCAGGTGACCAGGCACTTTTTATGGTTTAGTTTCTGGGCATTCTGGTTCTGGTATCAGCGTGGGTTGCTTCAACCCAAGACGCACTTCAGGACTGAATGCACTTACATATGCAAGATGGGTCTTTCGTTTGGTAAGTGCCTTGGATTTCTGCAGCTTCCCCTTCTACTAGCTATCTTTGTTTTCCAAAAATGAGTTAAGAAGGGATAGTAAAGGAAAAAAATCTGTTTTTGAAGAAAATTGTCAAGTCTTTTCCAAAGCTATAAAATCCTGCTTTTGACATGGCAGTGTTTGCAGTAAAGTGTCAGATGTTTGACTGAGGGGTGTTTTGTTTTGTTCTTTCTCCTACCAGATTGGTTATCTTTCTATTTGCCAAATAGTATTTTCTGTTTCTAACATATGGAGCACAATCCAAACATGGCTTTGATTTGTTTTTTTCCCATTTGTGGATATTAATTAAGTTAGCATACTCTAATAATTCCTGGTCCTGTAACAGAGACTGTGTTGTACCTATAAAGCAAAAATCACTGTAAATCCACTATTGCTCATAGATCTTCCTGTGCCACTTAAATATGAAAAGAAGTATTTAAAATCTGTTGCCCCATCAGAGCACAGGCAGGTTTAAATTTTGGACCTAAATTGCACATTGGAGTTGCTTCCAAGTAAAGTTATCCTGTCTCAAGGTTGGTGCTCTGAATAGATTTTTTTTTTTTCATTAAACATATGTGCTGGTTTTAAATTTTCCATTGCTGCATTGTTTTGGATATGGTCCAATCCCTTGTGCTAAGAAATCCTGAATAGAGTTGGTAAAAGCGAACAATTGCACCACTGGAATCAGTAAGGACTGCCTTTTGCAGAAAGCTTGTGCAACTTTCTAAGATTTCTAATCCCCAAAAGCTTGAACAACTTGCAACATACTCTTAATACTTTAAATGTCTTAACACTTCATCTGGAAATCTTCAGCTGACTCCCCCACATCCTTCCCTGCCCATCTGGGCCTTATGCTGTTACTCTGAGTTCAAGGAGCAGTTAATTTTCTTTTTTTAATGGTGAAAGAGCAGGTAGCACTGGCTAGGACCAGCTGTTCTCGTGAAATGCCCATTTGTACCAGCTCCACTGTCACAACAGGCCATTCCTTTCTCCCTGGGTTTCTAATTTGTTTCTGAGTCTGTTTGAATCGTGTGAAAATCATGTCTAGCTCTCTAAACACCCAGCTACACCACCAAAAAATCTGAGGGTTTTTTCTGACGTCCTTGATACACTATCAAATATTCAATCTTCCAGTATTTGGTGTTCATCTTTAATAGGTGCAAAAATGTAGTTGTTAATGCAAAATAAGGGTGGACGGTTTCTTCAGACTTGGGATAGCTTGATCTCTCATTCTTCTAACCCAGTTGCAGGAGCGTTGAAGACACCAAGCATGGATACCATGGGCATCAAGTCATGGCTCAGACTATTTTGATGCATCAAAGCCATCAGCATTACGTGGTCACAAAGTGTTTAGGTATGGGAAAGAGATGTTGGCATTGGATGGGAATGCACATATTCCCTCTCATTAAAGAACTGGCTAATCAGGAACAACTGTTTGGAAAGGGTTGAGGGGTCACTGGACATAAATGCCAATTCAAGGACTCTGAGAGGGACCAAGTCTGTATGAGTCCTTAGCACTGGGTGACCTATGTGCTATACTCTGACATATCAAATGCATTCTCAAGCCGAAAACAGGACCAGTCTCATTTTTATGGCAACAGAGAGTATTCTTTTGAATGCTAAAAGCAATCAGTAAAAAAATAAGACTGCTTAACCACGCATAAAGATCATCTTTTTCTACTGACTCCATTTGATCTGAAGCAGCTTTTAATTGTATACTTCAATCTTGATGTATATTTAATAAAACAGGAAGGGAAATGAAGAGTGCTTGTTAACTAATGAGAATTTTAACTCCAGAATAAGTTAGCGGTGTTATGTGTTTTCCCTTCATGGTACTATGACATGGTGATTAGAATCGATGCTTACAGAAGCTATGAACGGATGGAGCCAACATAATTGGACTTCGCTTTTTCATGATCCGTTGATTTCAGTGTGAAAACTCAAACAGCGGAAGGATAAGTAGATATATAATTTCCCCCCCAAGAGAGAAGAGGAAACTCCCATGGGAGTGTGTATGCCTTTTATCTCTTCCTTGCATCTATTGAGGGAGCAACATGGGTATGCCCTACAGTTGGGAGTATTTCCATGCTCTGTACCTGTCTACAGGTTTGTATAGCACCTAGGTGCATTCATGCACTATCCAACCAGGGTTCATTTTGTTCGAAGATGACCAGAACTGGATGTGGAGGAGATGCATCTCATTTCACAGGCATCTGAATCCTGATCTTCAAGACTCGTGCCTCTTGTTAAATGAAAGGCTTTGTTTCTCCTAGATATGGCTCTAAAGCATGCCAACCTGGGCTGGAAGGAGATGAATCAAATGTGAAGATCTTCAGAAATTTCTTGTCCTGTTTAATCTTAGTCCAAATCAGCCAGGGAGTGGTGATGCCAGCAAGCTCCTTGGTCAACACATGTAAAGGTTTTTTGGCTTTCTCCCTTCCTCCTCCTGCCTCCAGACCCACCCTCCTGTGCTGTGGACAGGGCATGGAAGTCAAGGGCTCCTGAAGCAGCTGCAACTCCTCTGTGACTTGCCCCATGTTCACTGGGATTGCAAATCCCGTGGCGGGCTCAACTTTCATGCGTGTGGTTCTGCGGTAGAATCCCCTTCAGAGAAGCAGGTGTCATTATTTCGCTCCATCCAGGTGAGCACGTGTGGTTTCTATGAAGATTTGGCACAGAGGGCTGAAGGAAAAATGGGAAAGGCTATGAACAGCTTGATCACCTGCTATTATTGGAAGTGGTGTTGACCTGTTGATTGTTGAACCAATTTATTATCCTCCCCACCAACGGCATAGAGAATGAAAGAAAATGAAGAGTAGCGTAGCTGCCGTCTGTTTGGATAAGAGCGCGTTTCTGTGTTTAAAAGGATTACTCATCTTTGCCAAAACAGGGGAGAGAAGTTGATTTCAATGATGAAATGCTTTTATTTCAGGGAGCTCTGTCTTGCAGATGTGTGATTAAATTCAGGAAGGGGAGAAATCCAACCTTCGATTGTTGAACAGCACCTTCGGCCCACCCAAGTATCTAAGTAAATAAAACCATTTGTGATCTTAAAAGTATGCATTTGGGAGAAAAGGGGCAAACCTGGGAGGTATAATGGGAAAGCAAATGAAAAGCAGGCAGTTGCGTTTTAGGTTTGGCCAAAGCAACTTCTGGAGAAAATGCAGCTTTCCACTTTGGCTGGAATTGGCACTGCCGGCCTGTGGCAGAGGCTTGGAGCACAAAACAGGATCCATATCAGTTCTGTTCCAGCCCCCGTGTCCCCTTGATGCTGTTCAGCTTTGTGCAGAAGCAGTTTTCTGGACCTGTAAAAGCACAGCTTGGCAGTCGCACCTTATAGTGCTCTGACAGCCCGCTCTTTGCTGATTCCATACACACCAGAAACGATGCGTTGCTCCAGGATGCAAGAAGCTGGCCATTATCAAGGAGATGTTGGCCCTCTTCCTCTTTCAGGACAGCATTTTCTGAATGCAAAGTGCTTGGGGGCATATAAATTTGTATGGTGGCACTGCTGGGCAGATGCATTCGAGGAATGGAAGGTGGAGGCTCCAGCAGATGAAGGACGCAGCCCGTGTTTGCTGCTGCGTCAGTCTTGCAGGTCAAATTGAATGCCTAAAACTGAACTGAAAATAAATTTCCTCCTGGCTGTCTAAAAAAGGTGGCGAGGTAACTTCTCCCATTCTCGAGCTGTAAAAACGCAGTATACCTAATGTTTTCAGCTGACGTGCACAAGGATGGAGTTGCTTCCGAGACGAGATCAAGGCTCTTGTCAAAGTTAATACTTTGCCCTGTGTTTCCACTCCACTTGGCAGGAAGCAAAGGGATTTGAGGGGCTGTGCACACCTGGCCTTGGAGCTCACACCAGCCAAAGCACTGCCATTTAGCCCAGTTTTACATGTGTCCCTCCTCAACAGGTGGTGTTTTCCTGACTAGATTTCAAGTGTTTGCACCACTGAATCCATCCATTGTGAAGATGATTGTCCAAGTGCAATGGGATGAATGCACAAGCCAGTGGTGGAAGCCATTTGTGGTGTAAAGTTAATGCTCGAAGGCTGAGCGATGGGGAATTGCACAGAGCACTTGGCTCTCTTCCTCTGAAACACAAAACCAGCAAGAGCTGATGAGGCTTTATGGCACCTCAGCCCTATTGGTATCTGTTAACAGCAAAAGTGCATTCCCCATTTCCCAGCCTCTCTGCTCTGTTAGCCAAGATCCTGTGCTTAAGTCTCCCTTGTGATGCATCTTCCCCAGCCCTTATCCCTCAGTGAAGAATAGCACCTTCTCTCTGAAGCGCAGGCCTCTTTCTTGAAGCATCTCAAGTATTCATCAGGCCTGACACAGCTTAATTTTTCAAGGCCCCTTAAGCCAATAGCAGCAGCCGAAGGTGGCATGACTGCAGCTCTCCTGTAAAGTACAGCATGCGTACTCTGCGTTGCCGTTCGAGGGACATACAGGTCTATGAAGGGCATGCAACTGATGTCATTCAGTACTGTTTCCAAGCATATATTCATTTGATATTTCATGCCAACTATCTCCAGCTCCCGGCCTGTGGTGAGATGACCTGGCGAAGCTTCACGTAGCGGCCTACTCTGGTCTGCCAAGCTGCTTGGAACCACACGGAGCCCAAAACGGGGATAATCCTTGGTACCTCCAAAGCAGCCCACATGAGGGGAATATCTGTTTCTAAGTCAGAGCAGTGGCAGAACTGCTGCTTAAAACCATGTTGTAAGGCAAAGGATTGCATGCTCTCTTTCTCTAGCTCCTTTGTGAGAAACCAACTTACTCAAACTCCCATCACAGTAAAAACAAGTTATCGACCCACCCCTGGGTTTGAATGGGAGTCAGCAAAGGCAATAGCTCAATTATCCTGTGTGGCAGCGTGATGTGGAATGGACCCAGATCGATAGTCAGATGCCGACTTGGCACAGTTGGCAATGAGGAAATATATCGTTTATTCTTCTTACTTGCCAGCTGAGCCGGGGTTTTTTGTTTTTGTTTTTGTTGGTTTTTTTCAGTGAAATCGGGTTAAGACGCATCAAATCTGGAATCCGTTATGCCTTTTAAGAGCGACTTAGATTACAAAATTCCCTTTCTCCTCCTGACAGGCACCACTTGACTGGGTAAGGATGCAATATCCTGACCACAAACTGGGCGAGTGGGGCAGAGTAATGGCCAGCCCAGGAAGGCTGTCCGTGCTGCAGTGAGCCTCGTGCCACTTGGAAGCAGCTCTTGCACCGGGATGCTGTGCTTCCAGGAAAGGGAAGGGATGAAGGATACAAACAGACCTGAGCCAGGAGAAGACTTTTCTGTTGTGCCCAACTTTCAGTGGGTGAAATTTGAAAGCAGTCCTTCTTATTGGAGCTGCTGTTCCTTCTCTGTGAGAAGCTTTATTTACAGTTCAAAATCAAGCAAGCAAACGATTTAAGTAGTCCTGACTAGTCATGTTAATATATAAATTGTACATCATATTTATTACAAAGCCTGTCAGCCTGCTACCAGCCTATTTTTTTTAATCTACAGATAATCTTACACTCGTTTATATGGCTGTATTACTCTGCGCGCTGTGTGCAGCCACTGGAATTCATCCAGTTTACCTAACAACTTTCATTAAAGAAAATTGCCCTTGTAATAAAAATCACTCAGTCTGACAAGGTGCCATAATATATTTTTTTAAAGCCCCATAAAATTTTGTAGCGGTTAATGCCGACTTATAAAAACGTGTTTGTTTGAGGCTTCTTCTTAAAAAACAAAAATTTGAAAATGCTGTCATAATGATGTTGCTAGAGATGGAAGGTGGAGAAGGGGATGAGAGAAAAGGCAGCTCGGGCATGGTTTCCTTTTGTTCTTTCCCTTTCAAAGCAGCAGCTGTTTGGTGTGGGACTGCTGTGAGGGTCTAATAAGCCCTGTCACCTTTCTTTAGCAGAGGAAAGGATACAGGAGCACCTTGCTAGCTCCTCCTGCCTTTCATCACAAATTTAGGATTAGTGTTTAGTGAAATATCGTGTCTTCTGTAGTGGCTGGATGGAGCTGCGGGGAATCGCCTCTTGCAGTCGGCAGAAGATGGCACACCGCATCACGTGCATGGGCACCACCTGGGCAGGAAGGCCCGTGGCTGTATCGGGCAGCACCCACTGATTTTTCAGAGCCTCTCCTATTGACTGCAACAGGTTAAGGATCGCCCCAGCTTGTGTGGCTTTGCATTACTTGGCCATGCACAACGCACTGCTAGCAGCCAGGCAGTCATGAGCCGTTGTGTGTAGCTGTACATCTGTCCTGGTTGTTGGGGGAGAATTCTTGCATGTTTTACCTTTCCAAGGGACTCTGGCTTGCGAAGAAAAGACCAGTCTAATGATTTCTGTAGCTCCAAGCTGCTCTTTTTTATTTACTTAGTTTGATGGTTAGAAGCAAAACAATTAGGTGGGATATCCAGCTACATGCTGAGGACAGTAAACACAAAGAGAGAGCATCTTAAACGGGGCTTTTTTTTCTCCTGTGAATCGACCCTTATCCAGACAGCCAGCAGTAGAAGGCTGTTTTAAGGTTCGCTTACCTCTGCAGACAATACTGCCTGTAACATCACCTGCTGCATTGCTCCCTGGATGCATTTAGGGAAAAATCTTGCTCTATAGGAGCAATTTGATAAGGAGGAAGGAAGTGCTCATTGCTTCTTATCCCAACTATAAAGCCCCTGAAAAGCCCACCCTTGGGATGTTGCTGTACCAGGACCTAGGGGGCAAAATTGCTGGTGCCTTGGCGAAAACAGGATCTTGGAAAAAATTCTGCCCCTCCAACACCCTTTTGTCTTCTGCTAGTAGAGTGAATCCTTCATTATTATCTTTTCATTAATGACTGCTAATCATGCACGTGTCTCTGGCAATAGTTATTTGTAAAACAGCCTTCACGCTGCATCCTGAGCTATGGCGAGGCCTCGGCTGTTTCTCTTCGACTCTCCCACTTGCTGTCACCTCCAGCCCCATCAAGACAGTCGGAGTAACGTGGCTGTTTCTACTGACCCCTTGCAGGTAGGCACTGCTGGAAGTGCGTGTCCTTTAGTCTGGCTGCCTGTGTCGCCCGGGGTGCACCTGCCCCGATGTGGAGCACACCTGCAAGACTGCCAAACACCAGCACGTACAAGGCTTGGCGTTATGTGCAGGGAAGAAGCAAGAGGACCGGAGCTCTTTAGCATGAGACGTTTGTCCTGTTCCTTCGTCCTCTCGTAGAGAAGGAGAAGTGGTTTCATGGCCCCTCAACACTTACGTTCCTGGGAAGCTCCAACAGATCTGCGACTCATTAATGCTTTATGTCCAGCTCATCGGATGCAGTAATAACCATGGGCCCGTAATGAAGCAAATGCAGTGATCCCTATGAGTCGGTGTAGGGACGGTCAAAACCTATAGCTCTTGCATTCCTCTTTTTATTATTATATAAATTGGTGTCAGCTCTTTCAGTGTTGGTTGCTTTGGTCTGTGCACGGGGCAGCTGGGACCAAGCAAAGTTTATAGCTTGAGCATGGATTTGGCTGGCTTTGGGGATTTTGCTTTCTTTCTTAACGTGGGGGCAGCGGGGGATTTTTGCTTGCTTCCTTAATGTAGTCTCATCAGTCTGTGCTATAACGAAAAGTTTTTTTGGTGTTTTTTTTTTTTTCTTTTGATAATAATTTAAAAAAAACCAACCAGTTACTGCCTGTTCAGTGGCTGCATGAGGACTATTATAGTATAAATATCTTGTCTGGTCTCAGAGTCTCTTTTTTGAAAGATTTATCCACTCAATTAGAGAAAATTAAGTCCTGCTTGCTGCAGAGGCTCTATTCAGAAGTGACTTGAAAAGAGCAAGGAGAAAGAATTAGCCTTTGCTAGAAAGTATGAGGCAGTAAAGGTTTTATTGGGGCGCCCAGCCTATGCATATATTTTAATTGCTCCAGCTGCACAGATACATCAGACAAATATGAAAATGAGCTTGGGCCCATGAAAAGCTACCAGAGGTTTTAAATCAGGCCCCAAAAAGGGGTTTGGGTGGGGAGTACCTTGCTACCAGGAGTACTTTAAGGGCTGAATACTCAAGAGGGTTTGCATTAACTGAATCAGTGCAGATGATGGCAGCATCACAGCTGAAATGCAAGGTATGTATTAGCTCCTATGATTGCCTGTGCTTGCCCAAAATAAGACGCCAGGGCTCGGATGAGGAATAAAAGCCTCTCCTGAGTGCTTGGTAGGAGCTAATGTACACACAGGCAGCCCCGAGAGAGAGTCAATGTGACCCCTCTGGCTTCGGTCCAGTGCCCTGCAGTCGTGGGCCGCCACGTCGGATGATCCCTTTCACCGTCGAACTAGCAGTTGTACCCGCAGCTCCCCTCGGGAAGTCGTTCCAGACCTTTCTAATCAGCCGAAACCTCATTTCCAGCCCAAATTTATTCATGGCCAGTTCATACCCATTTGTTCTTCTGCCAACATTGTCCTTCAGTGTAAGAGCTCTCTTCCCCCCCGGGGCTTACTGCCATGATGTATTTATAGATAGCAATCACATCCCCTCTCTGCTTTTCGTTTTTGCTAGGCCGAGCAAGCCAAGCCTGTTTAGTTTCCCTGCAAGAAGCCGTCCATCTCTGCAGCCTGGTGGTTCTCAGGCAGGGTGAGGGATACCCTGGGGTGCCACCAGATCCTTTGAAGAGTGCCAGGATCTAGGAGGAGATATGCAGATAAAGCTAAATAGATAAATGCAGTCTCAGGCTTGTCCCTGCCTGAATGATCCCCCCAGCCCCTCTGCAAAGAGGACAGATAAATCTGTAAAAACTAAATTTGTGTTTGCCTTTGGGTGCCACTCAGCTCACATATTATGGAGGGGTGTCTTGAGTCCAGAAAGGTTGAAAACCGCTCCTGTAGTCCTCCTCTGCCCCGGGCCGGTTTTGAATTCCTTTTTCTGGAAGGTGATTGACCAGTACTGCCCGTGATACCCCAGCTGAGGGCTGGCCAGGAGTGTGCACAGTGGCGCGGGGATCCCAGGAAATGCCTCTCCACATATCTGTATCTATAGTTGCTTGTATGACCCCAGGCATTAGAGCATCCAAGTGCCTTGCCCACACTTAACCACATCCCTTTCTCTTGCTGGTTTGTAGAAGAGGAGGGCTTGGCTGGGAAGAGAGGGGTTCACTTTCTACTTGTGCAGAAGTGAACATGAATGTTGGGCGCATGACAAGATTCAAGGAAAACTAATCCCATGAGGTTTTTGGCTTTCTTGAAACTGTTCTAGAGGATCGAGTCACTGCTTACCTTGTTCTCACGTCTGTCTCCAAAAGTGCAGATCGCAAGTGAACGTTCAACTTTGTGGGCTGAAATATATGGTGCTGTTCCCCTTCTGCCTTGCTCAGAGGCTCTTTCCTGTTTAAAGCAATAGTTAAAAGCTGCTCTGTACTGTATCCCCAAAAATGGCTTTTAGGCATGGGAAGAAAATAAAGACATTTTAATGATGCAGTTGCTGCCACCTTGAACTTTTGGTTCTTTTACCCACAGAACATCTCAAGAAGCGCCTGGAGGATTATATGGCCCAGTTTCCAAGCGTGAGGATCCTCCGAACCAAGAAGAGAGAAGGGTTAATAAGAACACGAATGCTGGGTGCCTCTGTGGCAATAGGAGACGTTATCACCTTCTTGGACTCTCACTGCGAGGCCAACGTCAACTGGCTACCGCCTCTGCTAGGTAAGGAAGTGACTTGAAATGTTGTCCAAAGTTGCTCTTCGGCCTGATAGACATCAGCATTGGGTTTGCTGTTGTCCGGGTCTTTGCCCTTCTCCTTCAGAAGTATCTGAAGAAGGCCATAAATGACTAGCCAGAAACCTGGCTTTCTAAGAAAACCCAAGGAGAATGGTCAGTCCCCTGTAGCCTCCAACATGGTGCATTTCTCCGTGCAAGTCATAAAGCTCCCAATAGCCTCCTAAATTGGTTGTTTTTAATTAAAAGCAGAGATCATGCTTGCCTTTCTCCCCTGTAAGAGAATTCTTGCATAATTGATAGTTTCTTGGAAAAGCAGGCCATTTAAGTGGTCAGTCTGTAGCTTGGGGAGAGGAACTGGTGGCTGGGCGCAAAGTGGATCTGGTGTTTCTCTTTTTTTTTTTTTGCTTTGAAAAGCACTCAACTCTGTTTATGGGGAAATACGTTTAAGTATCTTCATAGCCCGCAGGCACATGGGAAATATTTTGGGGGTGGATAGTACAAAGGGTGGAACGTATGCCCTGAACGTGTGTGTTTAGTCTCCATAAGGAAAACTCCTTTTGCACATAACTTGTTAAACAAAGAACATCCTCTTCGGAGAAGCTGCCTGTTTCCTGCATTTCTTAGTTCTGATCTGTCGCTCATTTACTTCGCTGATCCTGGGACTTTCTTGAAAAGAGGCTCCTACTTGTGCCAAATTGCTGCCTAGTTTAGCACCGCAATCAGATTGAGTGGGATGATGCCACTTAACCTCCTTTTGCTGCGTGAACCGTGCCAGGCCTGGTGCTGGAGATCATCCTAGGACTGGAAGGGCTTCGCCTACAAAGCCAGTCGCCTGATTCCAACATCCAGTCAACTTCAGGCTGCATGGTGGTTGGTTTTCGACATCATTTTTAATCCAGGCTCTTCACAACCCTGCTGCAAGTGACTTGTGCCGTTAAAATGCAACCGCCTTTGAGGTGGGAATTTTATCCGTCTAGTAAAACATGGCAATAGTAGGCACACACAGAGAAAAACACAGTTGAAAACTTGTCAGCTGGATTCTCAAATGGTAATGCTGTTTCTTTCACAGCCCGTCAGGTTTGCACTGAGCATTAATTTTGCACAGCGTAAAATATTTGCAGTTTCCTGCACCCCAGGGAATGGGAACAAAATTAGCCGAAATGCCGTTTAAATTTTATTTATATTTATAAAAAAAGGGCTTTTGTTGCAAAAGTGCAATGGAGTCTAAAATATATTATCTGCTGCTTCAGCTCTTAAACAAGCCAACCTCTAGTTAAAGCAACATCTAGCTAAGAAAAACAGTGTTTAACAAGTTCCAGATGTTTAGGCAGAAATGAGTCCTGTCTTGCACTGTTCAGCCGAAAGATGTTGAGGGGGAGGCACAGCTGTATTTCTAGATGCTGCTAAGATTCGTTATGCCATTAGTCTGAATTGCCTCCTGCCCAATTCGAGCACGGCACTGGAAAGGTTATTGGGGTGAAGTGGCACGGTGTGCTGTTGCAGTAGCTTTGGACCAATGCAAGCAGGGTTCACATTCAGGTCTCGTGGCAAAACAGGGACAACAGACTCAGTACGTGCAAGTCACTCTGTACGTACCGCGCCACGTTAAGCAGCACTGGATCAGCGGGTGGGTTTGAGAGAGGTTTGGGTTTTTTCTCTCTGATACCTTAGTGATGCTTGCTGTAGTATTAGCGCCTGATATTTCTGTACAGTCGGCATGACTTAAGTGCTTCAGGGGTGTCAAATACATGAAATGCCAGGTAAGTTGGTACAAGGTGGTGCCTCTGTCCAAGAGAAACACAAGCCTCCTTGGAACCAGAAATATCCCAGATCCAAGCGGAGGTGTGTCAGGCATCTCATGGCACCTAGCTGTAGCCAGTACTGTTATATTCACCAAACTGCCCACCTGCAGTTAGGGAGAATAATAGAAATACAGCAAAATGAAGCAGTTCTCCATGCTGATTGAGGCAGCTTCCATGATTCATGAAGACGTATTAAGAGGAGCCAACCTAAAGCCGTAGATGTGATATTTTCTAATTAGTGGTGGCAGGGACCTCCTGGTAGGAGCTTTCCTAACAGTCTTGTCAACCTTTTTTTCCCCCAGACCGCATCGCCCGAAACCGCAAGACAATCGTGTGCCCAATGATCGACGTGATTGACCACGATCACTTTGGATATGAGACCCAAGCTGGTGATGCGATGCGGGGGGCATTTGACTGGGAGATGTATTACAAGCGGATCCCTATTCCTCCCGAGTTACAGAAACCCGATCCCAGTGACCCTTTCGAGTAAGTTGCTGAAACGCGGCGTGGTAATAGCTGGCTAACAAAAGGTGCCCTGTTACAGGGTTGGCTTACACCTCAGTCTTCTGGGAGTTGCAAGCTGGCAGTCAGGTACCCTTGGTCTCTCTCAGTTACTTATTTTGTTAGGTAATAGGCTTCATTCAGGCCAGTGGCTGTGAACACTCTCTCCTTTTTACGGCCGTTTTTTTGCAGACCTAATCTCTGCAGAAGTTAATATTTCATTAAAGTCGTAATGCATAACATTTAATACAGTCAATTACTACCAGGATCCTTCAAAGACATGTTAGCATCCCTAACGCTGTGCCAAAAACAACAAACACACTGCAGCCGCTAAAATATGTTGTTCCCCGGTTCAAAAAAAAAAAAGAGGCAGAATGCTAATTAGAGGGATTGTGATGATTACAGTGCATTACAGAAATCATTTTTCTAACAAATTGCCCTGCTGCTGGCATTAAAGGACAGCAGCACCTTGTCAAACTTCTGCATCCAAAGGCTGGAGAACTGTAATCCCGCCATGGGACCCAGGTTTGGTTTGTGGCCTCTTGCAGGGGATATATAACTTGAGTTCCCATAGGTAAGGGTGGGCTTTGTGTTACTTGAGGGTGAACCATGTGGCCTGAGTAGTGGCTTTTAGTCACTCTGAAGGGAGTTTAGCTCCTTGGTTGGCAGGAGCGGGAGGCAAGAAATATTTATGGGCTATCTTTTTCCTTGTTAATGATGTTGAGCGGGGGCTCTGTGTCTTTTAATGTTTGTAATGCGGAGTCTGGTTTTTCCTCCAGGTCTCCTGTAATGGCCGGAGGACTGTTTGCAGTCGATAGAAAGTGGTTCTGGGAGCTGGGAGGGTATGATGCAGGTCTGGAGATATGGGGAGGAGAACAGTATGAAATATCCTTTAAGGTGAGCCACATTTCTCTGGAAACTACTTTTTTGCTTTGAAAAGATCTTGAAAAGAAAAAAAGGCTCTGAGGCATGGAGCACAAATTATCTCATGATCTTGCATGTGTGGATGTAACGAAAGGATGTTTGAAGGGTTGGGGCGGGGGGGGTGAAGGAATAATGTGCAAGAGAACTGGCACAGTAATAAAAGGATGTTTAAAACAAAGAAGCATTAATGATCTAGTCAATTTATAGTGAACAGAACAAATGCCAGGGGCACTGCCAGGGTCTATGCTAGGAGCAGCATTTACAGGGAAGGGGGCTGGTCATAGCACCAGTTAGTGAGGCTGTCTGACCGTGGATTAGCAAGGGAAGGAAGAGAGTATTTAAAATGGTTATAAAAATGCCATAGCATAAGAAGAGGTAAATGCAAATACAGCTCAAGAACAGGGGGACGTTCATTAAACCCAACAGGCAAAAGCTCATGGGTAAAGTAACGTGTACACCGCCCTATCAAACTGGAACCCAGTGCCGCTGGATGTCACAAAGCCACGAGTTTATTGGAATTCCTGCAAGACAGTGTGAACATATACGGTTGCATTGGGCATTGTATTTAAAAGCTAAGAGAGCTGTAAACTGCTGTGCTTCAGGATAGGAACTGACCCCTGGGCGAGCAGCACAAAAGAAATTCCCCTTACTGTCACCCATCTCGTGTTTTCTGTGTCTGGCCGCTGCCAGAGTCCAAGTACTGGCCTCAATGGGAACTTGTTTCATCCAGGGGGACAATTCCCAAATTTCTGAGAGCAGCTCTGACAGGGCACAGTTATCGCACAAAGGAGCTATTCCTGGCCCAGAAGTGACTGACTGCTAAACACCCAGACGCTCCCGGATCTCAGGAAACCTGCTATTAGCGATGCTGCTGAAATGCCCTGTATCTTGCGTGCTTTGTCAGCCTTGGGTGTGTAGAAACCCTCCCCTCCTCTCTCCGTGCACGTTGAGATGCTCTGCTTTGGTGCATTTTGTCCTGGCTCTGGAACTCCTGTAGGAGTTGGGAACTGCCGCCCGGGATGAAACAAGTCCTTCGCTGAGGCCAGTACCTGGACTCTGGCAGGAAGCACAAGACAGGTGACAGCAAGGGGAATTTCTTCTGTGCTGCTCGCCGTGGGTGCCAGTTCTTATCCTGAAGCATGGCAGTGTATTGCTCTCTTAGCTTTTAAATACAATACCCAATGCAACAGTATATGTTCACACTGTCTTGCTAGTTGTGAATCTTGCACCTTTTAAATACAATACCCAATGCAACGGTATATTTAACTCCTGTAAGAGTTCCAGATGCCAACTGATCTCGGGTACCAGGAGCCTCCTCACCATGTTAGTACAGAGTCCCACTGGGAAAATCCTCCCCGAGAAGCGTGCTCCCATAACCTGAGCTAGCTCTGGCATGTCTGCAGTATCCTGCCCTGTGCAATATGGACATACATATCCCAAAGAGTGTAATCCTTTTTGTCACCTGGACAAGGCCCAGCGTGCAGGCACTGCTGTACTTATCCAGCTGCTGGTCTTTATCCTGATGCAGAAAAGCAAGACCAGTTTAGAAAATTTGCAGCAATTGATTTGGTGCCTGTGTGCTAGGAACTAGATGGTGACCACTAACTTGGCTTGCATAAACCCCCAGGACCTGGGAAGTAGAGTAGCGCGTGATGACTTTGACTGTTCACCTCCCTATGGGGAGGTTCGGTTACTTGTTGAAAGACTGAGCCAGTCAAAACACGCTCTGGTTTGAGGGTTCACCAGCTCCACTGCTTCATGCAAGCTGCTGAACGTCATCTTCATCCCTGCCCCGCCCGGAGCCTGGGAGGAATTCAGCAAAGAAATCTGCTTAATTCTGCTTTTCGGTGGCTTAATTTGCAGTTTCCTTTAAGAGACTCCATTAGGGTTTCTCAGTCATATGGTCCGGGGTGCCACCGAAATGAACTAGATGCCTCAGCATGGGTCCAACAGATGGTCGCGGCGATTAGACAGACAATGCACAGTCCGGTGCAAGCAGCCAGAGTCCCTCCCCCAGCGAACAGTCCTGTCTTGTTTGTTTCTGTCACCAAATCGTTTCCCAAATCGGAGCGACTTGATGGTGTTCAGAGACCAATCGCGCTGCATTCTTCGGGCAATTACCGCACAACAAACAACGCTTTTTTTTCTCCTATTCTTTACAGAAGGCAACGTAATAAAGCCATATTGGAGGTCTCTTGCCCTCGCTCGGTTGGGAGGAGGAAGAATAAATCCTCCCTTGGAGATGCCATTACAGTCGGATCCATTTATCCGCTCTGTGTTATGTGTAAAGAAAGTGTGTCGTAATGCAATTCCCTGCAGGAGGGGGCAGAGGTGGCATTCATCCTCTTTCCCTTGGTCCCCTTTGAAAACGCTAGTTTCCGAGAGTGATGACAGTGGTTATGCAAGCCCTTTGTCTTTCTAATGCCTTCACAGACAGTCGTGCTGCTTGATCTGCAGGAAATAAGACTACTTCATTCATCTGTTTGCTTATCCTTTCTGAAACAGTGCATTTTATTTCAGTCCAGAGATGGTAATTTATGGCGGGCTAAATTCCCTCTAATTAATCTCAGCAAAGACCCCCTTTCTTCTTCCATTGTGTGGCAGAAAAATGAGGTTTTAACTGAAAGAGGCTCAGTGTATTTTCAGAAATTAAGATAAATTGATACATTCATCTGTGGCTGATAGATTTAATAATTCTGCCGGAATGGCAAGAATAGGAGGTTTGTTCGGAGAATTTATGAAGCTGTGACACTTCCTGGCAAGCTTAGGGCTATGTTTGTACCTAGAGGAGCAAGCTGAGATTTTACAGTTAAGAGATATGCTGTCAAATCATTTAAGGCCCTGGGTGCAGCCTTAAATGTATGTGCTTATGTATGGACATGGATGCCTGTCAAAAGCCCTATGTACCTTCAAATTATATAGGCAATGAAAGGCATTTGCTGTTAGATAAGTGCCAGATTTCCAGCCTAGCCTAATCCCAGTGGCACATACAGGCCCTTCAGTCCCCTGCACCAGGCTGCCTATGCTACCAACACCTACATGTGGTGGCTCTTGCTTTCACAGCTGCCTCCATCCCCCCACACCCGCCAGGCATGTACACGCTGCATTTCACACTTTGCAAATCCATTTGCACCTGTGCTCTTATTCTAGCAGCTTATGTTTTTATTTTAATAACCAGCACCATTAAAAGCACGAGCCAGCGTTCGCACAGGAACTGGCAGTGCCGTGGCTTTTTGCTTTCCTGAGCAGACAAACCGGTGTCATCGAGTTCCTCTTCCATTCGGGAAGCAAGTGGCGGTGCATTGGCTTCTCTGTAGGAAATGCAGCAGGCAACGTATTGGTACTCAGCAAACAGGACCGAGCCTGAACCGGGGGGGGATTTAATTTTATTAAGAGAAGTGAGATCTTCAAAGTGGGGAGATGAGCAAGGGTAGGGGGTTGAACTGCTCCAAGTTGGGGCAAGTCCTCTGATGCAGATCGCAACTTGCCAGCTCTACAGATCAGCCACTCCAGAGATTATTCACACAGAGGATGCTCCTTTAATGTTCAGCGCTGTAATGCAAGGCCTTTGTCCTGCTCCTGGCCCCTTGCTAATAGCTTAAGGGATTGTGCAGTTGGTGTTTGATGTAGAAAATGTGGACTGGGATGTTCTCCATTGAGACATTTGTGGCTGGTAACCCATGGAGCATCATGGTACAAGTCCAATCACCCAGACCACTGAAGGACATAGGGGAAGAAGAAAAGAGGGTTGCCCTTTCCAGTCATAAATGGAGGGGTTACTTCCTTGACGCCATCTCCAAAGAAGGGTTGCTTTGGTCCTTTAATGCCTTTGCCGGTCCTGACAGAAAAGGGAGAATTGGCTTAACTAGACTTGTGCATGTTGTGACCTGAGGGGGGGGAAGGAGGAGTCCTTCAGATCTTGGGACATGTGCGGCATGCACCAGAGAAGGTTATCGGTGGTGGGGCAAAGATCCTGCATGCAGGTGGGCTAGAAGTGTTTGCTGCAGAAGACCATGAAGATTTATGACCAACTGAATCTTTCCCTGCACTTCAGCTTTGAAAACTATCACGAGAAGCCAGTTTAGCTACAGGTCTCCTGAATCACTTACCATCTTGTCTTTTAAATAGGGCTGGGGAGGTCATTAACAGCTAGAGGCCACTGTGCTAGGTACGGTACAAACAGAGCACGGGCCATCTCGGCCCCAAGAGCTTTCTGTCGCAGTACAGCAGAGGAGTCATCCCAAAGGGTTCAGAGCCACGACCGGGAAGTACAAGGAAAAGGAGTGCAGAGGTGGAAGGAGAAAAGTCTGTCTCCAGGCAGTTAAAAACTTTGTAAGTCACAATTTTTGCTTGCCTCTGCAAAAACCTGCAGTATTTCATTTTCCTCAGCTGCCCTAAGTCAGTGTAAACATACCAGCTAATAGATCCCAGAGCAGCAGGGCTCATTAACAAGTAATTAACTGTCAAACAATAGGAAAGCTATGTGTCCATGTGGAAGACTGAAAACACTGATGCCTATCAAAAGTGAGAGATTTGTTTGTACAGCAGTAATAGGTTGAGATAGGCAAGGGCAGGGGAAGAATAAAATCCCTGGAACCTATGCAGAGGCTTGGGCTGTTATCTGAGCATCCCTAATTGTTGGGTACAGATTAGGGTAATGGTAGCAATGACAGAAAAATAATGTGGTTCATGGAGGACCTGCGCAAAGTGTTGCACTTCCATGCAGCGTGATGAGCAGTGGCAGGAAAACTCTCAACCTTCAGCTGGAGCAGGGTGGGCGCCCAGATATGGCGCAGAGAGATGGGAGCCTTTCTTGAGAGCACAGGATGGGTGCATTTTGGCAGCTCTGCTATGCTTACCTGGTGCTTTTCATTTATAAGCAACTGCAGACGGGGCCTTCTGCAGTTTGCCAAACTTCATTCAGGCTGCAATCACCCGGGCTGGATGTTGTCTTCAGGCTGGCTTGTTTTGGAAGCTGCTAGCCAAGCCCATTGATTTGTTTTGGAAGGGAAAATGTTTCACCCCGGTCCAGTTCTGGCACTTTTACTTCCCTGCAGAGCTGTGGTGCCCCTGTGCTCTCGAGCAGGACTCAACTTTGGCACAAAGTTTGCCTCTTGATTAGGAACCTGCCCCTTGCCATCTGTGTGCAAATCCACCCAAATCTGATGAGATGATAAGCCTGAATGGCAAGGAGAATGCAGCTCATGTTTAGTAGAGGCTTAAGTTTCAGCTGGGGGCCAAGATGAAGCTCTTAGGCTGTGCTAGGGTTTGTCCTGGGTATTCAGTGTGGAAATTTCCTGTCTATGCAGTGATTGTCCCTTCCCCCTGCCCTGCACAGGCAGCATGGAAGGAAAAGAGGAGAATGAGGCCAGCTCAGGAGGAAGAGGTAAGAGCATGCATGCTCCAAAGCTGCTGTGAGGGTCAACACCGCCCCACCCCAAATTTCCAGGCTCTCCAAGAGCCCACAGGCTGCATGACGTGGCTCCATGGGCCATATGTCCAACACCCTTGTGTTACCTCTTTGGAGAGGACGTGACTACCCAAAGGTGAGGTGAGGACGCGTCATCGCTGTAGGAGCTGGCATTGGAACTGAAGCATTATGTCTTTGCCTGAATGTGGCTTTAATAGCACTGCTATGTATTTTTTTTTTTTTTAACACTGCTTTACATTCAACAGATGCCCATGCTGTGCAGCCTGCGCAGATAGCTAAATACTTTCTTCCCAAGATTAAAGCTAATTCAGAACACCCCAGCAAGTGTGAGGCATTTAAATAGATCCAACCAGCCTGTTACCTTGTAGAGCATTTGTTGACACCTGATTTCATCTGCTATCCCATCCTCTGCTTACGTTGGTCCTTCTAGGGCTCGTGTTCCCAGATGTGCATAGTCTTCACTGCACTGCCTAATTAAGGGCACAGGAAAGGTGATCCCAGTGCTGATGCTTAGGCCAGAGGGAGCAGATGAGAAGTCAGGGCTCCATGTGGACAGTCCCAGGGCTGAGTGCATCCAGCCTCTGAAAGACAAAGGCAGAAGAGTATGGCTCACTAGCCTCCTTGCATTTTTTTTCGTTGTCACCTGGACTTGGAGGTCAGAAAGCCTGGTTGGGAAGCATCTGACCTTGTTGCCTCGGTCTGAACCATATTTTTAGGGCTCCATGTTGGGATCATTTGGCTATAAATAAGGAGGCTCTTACCCTATACAGAAATTCAAGCGCCCACTGTTCCCATCCAAGGGTGCTGAGGTGGTGCAGGGACAAGGAAATACTGTGCTTGTAGGTCGAGTACCTGTGCTGTCTTGGTCAGCATCGGTAACGCCGCACTGGTTCTGGCGGTCACCTGTCCCCATGCTCCTCGAGAAGCACAGATGCGAACGCTTCTCTGCTGCCGACAGCAATAAATCAGGTGACACGTTCTCCGGTGAATGGGGATCTGCAGGGCTGCCTGCCTGGCTCCCCTTCCCCTTCCAGCTGCCAGAGCAGCAGCTGGCTGATTTCCATCTCCGCTGGCCTCTCCTCAGGTGCCAGGCTTCGGGCACAGCTGCAGAGGGGGTGGCCTCCATCCAGCGGTTTCATGCAGCGTGGGGGTTGCGAGCCCGTACCGCCGAGTCTCTGCGTGTCGTCGGCTCTCTTGCATTGGCCCGGCCTCGGCCAGGCTAGGCTTTCTTGTCACTTCCTTGAGTCCAAGCAGATCTCCTTCCTTCTGTGCAGTCTCCACTTCCCCTGAAAAGTGGGGAAGGGATCTCTCCTCCTCCGTTCATTTGGAGTAGAGTAGAGAGGTGGCCTCTCTATCGTGTTGGTCCCAAAGGGGCTCTGCCCTGGCACCAGGTAGGAGATGGGCGTCAACCCAGGAAGCACTTATCAGGAGCTGCTACCGGCGTGGTGTAAAATGCTCCCAATGGCAGGGAGCAGCCTGCTGCTGGGGAAGGCGTGTTGTGCCAAGTCTTTGAACCTCGGTTCCTTGTCAGGGGAGGGTGGAGAAGTTCATAGCTCTGGGGGCAGCTGATGCTCACAGTGGTGGGGCTGAGACCGGTCCTAGCTGCTCTTCCCTGCCGCATCCATTAGCTCTGATCCTCCTTTCCTTTCCACGGGCCTCACGACAGCGCCTGCACAAGCCGCAACTTTCTCCCTTTCCTGCTGCCAAGCCCTTTGCTTTCTTTTTCCTATGCTGGGCTGAAGAAAACTATTCTCTCTGAGTCCTGGCTAACTTCCTGGCTTCGCTCTAGGGAAGCATGTCATCGTGACACAGCCTTCAGGACCTGCAGACCCCGTGTGCCCAAATCACTTGGATGCCTGCACTAATGGCAGCTGTATTTTTTTTTTTTCTCCCCCTGAAGTCTTGTCTGATGCTGCTCCTCGCCGCGGCAGAAAGGGAATGGAGCTGCTGAACATCAGGGTAAGGGAGAGGGGTTGGGGGTTTGCCATGTGCTTCATTTCAAGACCCCCCATGGTTGTGCACATACGGGTTGTCGCTCTCAGTCCCCGGGAACAGATGGGAACGGTGTCCCGTGTGCGAGCACGTGAATAAGCTCGTGGCTTCAGCCGTGTTTCCAGTCCTAGCTGCGATCAAGTCATCTGCAAAACTCCCACTGACTTCAGAGGCAGACGGACTCCCAGATGCACTGAAGTCCTGTGCATTAGCCTCTGAGCTCAGGACTTCGGAAATGGCAGGGCCCCGCTTCTCTTAAGCGACCTGATGAGCTCTCTGCATAAATCACTGGCTTCCTTGACTGGATTTAGCTGTCCTCGAGGAGCTTTAGCAAATGGCTGAACTGAGAAGCGCAGCTCATCAAACCGGAACTCGGATGTCTGCCGTCTCGTCAGCCAAGAGAGATTATATTTGCTCAAGCACCGTGCAGAAAACCCCAGCTCCGATGTTAATGGGGAGACAGCAGTCAGTCGGGATAAAGGCAACGCGCTCCCAGGACACCACCTGACGGAAAGGGAAGGCGTCTTCTGCACTTTGCTCCAGCACCGTAACACAGCTTGATGTCTCGAAGATGAGCAGTGCCCTTATTTTAAAACAGCCAGGCAGAGCGGGTTGCCTCCCTCCCTTCGCTCTGGCACTCAGGGTTTGTTTCCCCTCCATGTATTCCTAGACAAACCCTTGATTGTCTTGGGCGTTCCCTCCTCCCTTTAGCGCTAACTTTCTGTTGCTTTTTGTTAGCTCTGTTTTGCTGATGAGTGTCACGCTCCCCCCGCCATTTCCTTCCCATTTTATAGATAAGGGCTGGTAATTGTCTTTATGCAGGCTGCAACGAATTCTGTCACCACACAAAGAAGCTCGCTAATAAAATAAATCAAAGCAGCAATGAGTGAATGGGAAGCAGGCATGCTTCTGGAGGGCTGCGGCGGCACTTGAAGCACGTGGAGCTACTGGAAAGTTTCAGAGGACCCAGCTGGCCTTTGCCGTTGCATCCGCCTGACACTACAGACCCACACCAGCCAGCGGTCAGCCAGATGTTTTACAGTGCAGGTGGAAAGTAGGTCCGTAGTCCCATCTCTTGCTCCGTGCTTTCAGCACCTGACCTCGTATAGCTGTGTGCCGTCCAGGGATGACACGCAGTATCATGCATGGTATTTTCCCATCGTGGCTGAGATCTTTGCCAGGCTACATAGGCCAAGCCTGCTTTTCTCGTCTGGCTTCTCCCAGCTTGCTCATCCCCACTAGAAGAGCATCCGGCCCATGGTCAGAGGACAGTGGAGGTTCAGCGTAGGCTGGCTGAGAGGCCCTGTTCCCATCACAGGTAGGCCATGCTCCTGGGTGGAGAAGATGGTCTTTGAGACAGGCAGGTGCCAGCCCATGAGCTATCTTTGCAGGCTTCTCAGTTGCTAGTGCGTCCTCCGGTACGTCCAAGCTGCAGGATCCTGTTCCAGCCGCAGGCCGTCTTGCGCTGCAGAGAGAGGTGTTTCTTCATCTGCAACAGCACCTATTGGTAGAAGAACATGCAGATATAATGGTGATTTCCAACAACGTTCATCTGTAGCACCTGCCCCAAGACAGGCTGACAATCATTCAGATCAGACTGAAAACACCGTTTTGCCAGCCTGAGCATCAGTCAGAAGTCCTGCATCCTCCTACAGCGTATTAAGTAAACTAAGTTGCTGCAGCTGACCTGGACTGAAATGGTTGCAGGGGTTTTGCGACTCTTGCATTGCTGTAGGAACATGCAGATGTAAGTGGCATCAGAGCAACGTGTATCCCCCATCATTTGGTATAATTGTTACATCTGTCTGCACCCTGAGTTGGTGGGATTTTGCCCACGGGAACTCTGATCCAACAGAGATGAAACTTCATTTGCTTGATGCAGTTAGGCATGGCAGGGGGAGGTTGGCTAAAGACGACACTCAAAGGACATGAGTCATAGCTAGTGACTATGCAGAAGCATTGGCCAAACGTTGCTTTTCCTTGCCACGTAATGAATATTGTAGCCCTAGACATTTAATGAATGGCCTTCCCTACATGAGACTGTTTTACTAAGCTCATTGTACAGTGAATTGCAGCAGCACAAATCGGGCATGACTAATGGAGGGACCACTAACACTGTCAACTTGTAGTGCTTTTGGGTACAAAGAGGGGATGGAGGGCAAGACAGTGGTGAGTCATTTGTAGGGAACGAAAGCTGGAAGGTGCTGTTTAAAAAGTCAGCAGGAGCCAGCAATGCCCTTAATGGAGCATCCATCAGGATGTTTGCCCAGCTCTTTTGCCGAGGCAGCATTTTAGAGGGAAAAACATACAAATGGAGTCATAAAGCAGCCCCTTTCTAAAAATGTAAGGTGCTTTGGTCGATAATCGATTAGATATTTTCTGACGAAGCATGCAGATGTATTCCTTCCACCCCTGCAAAAGCTTTCTTCTGCTTGCCCAGAGACCAGCAGTCACTGTACTTCATTCCCTCTGACTGCAGCCTTGCTAATCTAAGAGTCAAAGAAAGTTGTTGCAGGATGTTGGCACGGAATCGATGCTTTCTGCCTGGAAAATAAACTTCTTGGCATCACCTTGACATTAATCAAGCTTCAAGTCGTTATTCTGCAACTAATGTTCTCTCCCATTGACTTTCTGAGGGCTTTTAAAGGTAATTGCATTTCACCAGGCAGGGACTTCCACTAATTGTAAGGGCACATGCCAGCACTAAAATCACAGTGGCAACATCCAAGGCCTTACCCTGGTACCCAGCGAGAGCACAGAGGCATGTGGGAGCCAGTATTTTCTGGTTTGAAGCTTAGGCAGGCTTATGAATAATTTCTTCAAAGATGTTTGTGCAGCACACGATCTGAACTACGGGGCTGTCTTGTCTGCCTTCAGCTATCAGATATGGAGCACAGGGTTTTGCACAAGGGTCCAGTTCTTAATCGGCATGACTCCTGTGTGCCATAACCACCCCCGTTAACTTAGGCCAGCACGGGGCTGCGATGCTCAACATTGTTTGGGCCTTGCCAACTGATGGCTGAGTATACAGGCACCGCCTGTCCAGCCAGTTGGCTAACACGTTGCCTAAATTGAGAGCGCCGGGGCAACGGGAGTCAGATTTGCAAAGTGCCGAGAGGGCATTTGGCAAAGAAGATGCAACTTAAAGCTCAGAGATGGGTTGAATGTTTTTTTTCTTCTGTCTTTCGGAAGTGGGGCTTTGAATCGGGAGTGAGTTCTCACTGCAGGTCTGCCCCTCTCTGCCCTCCCGCAGGTGTGGATGTGTGGAGGCCGCATGGAAGACATCCCTTGCTCCCGAGTGGGCCACATCTACAGGAAGTATGTGCCATACAAGGTCCCGACCGGAGTCAGCCTGGCGCGGGTGAGCATACTCCTCATTAACTTCCTTTGCAGCTTTGAGTGCCAGAGGGGCAGCTACATCTGGGGAGCTGACCAGGCTGAGCTTCGGCTAAGCTGTATCATGCATGGAGAGACCAACAGCAAACCTGTTTCCAAGGGCAGACACACTCCTCCCCATTGCCCCTGCTAAGAGCATGTCTGATTGTATCCGGACGCTAACTTTGGCCGTGATGGAAAGTCTCGGGGCCGGTATAGTTGCGACTTGGACTGTCATCCCCACTGAAATGTACAGTGTGGCTTTCTCAGGAGGAAATGCCAAGTGCCTGAGAGCTAAAACCTTGGAGCAGCACGTTTCAGAGTAGGGGTAGCGGCACTTGGGGGACTGAAAGACATATCTGCCTCGAGCCTCGCAGTGCACTGGAGAAGCAAGCTATAATTATCAGGATGCAAAGGCCTGTCCAGTGTGATTTCTTAATTAGTTTAGCTTGGAGAGGGAGGGCAGTAAGCCTGCATGCTGTGTGCTGGCTCTCTCAAATTGCTGGCGGAGCGCAGATTTTGGAAAGGGGCAATGGTGCCCTCTGGTGGGAACGGGTTTTATAGGAACAAGGCTGCAAAGCAACACCAAGAACGATCTTGCCTCCTACCCCTGTCCTGAAGGGCTCCCTGCCGAAACGGGCTTAGAGCTAATGAGGGATTTGGACCATGTGGCTCCCACCCAAAGCGAGCCCGTGCTCTTCTGTCCTCTGCCGCCTTAGACATCAGAAATCTTCACAGCGCACAGTCTCTTGCAGTGCAGCCATGTTCCTCCTTAGCTCCTCCAGGACATCAGAGGGAATTGGGGACAGGCAGGGCAGTCCAGTGGGAAGCTGTGGAAACCAGCCAGGTGAGGGGACGGTTTCGGCTAAAGCATGCATCTGTCTGGGGCTCAGTTTGGGCCTGGTGCAGTGCAGCTGTATGATGCAGTGGTGAGCGACTGCCACCTGCGCTACTTTTGAAACCTCCCTGGAAACTATTGGGCCTGGTAGTTTGAGTGTGTGGCTCGGAGAAGTGCCCCATGGCACCCTCAGGTCCTGCTGTACCTGTGGTATCGGGCTGTCTGTGTCGGCCTGTTGTCACTGGGCAGCTCGGTTGTGGCGGTCAACGCTGACATCCATCCAGCTTGTCACACAACAGCTGGGAAGACCGGTGGAGCCATCCAGTGACCGTCGTTCCAGATGTGCCATTACCTGCTGCATCTCTCTGTCAATAGCCATATTTCTCCCAGACACAGACAGGACTCTTGTTCCAGAGTTAGCTCACAAAAGGATCTCCTGGCTGCTGGGCTTTTCGGCATTATTTTCATCGAACACAGCTTGTGAGACCCGTTTCCCTTAAATAGCTCTTTCTATAGCAGAGCTGAAGGCGGAGAAGAGAGCAGTGTGAGCTGATGCTTGCTGGAGCAGGCACCGCAAATTGGCTTCAGAAAGGAAGACAGAAAGGATGTGGCGGCCTAAATTAGAGTGGGAGAGGCAGGAAGCTTTCATCTCAGCCCTTTAAATGTCCGGCGGCATTTACTGGTGTCGCTTGTTCTGCTCTCAGGCTTGTTTTTTTTGTTTTTTTTAACAACTTGTGACTAATGCTATTCTCGTCGCTGTGGGGAGCCGGACAGGATGGCTGAATTCCAGAAGTCTGTCGACCTCAGCCAAAAAAATCTTGTCCTATAAGCCCCTGGGTACAAGGGTGTAATAAAAATGGGCTTGCTTTCTCCAGCTTGAGAGGCGGTGTGCATCTGAATAAAAAACCTTTCCAAGCCCAGGCACCGACTCTTTTTGGGATCCTTGTGGGCGCGTAGACAGTCATTTCACATCCTGTTCCCCCCCCCTTGCCTATGCAGAACCTGAAACGCGTGGCCGAGGTGTGGATGGATGAGTACGCCGAGTACATCTACCAGCGGAGGCCGGAGTACCGGCACCTCTCCGCAGGGGACGTGGCTGCCCAGAAGGAGCTGCGCAGCAACCTCAACTGCAAGAGCTTCAAGTGGTTCATGAACGAGGTGGCCTGGGACCTGCCCAAGTTTTACCCGCCGGTGGAGCCCCCAGCTGCAGCATGGGGAGAGGTGAGGCCACTGAACATGCCCGGCTGGGGCTGACTGGCCACGGGGTTGTCAGAGAGCTTCCTGGGAGCTCTGATACTGCTCTGCTCCCTTCCCGCAAGCAGACCATGCATCGGTGTTCTCCAGCCCCGGCTCTCGGTGATTCAGAGAGCAGCGTTCCTGTTCTCCTGGTTGCTCCAGCCAGCTTGAGGAACAGAGCAGATGCCCTAGATGACGTTCCCTAAGTGCTTAGCCACGGGGAGATGTGGCATACTGACCTGCTTCTGCACAGTGCATGACCTTGGGGGAGGCAGAATGATTCCCTGGTGCTCAGCAGCAGAGCTAGAAACAACCCAGGTGTCTGGGCAGAGTTTAGGTCAGTCATTTAGCTTTGCTGCACCTTTGCTTTTCCCTCTGCAAAAATGGAGGTCAGCAAGGACAGTGATTCTGGCTGTGGACAGATATAACGTTAAAAGTGATGGGGAGGGTCAGGAGCAGACATCAGCTGTTATGATGCAACTTCTCTAGTAACAACAGGTGGCCTAAACCTTGTACCGGGGTATGAGTTACAGTTTTGCTCCATGCCAATCACTGTAGTAATGTGCAGATGTAACAGTTGTTTCCTAACAGCTTATCCAAGTATCCCTGGATCCCCACGCACTTCTGGTCTAGAGATAAACAGTGCTATAAGCATGCAGGTTCAGTCCGCGGCGCATGATGAAATAATGGGTTTTACACATCTGCAGCGTGCAGGACACCCAAGCAGATTATTGGGCTATTTAAGATTGATCACATTTTTGGCTTATCGATCTCGCGTGCCTCCCGGCAGCTGAAATGCCGCCAGCTCGCTCGTGTAATAGCAGAAGGGGTCTGGCACTTGGCTGTCATGCAGCCAGCCGCTGTTGGAGGCAGATGCTCAAATCATCCTGCTTCTCAACCATTGCTTGGACAAAGATTACAGCAGCAGAACTAACAAGTCACTTAACGTTGCAGATCCGGAATCTGGGCACCGGCCTGTGTGTAGACACGAAACACGGCGCGTTGGGAGCTCCACTGCGGCTGGAAACCTGTGTGAAAGGCAGAGGGGAGGCAGCTTGGAACAACGTGCAGGTACCTGAACCCTCCTTCCATCCTTAACTGTCCTTAAATGTTCACCTGGGGCTGTAAATATTGCGGTGGCTCCACTTCTCTAGGGAGTGCAGGGCAATGGAAAGGGTTCTTGCCCACTGGCCTAAGGACGGTCCGACGGTCTCTGTTGCAGGCTCTGGCTCTTGGTGTCATAGGAAAGATCAGGGGGAAAGGGTCTGGAGCCTTGGGGGCTGCTTAGGGAGGTTTTCACCCAGTTGTTGAAGCAGGAGAAAACAGAAGCTGGTAACAAGGCAGTCATGATAGGTAACAAAGTGAATATTAGCTTCGAAGGATCTGCTGGAAGATGTGATAAGAGATGCCTCATGCATATGAATGAGCCTGCAGGCACGCTCGGTAACCACTTACTGGTCATTGCTGGCGAGAGGTGAAACTAGCCAGATGATCGACTTGCCCTCTGGGTGTACGACATGCCAGAAATGACAGCTTTATTGTAACAAACCGGGAGGGGAGGCTTGGTTTGTGTACCGTGGAGCAGCTGAGCTGAAAAGAGATCTAGAAAGCCAAGGGCCAGTGATGGAGCAATCTATGACTGGAAGTGGATTCAGTATGAGGAGATCGCAGGTTGCTGTACATGCACTTGGATGCAAGGAAACTGGGAGTGAAACTAGTTTGGGGGGGGGATCAAAAAGGGGCTGTAGCTCTGGTAGTGGATTCCAGGAGCAGTTGGCTGCAGGAGTGGGTGGGTGTGTGCGTCTAGGAGGACCGTGATTTGGGTTGTGTTTAACTGGTTCCTAAAGGATAATGGTAATTTCTTTTGGATCCAAACTGCCTTGGGCTGGGGGAGAGCAGAGCAGGATTGACTACTTGGATTCAAAGCAGCACGAGGAAGCCACACCATTTCTCTGCTGCTCCAGGAAGTGTTCCTGCTCCCTTGCAGTCTCCCATCTCCAGCTCCTTTCCCCGCAGACCTCTCACTCCCAGCAGGACTCGGCTCTGTGTGTGTTTCTACCCCGGTGTCCAGGCTTTGGCTAGAGCTGCTGCCCTGTCTAATATCACCACAGGTCTCTTTGGTCCTTTTATTCCCTGCCACAGCCTTCGGTCCATCATCAGGGCGGCATGTGCATGGATCAGAGAAAGGCAGGTGTTGGTACAGGGCCACTTGAGAGCTGCCGTTCCTGCCAGGTGGATGGCACAGCTTCTCACAGCCTGGGGAGCACCAGCCTGATCTCGGATCCCGCAAGCGGCTGCATGGGCAGCCCACGGGCATCGTTAGGCCCCAGGTCGGCAATGCTGGGTCTTGGTGTCAGCAGCAGCAGTGTGGAGACTGGGCAGGCCGCAGTGCAGACAAACCCCAGCCCCCCCCGACCCCGCATCCAACACCAGATCTTCCAAGCCTAGCAGCGGCTTATTCCCTCCCTTCAGAGAAAAGAGCCTCCCAGCGAAGAGCAGCCTACTCTGTAGGCAAAATAACACCCCCTCAGCTCCCCAGCTTCGGGTCTTCCTCACTTCCTGCATGCTGGTGTCCTGGCAGGTGTTCACGTTCAGCTGGCGAGAGGACATCCGTCCCGGGGACCCGCAGCACACCAAGAAGTTCTGCTTCGACGCCATTTCCCACAGCAGTCCCGTGACCCTCTACGACTGCCACGGGATGAAGGGGAACCAGCTCTGGCGATACAGAAAAGTGAGTGCATGTGTGCGCTTTCTTATAAACGTGTCAGGCTGTTCAGTGGTCTCCTGGGGCTTCTTATGAGAACAGCTCATGTTTTATTCGCTAGCTAGTCATGTAGCTGTGACAGGAGACTCTCCAAGCCGATCCTTGTCGCTTTGGCAGTATCAAAGGTGGTGCTGTCTGGAGGGGAGTGGGCCTGAAGGCAGGACTCCTCCATGAGCACAGCTTTTGAGTAGGGAGAAAACATGAAAGCCACGTGTCACTGGAGAGAGTGAAAGCAATGTGCACACGTGCTTGTTCGGCAGAGCGTAGCTGCCAGTACCCTCCGCTCTGGTGCTGTGAGTGCCAGGCCAGGAGCCACTGGCATACTTTGCTGCCCTGGGTGCATAGGACCACAGGACACAGGGCTGGAAGGGACCTTGCCAGGTAATTTAGTCGAGCCCCTACTCAAACCTGACTAAACCATCCCAGCCAAAGGTCTTCCAGCCTGCTCTTGAAAACTTCCAAGGACGGAGATTGCACCACTTCTCGAGGCAGCCCGCTCTAATGCTTGACCATCCTCAGGGTCAGAAAGTTCCTCCTCATCTCCCATCTGCTTTCTCTGCTGCAGCTTGAGTCCATTGCTCCCAGTCCTGTCCCCTACGGCCACAGAGAAAAGCCCGTCTCCCTTCTCCCTGTAATCACCCTTCAGGTATTTGAAGACCCTAATCACCCCCTGCCAACTCAGTCTTCTGTTCTCCAAACTAAGTAACCCTAGATCTTTCAGCCTTTCATTGTAAGTCTTTTCTCCCAGGCCCCTAATCATCATTTTCATTGCTCTGCTGGACTCTCTCCATTCTGTGCATACCCATCTTGAAGCTCAGGCCCCAAAACCAGACCCAGGACTCCAGGGGAGCATCTGCATCCCCAGTTCAGTGTCTGTCCTGTATTGAGCTGTGAAGACTAGGCAAACCACCTACATTGAACACCTTCAAGAGTAAATTGGATGCTTATCTTGCTGGGATCCTATGACCCTGGCTGACTTCCTGCCCTTTGGGCAGGGGGCTGGACTCGATGATCTCCCGAGGTCCCTTCCAGCCCTGATGTCTATGAAATCTATGAAAGTGAGAGCATGTGTGTCATGTGCTCTCATAAGAGTGCAGTTGGCCTCACTCAGGAGGCAGGTAGCTCCATCCTTGTCACTTATACAGGGGTAGGCTTTTGATATCCCCTTAGGCATCCCTTATTGCAAGAACCAGCTCCCTGCTGCTCCCTTTGGAAAGGGAAAGGAGCAGCAATAAGCCCAGGCTCTCTGGGACCCATTGCACAAGGAGGGGGCATCCCACCTGTGCCTCCTCTCCCTGGCCAGCTTCCTGTGCCCAGAGCCTGTTCTATGGCCAGTCACATCCGCTGCTCAGTAACATGGAGGATCTTGCTGCAAACAGCTGAGCTTTATTAATACCTTGCAAATGGTGTTTCATAGTTCCTAGGGTCGGAAGGGACCTGAGCAGATCATCTAGTCCG
>NW_017728914.1:35146279-35152866 GCF_001723895.1 Crocodylus porosus
CCTGCAAGGGCCCCACATTACCCAGGACCTTCTTTTTACCCCCTACGTATTTAAAAAAGGACTTCTTATTGTCCTTAATCTGGGAAGCCAGTCCCAGTTCCATCTCTGCCTTGGCCTTCCTAACTACCCCCCTACATCCCCGAGCAACTACAGAATAGCCCTCCCTGTGTTTGTGCAGCAACAGGTGAATAGGCTCTTAATCAAAAGGCTTTTCCCTCGCAGCCCCTCTGATCAGTATGTGCAGCACAAGGCAAGGCTGGGGCAGAACATCTGCCTGCAGGCAGCAGGAGGCAGCTTTTGAGTTCGCTCTGCTTTCCCAAGCAGATGTCGTGAGACCCGGACCTGGCACTGGCTCCGGGGGGGAGGAAGGCAGCATGGTGACAGATGAATCCAAGCAGCTGTGCGCTGCTATGGTATTTTGAGTGCACAGGCAGAGCTGACCTGAGATATTTCAAGGGCTAGCACTGGGGTTAGTAGATCTGATGTATGCCACTGCAGGTAGGAGTGAGGCAAGGGCAGGCCCCCAAAGGAAACCACTGCTGGAGAAACCCGCGTGCAAGCTGGACGCAGCATTATAAATGCAAAGGATGGTCCTGCACAGGAAAGGTGGTATCCATTAATACAGGCAGTGTCAAGTGTTGCAACATTTAAGACCAGTTAGACAGGTTTTCTTCCTCAAGAGCATAAACCTTTAAGCAAGGCTTTAGGCTAAATGCTCTAATCCCCATGTCCTTTCCATCTCATACAGATGCCACCCCCCAGAAGCTCACGAGTAAGATGGAAAGGAGGAAAAAAGCATGTGAGAGGTAAAACAGCTAGAGGAGGGAAAGCCAAGGACATTTCCCTCCACCCTCCCCTGAAAGCCTTATAGTGCTAGGTCGATGGTAGTCAAATGTGCCTGGCTTTTTCCTTGTGGGCCTCTCTCATAAGTACGGGGTCAGACCATGGGTCCGTCTTGCCCAGTCTTCTGCATCGCACAGGGGCAGAGAGCGGATGCTGAACGGGAGAGTGAATAGGGCGTGACCAGAGTTTTTCCCCTTGTTCCTCTCTCACTTGCAGCCTCCAGCATATAAGGTCTAGGAAGTTCTGACATCGAGGTTTTATCCCTAACTCCCACATTCAAAAGCTCTCCTTACCAAACCTGCCCAGCACACTCATTCTCCATCTCTCTTCCCCAGGACAAGACCCTCTACCACCCAGTGAGCAGCAGCTGCATGGACTGCAGCGAGAGCGACCGCAAGATCTTCATGAACACGTGCAACCCCTCGTCTCCCACCCAGCAGTGGCTCTTTGAACACGTGAACTCAACAGTCCTGGAAAAATTTAACCGGAACCTCGACCTTTAAAGACTGCAGATCTCTCTCATGCTCTTGCTCTCTCTCTATTTTACAGCTCTACATTTTTACTGGGGAGGGTGACAGAAAAATTTTTTAAAGAGTCATTTTTTTAAAAAAACACAGTAGGTAATTAAGGTAAAAGGGAGAATCTCAGGAGGGGGCATGGCGGGCAGGCCAGGCTTTATTTTGAAGATGCTGCATCCTCTTGCGGGGATGGTGAGATTGCAGGCGGCTTGGCCAGAGTCGTTTCTGGGGCTGAGGTGGGAGCTGGAGCTCTGGATTTAGAGGGCTCTGAGTGCGGATGGGGTCCTTCCTTCCCCGGCCACGAGCGATTGCTGTGCCCTGCACACAGTTCAGTGCTGCCCTCCCCATCTGCCACCACGGTTCCAGATAGGCACTTTACCTCTAGGCATCCCTTGCACTCGAGCATACAGCCCAGAGCCCGTGTAATGGAGACCTCGGTGCACAGACACAGGCTTCCAGCACAGCAGAACAGAGAACCTGGCATGGAGCATGTCTTCTGTGCCGCCCCCCCGCCCCCCCCGGTTTAAAATACACCCAGGGCAGCTCGGGCCTCCTCAGCATCTTCCAGAGGAAGACGTGAGTACGAGGGATGTATTGCATGGGGCAGCAGGGCCAGGTGTTGAAACACATTTCTGTAAATGGCAGGCAGCAGTGGGAAACATCCATGCATCTTGCTGTCTGCCTCCCACTGCTGGGCCTTGCCGTGCCAAGGAGCAGGGTAGGGTTTTCTTCTCAATGTTGCAGGCTGCCGCTCAGGTAGTCATGGCACCTTCTACTCCTAAAGGACGAAAAGCACCGAGTCCAAGGCCCCGTGCAGCAGGAGGCACCGTGAGAGCACCCTAGGGCTTTGTGCAGGAAAAGCCCACTCTGGGGAGCAGCCCCATTTTCTTCTCAAGACTTAAGGCCAAATTCATACGGAGTACAGACAGCTGCACTTTGCTGAATCCTGCTCCAGGGCTGTACATGGGCCTTGGTCTTCCATGACCCTGTTGTTCATCCATCCACAGTTTGTGGCTGCTCCCATTGTAAAAGCCAGAGCTTTAAGCCCCAGGAGAACACGGCTTTAGAGCAGCGGTTCTCAACTGGGATGCCACGAGACCCTTTTCAAGATGCCATGCAATACTAGCACTGGTCAGTGCGTAAACACCGACACACGATTGCCAAGATAAACCCAGAGATTTCAAGCAGGGGTGCTGCCGAATGCCAAAATGTTATGGAGGGTACCTGGGGTCTGACAAGGTTGAGAGCCACTGCTTTAGAGCATTAGCCTTCGTGCCCATGTCACGCTGCCTGGGACCCTTCATGTGATGAGCAGCCTCTTTGCTTCAAGTAGGATTCAGAACTGGGATGAAAGGAAGGAAAGTGCAGGTTAAGGACACAGTGGGCTCTGCCTTGGATGTCTGCAGCAGGTTAATATGCTGTCTGGATTATGCTGGGTGCTTGGCAATAGTAATTTGGGACTAGCTCATCTTCCTGATTTATTGGTAATGAAAATTAGCCAGAGGGTTTTGCTAGGAGTTGCTGGTGAGCTGGGCCACTGGCCACACTGTCAGGTGGGGCATCCGTTCTTCAACTCATGTCATGGGAAACCTTCATGGTAGATGCTTGCAGCAGAGAGCAAGCAGTGGCCAGCTCTAGGTGATGGCAGGACTCATAAGTCACCCCGCAGTTAACTCTTGCCAAGATGCTGCCCACACGCATTTGCCATGCCATTGCCCAGCTGCTCAGCTTGGCCTGCTGTCCCCACAGGCATGATAGGAAAGGGAGGCCTGGGCATCAGGAAGGGCTTGGGAAGAGCAGCCATGAGGTTGGAGGAAGACCTGATAAGCCTGCACCTTCTGCAGCAACAAAAAAGCTCCACGATCCAGGCTTCTTCCTACCACGCTGCACGAGGGAGCTCCCTAGCAGCTCCCCTCTCTCCTACAAGGCAGGACTTCAACTCTTCAGGGCCTCGAATGCCTCTTGGCATGCCTGCGTACTTCAGTGCAGGCTATTCATGTGCATGGGAGTGGGTGGAGGTTTCATTTTCAGATGCTGCCGCTTGCTGTGTTGTGACCCATTGGGAGGGTGGAGAGGAGAGCGTGGCACACAAGAGTGCCCTTTCTTGAGCGGTGTTTCTGGTCCCCCGAGAGCAGCAGCCAGATCCAGCAGTGGAGGCTGTAGGACCCAGACCCACGTCATACTGGGTCAGCATTAGCTGATTAAAGGGCCCTTTTGCATTCAAGGGCTCCCCCCTACAGACACTCCCCTCTTCCCTGGGGGAGAGCACCTGTTTCCAGAGCTTTGCATGCCTGTTGGTTGCTTCCTCAAGTTATTAATGCTTTCGTTAGCCTGGCAGTACCGACTGCCGAATGCTAAATGGCCTGACGAGATGTCTTTATGAGTGTTTTAGTACCCATGGAACAAGAAGCCATTTGTATGAGAATGGCACCAGTTTATTATAATAGGGACACCAAGTCGGTAAATGATCTATAAATCTATGGCAGGTCATTCCCCTGCAGCTAGTAACATTAGCGCCTGCATTTTAGTTCCTCACCTAATGAAAGGATCCGCTTCTGTTTGAGTTATATGACTGGCTTTGTACTTGGGCTCACCTTGCGAGCAAAGTTTGGAGCTCTCCGTTGCTCAGCTTTTGGCAGATGCTGGCTGCAGAGAGGAGGTAGCGATAGGAAAGGCAGCCTTTTTGCCTCCCAGTCAGCAGTCTGAATTGGGCTTAGAGAAACTGGCTGGCAGCCTGCGCCCGATGGGTAGGTGGGCTTAACGCAGACCCTGCTTGATGCACGCGTGCCCGCTAACACCTAGCACCATGGCTGTCAGACTCAGCACAAAAGCTGAGAAGCTGTCATCTCCAAAACTAACTCGTCCAAGTGTGTTGCTGACCCATTTGACAAAGCACTGGATTTTGGGTGGAGCATCCTGTGAATTCCCAGCATCTCTGCCTGCTGGTTTGGTGGGATCCTCAATCTGTTAATTTACTGACATTAATTATACGTGTCGGTACCCCACAGGCTTTGTTGACTAATGGGAAGTATTACCATTGCCAGCCCCCCTGCTGACGGAGAAATAGAAATTGTATTTCACCATCCACATCTTTAATTGAGCTTCTGCTGGGCAGGCCAGTTAATTATTCCAATTACTTTTAGTTATTTATAAGTAAAATTGCTCAGGCATGAATCCATAGACATCCTCATGTTTGCATGTGAGTCAAGTTTGGGGCTTTGATGCCATTGAGCCCTTAATGGGAAACACATGCTCTTCGTTTTTACCCCCAAAATGGTTATTTAAAACGTTGCCCTTGGCTGCATAAGTCACGCTGCTTGAAGCGCCGCTGGGCATCATGCCCCTGAGGTGCTCTGGGATCTGGATTGACATAGGTGTGCACCAAATGCTCTTCCAGCTCATGCTTGTTTCATAGCGGTTCTAACGCCCAACCTGCGAGCAGACAAAACAGGGCTGGTGTCCTGTGCGCTTTAGAAAGGGTGGGTTTTTGGGTTTTTTTCCCTTTTTTCTCCCCTTCCCCAAGAGGAATGATGGGCTGGGCTTCGTGAAAGAGGAATACAGCATCCTTAAAATAAAGACGTGCCTTTTTAAATGCAAATGGACAGCAAATGCTTAAACTTGAACCAATTCCTAGTGCCTTGCTGGACAAGAGTGAAGGGGGCTAGGGGGAGGGAGGGCGGGGGGCAGGGAGCTGCAAGAAAGCTTGATGCATTGTGCAATTACCATTCGGGTGTGTGCGTGTGTGTGTTTTTAAATGTCCAGTTTTATGTGCAAACGGGAGGAGGGCAAGAGGCTGCAAGGTGGGGTCAGAAGATGCAGAGGCCGCTGGGTTTCTACATGCACTGGGTGTCTACTAATTGCTTTTCATCACACTCGATGTGAAGGCTGAAGGTGAAAGCCTCTTCTCGGCCCCGAGTAGGAGTTAAACAGATGTTGAATCACAGGATTTCTCGGCTGGCTGCTGTTTGTGTTGATCTCCCTGGCAAAGGCACATGTATTTATCTGTTCAACCTGCATCCAGGATTTTGCAATTTTATACTTGAACTGTTCAGACACGGGGCCTCTAACCGACAGTCCCACAGGTCCGTCCACTGAAGCGAAAGGCTAATGAGATGACTTCTATAAAGTCAGCACCGTGGATCCGTGGGAAGCGTGGGGAAAACATTTAAATGCCGTAACGCAGAAGTAACAAGAAAGCAGTGGACCATGAGCTGAATATGAGCCAACAGTGTGCTCTTGTTGGAAAAGGAAAAAAAAAAAAAAAAAGCCAACAGCATCCTGGGTTGTTTCAAAAGGAGCGTGTGTCACTTGCAAATCAGAGGAAGTGATTCTTCCGCTCTATTCAGCCCCTGGGAGACCTCCCCTGCAGCCCGCTGTCCAGTTTTGGCTCCCACACTTCGAGAAGGATGTGGACAGAATGGAAAGTCTAGCACGGAGCAACAAAAATGACAATTAGAGGCCTGGGAAGTCAGACTTGCAAGGAAAGGCTGAAAGAACTAGGGTCATTTAGTCTGGAAAAGAGAAGACAGTGGCAGGTGGTTTGATAAGTCTCTTTAGATACCTGCATGGAGACGGGCTTTTCTCTGTGACCAAGGGGACAGGAACTAGCAGCAGTGGCCTACTGATATTAAATCTGCAGCAGAGAAAATTTAGGTTGGAAATGAAGACATTTCTGACTCTGAAAGTGGTCAAGCGTTGGACAGACTGGCTAGACACGGTGGCATCTCCATCCTGGGCAGTTCCTTGGGTGGGATGATTTGGTCAGGGATGCTCCTGTCCTGAGCAGGCGGCTGAACTAGGTGAGTTGGCAAGGTCCCTTCCAGTCGTACTTTCCTCTGATCCTTCGTCGTCTTCCCTCCGCTCTGCAGCCGCTCACATGTTTTAACACTGGCGTTCAAACTAGATCAGGCAGTTCAGCAAGCTTTGCCCCGTGCTTCTCTAGGAGCTGGCTTATTTAAAACCCTACAAGATGCTTGCGAACCTGGTGCACAGCCGCCTGGCGTAAGCGCCATGTCCCCAGAGCAATTGCAGAGCCAAGCGGCTGCAGCGGGTTTGCGGGAATTGGCTCGCGTAGGAGCCACGCGGCCGTCCTAGTTTCATAGTTTCATAGTAGCTAGAGTCGGAAGGGACCTAGGAAGATCATCTAGTCCGACCCCCTGCCATGGCAGGAAAGAGCACCGGGGTCAGATGACCCCGGCAAGGTGCTCATCTAACTTCCTTTTAAAA
>NW_017728914.1:35152966-35167496 GCF_001723895.1 Crocodylus porosus
ACAGGTTCAGGTCCCGTAGCCTCTCCTCATAAGGCCTGCCCTGCTGACCCCTGATCATACGAGTGGCCCTCCTCTGAACTCTTTCCATATCGTCCTGAAGGATCGCTTGGCTGAAGGGGAGCAGGCTTTTCATTGGTCTTTTTATCTGCTGCAATCAGGATAGAAGATGCTTGTGGCTGGGCCATGGGGACATCTGGGAGCCATGGGCCCATAACGCTGGGCAAGAAACGAACCCCCAAGCCTAGCAGGGGTTCACCCCTCCGGCTGGCTGTGCTTCTGGCTCCTTAGTGCGTGAGGGTCAGGGGTGCACGTTGTGCCGCGTTACTGCCCTTCCCGGCCCCTGCGCTCCCGCAAGCAGACGCGTAATGAAATGCACCCAAACGCTGAAGGCTGAGAGTGCCGCACTTGTGAGTTAACAGCCCACGGCAGAGGGAGCATTAAATGCCCAAGGCAGTCGTTACCAAACATAAAAACCAGCAAAGCGCTTTGCTGTTTCCATTCTGAAAGGATCATTTGCCACAAAGAGTCTTCTAATAGTTTGTTTTTGCTTTATTTTATACGGATTAATAATGTGGCAAAGCAGCGTTGTCAACATACAGGAGAGGCGTATCGGGGACCGCCGGGGTTTCTGCAAAGCTTCACGCGCTTCCAGGGGAGACGGCCTGGCCCAGCGCACCGGGGTTCTGCTCCCAGCTCAGCTGCTGGTCAGCTGTTTGAGTTCCCAGTGCCCCATCTGTAAATGTGGGCAATATTTACCTCCTCCGGTAAGTGCTCTGCCACGTACCACTGAAAAGGGGTCGCTCGATAAAATCCAAGTGACAATTGGCGAATGCAATTCGGAGCGACGTCGTGGGAATGGTGTGGCACGTCCAGACCAGGGAAGCTGAGAGGCAAAAATCCCGTGGCACAGGGTTGTCTTCACTTGCAGGCTCGTTGCCCATCAACTAAGCTGCCTGCTTGCCTTGCCTGGGTTGCAGCAAACTGACCTGCCCCAGAGACCCGTGCGTGAGCCATCGTAAAAACCAGAGTCAAGTAGCTTTGTTCGGGTGTTTTGGGCTCGCTGACCCAGCTCTTCCTCTCTTCACATTGTGTCCTCAACTTTCCTGATGCTTCTGTGTTGCCCAGGAGGCTGCAGCGATTCCAGCAGTTGCATGGGGTTTCACTCTTCACCACGGAGGAACCGCAGGGTCTTTAAAACAACTCGTTTGGCATGAGGAGGAAAGCGCTTATCCCAGCTAGCAAGCAGATGAATGTGAATGTGGCTCAAGAAATGATATACAAACTAATCAAGCTAATAGATTAAAACATTAGCCCTTAGGGTAATAACAAATAGCCTTAACTTTTAGGATGTCAGTTTAAAATGCAGCCTCCGGGGCCTCGGTGGTACGATCTGAGTTCATTCACTCCTTGTACTGCATGCATTTTAACTTTATGACTTTCAAACTGGACGGTGCCTCTTAAAGCAGTGTATATTTATTTCTGTGTGTATTAGGACCAAGCTCCTAATAGCCGGGGAGGGCAAACGATGTCTAGCACTTTAATGTAGTCGCTTTCCTACATCGGGGATCGTTCGGATAGAATGCATAGTGTTTTTAAAAGTTGAATGGACTTCCTTTTATAATATATTTAAAATAAATTTTTAATGTGTTTTCTGACACTCGGTGTCTGCAGAAGTGACTCGCTCTTGCTATGGCAATTGTTTGCTCCCCCTTCTCCCCACCTGCTTCTCACGAAGCAGATGCCCTGGTCGGGGCATGCCAAGAGCACGGTTTTGCTGCCCCCCTCACGCTTGGATCATTGGGCAGCCTTGTCTCGCCCTCCTGGCAACCGTCTTTCCCAGCCACGCTCCTGGGAACACCGGAGCCGTCAGACACGAGGGCTTTGGCCGCTGCCCAGCCGTAGGGTCACTCCGCCTAGAAAAAGCCCAGGTGGTTCTCTGTCTCTGTCTGCAAACTGCTGTAATCAAGACTTAACAAGGGGTGTTAACCATGGGGCCTTCCTGCCAGATACGGGAAGGTGGCACTCGGTGGGATGAGCTTTCGATTTCCTTTTCCGCTCTGCAGGGTGCAACCCAGCAGGTCGCCTGGGCACCCCCATCCGTGGGAGCGTGATGGGCCGTGGCGGTGTGGCACCTACCAGAAGGTGGGAAGCTTTCTTCAGGAGCTTCCAATTTTAAAGCCATGCTCAACAGCTTTGAAACATTTGTTCTGTTTGCCCATAGGTATGTAGCTATGGGGGAAAGGGCTAAAGCACAGAAGCCCGTATGCATTTGACTTCCCATAGCTCGTATCCTTTTCCTGCAAGGTTAGGACGGCTCTGTTCACACCACAGACTGCCCGCTTGCATTCTCCTTACTGTTTTCCCTTCCCGCAGTGATGGTGCCCAGTCCTGTCTGGCCCTGGTTCTTGCACGGTACAGTGTCCTTTCCAAAAAAGAGCCTGCCGCCCTAGCAGGGACCACTGGGTTTGACATGACCACGCTCTGTCCTTGTGAACACCCTGGGGATTTGCTCGTCTGGACCACCCCTCTTTTTGCTTTAGTTGTGTGCCCAGATTAGAAGGCGTGCGATGCATGTACAGCCATGCTGCAGATGCTCCACACCCAAGAGCTGTTCCCAGCGGGAGAGGCGGGTGAAGACAAAGATGCTGCCCAATGCAAATAAAGGCCCCACGTCCGTGGTGAACTCTCCAGCTGCATCCACGCAGTGGTTGCACAGGTAGGTGGAAAAATCAGCATGTAGGACTTGTCAAAGGCCGGTTATGGGGTCTAAGCAGTGACCCAGCCCTGGCTTCAGAAGCATGTCAGAAATGTATTGGTGTAATTTGCTCACCTGCGGTGTGGTGAGGGAGACTGTTCTGCCACACCGTGGTTTTTGATGCACTTAATGTGCTTGCACACAACTGCACAGCCTAACATGTTGTCCTTTCCGGGCCTGGTAGACCTGGTCTGGAAAAAGAAAACCTGAGATCTGCAGGAGGCTGGAGGTGCAAGGAAAGCCCAGGTCTTGCTCTCGCTCCTCCCTACACAAAGCCTGAATTGAACACACTCTTTTAGTGGAAAAAGGGGAGATCCTGTGAGTGGAGCGAGGAGAAATTCCCCTGTTTGCATTAAGCCAAGTGTCAGCTGACTAGAAAGCACCTCGGAGAAGAGCAGGGTGGATATCCCAAGGATTTTGCATGAATGCATCAAAACAGCAAGTACCCCGGGGAGGGGCGGGCGGCGTGTTGATCCTTCCGGCCGATTCTCCATGTGAACGGCAAGTGCCGCGGTTAGATTTCGAGGTCAGAGCAGCGTGTGTCCTAACCAAATTAGGGAGACAGGGATGGGCAGACCATTATTACAGCTCCGGCGGTATTAAGCTGGCTCGGTTCTGATGGGTTTATGAAACGTTGTTTTTCACCCCCTTGCTGTTTGCACAAAGAATTATTCACTCTGGCTGGCGATATGAACCCAATAAAGAATGCCTCCACGAAGCAGTTTATTTTACGAGCAGCTAGTTTTAGTCGAGCAGAGTGACAAATCTCAAAAGCTCATGAAGATAAATATGCCAGAGGATACTGTAATTGTACCAGACCTCCCTGTTTTTCTTTCTTTCTTTCTTTCCCCAGATAGATTTTTCAATCTAGCTATCGTTGTGTGTGCAGTTCCTGCAGGTATTTAACATTCAATTTAGCAGCAGCACTTTGTTCCCCTTTGGGAACCGCATTGGAAAAAACATCTCCTATTATTTCAGCTACACCAAGGGGGGAGACCCTCCCCTCTTCGTAGCCGTCCATCTGAGGCGGTGCCAAAAACACCCATTTGCAACCTCCGTTTGTAAGAAGTCGGCATGCCAGGGGTGGGCGGTGGGACCTGATCCTTGTGGCAGCGCAGCCCCGGCCCTTTCCCCGTGGTGTGTGTGCCAGGCAAAATGCCTTTGCGTGCCATCCTCTGGCACTTGTGCTGGGTGTTGCCTGATCTAGGGTGACGGTGGATACACCCTGGCAGCACAAAAATGCTCCAGAGATGAAAGCAGTCTTCAGCGGTCACACTGAATCCACAGCTTGATTAAATGCAGGGCTTAAATAGAGAGTGGGGATTTTTGGGGAGTGGATATGCTTATAGGAATGTCTTGCCTGCAGCCCACTCATTGCACCAGCAGGGATGCAGAAGAAATCCCCTCTGTATCCTGATGCCAGCAAGGGCCCCTGGTTTGCACTGAGAACGATGAGGGTTAGGCCACCACTTGACGCCTTTGTTCGCTGGAGGTGTTTGCCCAGGTTCGTGTTTCTGGCAGACAACCGCATGTAGCCAGGACGGGGCATCCAGACCAGCTTCTCCAAGAGTGTTCCCTGCTGGAAGCTGTTGATTCAGGGTTAGAAACACACCTGGGCAGTTAACCTGGGATTGCTTCCCTTTACAGCACACTGAGACTGTCTGCCGCTGTTGCAGCTCCCCCCTTCTCCAAAGTAAGCCTGCAAGTAAAGTCGGGAAAAGCAACCACATTCATGTACCACTCCTTGAGTAAGAAGACCCCAGGGATCGGCTCTGTTTGCTCCTTGCCACAAGGACTGCTTGGGTGAGTGAGTGGAAAATCGACTTCTCAACCTGCAACTTGAATGACCTGGAATGGGGAGGGCAGGCCTCGCTGCCTGCATCTCGAGACACCCTGGTGACCATTGATGGAGAAGCTGCAAACATCACACCCAAGTGCCTATAGGTTTTAACAGCTTCAAGTTTAATTCCCCCCCATTTTCCATGGATATTTCATCAAATGACTTACCCAAGACATTATTTTGCATTTATTGTAATGCATTTTTAAGTTATTTTGTCCACAAAGATGTTCAAAAGTTGGGATTGCTCTCTGTGATCTGATGGGAGTTCTTGCCAGTGTGACAGTGTCATCTGTGTACGTCACGCTAGGGATGGGGGTTGCTAGTATTTTGGGGGGAGGGCGTGGAAATGACTGTCCTGTGGTGACCATTTCGATTTGCAACGGTCATGGCTTCAGCTTGTAGACTTTAAACTTGAGCTCAATGAATGCTGGAGCGGTAACAATTTCTATCTGGCTTCTGTAGTTTCAGCAGTGGAGGGAGGTCCTGGCATCTGAGCGTGTGGATGCAGCGTGGCTGCAGAAGCTGACCCCGCAACGAGGGCCTGGGCCCCTGGCCTGGAGTCGGGCTGCCGGATGTCACTGACTGGGAGAAATACAAATGCCAAGTAAGAGCATAAATTGCCTCTTTCTGTACTGCTTCTCCTTCCTCCGGTTCTCAATAACCACAGCAGCGCATAAGGCTTTGTGGAAAATGTTGGCCTGCGCGTCTTCGAGCCGATTAAATAATTCATTGCACAAATGCGAGTTGGCTCTCGTAAAAAAGCAATACAAAATGAAGTGAGATTCATACCCAGCGAGGAAAGAAGTCTGAAGGTAATTCAGCATGTGTCACCGGAGGAATCGTTCCTAAGATTATTTTCAAGCACTCCTGGAGCACAGGAAAGATCCCAGAGGATCAGGGAAAGACCAACATAGTACTTACCTTTACAAAAAGACAAAAGAAGGTTGTGGGGAAATCTAGATCAGTCAGGCTAACTTCAGTAGCGGGAAAGACGCTGATAAAAACAAACCAACATTAGCAATCAATGTCCACCGACCTCGAAGATAACGAGGTGATGGAAGCAGCCGATGTGGGTTCATCAAGAACAAATTGCATCAAACCAATCTCATTTCTATCAGCACTGGACAGAGTAGCTGTCGTAGCAAGGGGGAAGCAGTACGTGTAATACGCCTTGATCCCATTGCAACGGTCCCATATGCTGTTCTCCAATCTAAACTAGGGGAGTACGATCTAGATGAAGTTGCCATAAGGTGGGTGCATAACTGCCCAGAAAAAAATCACATTCGAGAGGATAGTTAGCCCTGATTCATGTTCTCAGACTGGAAGGTTGTTTTCAGGGGCTTCTTACTGGCGCTGTTCAGGCCCAGCTCTATTCAATACTGTCTCTGGTAACCTAGATGGTGAAATGGGGAGCACGAATAAAATTGAGGGGTACACACCAAACAGGGTGAGGTTACCAGGACTTTGGTGGACAGGGTCAGACTTCAAAATGATCCTAATGAATATGAGAAATTAAGAGAAGGAAATTCAATAAGGATAAGAGCACAATGCTATGCTCCTGCAAGTTTCCATTTTTCTCCCCCCTTGAGCTTGCTGCAGTTGCCTTGGAAGTATTTGCGTTCTCGAAACCTTGGGCTTCTCTTGAAGCAGGTAGTTTAAAAACAGCCCCAATCTGCTTTGAATATTGCATGCAATCTCTTTTTTTAAAAAAAAGGAAGAATCAGCAGGATGTTCATTGCTGGGTGTAGAGCGCGTCTGCTGCCAGCCAGTTAACGACAGCATGAGGCGGTGTCTTGTCACGTCAGGCTACACGTGTGTCTCGCTGGGTGAAGGCACATAGTTTCAGTAGCAGATGAGGCGCTTTGGGTCAATGCGGTGTCTTTTTTGAGACCAGCTAAATAGCTGGAGAAATTGTTTTTTGCAAGCTTTTGGGTACAAACACCCTTCAGTAGCTGTTTCTTTCACGGGACTCCATCCACACACGTTGCATCGTCTGTCCATTTAACCTGTGGCTGTCGCAGCACGTGAGATTGAGATGCCTGAAAAAAAAATTAGAAGGTGTTTTAAGCTGAGTTTGTTCACGTTATGGATGGTCAGTTAGTAGGCTCTTTCACAGGGCAGGAGAGGAAAAAACCCATCACTTTAAGGAGAATCGCTTAGCTTCAAATCTAGTCTCTTTTTTTCAGTTGGGTATTTCACCCTGACTGTAGCACTCGCATGTCTTTCCACTTATGAACATGTTTTTTGTGGCTGTGTGAACCACCCACAGAAGTGGAAAGGGAAGTCAGAGCACTGAAATAATAATACAGGTGGAAAAGATTAAATTAAGGGCATATGCCGTGCTTGGAAATGCATGGATATGAGATGGGGTAAAGAATCTGTGGTCTGCTAGCATCAGCTTCCTCGCACCATTAAATCCCTTTTGGGATTATGCTAACTGTTATTGGGAAATATATAGTAAAGGAGGAGCTTTCTTAAAGATCATCCTACTATGAAAGACGTTTTAGGAGCTCCAGCTGAAGCAACCTGTTGTAAAAACCCTGGATTTATGCTGCAACATTCATGACCTCATTCACATGTAAAAAATAACACATTTTTTGCAGAAGTGTGTCTTCATTTGAGGATCAAAAAATACCCGGGATGGGAGTAATAAGGGTCCTGTCCTACTGTGTTTTTATCTACATGGATGGTCCCGTTCAAGTCGGTGAGGCCACTAATAGTTTTCAAGGGAAGGCACAACCCCTCCGCCAAGCACAGAAAAAGGGGCTGAATAATTAACTACCTTTTTTTAAAAGAAAATCATGCTTTTCACAAAGTTCATCTCACCAGGAAAAGCCCTTCGTTAGCTTATATTTCCCTTCATCAGTCCTAACTGTGCACACGCACGTTTGTCGTTCAGGATTTTGGATGACGTTGCGTGCTGCTGCACCGTGTTTAAAATAGGTGTCCGGTGTGTATTGGTTTATAATCGACTGCAGTGTCTGTTGCGCTAGCTGACCTTCCCGCTTGTGACCCGTAGGTGAAGGCGCCTGTGATTTCCACACGCGTTTCATTCAGTGTCCGAAACAAAAGGAAGAGGAGGGCCAGCGACGATGGGGGAGACTCTCCTGAGCATGAAATAGATGTCCCAGAGGTAAGCATCGCGCCAGACGTGTCTCCTCTGTTGAAACTGCTCGACGCTTACTGTGTCTCATGATCCATTAAGTCACTGAAATCGGGGGGGGGGGGGGAACTGTGTATTGGATTAGAGTGCTTTCAAATGGCCAGGAAAAATAATTTCCTTTTCACTTAAACTGCAGCCGTGTTACTTCCACAGGGGTTTCGTGTTTTGAAGAAGAATTTTTATTTCGACAGGGAGGATCCTGGTTGTCGAGAGCATTTTCTGTTGTCTTTCGTTGCCCCCGAACAAGTCAGTCCCTGGCTTTGCATCTTCTCTAGTATTTTTCATTCAACGCTTTTTATGGAAAGGGAGTTACAAAAATGTTGGAAACCACGCAACTCTGCAACTCTGCGCACAGCTGCAGCCAGGTGTGTTGGAGGCATTCAGCCTGTTATTCCAGGTCTGTCGTTAGCACACGCACAAAAAATCATTTTAGCACTGATCGGGTCCTCTTCCTTGATGCCTGACTGCTGTCACAGCTACCAGAAATCCCACTACAGAGACAGAGTCAGCTCATGCAGGGCTTGAAACTACACCTTGAATGCAACACACTTGTGGCTACGCTCTGGGATGCTGCAATACGCAATAAGCTTCTCCCCGCACCCTTAGGCTCGCTCACTTTTGCTGCTTCTGGTATACAGCCTACAACGCTGTTCAGGACTGGGCTGTGTTTGACCGCCCCTGCGGCTGTAGCTGTGCCCGCAGAGCCCTCTAGCGGGTACCAGAAGCTGCAGCCGAGACGTTTTCTGCTGGTATATCACACCGTCTCCCCAAATGGTGTTAACTGACCTGACACAAGTGCTGTCAGCTGGAGCGAGGGGCTGGTCTTCGCCCTTCTCGCTGTCACCACCGCTCCAGGAAAGCTTTGCAATGCAGAGCTGGGTTCAGTTGCAACAGGAGCCAGGGACCAGTTGACCCCCAAAACATAGCGACTGCACAAGCTCACTTGCTGGGCTTCGTGAGCCAGAGCAGAGACAGCCAGCTTTTTTGGTAGGTGTGCAACAAATGAACCCTGCAGCCTCCCAAAGCATCACTCCAGTCCCCTCCCCTTGCTGGATCTGCTGCTCTGCTTACTGCCCTATGCTCCCCACCTGCTCTGCTCTGCTTTCTGCTCCCTGCCCTATCTACCCCTGTCCCTTGCCCCAGTCTGCTACACGCCACACCTTGAAGCCAGTTCTCATCCCATTTTTCCCTGCCTATCCTGTTGTATCTCTACCAGGTTGACTGATTCCAGCTCCAGATGAACACGCTGCGACATTACAAAAGGCATTATGAAGTACAAACCAGGCCTGGCCTCAATGAGGCACAGCTAGCAGAAGTAAGTGGGAGCCGAGAGCGGGGTGGTATTTTCTCCCCTTATCAAAAATGTATACCCCATGATCCCTATCAAACACAGCCTTCCTGGCCACTGACACCTACTGCAACTCTCACTAGCAAGTATTGGAAGGTCCACCATGAGACTCCAGCAAATTGTCCTCTTAGAAAACTATAAACTCTCTCCCCTGCTAGGAGAGAAACAGATTTAGAAGTCAGTCCTGAAGGGCATCTTGACACAGCTTTTTTTTTTTTTTTCCCCTCCCCCCACTTTTTCATTAAAGAAGTGAATTAAATGGAACAACAAATGGAATTAAAAAAAATGGGGTGCTTTTCTGACCAGTGTGTTTGCAGTTTTACCAGCATTAGCTAGAGACCACTGTAAAGCAAAGTCCTGGCTTGCGTTTTAACAGTCACTTTAAATGCCCATATTATCTGTTAATACCCACTTGTTGTTAATGGAAAAGTCATTAGCCCAGTCCTCCCCACTCTCCTCCCATGATCCAGATATCCTAGTAACTCATTTAAGAGATGTTTGCTTCAGTCCTGCACCGGAGGCATGGGACCGAATGGTTTTCACCTGGGGAGTGCTGCAGGCAGATGATCCTTAAGGAAACTGTGTGTCTGGGGCTAAAGTCAGCTCTTTTGCTTCAGGCTACTGCTAGCATCTCTGCTTTTTTGCAAAAAAAATTAGAATTTTTTTTTTTTTTTTGCAAAAATCTTGTTGGTCTAATAAAAGAAATCATCTCTATTATGAGTCCTGATGGCCTTTTTCAAGAAATCCCACTTTCCTGCTTTGCAGGCTAGAGCTTTTACCACCATATGGCCGGTGTTGTTCTGGCTGGGTTGACAGGCCTTTGGGCACATCCAAGCAGTTTTTATTAAATGTTTTATTGTGCCTTTTCAAGCTAAAGTACAGAATGACAGGTCATAATATTATACAACATGGTGTGAGCGAGTGGATTGTAAAGGGTGAGGTCTGCATCCTCATTCATGTGGATCCAGCATTTTACCTAAATAGTAAGTAGCTTTTCAACTACCCCCCCGCCATCAAACGCTGTGTACTGAAGTACATTCCCATTGTTTCCCCCAGCAAAAATATTATGCATGCAGAGATTAACCTTAAGGGGAACCTAACTTAAAATTGTCCCACACTTCCCAGATTTCCTGTGCAGTTTGAGCAGCTTTGACCCTACGCTGGATCCTATGAAACCTAGGAACTATGAAACTATCCTCGTCTGGCTCCCGTGCTTGAATCACTTCTGCCTGAGACTTGGACATCTGCTTCTAACCCACTGCAAGAAAAACTCCAACTTCCATAAGTCTTCTTGGAGTGATTCATATTGTTCAACCTGCATCCCCTGCCAGTTCTCGAGCTGTCGGGTACCAAAAGATGTGTTTCCTCCATAGGAGAAAACACGTCTTCTCATTCTGCCCTTGTGACGTGCTTTTTACATCCATGGTGAAAAAAGCAGCCGGATGGTCCAGGGTCTCTGCCGAAGCCTTCTCGCTGGCATCCCTGCTTTTTCTGCATTGCGGATCCCCCTTGCGCTCCTTTCAGCGAAAGCTTCCCCAACACATTTTCATCTGGACAAAGGTGTGATTAATCTCTCCCGCTTCTGGGTCACGTAGCAAAGCTTGGAGATTTAGCTCTCCATCAGCTTTCCCTAGCATACCAAGTTACAGGGAAAATGCACTCTCCAAGCTTACTGAGCATGGAGTGGATTTGAGGGGATTTCTACTAATAATGCAAAGTTATCTCTGGTAATGCTTTCCTAGGAGAGAGGATTTCACTATGGCAGGAGGAGATCCTGGCTTCCAAATTTCACTTGTAAATGGGCTACTGATACTCTTAACCAAGCAAGGCAATTCTTCATATATGCATTTCAGCTATAATAAAGAGGGAAATGAGGACCGACCATTGTAACTGGTGCATGTTTGCATAAAAAGTGTGTTGCGCTTGGCTAGTTAAAATCCATCTCGCAAGGACCAAAGGTGAAGCTGTAGCTCTGACTCTTTCTGCCTCTCACTCACAAACTTTTCCCTCTTTAAATGTTTTCCTTTTAGACCATCGGCCGTCGCTTTGGGAATATCCCCGTGAATGAGGAGGAGACGCTCGCGTACTTCATGTACATGGTGAAGAACAACAAGAGCAGGCAGGACCAGAAATCGGAAGGCAGCAAGCAGCTGGAATGAAAACTAGATGGACTTTGGACAAGAAGAAGTGAGGTGTTGAAAAAGCAGGTTGTATCCTGTGTGTTTTAGGCCTCTATGGACTATTAAACAATATTGGGGTTTCTTTTTTAAAAAGCAGTAAATACAAATGACTGAAAAATATAGACACTCTTGGCCAGGAGTATGTTAAAACATGCATCCAGCTTGCATGTGAAGACTGACTTGCCATTTCAACACCATTGGAACGAAGAAACAAAGATCATAGGATGTAGGAAAGAAATCGGTGGGATATTATGATGGAGTTTGTGGAGGCCGTGCAGTCACATACTCCTGACAATCTTCTGAGTGTAATTTAGGTCACAAGGAAGACTTATTCCATGGTCTCAGCTTGCATCCCAAAAACTGGCACCTGCTTTGGCACAAGGTTGAAACAGCAGTGGAGGAATAATTCAAAACCAAGGTGCGCAGGTTGGGAGCGTGTCTGAGGCTTGCTCCCACCCGAACCCATGGTACCTTGCCTTAAGGCAGTGCTTCAGGTCCCCAGCTTTGGCCAGTGCTTCGGTTCAGCAGACCTGCCGCGGTGAACAGAGTCTGCTAAATCCACGATGAATTTTTCATTTGGTGCAACAGGGAAGGTAAACGGCTCTTCCCAACTTTTCTACCTGCTTTACCTTATTTAAGAACTTGGTACTCAACTAAATTCAGATCGGCATTTGCAAACGTCTGCTTTTTCTCAGAACGTGCGGTTATTGAGGCAAACAGTACAGATTAATGCATTGGTTTAATTGTCTTGTTAGCTATGTCCCTGTTAGTCTGCACACGTTCATTTGTATTTCTTGAATGCTAGGCTCCGTGGCAGTCGGTACAGCAGTAGGGTGAGGCACCAGCCTTTAATCTTTGTGTCAAATCAGGTATAAGTCGTGAGTGACTTGAATTTTCATACCCAATCTGGCCTTTAGCAAATCCACATCACACAACTGCTGCATGGTTGGGTCTTGGTTTCAGACACATCAGGACAGGGTTAGTAGATCTGTTGCCATTCAGGAGTCCAGTGTATTGGCCCGAGCGGATGATATTTGAGACGGGATCTGCCTGCACTGTCTTTGGCAATATTTCATAAGCATCATACCTGCCTTTCCTGAGACTAATCCTGCATAGCACACCGGTCCTCTTTGCAAGTGCATGTTTTAAATGTTACAAAGTTGAAATCAAGCTGATTTTTTTTTTTTTTGTCACGTGAAGCCATGGTACTCTTACCAGTCTTTGTAACAGGATGCTATTTTGCCAAAAGGGACTAAAAAAGGGTGGGTTGTGACTTACAGCTCTCCAGTGACCTCCAGTTCTACTCAAGATGAGCCTTGCAATTCCCAGCATCACTCCTTTCCCCGGCTGGTCTGACCTTCCTGTCTTGATTCATTTCTGATCTGCCAAGACTCTGCCTCGTGAGCGTATTCTCAAATGAGCCTTCGGCAGCCAAGTCAAAATGGAGAAACCTGGTGAGCGTTTTGCTGGCGGTGGGTTTCAGTACTCTGAAACTGGATGTATCTTTGGTGAATAACTCGACATGCGAGTTGCGAGCTCAACTCGGTACCACGTAACAAGACCTGGAGAGCGCCGGCATTAACTTCGTGAACTTGTAAATAGATGCATCTGCGAAGGTGATACCGCTCTAAGCCAGCTGAATTCATTTGTAACGGCTTCAAGGGGTCTGCTTATATCCCCAAAGGAAGTCGAAGAAACATCAGCAATTTTCAAAAGCCCCATGTGACGTGTGGGAATGACTGACTTCCTGTCGCAGGACTGTCCCCTTTTAATCCAAAGCTCGGGGCAGTGCGGGTTGTTTCGGACATCCTCACAGGCCTGAGTCAGTATGGATTTTAAGAACATCCTGCTATTTATCTTGAAAGGACTTTGGCACAAACAGCAATGGACTGTAGGTTGGTGAGGGAATGCCTCACACTGGTATTTCGTAAATGTTTGACACCATGATGGTCCCTTTGGTAATGAACAGGCAAAATCACTCCATCGACCAAAAGAGACTTTTTTTATTTAAAAGGAGTCAGGACAGACACCTTGCAGGGTCTTCATGGTTTTCTGCAGAGTCTGCTCACGTAAGCAGAGGGCAGGACTCAGTGAAAATCGGTCAGTGAGTTCAGGAGCGGTTTGCCTAGACCAAAATTAAACAACACCCCTCATTTTCACACGTCAATGAGTGTGTCGCCCTGTTTAACAGCCAGGAGCAAAACAATTCTTTTCAAGCAAATACAGGGGCAGGCTCCATCTGCTCCAGGGGTGTGCACTCGGATGCTTTTGTGCAGAGATGGGACCCAGAAAACTTTCTGTTTCTGCAAGTGATGCACATTTGGATCGTGGCTTTCACTCCGCAAGCTGTTATCCTTGTGAGCTGGGATGGCAAAGGGCTGTTTACCAGCCTTTAGCAGTCAAGGTAGACAGCCTGGCAGCGAGGAAACCTTGGGTCGTCGGGTCCCTGGCACCCTCTTGCCTTTGTAGACATTGGCAAATGCCTTGTTCTCAATGCAGGCAGAGCAAAGACACAGCAGCGAGAGTGCAGCCAGCCTGTTCGGCGGGGGCTATGTGTGGCTCCCGTGCTAAAACCTGAGCTTGTGCATCAATTCAGCAGCAACAACCATATTCGGGGGAACCTGTGGTTCTTGAAGAATCTCTAGTTCTTGATAACCAGAAACGCAGCAATGCGGTTGTCACCGTGCGTAATGCTGTCATGTATATTGGATTCCTTATGTCACATCCCAATCGCAGGTACTTCCCAACTTTCCTTTTCTTCTTGTAAATCCTTTTTTTAAAACCCTCAATGTTTTTGAGGCTCAGAGGTGTGAAACCACACGGGGAGCAGCTTTGGGATGGAGTTTGGTTGACAGGCGGGAGAGCAGGAGTTGCTCTAGCTGGCCTGGTTCATTCAACACAAAGGGAAGGGTTGAAATTTGCATTTTTTTTTTTTTATGGTTTCAATTTTTTTTTGTATTTTTGGGGGTTTCTTCAGTTTCACAAACAGACCTTTGTTTCTGTCTAGTGGACCATGGGCCACGCACTTGGGCGGGGGTGGCAGGGCCTCGGAAGACGGTTTGGTCCAAGATCTGGGTGGGTGGAAGCTCCCCGGTGCAGGGGCCCGTATGAAGGCCTCCACCCCAATTAAGCAGTTCAGTTGGCTTTACGGGGGCTTTTTCATAGTTTCATAGTAGCTAGAGTCGGAAGGGACCTAGGTAGATCATCTAGTCCGACCCCCTGCCTTGGCAGGAAAGAGCACCGG
>NW_017728914.1:35167507-35178004 GCF_001723895.1 Crocodylus porosus
TTGTGCCCACTGACCCCCTAGTCTCAGCAATGCCCCGTCCCCCATCACTTACCTGTTTCTCCCTTTTGACCATTGGTCTGGGCTCGCTGGCTGTTGCTGGGCCTGGTAGTTCATCGTCTCCTCCGCCCTCGTCTTCCCCCTCCCCCGACGAGCCTAGTTTAAAGCCCGCCCGTTTTTCTCAGGGGCAAAGCCCTTGGATGTAGAGCTCGGCACCCAAGTGCTTCCCGCAGGGGCTAGTCTCCTCCTGCAGCAGTGCTCCTCTGCTCGTCAACAGTTTTTGTTGAGGGGAGCAAAGAAATCCCTGGAGATGTTCATGCCTTGATCTTGCAGGGGGATGAGCAGGGCAGCTCAAAGTATGCGATGAGGGAATTGGACTGCGGTGGTGGCATTTTGAGGAATGGAAAGTGCAATTGCTGAATTAGCCAAATCAGTGAGGGAGGGAGGGAGAGAAAGCCCAGTCTGCAATGCCCGCATCCCCGGGTCTTGCCCGTTGGACCCAAACAAGCTGCTGTGCTGAGACGCAGTGTTTCTTGGGCAGTTAAGATGGAAAAGAGCGGAGAGCAAGCAGCTTTCCTCTTGTAGCCCAGTGCGTGCGGTCACACCTCTCGGGGGGGTTCAGGAGCGCTCCCCTTGGTACAGGTCACCAGTCTGGTCTGCAAAATACCACGCATGTCTTTTGAAAGCCGGACTTGGTTGGTTGGGCTCAGAGCTGTTCTCCTGAGAGTAAATCTGGAGCCAACAAAGCCCAGAGCAAGAGCTTATTTCAGAAGAGTTGTGATAGCAAAGACAGCGCCAGACAGGGCACGGTCCAAACAGCAACCCGTGGCTGCAGCAGGACAGGGCGCTGGCTTTTGCAGTGGGTGTTTTATGCCAAACGTAGATGTGGGAATGGGAGGGTCCGTGCACTTTGTCTCTTGGTACGTGTGAAGGTAAAGTCTCACGGGAAGTCTCGGCAGGTAATTGGAAGCGGTAAGGGAAGGGGGATCCATGGAAAACAAGGAGGGGGCTGCATGGCAAACTGCAGGGCCTTCTGGCTCCCAGCACAGCTTTCCCACGCTGCCGGCATGAGGAACCCGGAGGGTCAGGCCGCCTCCCTCGAAGGAGACGGGGTCATTTTCACTGCCCCAGGGATTAATTGCAGGGTCCGGGTGGGGAAGGCAAAAGGATATTGCAAATCCCTCGTTCCTCAGGTTCCCTCCTACCAGCTGTAGCTTCAAGTGGATGAGAAGCGTTAGTTTGGCTTGCAGGTTCAGCTGGCGAGGTGTAAACGGCCTGCTTGGGTGCAGGCAAGTCCTCAGGGCTGCAATAAACTCCTGCTCTCACCTTCCTTGTCATCCATAACCCACATCTGTTTGCAATTAATCCACTGGTGTTTATGGGGGGGAGAAGTTCATTTACCAGCGAGTCTGTAATAGTTTGCAGTAGGTGCCAAGAGTCTCCAGCCCCATTTGGAAAGGGGCTAGGTTTGCATTTTTTGCCTTTTGTTGCCTTCAGCCCTCCAATCTTGTCCCACTCAACAGCAAAGCCCTGCGGAGGTGCATATCAGTCATTCTGCTTTTATTTTGCAGCAGACCTAGTGGGAGAGAAGGGGGAAAAAAACACCCAAAACTATTATTTCCCCTTCCATCCTGCCCCGTGTTGTGCTGATCTGATGCTAAATGTTTTGGAGAATGTGCATTTTGAATTGTGTAATGTAGGTGGGTCCTGTTAAAGCAGCTCTAGTAACTTATTGTGACTCTGTGCAATTCCTTTTCTCGAGGTGTCAGGACTGTCCCACTTCCATTGCATGTGAAACTTTGTACTGTTGGATGAGGGTGCAAATGCCTGAGTTTCATTTCTAATAAATGATCTCTCTAGCAACAAGACCCACACATCCAGGATCTGCTTCTCTGAGGCTTCCAGGGATGGCTTCCAAAAGCTGGGCTCCTGGCTAATCCAGAAACAGTTTTGCATAGCCACACAGGACGACTGGCTTCGGTTTTTCCTTCCCTGTGGCTGAGATCAATGCGGAGATGATAGGCAATTAATATGAGATGACTGAAGAAGGCCTCACCTGAACTACGACTTGGTAGCCAAGCAAGCAGCTCCCAAGCAGAGGGGTGGTTTGTCTGGGAGAAGCCACAGAGCCTTCCCAATGCAACAGAGAGTGTCTTTTGGACAACCTCAAGTCTTTTTAGTTAAGGGATTTTGTACCTCCCATCAAGAGGGATTTCCTCACACTGCCTATCTGTGGTAGATCCAGGTTGTAGCCACGCTGGTCTAGACGAAAAGGCAATCAGGACTCGTAGTAGAGATGATCTCTTTTATTAGCCCAACAAGACTTTTTTGCAAAAAAATTAAAGAAATTTTTTTTTTTGCAAAAATCTTGTTAGTCTAATAGAAGATGATACGATCTCCATTACGAATCCTGATTTCCTACCTTGTATATGTTCGTGAGCAGCTCTTCTTTCACGTTGGTGCCAGCTGATACTGGTTGTAAAGAGCATCTTTGGTCCTATTTGGCTGCTGTCCCCTTGGGTCTGATATTAAAGTGCGTGTTCAGCAGCTGAATGTCGATCTTCCGGCGCGAGGGTCCAGAGAAGTGAACATGCCCAGCATCCCGGGCTCGAAGGTGGACTTAGTCGGGAGCTTTCCCCATCCCGTCCTGTCCCAGGAAATGCTCCCAGCTTTTTCTTCCTTTCTTCCCATCAGGCTCACTTTCTTCCCACTTTTCTCCCTCCTCCCCACCGTCCCAGCATGTGGCACTCATCCTCTTTGTAGACAAACCTCCATTCACAGCTAAGGGGCTCTGGCCAGAGTGTGGAGGGTGAAGATGATTTCCAAGCATTTAACCCTTACATTGAGGTTTTGCAGCCCCAAGGCACACAAAAGCCATCCAAGGAAGTCTCCTGAGACTCCTGCTCCTTTGGACAAGGAGATGGAGATGTCTCAAAAGCCCGGGCTTCCCTGAGCAGCGTTGCTGTGCCTTGCGTGCCCCCAGTCAGTGATGCTGTTGCAGTATTTCTGTGTTAGGGACTTGCACAATTGCCCAGTCTAGACGGCCCTGGGTGACAGGTGTGAAGCTGGGTTTCTGGGCCCCGGTCTCACGGGCTGTTTTATCTACTCCACTCTGCAGACATGCCACGCGCTAAGGACAACTGCACTGGAAGGACAGGAAAGCATGCCCTCCTGCATTTTCCATTTATAAGGGAATACCGTGCGTGTGTAGTAAGTATTTATAATGCTTCCTTGGACCAGATGACTCCTTCCAGCCCCACTGTGATCCCTGTGAAAGCGTGGCAGAGGCGGTAGCACAGCGACTAGGAGCATCCTCACACTGCACGTGTGCAAGGCCTTTCCAACCAGTATCAGCTGCCAGGGTCCTAGCAGATGTGCTGAGCAGCGTGTCCTGCACCCCCCTCCTTGCCTGGACGCCCACCGGGAGCAGTGCTGGCTTGGCAGCTGCCAAAGCCCCCGTTCCCTGCCGTTCTCCCTCGTGCCGTACGGGGACAGCATTCCCCCAGTAACGCAGCAGCCGCAAACGGGCCCGGTTCCCTGAGCTGCTAGGGCGGCTTGGAGAGCTGGAGGGATGCTAGCCACGCTCCTGTCACTGCGGCACGAGCTGGCTGCGCTTGTCAGAGGCAGGAAGCGGGATTAGGCTGCATTAAAGGACGTGGCGATCATTAAAAAAAAAAAAAAAAAAAAAAAAAGGCTTGTTGGGGTTTTTTGTCCCTCCCGGCGGGGAATGAACCGAAACGTGCGGGTTCCTCTGCGCCGGCCCCGGCTGCAGCAGGAGCCTCTCCTCCGTCTTCTCCCGAAGCCTGACATAAACCAGGCCCCGAGCCTCCCTCTGCCTCCCCGTAGAGAGGGCAAGTCAGAAGACCAGGGAAAAATGTAAATGGGGACGTAATGGTTTTACGTTGGAAAGGAGCAGCTCCTTATCCAGCAGGCTGGGTATTTGGCAAGAGCCCAAGCTGCTGCTTTCTAATAACGTTATATCCAATGCGCGTATTCAGGGATGGCTGAGGACCTTGCCAGCACTCGATCTCGCTGATCCGAGAGCTGAAAACAGGCTCCTACCTTTTCTGAAGGTCCTCTACCTGCCAGGCAGCGTCGTCCACAGACGGGGACCAGGGGAAAAGCACGCTTCTGGTGCAGGGGCGAGGGGAAATTCACCCTCCTTCCCTTTCCGCTGGGATAAAGAAAGCCTAGATGGTCTCTCTTTCCGTCTAGTGCATTTAATCTTGTAGATACCAATTTGGGCGTGCCAGCGGGCGACTTGCCGTGGAGCGGAGCGCCCGAAAGTCGGCGAGCTGGATTTTTGATGGCGACTTCCTTTCTCCGTGAGGTTCGTTGGACGTTTGAGCCCAATAGCTCAATGGCAAATGGGGACGGGAGTGGTTTTTAAGCCCCGGCCGTGTGTCAGTCGGCAAAGCGGGACTCGTGATTCACCGCTGCCGTGGCTCTGCGCGGCCTGCAGCCTCGCCAGGGGCTGCTTCGGTGAGAATCGTAGGGCTCAAGCGCTTAAGCCAATCTGTTCCTCGTGTTACAGCTGCTGCTAGCGGTGAATTATGGGTCATGGGAACGTGCGTCAGGCAGCCGAAAACCCCTTTCTCCTCTCGGTTGTTCCTTGATGTCGTAATCCCACTAATTCTTTGGCTGCAGCAGTGCCTTTCAGGGTGGCTAACGGTAGAAGCTAAGGAGGGGGGAAACAGCCGGCCTCCCCGGCCCCTTCCCCGTCACCCCGAGCGGGAACAGGCCCGAGCACATGTTTCTGCTTTGCAGGTCCCTGGGCTCGCTCCCCTCGGTAAATGCACCATTACGCTCGGCACGGCCATAAATAATGCCCTTGCCGCGCGCGGAGCTCCTGCCTCCGGCGGCTCCCAGCCTGGTTTGTGCCTGGCTTGTGTTGCCTGTCAGGCTGAATTTGAACGTCCCTCGGGGCCTGTCCCTCTGGTTCGCCTGGCCGTAGCCCCGCAAGCAACAACGCCGGCGTTGTCCAGACGCGGGTACCCCAGAGCCGGGCTTCGCGGCCTCTTTGCTGCAGCCTTCGCCGGGCTCCGCGTGGGGAGGCCGTGGGCTTGCTCTGGGGTGTGGCGTGCGCTGCCCAGGCCTGGCTGCATTGCAGGGCTGTTTGGTGAGGGCTGGGCATGGGAAACACCCCCCGGGGCTGCTGGGCAGCCTCCGCCTGTCGCTTGTCCAGGCTCCTTCAGCCCCTCTCGTTGCATCCCCGTTTGCTCTGCGCCGAGTGCATTACCCACAGGTAATGCCACCGCGGTGCTGCCGGCACCCTGGCTGTGGACGAGGGTTGGCAATGCCTGCCTTGGACAGAAGGAAAGCGGGGATCTGGGCAAAGCAGGACCAGACTCGGGACCCCTGGGTGCCATCACTAGCCCCTGGTCGGAGGGGAGGGGAGGGTACAGGCCCATACAAATGCTTCCCAGGCTGTTTGCAAGTAGGACCGGGTCTGCACAGGCAGCTCGGGGCTCTGCCCGCCACCTCAGCCAGGCCACGAGCTCCCCTTGAAACTCCCAAAAGTGACCTTAGCCCCTTTGGAAAATCCTCTGCAATCCTGGGAGGCCGCCGGGAGTCGAGGCAGCCCCATGGTCCCAGCAGGTCCTTGTTTCTGCAGGGGATCCTCTGCGAAGGGGTTGTGAACAAAGGTTACAGCTAGCCCCGAGCACTGGGAAGCTTGCCTGGCGCCTGCGGTTCCAGCTTCTCCCCGCTGCGCCCAGGACAGGCATCTTTCCTCCTTCATCAGACCCTGAGAGTTTCCCCCCAAGCCCCAGCTCCCGGAGCCCTGTGATGACGGGGAAACGCCGAAGATCATGACCTGTGCCATGGACGAGTCCTTACCTAAGCGTCGAGGGATGGTCCGGGGTCTGGCGGCTCTCCGGGCTCCCGTCCCCGCTGGGGAGCTTGGCCCCGGGGATTTGGGCCGACTGACATGTCTCCTTCCTTCCCTCCTGGGTCTGCTGCAGGTCCCAGCTGAGGGCCCTTTGCAGGATACCACAATGCACAGGTAGAAAAGCCCTTGCTCCACATGTACGTGTGCATGAGTGTGTGCACGCGTGCGAGCCTCTGGAGGGGCGGCAGAGGAGACAGCCGTCTTCCTGCAGCGCGGGGGCAAGGGAGACGGCGTAATTGGCTTTGGGGGCTCGTGGCTGGGCACGGAGGCACCGAGCGCCGGGGGCAGGATCAAAAGGCTCCCCCGGCAGTAAATCTCTCACCTGCCCGGGACTCGCTGGGGCTGCTGGCCATTACTCCGGGGTCGGCCCCGGGTCAGGATTTCTCCTGTCTCTTTAGCCCCCAAACTTGGAGAGGTTTTGCTTTATCTTTGACGCCATCTTGACACTGAAAACAAATTATGGCCTCGTTCCCCTCCCTGCAGCTGGGCTGGGGCCAGCTTAATGGGCAGGAGCTGGCAGGCGCTTCCTTAAGAGAAAGTCACCGGGAGGGCTGAGCAGGCAGTGCCAGGGCCCCAGGCGCACGGGCACAGGATGCACCAGCTGGTCTTGCCCAGCTGCCCTGTCCTCCCAGCGGGACGTTGCCAGCCCTAGACACCTGGGCCAGGGCTCTGATCCGGCACGCAGGAGGCCAGGAGCCTGTTCCCGGCTCTGCTACTGACCAGCTGTATGGCCTTGGGCAAGTCCCGTCATCTCCCAGTGCCTCTGCTCCATCCTAGCCCTAGACTGGCGCAGCTCAGCACGGCAGGCAGGGTGTGATCTCAGCTCAGACCTTGAGGTTTCGCTGGCAGCACGCATGCCGTAGCAGCAGTGGAGTGGAGCCAGCTTTCCCAGCTCGCAGGGACTTTGGAAAATTACTTCATCTCGCCCACAGACTGGAAATTGTTCCCTGGATCTTAGCGGCCATGGAGACCCTCAGCAGTTACAGGGGCTGTGCTCAGCCCAGGGGCTGCAGCTCAGCCCAGTGGGGGCTCGCTCCCTCCCTCTGATGCCCGGTCCTGGCTGGGAAACAGGCCGGTTCCCCTGCGCTGGGCTGGGCCCCGGGGTCGCTCAGGCAGGCACGCGGCACGTTCCCCTGGCATCCCAGGCCCTGCCTTCTTGGACCTTTTGGCTCCCAGGGCTGGGGGTTTTTTTAGGTATTTAATTTGGCTCCGTGCTGTCTAGGGGGCTGTCCGGTTTAACCCTACCCTTGCCGCTCCTGAGATAAGAGCAGGCTCCCTTGAGATCAGATAAACAGGCCCATAAATACCTCGCGCAGCCGGCAGGGTGCCTGCCTTGTGCAAGGCGAGGGCAAGAATGCGGAGGGGACCAGGGACACGTTTCCCAGGGGGCAGGTAGGGTGTCTCTGCCCCGTCTCCCCAGCATCTGCCGGCATTGGCCTGTGCCATGCAGAGGACAGCTTGGAGGAAGGCACCTCTGGGACTCCCCACCAGTTCATATGCAAAGGCTCCATCTCCCAGTCTCTCCCAGCGCGCCTGGACTGACTGGTGCTGCTCATCCATCTACCACCATGCCCGAAGGGAACGGATGGAAGATGATCGGGGGCGCTTGGGATGATGCTGGGACCTCCCACTGGGATGTTGCTTTGCCTCCTTTTGGGGCTGGCCTGGAAGGCCTCGTAGCATGGGCCTGTCTGCAGATGGTTGAGAGACTGTCTCCAACTGCAGAGCAGAGTGCATGTGGGAGCGATGCCACGTGGGTGGCTGGTCAGGGGGTAATGTGGTCCCCCTGGATGATCTCTGGGCACGGAAATCATCTTGCTGACCAGAGATCCGCATCCGCAGAACCCGAGCTGGAAAGACCCCTTCCCTTAAGAGTTTTAAAAGAACGGGCCGGGGCACAGGGAGAAGCCATACAGGGTTTGTGGTGGAAGGCAGGTATCCTTCTCTCTGAACCTGAGAGCTTTGTTGCAGCTGCAATGCACTGGCGAAGCGTGAATCCTCAGGGCTGTTTGTGCCCTGCTGCATCACACACACTAAAAGCAGCCTGAAGAGAAGTTCCCTGTGTAAGAGAAGTGAGGAACGTGAGTTTTTCAAGCCAGCTCCTGCAGTGGGCAGGGGAGCAATGGGCACATTCACAGACAGACAGAAAACAGAGGTGGAAACACCCATTAGATCGTGCAGGCGAGGAGCTATCGGTGTCAGCCTGATGCACACACACAGTTTGCACACGGATGTTGGGTTTGCAACCGCGCTGTCCTTCTGCGCTAGGAGCAGGGTCTCTCTGCACACCCCGGAGACCGGGAGCAAGGGAACGGGGGACTGGGGTGGGAGAGGCGGGGAGCCACCGACACCCTGCTTCTCCGGCAGTTTGTCCTCCCGCAGCATCCTGATGCCTTCCCTGACAAAAGGCCCCTCGGAGCAAGGCCAAGGTAACACATTTCTTTTTGTTCTGAGCACCCGGCTCTGCCCCCGCTCCGGGCCCTGGGGGGAGTCTCAGCGTGGGGTGCGGGGAGGCACTTTGTGTACACGTGGGCACTTGCCAGCCTACCCCCAGAGGCCCCAGGCGGGACAATCCGTGTCGTGGTGATGGACCCCAGACCATTTCTCATGTAAAAGTGTCCCTGTGTTCAGGGCAGCAGCCAACTTGGCTGTGGAAAAGGCATTTGGGGTGGTGGGGCTTTTTTAAAAAAAAATAAAGTCCCTAATTTTAACTCAGATTAGGAAGTGATTTGGAAGCTTTTCCAGCCCCTCTGAAGAGGGTCCCCGTAGGCGGCTCAGAGCAGCCTGTGCCCTCCCAGCTCAGCCTAACAGACAGAGAACGGGAGCAGGGCTCGAGCAGCGAATGGCCAAGGTGCCCCTGGTGCAAACGCAGACCTCCTCCTCCCAAGGGCATTTGGATGCACGTGCCTGGGACTTAGTTGTATAATGCACCTCGCCGGGCTCTTCAGCCCGTTGTGGCCAGCCCATGGGCTTAATGGAATAGCGATAGCCCACCATACCGCCAGGGATATTTTTCCCGTGTGTGTGTGTGTGTGTGTGTGTGTCCATGCGCAATATATAGCACACGTTAAATTCCCTGAGAGAACGGTCTGCAGGTCTGCTCTGCGGTCTCTCGGGACATGCAGCTTGTTTGGTTATGATGGATGCACGTGTAGCTGCCTTGCAGTTTGCTCCTCTTAGTGCAGGACTCCAGAAGGAACCTGAACCGTGTGTGTGTGTGAGATCTGCAAGCTGGATTTATAATCATCTTATTGCAAGCGAATGCTCCGTTTGAACTAGAAAGCGCCACGATTTCAGGTCAACCCTGCTATTAAGAATAGAAAGCCAGGTAAGGTATAAGCCACTTTACAACTATGAGGAAGTCCAGACACAGCCCTACAATACCCAGCCTGTGCATGCACAAATGGGCAGGGACCGAGGCTGTTTCAGGTCTCTGGCTTTGCTGTGGATTTGGATTTAACTGTGCGGTTCGCTGCAAGGGAAGGGCTTGCCTCGAGCATCCGAGATCAGCAGCATGAGGCTGTTGTGCTGCGAGGAGAGGGGCGAAGGAGCCCCCTGCTCTTCAGAAGGGAAGAGACGAGGGTGCATTTCCAGTGCAGGAGGCTCTGGGAGCTGAGCGCAGAGCCTGCTCGTGCCCAGCAGCAGCCCCTGAGCTCCAGCCAAAAAGCCCAGCCCTATTCAGGCACGGTTCTTTGGGTAGATGTGATCTCTTTTGTTAGACCAACGAATAAAAGAGATCACATCTACCCAAAAGAACCTCGCCTGCCTACGTCCTTAAACAGACGTGGCTACAACCAACAACACTGCAGCCCTGTTCGGCACTTCAGATCGTGCCTGGCGCTCCGCCGTCTGCGCTCCCCTGCGTTGCAGGTTGCAGGGAAGGGGCTGCCAGGCCCCTGGGCACCGAGGGCAACCTGCTGGCTTGTGCCTCGATGAGCCGGGGCACCCATGCCTCCTCCCCCCGCAGGGCAGGCATAACCCACAGGTGGGCAAAAGGCACTGAAACACTTCCCTCCATGGCCGGCCTGCCTCCCCCTCCTGCGTCCTTGGCCAGCCAGGCCCCTGCAATGGCCCGAAACTGAAACCCCACCAACTAAAACCGGACCCAAGCTGAGTTGTGCTTAAGGTGGCAACGTGCCCAGGAAGAGTCGCCCGTGGCGGTTATCCACGATCACAGCCCCAAAGATTTAGGTGGTGGGCCCGATCCTGCTGTTAGTTAGGGCGTGAAACCAGATCAACTATTCCTGGCACTTCCTACATGGGGGAGGGTTAGTATACATATATTCTACATATATAAAAACATATATATGTTTATAATGTGTGTGTGTGTGTGTGTGTATGTATATGTATATGTATAAAAGGTATATATGTATGCATGTGTATATATAAAATGTGTGTATGTATGTGTATAAAAGGTATGTATGTATGCATGTGTGTGTATGTATGTGTATAAAAGGTATGTATGTATGCATGTGTGTGTGTATGTATGTGTATAAAAGGTATATATGTATGCGTGTGTGTATATAAAATGTGTGTATGTATGTGTATAAAAGGTATATATGTATGCATGTGTGTGTATATATAAAATGTGTATATGTATGCCTATAAAT
>NW_017728914.1:35178104-35180022 GCF_001723895.1 Crocodylus porosus
ATATATATATGTATGTGTGTGGGGGGTGGGGGGTGTATGTATATATATATATACACATACACACATGTATGTATGTATGTGTGTATGTGTATATATGTATGTATGTGTGTAAAATATCTAAATTAAAAAGTGTGTGTATATTCCCGGGAATACAAGTGCTTTATCCTACATGACGGTAATCCATATAAAATCATTTGGAGCAAAGCAATAAGAAAGCCTGCATGCACGCGGTTAAACAGGATTTGCCCCTCTCCTTAATCCAAAATCCCCCCCACCCCGTGCAGGCCCACCTTACGCTGGTGTAAATCGGGAGCGGCTGTGCTGCGGGTGGGGAAGTTACCCACAGCAAGGCCAGCATAAAGGGAGAAGAAAAAAAAAAAATCGGGCTTCTGTTGCAACGAGCGCCTGCGGGAAGTGCAGGGAACGCGAAGTCCTTATTCGGGGGGAGGCCAGTCCTAGTGGATTGCCCGCACCCCGTTTCCTGGGGCTTGACAGAGAGCGGGGAGCCGTCCGCGCAGGCTGTTTCACGGGGCTTGCTGGTCAGGGAGCCTCGGGAGAGGGCCTGGGCAACCAGCGGGTCCCGCACCACCCGCTCTCCACGGTCCCAGCCTGGTTGTTATAACAGAGGTGTTTTTCCTCATTAAAACAAGCCCTGGTTTTTTGATCTGGCTTCCCCCGGCTCTGGCTAGTTATCCCCCCGCGAGGCGGAGGGGCCTGCCCTTGGGCCGAGCTGAAGTTTTGTTTGATATCGGCAAGGAGGCTTCCTTCCCCTTGCCACATTGACACTAATGAAGTTTCCATCCCTATAAAACGTAAGGGATTAACTCCGTGGGCCCTGAAGAGTCCCTTGTTCCACCCAGGGTAATTATCGGGGCATGTGTATAAAGGCACTCGCTCCTACCGCGTAAGTGCCAGCCTCTACAGGATGCATTTGTCCCTGAACGCCTGCACATACACAACGACCATCTACAGACACTTCATCTTTTTTATCGTCTATAAATATGTGCACGTGACTGTACAATAGTTAGAGCTCTGCCCTCTCCCTCTATTAAATACGTGCAAAAATTATAGCAAGCCCCCCGCTCTATTAAATATGGGCCTGTGACTACACAAAACTATCTCCGGAGAGGGGCAGAGCTCTCCATGGCGCATTGTACATATTTAATAGGAATCTGGTTCGACAATGACAAGGGGGGGGGGGGAAAAACCAACCACCAAACCATGCACACACCAATATATTAAAATATTCACATTTCCTGGGTGCTCTTCTCTGTCCTGAGCTAGGCAGCAGGCTGGGCGAGCTGACCGCAAACAGCCCCTTGGGACCTGGAGAGCGGGAGTGTCGGCGTGCGCGCTGCAGGCTGGACCGGGATCCTCCAGCGGGGTCCAGGGGAGAGACCCACACCCGGGTCGGCGCTCAGCGCGCGCCTCCGCATTCGGCAGGCTGGCCGCTGCACGTCCAACGGGAGACGCCGGGACTTCCCGGGGAGGGCCGCGCGCGGCTCGGGCTCTCCGTGGTGGCAGGCCGGGCCCGGCGCGAGAGGGCCCCGGCTCGCTGGCGGCGTCCGGTCCGCGAGGCCCCCGAGACCAGCAGGTAAGCGGGTGGCTGCTCCCCCGACGCGGCTTTACCTGGCCGTGAGCCGGGGCAGTGAGGTAGGCGCCCGGTGCCGCGGCGGAGGCCCCGTGCCAGGCCGGCGGGCAGGGCCCAGGCCCGGAGCTCGCCTAGGCGGTCTTCGCAGGCGGCCGTCGTCCCAGCCCCGCCGGGCCCCACGTGTCCGTGCTCAGGGGTTCAGCTCCAGCGCCCAGACCTGCTGCGGCCAGCCCGTGCGCCCCTTCAGCCGCTTCTCGCCGGCGCCCGGGGGCTGCGCCAGGCCCTCGCCCTGCTGCGCCCGCCGTCGGGGGGGCAAAGAGACAGGCA
>NW_017728914.1:35180122-35204923 GCF_001723895.1 Crocodylus porosus
GGGACACCCCCGCCGGGCACGGCTCTGCCAGGCTGCCCGGAGCGTGTCCCTGACGCTCGGTGACCCCAGAGCCTGCCACGTTGTGCTGGTAGCAATATCATGCACTGTGAGCGCTATGTTGTATTATTGTATTATGGTATATTGTAATATGCTACACTATAGTGTTATGTAATACAATATATAGGCTATGTTATGTTATGCGGTACTATTACGCTGCGTATTATGCTACGCTATAATGCACTGTAATACAATATAGATGCTATATTATATTATGCTGTGCTACACTGTAGTTTACTGTATTATGCTATGCTGTAGTGCAGTGTAATATAATACATAGGCTATGTTATGTTATGCTATACTATATTGTATTGTTCTGTATTATGCTACACTATAATACGATGTAAAATAATGCATATGCTATATTATATTATGTTATACTGTATTGTATTGTACTGTATTGTGCTACACTATAATATAATGTAATGCAATGTCTGCATATATATAATAGAAGAGGAGACTGGATAGGCACCTGGCTGGGGTCTTATGACCCCTGCCGCCCCCAGTGCTCCTTCCTGCCCCTGGCAGGGGGTCGGACTTCATGATCTGTCTAGGTCTCTTCCGACTCATTGATTCTATGATTCTGTAATACATATGCTATATTATATTACGCATATATATATTGTATTATACTGTATTATGCTACACTATAATGCAGTGTCATATAATACATATGCTGTATTATATTACGCTACACTATATTGTATTATGCTACACTATAATGCAGTGTAATATAATACATATGCTATATTATATTATGCTATACTGTATTGTATTCTACTGTATTGTGCTACACTCTGATGTCATGTAATCTAATGTAATATAATATATATGTTTTATTATACTACACTATAATTATACTATTCTGTGCTATGCTACATTGCATTATATTGCAATACCATACAATATAACGCAATATATCCTATCCTCTCCTACTGATGCAGCATCTCCTTCGTCCCAGAAGAAGGACTGTGTGCGTGAGCAGGACTGGGTGCGGGGCAGCGTGCTCTGCAGTGTCCTGGTGTGGGCACAGTGGGTGCGGGGGTTGCAGCTGCACCCCGTGGGGATGCCCCTTGCCCGCTCAACCCAGCCCCCTGCGCCCAGAGCCCTCCTGGGACATGAGGGAGCTCTGCTGCAGCCATCCGGCCCCTGCCGGGTGCTTTGTGCTACCCTGGCTTCATGCCCACGTCCCACATCCCCTTCAGCAGCGTCTCCCCACATTGCTGCAGCTGCCCGAGCCCCCGCCGCAAGCAGCGTGCCTGGCTGGGAGGAGCCCGCGGCCCTGGGGGGTTTCTCCGCAAGCCTCCCCCAGGTTCTGGTGCCCCGCCAGGTCTGCAGCCGGCACGGGGTGTGGAGGCCTGGCTGCTGCAGTGGGGTGGGCTCCTTGCTTAGGCTGCCCCAGGTGAGGCAAGGGGGGATGCTACCCCCTGCCTCTTCCCCGTGGCTTCTCTCCCAGCACCTGCCCTCCCCACCCTGGTGCTCCGGGCACGGCCTTTCCCAGTCCTAGGTGGCTGGGCCTGGGGGTCTGCAGGGAGCCTCTGCGCCCAGGGCTGCATTCTTGGCCAGTGCCTGCTGGATCTCCTTATCTGTGGCCCAGAGAAACATTATCCCGGTAAGTCCTGTGACCTTGACGCCATTCGCAATCCCTGCCCCGGTCTCCCTTATCTAAATAGGGCCGTAAATCAGGGCCTTGTCAGATTCCCTGTCAGGACAGGGACTCCATAAAAAGGGGCTCTGCTCCAGCTCTGTTTACATTGCAGCCCCGTAAAATATTCCCCCTGTCTTTTGCTCCACTGTCTCACTGTAACATCCCATAAATCAGCCCCTTCCAGAATGAGGAATGGGCAAGTCCCTTAAATATTTCCCTCGGTATAAATAACGTCAGTCGGTTTCCATCTGGGATAAGGACGATCCGGGCAAGGAGATCCAGTGGGAATCGGATGCTCCCATATCTCTTCCACTGCCTCCCTGCTGCCCCGCCAGCCCCACCGGAGCCGGCTGCACCTCCACTCATTAACAGAGCTTCTCTTTGCTTGGCTTGTCTGGCAGTGATGCTGACCTGGAGCAACTTTGCCCCAGCCTGTCAGCATCTGCCTCCAGGGAGGAAGGCCTTGGCTTTATAGGGTGCAAGCAGCGTGCCGGGCGTGAGAAGGCTGGGCCAAGAGATGGCCTAAAGTAATCACTCGGTGCCCCCCGTGCACTGACCCTCGCAAGGCCCCTGGACAAGAGGATTTCCCCTGTTTGGTTTTAGGCTTCTGTGTTTTTGTGGATGGGGAAACTGAGGTACGGAGGGAGCTGGCGTGAAAGATGGAGCAGAGGAGGAGCTTCTGGGCGTGACTCTCCCTCGCCTGCCATTGGCATAAATCAGGAGTCCCCCGGGGCTGGTTCTCCACTCGCTGGGGTGGATATACGCAGGGAACGAGACCCTTGGAAGTTGGTGACATCACACCAGCGTCAAACACGTGTAAATCGGAGGCGAGCCCGCTCCTCCCCGCCACCTCTCAGCTGATGCTCAGACTACCAGGGTCGGGTTCTCAGCCGGCAGGGGTAGAAAAGACTGTAAATACTCCCTGGATGGTCAGGGCTATGCAGGAAAGCTGAATTCCTCCCTGTGTTGTGTAAGCTCCTGTGCAAGCTCAAGGCATTATAAAAATGTGTGCGCAATATGTACGTGTGCATGTGCATACATTCCATATACATTCATACATTTCTTTTGCATATATATGTGTGTGCGTGTGTGTATGTATATGTGTGCAAATGTGCATATATTCCAAATGTGTTCCATATATGTGCATATATTTCATGTGTAAATATATGCAAATGTGTGCATATATTCCAAATATATTCTTCTGGGTAATTTCTACCCAGGAGAACTGTTACAACCTTTTCTCCAATGCCTGATGAAGAGTGTTTGTGCTGGAAAGCTTGCAATTAAAGAATTTTTTTTTGCAAAAATCTAGTTAGTCTATTAAAAGATATTACCTCTACTACGAGTCCTGATTCTATATATTCCAAATATATTCCATATATGTGCATATATATGCAAACATGTGCATATATTCCAAATGGCATCTATTCTACGTGCATATTATATGCAAACCTGTGCATATATTCCAAATACATTTCATGTATGTGCATATATTTCATATATATATATAGATATATATATATATATATAGATATAGATATATATGCAAATACGTGCACATATATGTGTGTGTGTGTGTGTATGTATATATACGTATGTATGTATGCATGCATGCACATGCAAATGTGTGCATATGTTTGCATATATTGTCAACCCCATGCACATATTGCAAAACACAACCATATTCCACGTATGGGTTTATTTACATAAGATCAATTCTGTTACAGCACATACACATGCGGGATGGCCTTGATAAATGTGTCACAAACAGTTCTCAGCCCAGGTAGGGAATCTGCAGCTCCCTGTCCTCAGAATGGAGGAGCTAGCAATAACTGATAATTAACAAAATCAGTTGCAATAATTACAATAAGCGGTTTGCCCTGCAGAGCAAAATTTTGCAAAGATGCGCTGCTTTCGAATAACTATTACTTTTAGCACCTTTAACATCACACGGCTGCTTTTATCATTTCAGTAAGCAAGATTTCCCTACCTGTCAACACGCCCCCCCCCCCAAAAAAAATTCCTATCATTAAGCTATCTATAAGTGCAGAAACTAGCCCCAGGTAACGTTGGCTAGTGCCCTAATCCTAATCCTCAATTCTGCTGTGATCAAGTGAGAGATGCCGGTATGCTTCATGTGGCCAATAGTGAAGCTTGTGTCCTTGCCTATTATTCAGAGGGAAGAGGTGGTAGCAGAACATGGCCATTTGGACTTGATATGAAGCTAGTGAATAGGCGTTTCTTGCCTTTGAGTCAGATTTTAGCAATGAAAACCACATCAAAGCATGGGAGTGGGTTCTTGGAGGAAACTCCAGGGCAGTTGTGAAGGTTCCTCGTCCATCAGAAAGCAGAAGGATTTGATCAGCTCTGGTCCTGGACGTTTCGGTTCTCGGTGGCATTGGGGTGCTACAAAACGACTCCATCTTGTCGGACCAGTGACACCCCCTCTGCATACGCATCTCCAAAAGCTGCTGAAAGGGTGACTGCAGCATTTGTCTGCAAAGAAATACAACCTATTTATGGTAAACCAGCCACTGCCCTGTCTTCATTGCCCAGATAAATCAAGCCGCAAACAAAGCTTTATGGAAAAAGATTATTAAATTTTCCATGTGCTCCAAGAGGGATGGGCTGGCCCTGCAGGTTTATTTTTCTCCCCCACCGCCCCGTACTGTAAATGACAACGTGTTTACAAGAGTTTTTATGTCATCAGAGCAAAGTCACAGCTCCGCTTCCTCTGGGGTGTATTTTATGTAGATGGATGTGTCTGCGAGGGCCGTTCCAACTAAACAGAGTGCTGGTTTATGTGCAATCGTCTTTATTTGAAAAACTGTAACTCACCGTTTCGGTAAAAACGGGTTCAGTGTTTATTGCCGTGAATGGGGTGTGGCAGCTATAAATCCACGGCGGCCACATCAGCAGCGGCTCATCCTGCTGATGGACCAGGGCAGGTGCTCCCCAAAGACATTTCATGGGGATTTCCGATTACGTTGGGTGCAAACCAAACGGGGGGAGAGTTTACTGGCAGCCCCTCCCGCTTCGATTGGGAAGGACCCCAAGCCCGTTATCCTAAGTGTGTTTGGATGCCCCCTTCTTCTTTAAACGGCCCTTTTCCTTTCAGTCCCCAGCCAGCTCCCGTCGGAGCCAGCGCAGCTCCTGCATCGCTGTGTTTTGTTTTGGGACACTTACCCCACCAGCCGTGGGCACGACCTTACTGCGGAGCTCCAAACACACCCTGGTGTCAGTGGGAAAAGGAACGGGGGAAGAGCTGCTCCCAACCAGCTCTTCTGGTGTGGATGCTCGTATATTGGCGTAAAAGTGCCTTGCTCCGAATCAGTGGGCAAACCTAGTCCAGAATGAGGGCGTCCCTACAGAGAGCTGGAAACTGGTGTTTCTGCCTTAAATGCCCCTCCCTTAATCCAAATTCACCTGTTCAGGCAGGTCCGTGGCTTTCCAGGTCCGAGTCGGTTTGCACAAGGTTTGACTGGACACAGGTGCAGCTGAGATCAGAACCAGACTCGGGGTGTCGAGGTACGGCAGCCCGTCTCCTGGGGAGCTAAAGATGCCGAGACATTAGGCGCTGAGTGTTGGGTTGTCGCCATGTTGGTCTAAGGACATCGGCAGGCCAGGTTCCTTGGGTAGATGTGATCTCTTTTTTTTTTTTAGACCAGCTGAGAAGTTGGGAAGAAGTTCTTTGCAAGCTTTGGGGCACGATCGCCCTTCTTCAGGCACCAGGAGTCTCTGCTGGTCTGAGATCTCCAAGGAATGGAAGAAGCTAAGTGTGACAGCATGTCAGTGGGAACATAAATAGGTGGAAATCAGGAAAACCAAAGGGAGAGAAGGGAAAGGTAAGTAAGGGAGACTATTGTTGCAATAGTCACTAGCAGATATATTAGGCATGGCTTCCAGAGCACCCTCCTCCGTGAGCCCCGGCAGCGTCACGGTTCAGCTGGGGTCCCAGCGCCTTGTGCGTTGCTTTGTATTTGGGAGAGAAAAGGGGAGTGGGAGGGAGAACATGGCTGTGTCAAAACTCTCCAGGGGAGAGAAAAGGCAGAAGCCACGTTAATTAAAGGGCTGAAAACCAAGGCAGGAAATGAAACCGAGTCAAGACAAAAGGACCAAAGGAAACTGTGGTACAGGGAGGGTCCAGAAATAAAGAGTAGTGTTTGCAGTTTGGGGTCTTTACCCCTTTTCCCTTCATTTGTCTTCTCCCCCCAACCCTATTTTGCAGCTGTGAAAAAGGCATAGCATCAAACCATTTTCATCCTTCACTTGGCTAATTGGGGAAACACATCAGCTGTTTTTGCAGGGGCAAACCCCAAGCAAACACATCGGAGGCCGTGCGGAGGGATGTGAAAACCCTTGGTTTTGAAAAACTATTTTTGCCTCCATCAGAAAGAGTTTTTCAACCAGAACTCTCCAGGCAGCTGCGGTCTCCAGCCCTGCCGCTCTCCCCACACCTGTTTTTGCAAGCGCGGCCTCTATAAACTTGTGTTAAAAAGGGTAAGCAGCCAGGAGCGGCTGCGAGACTGGAAGAGATGAAGTAGTTGCTTAAAAATAATGCTGCTCTTGGCCTGTACGTAGCTATTGTTCCTTGGCCGGCATGTCAGACATTACTCTGGAATGCGTTGTTGAAATACCCAATCTGAAAAGCATTACTGACACAGCAATACACAGCAAAGAGCCATCACAAGAAGGTGGTTAACATGACGCTGTTATCTGTCACCTTCCTCTGGTTCATTTTGTCTGGCAGCTTCAGCAGCAAAGTGCCCCAAACTCAGGTGGTTTGGTAAAAGTAGTAATGTCAGCTTGACCAGCTCTTAAAAGCCGGCGTCACTCGGTTCCCTTTAAAGGCAACTTGCAAAGGGAACTAAGACAAGGGAAATATGTGCCTAATCTCCTGCTGGCCAGGCATGGAGGATGTTCAGCACAGAAGCATTCAACTGACCTTTTAACTTGTTCCCTAGAGTGCCTGGAAATGCCGTTTGCTGGTGCCAGGTTTGCGCCCGATGCTCCGCGTCCGAGAGGAGACAGACCGAGGCATCTCGGTCGCGGTCAGAGCAAGCCGGCTCAGAAAGGTCCAGGTAAGCCCCTAGGTTTGGGCGCACGCAGCCCTGTTTCTCCTCCCCAACTTCTGCCATGCAGAAGACGACCGGGCCGGCGGTTTGGTTCCAGCACGGGTAATTGCCTCCCGGTGCGGTGTCGCCGGGGCGGGCGCCGGCTGATTGCAGGGCCCGGGCACCAGGCAGAGGCCTTCTCGGAGGTTTTCTCGCCTGTCGTTCTGTGCCCACCGTGCCACACGTGGAAGCGTGCGAGCCTGTGCAGCGTCCCTAGGGGGGTTGTGCGAGCAGGCCTCTGGCTTCCACCTGGCACCGAGCAGCCAAACTTTGCGGGGAAAGGTGGAGACTCCTGCAAAAAGTCTGGCCGTTTCTGTTGAGTGGCCGGAGGCAGGGTGGGGTTTCTGGCATTTTTCCTGGCCGGGATTTTTGCTAGCCAGGCTGTGTCCAGCTTCGTTTCCCCCACCCCAGAGATTACGGTGCATTTCAGTGCGTTCGTTTGGCGTTCGGTTCCCCCGGGGGGTCCTCTATGTGAATTATAAATACACCGCTGCCCACTTGAGCCCCCCGCCCCCCGCTGAGACCCTCCTTAGGCCTCTCGTCCTGGGGTAGCCGGGTCTGCTCTTTCCGTGAGCAGAGGGCTCATTAATGACTGGTGAAAAACTCTCCTTTTCCCTGCGGGCCATGATCCGGGCCTGCCGTCCGACCCCATCCGTGAGAGAATCGATTCGGACTTCAGAGAACAGAGAGTTTTGGGGGGGATTTTATTTTAAATGCATTACCAATAATCTTTGAGTTATGAACTCCCTTGCAGCTCGTTAACTGATCAAGCAGAGCTGATCAAAAAAGTTTGCAGAAAATCAGAGGGATTTGGGAAAATTTGACATTTCATCCAAACAAAAAAAAAGATCCCCAGACCTGACTGTGTGCGGTTTTCCAGCTGAAAATGTTTCAGTTCTGGGTTTTGGGGGGGTGGGGGGTTTCTGTTTGGTTTCCCAACTAAAAAATCAGAAATCTTGAAGGAAAACAGATGCTGCCAGTGAAAGTTTTTTGTTTGACAGAATACTACAGTTTTCTGTTAGAAATCATTTGATGGCAAAAGCTTGCCCAGTCCTACTACAAATGCATGTGTTTTCAGTGACAAATATTTTTTAGTCAACGTAGCTTTTTTTTTCTCTGTTGGAAATTTCAAAGTTTGAGAATAAAGAGAGGGTTTTGTTTTTCAAGAAAAAAAACCCCGAAAACTTTGGATGAAAATGAAAACTTTGGTTTTTCATTGGTTATTGCATGCGCACAGAGAAATCCCCGGGAGAAAAGAAACTAAAGGGGAATTTTGCACGGCAAAGCGCATCAGGTTTGACTGCTCTGTGCTGGGCAGGATCTCCGCATTAATGGGAGCGGGGGCGTGGTACTGGGACACGAGCGGGGCTGTCGTGGGGCCGTGCCCGAGCAGGGTGTCGGAAGGCCCTGGCGGGATTGGGAAGGCATTGTCTTCTGCATGAAGGTCACAACCACGTGCGTGCATTAGTGATCCCTCTGCAGCTATTTGCCGGAGTAGGAGTCTTAACCCCGCTGTCCTGGCTGGCTTCCAGGCTCGGCCGTCGCGTTCGGCTTCCCTTCGCCCAGCTCGCGGTTGTCGGTCGCCCTGCTTGTCTGCAGACAGGGCCGGCTTTCAGCGGGGGGGTGGAGGGCTTGTGGTCAAAAAATACTTCTCCCATCCTGTGAAACACCCTGAGATTTCGAGAAGGTTGCCGGGCCTTCGTCAAGGACGAGGCACTGGGACGTAGCCATCGACGGGGGAGAGGGGGCATCGGCTTTAACGGGACACGGTGGCGGAGGGCGCCTGCAGACCGCGGGGGTAGGAAGGGATGCCAGGACCTGCTGTCTCAGCTCCCACTTCCTCGGCTTGTCTCCTGCGTTTGCTCCACGCTTGGCTTCCTGCCCCGCGAGCCGCCCCCGGGAAGTTATGCCTATAAAAAGTTGGCAGAATCGGGGTGTTTGTTTGCAGGTGCGCCGGGGGCAAGACGCCGCGTGTTGCCGTCCCAGTGGGTCCCAGGTCTCCGCCAGGCTCCAGGCACGGCTGGGATACAAGTCACCAGTGCTGATAATGAGCTGGCCCGGAGAGCGGGGATGGGAGTGTTGCAGGGGCAATCGCTGGTGGAGGCCGTCTCGACTCCATCCGCTGCACGTAGGAAAGCAAGTCCCGGTGAGACGGGCTCCTTGTGCGGGGGGCTCGGCCGCTCCCTGCCGGGTCTCATCCGGAGCGGCTTCCCCTTGCGCAGGGCTGCAGGCTCGTCGGCGGCTCTCCCCCTCTGTCGGGCGGGCTGGGAGGGGAGCGAGGCCGGCTCCTGCAAAATCTCAGGTTTGGAAGGTTGTTGTTGTTTTCTTTAAGTCCAAACTGAAAGAAAAATCATTTCTGAAGATGACAGGCTTAATTTGCGGTGTCATTAACCAGATCCGAAACCCTAGACGGGCCGCGTCTCCTGTGGAAAGCACATTCTCTTCACGCTTTGCAGCTGATGTTTCTCTGACTTTGCCAGATAAAGCCCTGTGTTGGTCTGTTTCCCTTGCTGGGTCCTTGCTGTGCCTTCATATGGATGCTATTATTTAGCATATGGGACAAAGGAAGCTTGGGGAAACCATCTCTCTCTCTTCTTGTCTCTCTCGTGCGGCACAAACTGTATTCTAGCCTTTAAAATGCAACCGCCTGCCAGGAAAATAGACCTAAAAGCATTGCAGCGGGGCCGTCGTCCTTCCCCTCCTAACCTCGGTTCGGCTCTGGCTCCAGCTCTGAATTGCCAGTGGGGGCAGGCCTCTGTGTCCCGGGGGTGAGGCAGGGCTGTGGCTGGGCCAGGGGAGCTACCGAGGGGGAGCCCGGTGTTATGGGCACGCCGGCCGTGGAGATGAGTCGTTCACCCGGCGTCGCCCTTGCTGTTGCAGAGGTTTGACGAGGCGCAAAATGGGCCAGGAGGTCCATACCGCGCCACCGAGGAGGCGCTGCTTCCAGTCATCGCGCCGCCCTTCGAGTCGTTGCCTCTAGCACGTGGGTGGTAGCAGGAGGCAGACAGTTCAGCAAGGTCCCCTACGAGCTACAGGCCGCCCCGCTGCCCGGCCTGGCTGCGAAATCAGTGCTCGCGGCCACTTTCCGCTCCGCCACGCCAGGCAAGGGGAATTCCAGCGGGGAAATACCAGGAGACCGCTTTAATCTTGCAAGGCTTCCAGTGCTGCTGACACCAGCAGCTTCCTGAGCTTTCCCCCATGGAGCAGAAGCCTTTGAGTTGTGTTTGTTACTGTAATAAAGCAATTTGACCGGACTCTGCTCTGGAGCCCCCCGGACCTGGGGATCTTCTGCAGGCGAAGGCATTTCGTGTCAGCACCGTGCTCTCCCCACATGCTCCCCTCCCACGTCGAGACCAGAGGCGTTTGGTGCAACGCAGGATGACCCTATTGGGATGCAGGAGCAAAGCTGGGGCCCAGCCGTGCGTGTGCACGTGCGCCTTCATACACGTGCTCACAGAACGGGTTTCCATGTCACTCGGTTTTTACCTTGGCGTTCAGGGTGACCCTTGCAGCTCAGGTCTCGCCATAGGCTCCTTCAAAGAGCATCCTGGATGCCTTAGATGCATGCAGAGAGGGAGCTGTAGCTGCATTTCTAAGACTGCAGAGCTCTCGTGCCTGGTTTGCCACTTGGAGTCTAAATCCTGAGCTTGAAAGCTAATGGCTGAGGCAAGCCCATTAGCAATCAAGGCAGCTGGACACGGCACGCAGGAGTCTGTTGGTTTATCAGGACTTGTATGGGCTGCTACTGCTCTTGCTGATAACAGTGGCCCACTTACCTTCACCCGCGCCGAAGTGGTGACGGGGGGCATGGTGTCTCCCCTCTGAGCCCTGATGATGTCCAGCTGTTTGTATATCTCTATATCAAAGTGCAAAAAAAAATTAAAAATGGAGTGCTTTTGATAAACGCTTGATCACGCTTGTCCAGGCAAACTGGATATAGATAGATGGGTCTACGGCAGGGTTGTGTAGCTCTCTGCCACGTGCTTTGGGGTCTGGGCACCAACAGAAGTGTAACAACGTATTACTTATTTCACCGTCCGGGTGAGATCCAGACCCCGCCGTGCTGGGCACCCTGATGCCATTGTGCATTAAACAGACAAAGAGCAGGAGGGGTAGCGGAGGCATGGAGGGGTCAAGTGATGCGCCTAGGGTGACACAGCCGGGCCATAGCAGAGCTGGGAATATGGTGCTAGCCTCGCCTCCCGGCTCAGCTATTTCCTGGGCTCAGAAAATATGTTGGAAAAAATACCCCGGCAGTGAAGGCATCCCATGTTTGCTCCTCGTCTCCCATTGCTGACGATGGCAGTCCATGAAAAACTGCAATATGAAGACGTGTGCCAATAGCTGAGTCCTCTCCCTTCAGTGACAGCAAACCCCGGCGCTGTCAGGGAGAGCTGAGATGTTCCCCCTCGGGTAAGCACAGAAGCAATTTTGAGAAGCCCTTTCCTGTACCCGCATTTTGCCCTAAGCTCCCTGCAGCCTCCCATCAGGTTTCCGTGTGGTCCGTGCCTGGCGTTCCTAATGCCTAAGATATGTGCGTGCAGATAGGAACCGTCTCCTTCCTAATCATCCCCCTCCTCCCCCCCAGCTGATTCATCCTCCGATATCTCCATCCCTCTTAGTCAACGTTTGGATGACTCAGAAGGGAGATGCCGGCTGATAGCCCCTCTTTGCACAGGGCTGGAGGATGCATCGGCCAGGATGGGAAACAAGATGAGCGCTGCTCCCAACTCCGCTTCATTTCGGGGTCCGCTGTCTGCCGCCGCGCAGCAAGGGAGGAAAGTTTGGGCAATACCGTATTTATTAGCGTACCACGTGCCCTCAGGCAAGACATGCGCCTTGCTGTGGGAAGGCAGAAGAAAGGGAAAAAAGACGTTTCCTTTGAGCCGAGCTGCGTCCCTCGCTTAAGATGCGCAGCCCGGTCTTTGATCGCTAATATTCATGGAAAAGGTGAGCGTGGTACGTCAGTAAATAAGGTCTTTCTGAAATGGCCCATCGCTGAATAATGCAGGTCCATGACAGCAACCAGCAGCACTCCCGCCCTGCTCCTGGACTGTGCAATGGCCCTGGATACAAGGCGCCGTTCGTAGACCTTTTTAAAGCTTCCTTGAGTATAGAAGGGATTTTGTAATGTTATGAAAACCAGAGCTGTGTAGGCTCAGGTCCAGGGCTGGGTTTGTCAGAGCTGGGAGATTAGTCTGAGCACACCACCCCTGTGCTCAAGGGGATTTATTAGCTGAAGGATTAGGAAGCCTGTAGCTATGGGATCACTAGTCCGACTCTGTCCTAAGACAGGACTGAGCCCACGTGCTCCTCTCTCATCGCTTTCCCAGTGCCGACGTACCGCGAGCTAGTGGCCTGCAGGTAGGGCTGTGTGATGAGTCCCCAAACCACCTAGCAGCAGCTGCTGTACTTGCTGGGAGCCCCAACACAGCGAGCCACAGAGGTTGGACCGCCAGCTTGCAGGGAGTTGTTCCCGTGGGGAAGAGTGACGGTCACCGGGGAGCTGTGCAGGCCACCAGCCATGGAGCCCGGGGCCTGGGGCATCTGGAAATGTCTGTACTGGGCAGTCAAAGGACTGGCATCCATCCGCCTTTCTCCTCTGGAGCCACAGAGAGGTGAGGGCCACCGGCTTGCATGCAGGGGCTCACCCCCCTGCGCACGGTGCACCAATGAGCACGACGCCAGCGGACGGCCCTTCGCTCTTGCTGAACAAACCCATCGAGGTTTCTCCTTTTCCTGAACTGTTGAATGCCTCAAACCTCCCCCCGTGCAGAATTAGGCAGCGCCCGATCCCCTCTTAAACCTTTCCGTCTCCATCGGCGTCACGCTCCCCGGGCTGGAGTGTGTCACTCTCTCCCAAAGGGGTCCTGTATTTCACAGGCAGCAGAGCATTTCGGGTCAACCCGGGTAGATCACGCTAGGAAACAATTCTGCAGTCTTGAAAGCTGATCCGTCTCATGCAGCCAAGGGAAACCTTCGCCCCTGGAGTTTGTCCCGATCTGTTTTTCCCAAGCGGAGGAACACGCAGCACTGCGAAGCACCAGGACCTTTCCAGTGATGTATTTCAAGGCATGGAAGAAGGAAAGTAAGATTGCTTTAAAAGGTCTGGGCGCTTCAAGGTTTGTGGGGCATGCTCCCTGCTTGTCTGCAGGCCCTCTGGGAAGTTGCAGGCACCATGGGAGCCTTGCGTGTCCTAAGCAGCCTTCTCAACGCTCAGTACTTAGAAAGGGCACAGCTTTAACTTTTCAATGTGTTCCTTGGATCGAGCGCCAATGGCTTAATTCCTCACTTGGTCACTCATTAGACAGACCCTTAAGCTTTAGTGTCTGTATTGGTGTCACCATCCCATTCTCACCCCGCCCCAGCAAGACCATTTTCATATGGTTTAAATGGGCATGGACAAGTAGTTCTGGAAAGGGCTTTATGACTGTGTCATATAAGGGCAGTGCCATCAGAAAGGCAAGGAAGTATGCTATGAAACCATGGGCAGCAAGTGCAGCGATGAAGGTGACGGTGCTAGGAGGTCCACAGCGTTCATGTTGATGCTGGAGCAATGGAGAGAGTTGCAAGGCGAGCGCTGGCTTTTTCATCCCGTGACGGTATCGAAGCTTTGCTTTGCCTGCCTTGCTCTATACAGAGGAGGAGATGTCGAGGAACAGAGAGAAGGGAGATTTTCCTTGACCCCATGAAAAGCTGCTGTCATTTTAAAGTCTTTGGACCCACCATCCACCTTTTAAGATCCTTTCAAGCATTAGGACTGTTAGGTGTGCAAACACAGTCCTCAAGATAAACCCAAAGTTTCCAGTAGAAATCCCTCACTGCAGTCTTTCTGAGATCAGAAAAACTGCTCTATTTTTTTTCTTTGGGGAAAAAAAGAGTGAAAACTGATTGCTGGCGCTTTCCAAGGGATGCCTTACATCTACGTGAGGTGTCTTGAACCTAAAAAAGTTAAGAACCACTGCTGTTGGTGGTTAATAATAATGGTCACAGTGAACAAAGTGTTTCAACTCTCCACTCCTTTGCCCCTTATCCATCGCTGCCGTCACCCGGTTTTCTGTTAGACTCTTTAGGTACGATCATAGTTTCATGCAGAGGTACAAGCATTTGAGTCAATACTGTACATTGGCAATGATGCCAGCTCGTTTGAAGATGTGCTTGCGGTGCCGTGGCTGGGGTGGGGACTGACCGGAGCATCGGGGAGTCTCTGGCTGGACTATGCCATGTCGGTAGGAGACAGAAGTTGCTTTTTAAATGCCTGTCTGGAACAATTTCCTTCTGGCCGTACCTTGCCCAGAGGTACGGGCATGGCAAACCCACCGCCGGCACCACAATATGTAGCCGCGGCAGCCCTTGCAAACACTCCCTGTAGAGAAACCCAGGATTTCGTGGTCTGTGAACAACAAATTGGCTTCGGAGCCTCAGCAGGGTCCATTTCAGGACAGACTTGGGCCATCCCGGATGCACTTGCAACAGAAATACAAGGGTCCAAATACAAATCTGGTACTGAATCATCCCCAGCTGGCAGATGATGCCAGGCACCTTCCTGGATAATAATCAGGGGAAGACCAAGCAATATCATCGTGACATTTGTAAGGCCTGCCCAGCACTCGACCATGCGTCAGAGGGCTGCGGGGTTGGGGTCGGTAACTCAGCAGTGGATCCAAGTTCAAGGCCACCGCTCTGTAGTGCAGCGGTCTCCAAAGTGGGCTGCGCGCAAGACGATCCATTGGGGTGCGGGAAGAAAATATTAGAACTTGTATTTATATCTATTTTTTAATCTAAAAAAATAAGAAAAAATTAAGCGTTACTAATATTTAATATTGGGGGTGTGTGCTCAAAAATTTTTTTACTGATAGGGGTGCGCAATCAAAAAAGTTTGGAGACCACTTCTGGATTGGACAGGCAACCCCCAGCTCTGTGCTTGCATCAAAATGAGGTAGGTCACTTTATAGGAGGCTGCAATGAGGATGGAGCTGGACCGTTTTCAGTGGGGGAAGGAGACAGGACAAGGAGCAATGGGCTCAAGCTGCAGCCAGGGAAGCTGAGGTAGGATATTAGGAAAAACTCTCTCCTGAAGAGGGTGCTGAAGCACTGGGGTGGATTACCCAGAGAGGTGCTGGAGTCTCCATCCTTGCAGGTGTTTAAGACCCAGGTAGACCAAGCCTTGGCTGGGATGCTGCAGTCGGGGCTGGTCCTGCTTGGAGCAAGGGGTCGGCCTCGAAGCAACCTCCTGAGCTCCCTTCAACCCTCATTTTCTTTAAGTCTATGACTCTTCATTAGGCTGTTAATGTGTCTCTATTGCTCTAATTCCAGCCTGTTTCTCAAGCTACCTGCATTCCTTGTTTTTCGGTGGTTGTTTTTTTTTTTAAGGTTTTTATTCAGCTGCCGTGCCAGAAAGCTCCTTTCCTGGGGTGCTACCCAGTGACCTGCATATGGTATCGGTGGAAGAGACAGTCTGTATCGCTTTGTTTATAAGAACATATTTCCTGTGATTGATGTCTGAGCTGCGGAAGTATGTTTGCAAGTTAGGCTTTAAAACATGAATCAAACAATGTTTGGAATACATATGCGGCTCTGTCAAACATTTCTCTGAGTTTGGAGTCTGCACAAGCCTGCCTTTCCAGAGGTACCAATGCCTGCCTGGAAGGATCTGGATAAGAAGTATTTATTCTGTAGGACTATCTCCAAGGGGCTTTTTCAGACTCCAGGCCGGGCGCTTGCCAATGTACTTTGCTTGCGGAGAGCTGTCTGTCCCCACTGCAGTCTTATAGGTAGCGCGCGCTGTGCAGCGCCGGGCATGAGTAATAAGCAGCAGGTAGGTGCTTGGCAGGCATTGCCCCAAACAGCACATGCCTCAGCTGCATTGTGTCATCCCCGCAGGATACACGCGAGCGCTCAAACTCGAGTAACCCCTTAACTGCTCTGCAGAGGACGGTGCCCGGCATGGCCCAATATGGCAATTCAGCTGGTCCTGAGCACCCCGTGCCGCTTCCTGGATGCCTACGCGTTGACTTCAGCATGGAGCTGGGCCCGTGAGTCAACTTGGAAATGACTGGGTAGGATGGGTGCGAATGCTTTAAATTGTAGGTGAGGATCCTGACTGGGAGGCGAGTAGCGAGCATCTCGCTCACCTGGGCAGCCCGAGGCACTGGTTCCCTGGGGCTCAGGTCCCGTCTGGAGTGAATGGGTCCATCGGTTCTGAGCACAGCTCTGTCTGGAGTCCTGGGCCCAGGTTTTGGGAAAGGATGTGGACAAGTTGGAGAGAGTCCGGCTCAGGGCAATGGAAATGGTTGTGGGGCTGGGGGACAGGACTGGTGAGGAGAGGCTGGGGGACCTGGGCTGATTTAGTCTGCAGAAGAGAAGACCGAGGGGGGATTTGATAGCAGCCGTCACCTCCCTGCCGGGGGGCTGCAAAGAGGATGGAGCTGGGCTGGTCTCAGGGGGGCGGATGACAGGACAAGGAGCAATGGGCTCAAGCTGCAGCAAGGCAAGTTGAGGTTGGATATTAGGAAAAACTCTCTCACGAGGAGGGTGGTGAAACACTGGAGCAGGTTACCCAGAGAAGTCGGGGAGTCTCCATCCTTGGAGGTTTTTAAGGCCCAGCTCAGCAAAGCCTTGGCTGGGATGATGTAGTTGGGGCTGGTCCTGCTTGGACTGGATGTGACCTCCTGAGGTCCCTTCAACCCTCATTGTCTGTGACTGTATGAATGTGGTGGCAGTGGTTGCTCATCTGTCCCTGCTCTGAAAAGAAAGCTAGAGAGGCAGGGTCCCAGTGGTATGCAGGCGGCTGTTATTCATTTTGGACCTGTCCTTCATGCGTGCTGCTGTTCTCGTTCTCAAATCTGGAACCGGGGGACTGACAGCATGCCCACATCTCTTTGTGCATCAAGTGTTTAAGTAAGACGAGATGGGTAACGGGAACATCCCCTGTTACGTGAGATGAGACGACTGATAGAAGATCTCCACCTCCAGCCTTCCACCAGCAAGGTGGTCATTTGCTGTGGGGGCTGGTGCCAGAAACAGGCCTCTGAGCTCGATGGCCCTTTGGCACAGGCCTCTCTGGCCCTTCCCGTGTTAAGCCCTAGGTCCTGCTCCAAAACCTGTGGAAGTCGACAGGGGTGTCTCTGTCGTGCATGCACATGCACTTGTCTCATTCCCCTTCCAATCATTTCTGCCTCCTTGCCCTCTTTCTAGGATGCATGCCATGCACTACAGCCTCCCAAAACGTGCCTGTTTCTATCCAGCCTATACATTTTCGAGGAAGTCGAGGTGTCTGCGCTTGCTGGCAGGGTGGATCTTACAAGCAAATGCATAAGCCCTTCCAGGGACCCCCCAGGTGACTGCGCCGAGACAGGAAATCCAGTGACTCACAGGTGAGCGATCATTTCCTTTGCAGCAAGCCCCGTGCACAGTTGCTGAGCTTGCTGTCTTGGGCAGTGGGCAGGTTCAGGAAGACCCCAGGCCATCAAGAAGCGCTGGCATTCGGTTCCCGGCGCCGAGCTGTGCAGGCCGGCTCTGCACAGAGGTGTCCCGTTAAGCCCCATCCATCACCGGACATCCTTTATAGGGCCCCACATACCATCAAGCTACCCCCTGGGACCCCTGTGGAATGAGAAGCCGTTCAAGCTGCACTTCAGGACAAGTGAGAGGAAGGTTTCCTTCCCCTCTAGATAAGCCAATTACCTGTGGAAGCAGCAAAGAGGGGCTCCATGTGCTCCGGGACAAAGCTCGTGTGCATTCCTGACGTGACTCGCGATCGCCGCGTCGGTGCCGGCTCCAGCGAGAACATCCCCAGGGCTCTCGGGGAGGGGCGCTGCACACGTGACCTGACCACCCACCCTCATGGCTTTGGTGGTGGGGTGCATGGGAGTGCATCAGGCCCAGGCCAGTTTGCACCCTTGCTTTGCTTCTCTCACCTCCGGAGAGACTTCTGCCTCCGAGGGGCTGTTCTGTGTCCGCGGTAGATGCCCTTCTGCTCCCTGCACGTGCCTTTGCAGGCCACTTCCCAGCAGTGCTGCCCAAGATGCGCCCAGCGGGTGGTTCAGGGGGGCTGCAATTAGCTCCCGGGGGTGGATAGACTCTGAAGGGAGAGGGCCAGCAGGAAAGGACCCTTGCCCTGAGCACGCTCATGGGGCACTTCTATGTCAGCTGAATGCCAGCATCGCTGGAGAGAAAAATATCAGAGGCCGTGTTTCAAAATGCAGCGTGTCCCTGATGCTAGCCCGGCCCTGGGTCGTACACCGGCTTTGGTCCTCGGACAGGTGGGAAGTCGAACCGTAGCTCCAGTAGCCCTCAAAACCACCGCAAAAGGCGGCCATGGTGTTTACCAAGCAGGGTGAGTCTAATCTCCCTGTGTTGGCTCTCACCGGCCTGGGCAGTTGCCGGCGCCGCGTCCTTGGGACGGGGGCTCGTTCGTGGAAAAGGTTAGCCGGCTCTCGGGCCCTGCTGATTCTGTGAGCGGTTCCCGGAGTGACTTCACGTGGCATCGTGTGAGCAAAATTTGAACAGCTCCGCTCAAGGCATCTGGGACGGGGTGTTGTGGTGGAGACCGTGGGCTGGGGCTTGGGAAACATCTGGATTTCCTTTGGGATCCAAGAGAAATCCCTTAGGGGCTGACTCCAGTCCCACTGGAGCCGGTGGAATGACTCCTGTCACCTTGCCTGGCTTCAGATTGGACCCTCTGTGCCTCGGTTTGCCTAGCTGTACAATGGGGATATTAATACTATTTCTTGTTTGTATTACCCTAGCTCCTGAGCCCCAGTCCCAGATGGGGACCGCACTGCACCAGGTGCTGTACAAACACGGAGCAGGGCGCAGGCTGTGCCTCCAGCCCTGGCTATGTAAGTAAAGACGTGATTTGTCACGTTAATGCTAACACCCCTGCCCGTGTTGGTTAGCTCAGGACTGCCTGTACCATGTGCCAATACACAAATGACCGTCGGGGGGCTGATCTTGCATTCAAAGCACACCTGCGGCTCTGGCCGAGAAGTTTGTTCCCTGCTCCAGGTTGCAATCCCTGCTGTAACCACAGCGCTGCCTCCATCTCCCGGCCTCTTTATTTTATTTCTCTCCCAGAAAAACTCTGCTCCGTCGTGCTGGTTCGTTCCCCGCGGCTCCCAGCGTGCACGCGTGCGTGGAGCGGACTGGCTCTCTAGCGGGTCGGCTGTCGTTACCTTCCAGCCTGGCGGAGATTTATTCCCTCCGCAGGTCTTCTGGAAAGGTGTTTTCCTTCTAACCCGGCTTAGGAGCGAGCTGGGGAGATCAGATTTCATGGATTACGGCTCCAGGGCTGTAATGAACTACGGGCGAGTGGGCACAGTAATCCAGTAAGAACAGGAGCTTGTTAGTCGCATTATACTAACTAGTAACATCTGATCCGATTGCTCCTTCAAGGAACTGAATGCAGCAACCCATTAGGGCCTGAGCTCACCCCACCGGGGTCACTGGGAGCCCAGCTATCGGCCTCCTTGGGTGCAGGCCAGCCCCTTCCTCTCTTACCATGTGCGATGCTAATAAGGAGCAATTTGGTCCCCTTTCAGGCCAAAAGGTAACATGATTTCCGTGCAGATGCTGTTCTTGGCACTTCCCGCTGGAGGCCGGGGGCTGGTGGCCCAGGGGAGCTAGTTAGGCAAGAGGTGCTAATAAATTATCCAATGATTTTGGCTTGGGTTTTGGTTTCAATCATCATCGTGCCCCGACTGGCGAGGCTGTTTGCACGGTGACCTCAGCGCCCCACGGGCATTTCCCTGGTGTGCCGGGATTTGCCGAGGAGTTGGCGCAGGCGCGCTTCAGCCTGGGGGTGCTCGCAAGCTGGTCGCTTCGGCTGCTTGCGGCGTGCGTCTGTCTCAGCTGCGACCGTGCGAGTGTGAACGCAGGGCGGGTGCGGAGGCGGCCGGCGTTTCAGGATCCCCCGAATCCCAGCCCAGTGCCCTGTCCGCCAGACCGCAGCGCTCCTCGTCTGTCCTGTCTCCCCTGCGCTGGTGGATATGATGGGTCTCTGCTCGGGCTCGGGGGTGCACCAACAGCGCTGTGGATAGGCGAGATGCTGTTGTGTTTCGCACACCCAGGGCCTATCCACAGTATCAAAAGGAGCCCATCGTACCTACCCCCCCACCCCACGGCCCCATGCTTTGTGCTGAGCCTGGTCTTTTAACAGTGTCTTTTAACGTGCCCTGCAAGTCCAGCAGCAGCTCCTGCCCTGCTGTAGCCCAGAGAGAAAATGCTTCCCCCCCCCACCAGCCCCAGCTATCAACGAGCATCATCGGCAGAGCTGTTCCCTGCTAATCCCTCGGTGCGGCAGGCCGGCTCGGCGGCCAGGCGTGCGTGCGGGAGCGCTGCTGCGTCCGAGGGGAGCTGCCGAGAAAGGCAGTCTCCTTCGAGCAGAGTCGTTGCTGCAAGGTCTCAAAGGTCCCCATCCAGACAATAACGGCCTCTGCCCGCGGGGCCGATTCCCCGGAGGTGCTGGGGCGCGGGGCTGGCGCGGGGGAGGCTAGCCCAGGCATCGGGGCTCTGCTGCCGATCCGGGTGCTGGCTTCAGCCCCTTTCTGCTGCGACCAGGCCAGCGAGCTGAGCGCGCAGGGCTTTCTGCTCCAAGCTGGGCTCCAGCTGGAGATGTGCCGCGCATGGGGTCTGTGCTCGAGGGAGAGTGTAGCGGGCCTGAGTCTGCAGCAGTGGAGGAAGTAGGAGTCCATCCCCTTGCTGAAGGGGGGCAGCCGTGTGCTGTGAGTCACGAGAGGTTTCCTTTGGGGCGTCTGGCTCCTGCACGTGTTTCTAGAGCAACCAGCAGCAGGCGGGGTGAGCAACGTGCTCTCCATCCCTATTGTGAGCACCAAATCCACCCATGTACATCCCAAGAAAAGGCCGGAAACCTTCTGCATCCTTTCCTCTCCGCTCCTGCCTTACACGTTGCAAGAAACCATTATTCTCCTTCTCCGTGGCGCTGTATGTCATAGCCAACCGTGCCATTGTCCCATGTCCCTCCAGTGGTCGCCCGGCATTTTGGAGCAGCGTAATATAGCCCGAGGTTATACAAGAAGAAATTGGCTGCAGAGATTTGCAAGGAAGTAACGCCACTAGGGGCTCCTGATGAGCTCATTAGCCCGCAAGAAGAGAGGAAAATAATTGCTGGTGGCTCAATGCAGTCCATCTGCATGGGATTTGCTAATGGGCGCGCGCGACGGGGTTTGAACACAGCTTCCAAACCTTTTGAACCACCAGAGTGATGATTCACGCTGCATCCTTGTCACAAAGCATTCCCAGCCATTCGGCCATCGAGCAAAGGGACTGAGAGCTCCTGGGGCTGACGCGTGAACGTGGGCCACGGGCCTGAAACCGAGCTGTATCGCTGCATCTGAATCGCATCCCGCAGAGCGTGCAAAAGCGTGGCCCTGTGACTCACAGCGCTGAGCTTCTCTGCAAGTTGTCGTGAAGTTATTAAAAGAAAAGTCCCAAGTCAGGCCCCCTGAACCCTTGTCAAGGAAACCCACGAGACTGAGAAATAAAATAAAATCATCTTTTTTTTCCCCCCCTCAAAGGAAATCATTCCGTGCTTGTTTAACAGCTTCCTTTGACTAACAGAAGCTGAAATTCCCGTCTGCTCACATGACTCCAGGAGCTCGCGCTTTAAAAAGAAGAAATAAATAAATAGAAATAATAAAAGAAATAGCAAGCAGCTATCGTGATGCACTTGTGGGAGCTGGAAGCAGTCATTCACCCTGACCCCCACCGCTGCCGCGGGGGGAGGCGAGTCTTCTCCGGTGCAAGCGCCGATGAGATGTTTTCCTTGAAGCGGCATCCGTAGCAAGCCGCGGCGGTCGGGCGGGAAGCAGTCGCCGGGCAGGTTGGCGGTGATGAGCACGCCGGTCCCCTCCGGCTCGAGCGTCTCTGGACGGGGCCGTTGGAGGGCATCACCTGGGATGTGGGCACTTGGCACTGGGCTCCCCGATGGCGGGGCCGTTACCACTGTCCCGGGGCGAGGCTCCGGTCATTCACTGGGGCTTTGCCCTGGCACTCCTCTTGGCATAGCGGTGGGGGGTTTCAAGGGGAGTCTGAGCACCTCCCGGGATCGGGTCCCGCGTCGATGATGTTAGGAGACCCCACCCGGCCATTAGGAGGGGGCTGGGGGGCAGGACTGCACCCTCCCAAGCCCTTATCAGGCATGTACACTTAATCCTTCTCTTAGGAGGCACCTAGCTAATGGCCCCCCTTCCCGCGGGGTTGCTTCGGGGGATCTCCGGAGCGACTCCTCCTGCGATCCCTATCGAGCGCCTCCCCTCCTTCCTAACCACGGGCTGGTGCCAGGCCCTCCGCCGCTCTCCTGCCCGGGGTCTGTGTCTCGCTCCCGCCGGCCCCGGCCCTGAGAAAAAGCAGACCCCCAGCTCGCTGCCGTCACGCCACCCCCCAGCGCGGAGGAAACCCCCCAGGCGGGCAGGACCGGGTCCGAGGGGGGCTCCGGCTCGGTTCCTGCCCCGGTCTTTGGGGTCAGGACCAAACCCACGTCCGAAGGGCCAGCCCGGGTTGCACGGCTGCTGTTTCCCCACGTCAAGGACAGACCTGGCAATGCCATCGAGAGCCTTGGGCTCCCCGGGCAGTGGCAGCCCGCGGGGCCGGGAGAGGCGGGTACGTGCAAGCCACTATTTGGGGGAAAGTTTTTCTTCAGCCCCAGCCAGCGGGATGCTGAGCCTGGCTCCCCTGGCGTCCCGCCCATGGAGTGAGGCTCGGAGTCTGGCCCGAAGCATTTCAAATATGCCTCCCCGCTAGCTCAGAGCGTCGGTCCTTCCTTAAGTGGGCAGGAGAGCCGAGGCGTGGAGCTGCCCCCGGGCGTGAGCGCCGCGTCCCGTGTCGCGCCGAGGGGGGAAGGAGCCATGTGCCTGGCCAGGGTAGCAGATGCTGCAGAGTAAAACAGCGATGATAATGGTGGTGAGAGCTAAAAATAGGCTTCGTGTCGCTTCTGTCGCTGGCTCTGCCTCCAGCATTTGGAAACTGGTTGGGAAAACCTGATTTCTCTTCCAAAGGCCCCAGCACCGCACTGCCGCCACGTTTCAGCCACGGCGGGGAAAATTTTCATCCGAAGACCACTGAAACAAATCTGGAACCAGCTTCCAAGAGAAGTGCTGGCTCCTACCCTGGGGGTGTTTAAGAGGAGGCTGGATGAACACCTTGCTGGGGTCGCTTGACCCCCGTACTCTTTCCTGCCATGGCGGGGGGTCGGACTTGATGGTCTCTGCAGGTCCCTTCCGACCCTAGAAACTATGAAACTGTGAAATAATAAATAAAAAGTGCTTGGCAAGGAGAGGTGCACGTCCTTCGCTGGCAGCAGGCACAGCTGCCGCAGACGTTTTCTCACGTCGCCAAAAAGTCTGATTTTCCTCCAAGAAGGGTTTTGATGGGAAACCCCTAATGCATCCAGCTTGCTGCGTGGTTGAAAGGCACCGGCTTTGGAAACAGCGCGGGGTCTCAGGACGTCGTTAGCTCTCTGGTTCGTAGGTGTATGGTCTACCCACGACCATTATAAGCAGTGTTCGTCGCTTGTCTTACGGTCATCTCAGGTGAATGTGCACATAGTTCAGGTGATCAAATTTCTTCTGTAATTGTCCTCGATGTAGGTATGATTTGGGATTGGGCAGAAGTGCATCTTCTGGGAAGAGACGGCCCCGCGTGACTTGGGCCCCCGAGCAGTAGGTACTATACAGAGTATCTTGGCAAGTTTCTCCAATGGCCCCTCGTTAAAATTTGCGTCATTTCTAGTTTGAATTTTATTGCCTTCAGCTTCCAGCCCCTGGACCTTAGTTACGTCTTTGTCTGGTAGATGAAAGGTCTTGAATCGGAGACCTTCTCTCTGGGCAAACTGGGACCAAGTTACCACTTACCGGTTTCCTCGATTAAACCTCGTGGATGGAGTTCCTTACTGCCATCAAGTTGGTTCCTATAAATATCCACGTTGGGTGGATTTTGCAATAGCTGTGTGTGCTGTCTTTTATCTGTCCCCCCTACACATGCACGCACGTTCCCACCCAGTAGCTCACAAAGGCCTGGCTGGATTGGATTAGATGTTTTTTAAAGCCACTATTCAGCAGATGTGAAACATGGGGGTGTTTCGGTCCAGAGGATTTGGGAAATGTTCTGGACAAGTGAAAGGTGGGATTCTCCCTGAAAACCTGCCTGGCAGCCTTCAGCCCTGTGGAAGCAGGATAAATAGCACAGAGGAACTATTTTAACCAGATTGGAAAAGGGCTTGGGCTTGTTCTTGGAGGAAAGGGGTGTCTGTAGCTACTGAGCATGGGGGTGAGGGGCACGGCCTCTGCATCAGACCTTCGATGCTGGAGGCTGCAAGTGGGAGAAGAGCCCTGGCGAGACCCTGCTCGCTGCCCCTGTCAGCCTCCACTCCCTGCCGGCGCGTGGCGGGAGACAGGGCAAGCCGGACCAAGGGTCTGACCCAGTACGCGGCAGCTCTGATGTTCGTTGACTAAGTTCATATGTGTTCGTATCTCGCTTGCTGAGTGATTTAGGAACCAGCGACCAGGGGCCAGGGGTGCCTTGGTCATCCATGAGCCCAAATCCCACTGGTCTGCAGCGAGCACCTGGTGCGACCCCGCCGGGAGGGTTGCACGTGGGCCTGCGGTGTTTGCAAGCCCCGCCGCGTGCACCAGGCAGCCGGGCGGTGGAGCAGGAGGGAGGGCGGCGTGCTGAGATGGTCACAGGACTCGAGGCTTGTGGAGGGGCGGGGGGTGCTGCCTTGACACGCTGCCTCGGTTTCCTTTGCTTTCGGGGGCAAAAGGATGGGCTTACCGCTCCCTTAACTACATTCCTTTGTGCAGGACTCCGACTGAATGCCACACGACACGTCCTTGCATGTGCCTTCAGAGACAGCGGCCGGGTCGGCATGGGAGTGACACACAGCCCCCACGACCACGTGTGTATCGGTGTTGGTCCTTGCGTGTGCCTTCAGAGACAGCGGCCGGGTCGGCATGGGAGTGACAC
>NW_017728914.1:35206257-35213595 GCF_001723895.1 Crocodylus porosus
CAGCCCCCACGACACACGTGTGTATCGGTGTTGGTCCTTGCGTGTGCCTTCAGAGATGGTGGCCGGGCTGGCGTGAGGCCGTGACACACCTGTATGGGCGTGGGTTCACGGATGCTGCCAGCCCGAGGTGCCTGTGTTTCGGCTAACGTCGTGTCCCCGCTGGTGAGGTCAGTAATATAAATACCTCATCCTCAGCCTGGAAATGTGCCCGTCAGATGCGTGGCGGGGTTGCAGGTCTTCGTAGCACCCGGGTTGTCCGTCTTGTCCCTGCCTCGTGCCTCCCCTCGTGTTTGACAGCTCCGGTGCAGAGGGGGATGCAGACGTGAGCTTTGGATCCAGACTCCAGAGCGATGCCTTCCCCTGTGGCCCCCCATTTGGATGGACAGTCACAATCATGCGGTTTATGCAGCATCCCCCCCACCCCGTGCAGGATGCGGTGCTCTGTGATGGGAACAGATTAAACACCGCTGTCCTGCCAGGGAGGTGACCCTGCATCCCACATACTCCACTAGGATCCTCCCGTCTCCCAGGGGAGTCTGGGGTTTAGGTGCCTGCTGTAGTCCCCCTGGCCTAGTCCTTGCCACAGGCCTGCAGGAAAATCCCTGCTCAGCCCAAAGCGCAGAGGCCCTTTGAGCTCAGGGAGGAGCTTCGCTGGCCAGCAGCTGTAGTAGGTTCTTATCCCCATTGCTGGCCAAGCTGCTGGAGGGGAGAGATGGCCCGTCTGCTGCATCAGCGGGTTACATGTTCAGTTTAGCCGTTGCACGCACTCACCCAAGGGCACACGCTAGGTGCAGAGGCCAGGGAGGGTGTTCAGCAAGTCCTAATATTGGGACATGCCGTTCCCAGGATATCGCACCCGAGAGAGAATCCGCGCACACCACGTATGCATGCACACGCACGTGCGCACACGCACACAGGGCCATGTGCACATACGCACGCACACGCATACACATGTGTATGCACACCCGCACCGTTATGGGTGCGTGCATACACACGCATGCACACGCACACGCACCCACACCCAGCCCGTGCCGGGGACAGGAAATCCGGGTAGCATCAGCCTCACGGTTGTAAGGGCTGTAGGGTCGCGGCAGGGCCTGGCTTCCTCCTGTCCTGGCCGCCTGGTGACCTGGGTAGCTGCAGCCCCGGCCTTGCCGGTTCAACCCATTTCCCTTCTTTCGGGGACACAGCGAGCACCTATCGTTTCCCGTGAGGACGCCCCGCAGGTTCAGAGTCGCACCCTCCCCTCCCCGGTCCGGCTGCTGCCTCGTGCGGGGCGTTGAGGGATTGCCGCCGGACTCTCCCCCGCGAAGCCAAGTGCGCGCTTGGTAGCGAGCAATAAACATAACTCCTGTCTGTCCAAACACAGGCGCGCACCCGCTGCGCCCGGCTCCTTCCTGGCTGCGCGGTGACACAGACCAGCTGCTCCGGGCGGGCAGGACGCGGACAGGGAGGAAGGGGAGATGGAGTCAGGGTGAGCGATGAGCAGCACCGCGTCCCCGCTCTCTGCTGCGGGCACCCATTCCCCCGCCAGGACGAGGATGTTGTTTATGGCGCTGTCTCCGGCTGACGGCACGCGCGGCACGGGTCGGCCAGGCGGTGCCACCATCAGTAACGCTTACAAATGGCCCTTCTTGGGGCAGAAGGCAGAGGCGGCTGGGGAGTGGCGGGGGGCACGAGCGGCACCAGGGAGCCAGCCCAGATGGAGCCCCTCACGGCCCCGCGGTGATGGATGAGGAAGACCGGGCATGGAGAAAATGAAGCTCTCTTCTGTGCCTTTCTTACTTCGAGGCGGTCTGTGCTTTCGGGTCCTGGATCCCCTTGCGAGAGGGTGGGAGCCCTGGGCATGGTCAGTTGGGGTCTCGTGTGACCTCTTGGTCACGTCCGTCTCTGTGCCTCAGTTTCCCCATCTGCCAACAGCCCCTGTCTGTGCAACCCTGCTCAGCGAAGCCAGTCGCGGGTCTCACTTCTCAGACCTTGGACATGGGTGACAGTGAGAAACCGCAGCACAGACGCAAACCCCCTCCCGGGGAAAGGCTTTCCCTTCTCCGTGGGGCTGAGTCCCACCAGCGCTCCCTGGAGCCACCGGGCATCTTGTGTGCAGAGCTCTCCCCTTCCGCGTTTTGGCCTAGAGGGAATAGTCACAGCTGCTTTCAGTGCCTCGACAGGAAAGATGGGCTTTAAAGTCCGGTAGCTCTCAGTCAGCGAATGGTGCAACCATGGTATTTAATGCCCAGCATTTGGGTGGGCAGTATAGAAACACGTTTCCAGAGGGGTACTCCTGCGCAGGGCCGATTTGTGGCAAGGCAGACCGTGCCGGTGACTTGTTTGGAGAGCGGGGTGCTCTGCGTTGGGCTCTTGGGCTGCAGGAGCGGTGGCACAGGCTGGGAGACGGCCTGATCCCCGTGCGGGCCAGCCCTGGCTGGCCGGGCATTGCCGTCACTGCTCTGCTCCTACAGCCGTGCAAGGGCACGAGGTTTCCTCGGTCTCTATGGCCCGGCCAGATTTCCCTTCCGCAGTGCAATGGGGATGCTCCAGGTTGAGAGCTGAACTGAAACCCAAGGGCTCGACCTGCGCTGGGCAAACCGAGGTATTTGCCCTCGCCTCTGCAAGGGAAGCGCCTAAAGCCGGGGCCCTCTCATTTCACCCTTCCTCCCTCCCCGCTGTAGGATGGGGTTGCCCAGAGCCCAGATCCGTTCGGCTTGGAGCAGTAGGTCACCGACACTGAAACTCGAAATGTCGACAGTGTTTCAAATATTTCAGACTGCATCGTTCAACGACACGTCCACGGCGCTCTTCCCCGGTCCCGAGACGTCAGCCAGCCACCGAGCTGGCCAAACTTTCCACGTGTGGGGGAGCTTCGATGAGGAGGCCCCCGTGGTCTACGCCGGCCAGCATCTCCTAGCCCAGACAAGCAGCTTGCCTCTGTCCAGCTGTTTTTCCCAGCTCTCCCTTGCAGATCTCTCTCCTCCCATCTGCCTGCTAATAAATTACGAAGTGTAAACAATTAGCCATAAAGCAGGTCCATCCCGCCCAGACCTCCTGCAGCCCTTGCTCTCACTCCTTGCCCCGGCCTGTAGCCCTGGGGAGGATTTTTTTGCCCCCGGCAGCTGGGACCATTTTGTCCCAGTTCAGCAGAGCGAGCCGGGCGCTGGCAGGGCTCCAGCTCGGACAGTGCAGCGACACGGTCCTTTCCCAGAAGATGAATGGCGGCCAGTTTGTCTTAATCCAGCCACTTCGGAAAAATTGTTTGTTCTCATCCTGTTTGAAACAGCTTCAAAGTGGCTCCCAGTCTAGACTGTGCCAAGATAAATTACAAACCCGAAGAGCTGATATAAACCATGGGGGAACCTAGTTATTTGCCCTGATGTAATTAAAACAAGATAGAATAATGTATGTAAGTATGTATATGGGCCCGCGCTTCCGGCGGGAAGTTGGGGAAGGAAAAGCAAACTCTGCTGGGAAGCTCCTGTATTACTCAGATAATGAGGGCTGAGATTTTTCCAGGGGCACTTTTGTGATTTAAAAAGTATTCTTTAAAGATGGGTGGAGCTTGGGATTATTAATTAGGATCCCGTCCCTTCCCACAGGTTTCGGCCAGCCAATCGGACCGTGGTGGCAGGCATGGGGGCAGGCAAGGTTGCCTTGCAGTAGATCTATAAAAAGAACAAGAAAAATAGCAGGAAAAGGCTGGTGATGGTTGGAGCAATGCAAAGCAGATGGTACCGCACCGCGGTAAAATGCTAGCAGCCAGGAAGCGAGATTGTGGCACGCCTAGGAGAAGAGCGGGGCTGCAGCAGGGTGAGAGAGACTCGGGGCCAGAAAAACAATAGCCCGAAAAGGACGAGCGGGTGGGCTGGAGACATGGAGACCTCCATGCAAGAAGCAACGGGGGGGCAGACACGGCTCTGTAGCAGTAATGAGCCTCTCACCCAAAGGATTGCCATCGTGGATGGATGGGCTTGGCCACACAGTCCAAAAAGCCTCGCTGGAAACCTCAAACTCTTTCCCATGAGAGGTGTCATGGAGTGAACAAAATGAGTTTTCTTCATTTTTTTTTATTATTATTTTTTTTAAAACAAATCAATTCCATTATTTTTGCACAAAAATGAACCATGTTTGATCCCTCCCCCCCCATTTAAAGTTGCAAAGGTTGGGAGAAGGGAAAGCAAAAAAGCATTGGATTCAGTTTGATTTGACGCTGAAGTTTTCTTTTTGGCTCCTTTGGCTGAAAATGGAAACGTTCAAATGCAGCAAGCCCTGTCCCATCCCAGAAGCAAATGGATGAAATGTTTGTGATAATCTCCAGAATACAAACTCCCCATAAAGCCAGTCCTAAGCACGGGGAGAGCCTTCGTCCACCAATCAGTGGAGCTGTTCAGGGCGGGGTTTGGTTTTCATTATCATTAATAACTTTTTATGTAATATTTATATTGCCGCCCCGAGGCCCCCATAAGGTAATGGGCTCCTTGCGCCAGGCGCTGCACAGACGTGTGGCCATCTAGTCTTTGCCTTGTAACGTATGCCATGCTCTGCCGCTAATCCACTTGGTTATTGGATCCAGGTTTCAGTCCTTGGGTTTTTCACTCTCCAATCTTTAAACAGATGTAGGTCTGAACAACATCTCAGGCACCATCTGGTTTTAAAGGAGAATAAATAAAAAGAACAATGTTATTTTTTACTGTTATTTACCCTTTTTTCCCTCCCCCTCTCTCTCCTGCAGAAACCAGTGGAGAAAATATTATTAATCCAAAGTACCTTCCAGACTTGAAGATCTGGATTCATTCACACTAGATACATTGCAAGTGTTCCTAAGTTTGCCAGCTATGAGCCAAAAATGCAGCAAATACCTAAGGTGCCTTTTTTTGCATCGCAGTCACGCTGGTGCCGCAGTGTGCTACCCGCGCTGCAAGAATAGTGGCAACCGTGCCTTGCATTGCAATTTGTACCATTTTTAACAGTTAAAGGCCCGAGTTCATCTTGCTTTGTCCCACTGGGGCTCTCTGAGATGTAGACACTGATCAGTTTGTTGGTAAAAACCTCAACTGATTTGGAAATTGTGCAACATTTTACACTGACTTCCTTCCTGACCTCAAGCAACAAGGGACCTGTGCCCTGAAGCATGAGGGCTGATAATATCCCTTGTCATTTTTCTAAATTCTTGCTTGTGTAACCAGAGTGGCCATTCACAGTCATGTCTCTCTGTTTGGGGGATCTGAGTTATTGGCCTCAGTGGCCCTGTTTTCTGTTGCAAAGCTGATGTCTGTCTGCTCTGATCACTTGTAAAATACTGGGGCAGAGGGGTTGTTTTCGGTAAGTCGCAGCTAAATTGAGAGCTCTCGATGAGAAAGGGAAGGCTGCTTTCTGCTGGAAACTTGCACTGTTTTAATTGTAGTGGGCTCATTAAAGCAGTAAACCGCTCCCCTAGTGCAAATGCAACTGTATTGGTACCAGGAGGGGTTGTATCAGTGGAGCTTCTCCCAGCTACACCGGGGAATGACCAGATGGCTGTTTTAGGGATGTATTTGGTAGCCGTGTTGGTCTGAGACAAAAAGAAATACAAAACTCGAAGACTCTTGGTTCAGAGACGATAGTTTTTATTAGACCAGCTGAGAAATTGCAAAAAAATTATCTTTCTTTTCAAGCTTCTGGGTACGCACACCCTTTTTCAGGTTGAGGACAAATCCAAGATGGTAACAAACCTGACACCCCCGGGGAAATGACCGGATGGGAGGGCGCAGGACCCTGATGGAGCTGTGCTTCTACTAGCTTGTCCCAGCGGAGATAATTTAGTAAAAAAACCAAAAAAAAATCAGTCGCTTTCCCAGCCGGTTAGACCAGTAAGGCTTTCAAGTGTACACCAGGCTCGAGGGGGAAATGGTTTTCTTTGCCCCCACCCCAGCAGTTGTGCTTATCTGGGCATCTCGGTGTGTTTGTTCACCGAGCTGGGCGCGTGCCTCCTTCCCAAGCAGATCCCAGGACTTTTTCCAAACAGGACATTATCTTCAAGTGAAAACAAAGCCAAGGCAAGCTGCGAGCGCAGGCTTGTGCAGGCTGCGGTTAATACTGGCCCTCTGCTGCCTGTTTGCGGGACGGGGCTGGGGGTGGGGGGGTCCCCATCTGTTTCTTCCTGCTCCTGCACTTCCCATGTTGTTTCCAGGTAGGTCAAGGGCTCAGCACCAGGCTCTGGTGGCATCAGAGCTGATCTGCCCCAGGCTGGATCCTACAGAGCGGCCGGAGTCCTATTGCATGGAGCAGCCTAGCAGAGAGGAGAGATCCCACTGCCATCCCCCGTGACCAAAGCAGTCTCCAACCCACATTGCAGACATGCCTGGGCCTTTGGGAGGCTGCAGCATTTGGCTTTCCGTGCTGCTTTTATGGTGGTGCAGGGTTTATATGGGTTGCAATCTCCTGGTAGCTCAGAAAGACCGAGGGAGAGTTAAGTCCCGGGTCTGGGCCAACGCTGCCCTGCCTGACAAAGTGCATGCGTCCAGCAAGCATGCGCTGACCGTCCCACCCCTCCATCCTCCTAGGAAACTTATGTTGTGGTCATCTGCACACGGCCTGGAACCGAGCCCTTTGCTAAGGCTTAGCCATCTCGCGGAGCAGGTCCAGTCCCTGGCGTCAGCTCCCGCTGGCTCCTGGAAGGGCTTTGAGCTTCCTCCTAGAGCAGGGGTGGGCAATGTGTGGCAGGTGGTACGTGGCCAGAGCAGGAAAAAAGTCAGCACCTCGAGCAGGGAGCAGAAAACAGAGCAGCAGTAGGGGATCGGAGTGGCACTTGGGGATGGTGCAGGAGTTCATCTGTGGCACGTCTTCCCAACTCCTTGCCCCGGGGAGAGCGGGACCTCGGCGTGACGCGCAGGGTGGAGGGCACCTCTGCCAGCGCAGCCCCTTCACCCTGGCACCGCCAGTGCTGGTGCTGGGTCGCTGGCACAAGCCTGAAGCCTGCTCTCGGCCGCATCCGATTCACCCAGGAAACTAACCCCGAACCCCCCCGCCTCGGGGACCCCGCTCAGCTGCCCCACGGTGGAGCATTCTTCAGCCACATAAATTTTCGGCCCCGGGGGCTTTGAAGCTCCCGCCGAGGACAGTTGTTTTTGTTTGTAGTGTTGCTTATCACTCCAATGCCCCCTCCCCGTCTCTGCGCGGGCTGCACCCTCCATCTCGCCCCCTGCTTCTGGCCAGGCAGGCTTTGCTGCCAGGGACCGCCGCGCTGCCAGAGACCGCTGATAAGGATGATGGATGGGAAGAAGGCTGGCTCCACGCGGCCCAGGGCCTTCCTGGGAGCTCGAGACAGTCTCCCTGCTCCAAAGCCGGCTGGAATGCTCCGGGGGGTGG
>NW_017728914.1:35213695-35220270 GCF_001723895.1 Crocodylus porosus
CCAGATGAGAGCTCAGCTGGGCTCCGATAGCAGGTTTCAGCACCCGGCCCCCGCGGTGATTTGCTCGCATGTCGACAGGCGTCCCTGTCAACGTCGCGCGCCCGCCCCGCTTGCTCCTCTGTGCCCACGATGGCCCGAAGCCAGAGCTCGGCCGTGGCACCCCGCGCCAGCGTGGCCTTCGTGGTGCTGGGGCCGCGGCTGTCGTCCGTGAGCTGAGTTTTGCCGTTCTCAAAGATGAGGCCTTGTCGGACTCTCTCCCTTTCCCGCAGCTCTGCTCTGGTTCTGCGCGGAGGAAAGCCGTGCTGGCGCTTCTCGGCTGGGCCGCGTGGGAGCAGCTCTGCATCCGGCCCCCTGCGCCCTGGGGCCTGAACGTGGCTTTTGTCGGCCGCCGCCTGCAACCCGCCACCGGGGCCGTGGCGCGGGACAGGTGAGAGGTGTGCCGTGGGGGCGGCGCTGGCGCTGGTGCTGGTGCCAGGCCGGGGCGGCGTGCATGTGGGCTCCAAGGGCCTGCCTAGGGACAAGACCTGGGGCAGAGGGGAGGGCACGGTGACCCTGCCAGGCCAAGCCGGTGGGAAGTGGCTCACCTGGGAACACGGACTCGGGTTTGTTCCCCGCACCAAACCTCTTCAGCCCGTGCATGCCTGCAGAGCTCTGCCTTCCTCGGTCTTGACAGCTGCAGAATGGGCACAACACCAGGCAGACCGATGCGGGCATGAGGCATTCCCGAGCAGACTGGTTGGGCAAAGAGCAGCATGGGGGGGAGTTAATGAGAGAGCGTTTTACACCTGCTCGGTGTCTGGCTCTGGATTCAGCCTTTGCTAATGGCGCCACTAGGAGCTCGGCGCGGGGCTGAGAGACCCGTGGCAATGCTGATTTGGCCCCGGGTGCCATGAGCCACCACAGAGGCCCACACATAATGAGCATGCTAATTGCAGTGTGGCTCAGACAATGGAAAAGCAAGAGGCCCTGTTAAAAAAGAGTCTTTAAATGGAGGTTGTTTAAATGGAGATTAAATGACTTGTATTTTAGCTTGCTATATTTCGAAAACACCCGAATCGGGGCATTTTAGCAGTTCTCCTGGACGGAGAACCATGTGTGGATGTGAGTCGTTCCCCCTCCGGGAGGTGACCTGGGTTGAAATGGGATGAAACAGATGTGCAAGGTGGAGGAGAGGCAGGAGGAAAGGTCGGGGGCGTTGGTCTCAGTCCGGAGCGGCGTCTTTTCTGCATGGACACGGGAGAAACGACATGGAGAGCAGGGCGGTGTTTGGCTCGTGGCTTGCCTTCTCTCTGGTCCACACCGATGCAGTGGTGGGTGTGGATGGAGAAAGGAAAACCAGTCGTGTGCTTTCCTCCGGGGGTGAAAGGTCCTTTTATCAGTCCATAAATCCCTCCAGGGTTTGTTTACTCTGTTTACTGCGGTTCCCTAACCCATGAGCCTGGGGATAAATCACCAAGGGGCTTGATTTGCAGAGAAAGCTCCCTAGGGAGTGTGCGGTGTCCCCCCGAGACCCTACTTCCACAGGGGAAGGCGACAAGAGCAGTGGGATTCGTCTACCTGTCTGCGGCCTGATGGCACGACCACGCGTGTCCCCGGCTGCTGGAAACGGCAGCCTCCTGCCTGAGGTTTTTGGCAGCACCAAACGTCCCCAAGATGAAGTCACAGCCTGGAGATGCTCGTCGCTTGTGCCCGCATCGTGGCGTGGTCCCTGTCCCCTCAGGAGTGTCTGCAGCACCGGATGCTGAAAACCCACGGCAGAGCCGCGGCTCCGAGGAGGAAGAGGAGAGGACAGGACCGCAGCTGCATGCAAGGAGCCGAAGGTGTGGAGGGCAGAGGATGTACTCTGCTGTGGACTCATGTTCTCCCCTGAGCAGGTGTTTCTGCAGGGTAGGAAAGGGCGGCGGATGCCGCAGTCCTGCATCCCTGAGCTGCAGGGCCTGCTGTGCCGTCCCCACCTGCATGGGCTGGTGCCACCGATGCGCGTGCCGGCGGGCGGGCGTGCAGCGGAGCGCGTCCCCGTCTCGCCACTGCAGAAACAGAGGCACGAAGACTGTAAACGACTGGCTTGAAGTGAGCCAGTGATGGCACCAGGCTGCTCCCCATGCTCTGTCCCCTGGGCATCGATGCCTGGGCAGCTCCAGACCCACCAGCGGGATGCTGCCCTGCTCTTCGGTGCTCCCTCGGACAAGGGGACCTGACTGATACCGCCCCCCTGCCAGCCCCGGACACAAACGGTCCTCACAAAGGGCCCATGAAATAAGGGCCCCCTTCCCGCAGGACAGGGGGAAGGGGGCTAGCGAGCAAGGGAGCTCCAGGGGACCCCGCAGTACCCAGCAAGGAGCCCGTGGCAGCAAGGCCACCTCACCCTCACCTCCCTGGGGGCAGAGCAGGGCATCCACGGACGTTTTCTGCTGATCAGGACAAGTGCTTCACCCCCTTCTGTATCCCCAGCCCCTTCTGTGACACCTCGGCTGCCAGCTCTGATGCTAACCATGGTACCCCCCACCCCAAACCGGCTGCTGCTCCCTCCTCCGTAGCCCGAGCCGTCTGCGTCGGTGGGGCGAGCGCGAGGGCGAGATCAGCAGGGTCCCTGCTGTTTAGTCTACCCATCAGCTCGGTGACAGGGAGTCTAGCAGCTGGCAGAAAACACGGCTATAATTGCTCACGAACCCGTGCATTGTTCTTCCACCCCCATGAGGCTGGAGGGGCCGGTTCCCCGAGCGGCCCTGGAGGCGAGTGAGCCCAGGTCTTTGTGGGACTCCTAGGCTCCCCCACAAAGGCGTTCCCCCCGAGCTGCCACTCAAGTCCCCTGCGGTGGGGTACAGCCAAGTCTTTGTGCATTTGCTCGCACAAGTGCAAGCATGTGCATTTGCTTGCACAAACTCCCAGTGACTTCCCCCGGGCCAGCTCCATTATAACCCTGCTATCTGAGCTCCTCTCCGACAGGTCTCGGACCTGCTCCAGGCTGGGGCTTGGGACTGGACAAGAGCCTGTCTCTAGGAGGGAGACTGTTGCTTGCTGGAGAGGTCTCACCCTGGGTGTTTGGGGGTCTTTTTTAATCTCATTCCCTCTCTTCCCCTTGCTGTGGTCCCTGCATTTCCTCCCCTCGCTGAGCCCGGCTTTGGAGGCCTTGCACCCGGAGAGGTTGTGGACCCCTGTCATCAGAGGAGGTCATCTCTTGAGGTCCCTTCCAGCCCCACGTCTCTGTCCTGTCCTGCAGCTTCCTGCATCCTGTGGTCGGCGGTCCGTTGACTTGACTGTAGCCCTTGAATTTTCCAGGCTTCGTGACAGGTTTGGGAGCTGCTCCGAGGCTCACCGTGCGGAGACCTAGTGAAGCCACCCGGCACCCCGGCAGGGACCAAAGTGATGGGCATGAGCAAAGAGCCTGAGCTGAGCAGCCTGTCACGTCACCGTGTCCTAGCCCCCGCGCTGCTTGGCGGTGGCGGTGCTCACCCCAGTCGAGGGGAGCTGGGAGGCCTTTACAAGCGATTTTGTAGGCATTTTCCAAGCGTCGTTTTGGGCTGGAGCCTTCTGGCATTTCCAAGAGGAAAACCAGAAAGGGGCCAAGGCTTATTAAAGCCAGAAACTTGACCACTCCTGCAGGAACAGCCCTGCGGTCTGGTCCCCGCTGGGATTTATAGCGGTGCTGGGAGGGCAGTAAAACCCGGGAAGGCCGGTGCAAGGGGCGCACGGCTGTTCCCAACCCTGTGTTCGTGTGTTACTGATTCGCCCTCTCTGCCTTGGCGAAGTCTCCGTTCAAATAAAGGCAGAAAATCCCAGTGTATTGGCCCTCTCTATCCCCAACCAGCTCGTCAGTCCATTATCCCAATTAATAGGAAAGATCATTAACGGGACTGCGTAGATGGGGAAATCATAGGCTCATAGAAAATGAGAGCTGAAGGGACCTCAGGGGGTCACATCCAGTCCAACCCGCTGCCCAAAGCTCAACTCCATCATCCCAGCCAAGGTTTGTCTAGTCGGGTCTTAAACACCTCCCAGGATGGAGACTGCACCCCCTCTCTGGGTCACCTGTCCCGGTGCTTCACCACCCCCCTCGTGAGAAGGTTTTCCCTAATCCCCAACCTCAACTTCGCTTGCTGCAGCTTGAGCCCATTGCTCCTTCTGCCATCTGCCACACTGAGACCACCCAGCCCCATCCTCTTTGCAGCCCTTTAGGGAGCTGAAGGCTGCTATTCAATCCCCCCTCAGTCTTCCCTTCTGCAGGCCCAGGCGATGGGTGGGCTAGGTGGGCAGGTGGGTTTTTAGCTGCCACAGACCGACTCGGAGCCGCGAGGCAGGTAACAGCGGATGTGCCCTGTTCCCTGGGGACTAGTGACGCTGGCACGTTTGGAGCTGAAGCAGAAGCTCGCCCCGGACCCAGGTATGCAGCAGCTTGCACTGAAATCCCCCACCCCGCCCTTTAGGGTCATTTCTGCCCCGCTGGGCTGCCAGTACCTCCCCCTCATCCACACTGCTGCAGAGTCACAGTCCGGTTTGGGTCACAGGCTCTGTGCTGGATGGACCCCCGGCGCTGGGCTGCTCCTGCCCACTGTAGACCCTCTCCTTCCTCCAGCCTCCTCCTCCCCGGTGCCTTAGCGGGTGCTGGCGAGGAGGTCTAGGGCTGACTCTGTGCCAGAAGCAGGAGCATCCCCTGCCCTGCCAGCCCCTTGCCCCAGCTAAGGGCCCAAAGAGGCCTCAGGGCAGCCTCCCACCCAGCCCCAGTCCAGGCCCCAGGATCTCATAGCTCCCCAGAGCACGTCCCCAGGGGTAGGGCAGGGACAGAGGCACCATCTCACCCACTGCAGAGCCATGGCCATGCCCAGCAGCATCAACCTGGGTCCCTTCCCCACGAGGCGCTTGGCTCCGATCTCCCGGAGCCCCAGATGCTGGAGGAGAGGCAGATCGCATCGCAGCTGCCCCGTGGAGACATCAAGGCAGCGCTCCCATTGCGGGGGTTATAGCCCTCCCGCACCCTAGCACGTGCATCCTCCCAGCGGGGTCCTGCCTGGGGCTCTGTGCTGGGCCTTGGCCTCCAGGGCCCTGGATGAGCTCAGGCTGGCCAGCGCCCTCGTCCAGGCTGTGCCTCTCTGGGCCGTGGGCTTCGCTGGCTGCATCTGCCAGGAAAGGCATGGCCGGAGGGACCATCCAGGGGGCCAGACCCCACTGCCTCTGGGAGATGGAGGGAGGAATCTCTCCAAGCAGGGCCTGTGCAAGGCCTTCGGGCTGCCTGTGCAGCAAGCCGGACCCCGGCACTGGGGAATGCCCTGTATCGGGTGCAGTCCAGGAGATGGAGGAGGCTTTAGCAGGTTGCTGGTGCCATCTGACGGCTAAGAAAGAGCACGGCAGCTACCGTTCCCTGCCTCGCTGCTCAGCCGGAGGTGCTGTCCCAGGACAGGGGCTCCCACACGTCTGCACCCGGCTACTCCAGGTCAGTGGGAGGGTCCCCTCCACGCTCCCCCAGGCTATCATGGGCTCATTAATTCATTTAAAAATCCAGGTGCCGGCACAGGGGACGTCCTGGTGATGGTGACACGGAGGCCACATCCGTGGTGAGCCCAGACCCTTGCACGCGCGTGCCGTGGCCCCGTGTGTCCCGGACAGCTCCGGGCACGTGCTCAGCTGGAGATGCTGCCTGATGCCTGGGCCAGGTGTGCCACAGGGGCGGGATGGACATGCCGAAGCCCCACGGTGCCCTGCCTCAGATAGGGCATGTGTGGGAGCTGTAGGGCACAGCGGGACCGGCTGGGAGGAGGCATTGGCAAGCAGACTGGTGCGGCCAAGGAGATGCTTCTCTGCCACAGCCGGGGATGGCGCAAGTCAGTGTCTTTCCCCCAGTAGCCCTGCCCGGCTCGGCCCATCCTTGGCTCCAGGCCTGAGACGGTGACCGTGAAGCTGACAGCCGGACCCTCTCCAGGGCCAAGCCGGAGGGAGGAAGGCCAGCGCCAGCAAGGGCTTGGCTGGGGGCTTGTTCCAGGGTCCCCAGCACACCTCTCCTGTCCTTTCTCTTCTCATATGGCCCCACGGATGCCTGCACACACCAAATAGGGGCATGTGCACACACACATACATGCACAGGCAGGTGCATGCACATGCACATACGTATACGCACACATATGCACATACATGCATGTGTACATACACATGCACATGCATACGCACATCTGGTTCCCATCCCTGCGGTGAGCACTACTTGCCAACGAGGCCTTTGAAGGCTTTCCCAGCGAGAGACCCGCAGCGTGCCCCAGGAAGGGAGCGGCCTGCAGCGCCTGGCCTGCGGGACAGGGGCTTTTATGAGCTTGCGGACTGTAAATTTTTGTTTTATTGATGCCCAGCGACCGACAGGCCACTCGCCAGCCCTGCGCCACTCCCCAAGCCGCCCACCCTCGCGGCTGCCAGAGCGTCTCGATCCTGGCTGTGGCCACCGGCTTCGGCGGGGGGGCACGTTGTTTTTATGGGCAATCAGTACAATTTAAACCATAGCCCCAGAGCCTGTGGGTGCACACATGCTGTTCCTGACCCCCTCCTGAGCATGTATATGTGTGTGTGTGTGTGTGTGTGTGTGTGTGTGTGTGTGT
>NW_017728914.1:35220868-35222930 GCF_001723895.1 Crocodylus porosus
GCATGTGTGCGACAACGTGGGTATGTATGTGCATGTGTGAGACAATTCTTCATGCGCATGTGTGTGACAACGTGGGTATGTACGTGCACGTGTGGGAGAACTTTCCAACACGCCAGAGGAGCGCCGCACACCCGCCTGAAGCTGCCGGGGGGGGAGCCCTGCCCTGAACGTGGGGTCTGCCAGGTCCGCGCGGGGAGATGTCCAGCCGCAGCCAGGCCCTGGCAGGGGCTCTCCCCAGCGGCTGCTGATGGAGGGAGGCAAGAGGATGCCGCGAGGGAGTTCGGGCTCTCTGGGTGCAATCTTCCTGACTGCCATCAGAGGCCTCGTGGCCGACTCGCGTTGACTTCAGCAAGTCTGGGATTGGACCCATGTGTTAACCCCCCCCGCAGCACACAGGGGCCCCCGCGCCCGGAGGCCCCGGGTCCTGCGGCCCTGACTGCCTGTCGCCGCAGCTTGCAGCGCAGGGCTCGTCTGTGCTCCAGCGTGCCAGCACCGAGCGCCTGTGACTCATTATTTTGCAGCGGTGCCCTTGACGACGCTGGGGCAGGCCCGGGAGCCTCGCGGGGCCTGGCGAGTCTGTCGGGAAGCCGGCGTAGAAACGGGAGGAGAGGGGCCGAGGAGGCTTGGAGGAAGGAGCGCGGCTTTTCTGCACGGCACCGGAGGCCCATTCGGGCAGGACGTGGGCTGGCAGCGCCGGGGACACCAGACCCCGAGGGAGCCGCGACCGTGCACGGTGAGCGCCGTTCCCCGTCTCCGCCGGGAGTGCGACCCCCGAGCCGCGGTGTTCAGGGAGCCGGGGGGTCAGGAGGTCCCTGCTGCGCTTGACCCCTCCCCAGGCTGCGCGTGAGGAGGGCAGAAGCTGTGTCCTGGCTGAGCCGCTCAGACGGGCACCTCTTGCCGTCGCTTCCAAGCTGCGAGGCTTCAGTCGGGGCCCGTGTCCGGCACGTGGGCACGAGCGGGGGTCTGGGGTGGCGCGGCGACACGGGCAGTGGGAGCAAGATGCAACCTCGACCCCGTCCGGAGCTGAGCAAGGGCAGCGTCTGAAGGACAGGCTGGCGTGAAGCGCCAGGAGAGCAGCGGGCATTGGGTCCAGGCTGCAAAGCAAAAGCCACAAGGTTTCAGGGACCTTTGCAGCTGCAGGGTCCAGCCCCGGGGGCTGTGGCAATGCTTTCTGCCCCAGGCAATGCGGCAGCACCTGCACGCGGGGCCCGGGGGAAGACCTATAAATTGGCACCTGCAAGGCGGCTGAGCTCCCCCGGGGCTAAGCCCAGGCTCAGAGCAGGGAGACGCGTTGCCTGTTTCGGCCTGAGCGGAGGTGTTTTGATGCTGGGAGGTAGGACGGCTGCCCTGAGGGAAAGCCGGCAGCCAGGAACGTGCCTCCTGCTCCCGGCACCGGGACGCGGGCTGCCCGCGCCTCCCTCGTCAGTGCAAAGCAAGGACAGTGGGCCCAAGCCCTGCCTGGGGCAAAGCGTGGGGCAAGGAGATGCAACTACCCCGCTTTCCTGACCCTGGAGCCATCCAGGGGCCCAGGTGGGCCCTGGCAGGGCCGAGCCATGTAGGCTTCGCTGGGGGCGTCTGCATGCTCAGGACCCTGTAGCTGGCGGCCGGATCCTGGCACCCCAGCCAGCCAGGTGTCTTGCAGCATGGACGGGTGCTGGTATGGAGGGCACAGTGTCAGCCGCCGGACAGACGGCACTTTCTGGAGCCTGGGGCCAGCTGGGGGATGCAATGAGAGTGTGGCCTTATCCTGCCTCAGGGAGGTAGGGCTCAGGGGCACTGCAACCTGGCAGTCTTCTGTGGCCAGGTCACCAAATCCCTGGACGCAGGGGGAGCAGTGGACATCGTCTTCCTGGACTTCCGGAAAGCCTTCGACACTGTCTCTCACCCCGTTCTCATTAAGAAGCTGGGGGCTGCGGTGTCGACACCCACGCAGTCAGATGTGTCGCCAACTGGCGGGAGGGCCGCGCCCAGAGAGCGGTGGTGGACGGGTCATGTTCGACCCGGAGGGACGTGGGCAGTGGGGTCCCCCAGGGCTCGGTCCTTGGGCCCGCGCTGTTCAACA
>NW_017728914.1:35223441-35238314 GCF_001723895.1 Crocodylus porosus
AGGTTTAGGTTAGATATCAGGAGGCGACTTCACGGTCGGGGCAGCTAGGGTCTGGGACCAGCTTCCAAGAGAAGTGGTGCTGGCTCCTACCCTGGGGGGCTTTAAGAGGAGGCTGGATGAACACCTTGCTGGGGTCGTTTGACCCCAGTGCTCTTTCCTGCCATGGCAGGAGGTCGGACTTGGTGATCTGCTCAGGTCTCTTCTGCCCCAACCAACTATGAACCTGCAAGACTATGAACGCAGCTGGGAGAAGTCTGCTGTGCTCGTGCTGCACCTGCTCCAGGGCGGACACCTGGGTTTGTCACGGCGGGGTCGGACACGCCGGTCTGCAGTGGGCAGCTGCTGTCATTGCCCCTTTTGCTGCAGATGGTGCTGGACCTCGTGTGCGTCTGTCCTTGGAGGGCTTGTTGCATGGGGTTATCACTGTTTCCACATTGTGCTTCCTACCTGCTGCTCCGGCTGACGTTCAGGGCAGCTTTGCAGGGAAGCAGTGCGCAGGGTATTCGGGAGGAAGACATGTTTTCCTGGGAGGGTTTCTTCCCCGCTTCCTGCTTGCCTTTCCCTGAGCACAAAACAGTTCAACCAGGCTGGTACAGGTCTGTGAAGGGAGAGACCTTACCTAAGCTGTAATGGCTGCACACGTGCATGCATCTGTGTGTGCACATGTGTAGTTGTCATGCTAGTCCCTTTTTTGGTGGCTTCTTCCCTTACAATGCCCATGGGTCCCGTCAGGCTCGGGGTCTGCTCGCAGTGCCCACTCGGCGTGGCTGCATTGAGCCACTGCCGGGGCAAGGGGCCAGCATCGGACAAACCCACACCGGGCAGGCGAATGCAGGTTGCGGAGGTCCTGGTGGCTTTCCCAGAGGCCCCTCCAGCTCTGGCACTGGGTGGGAGGCAGGGCTGGGGGCGTTTTTGCACTGAGCTCTCTGTCCCCGTGCTAGCGGCAGAGGATGCAGCTGCATGGAGCTGGTGGCTGGTTGAAGGGACCTGTGGTCTGCGCCGGCCAGAGAGGACGGGCTTGTCCTAGCCCTCGACAGAGCCCCGCTCGGGGGAACGGCTCTCGTCTTCACTCGCTGTCAGACCCGAGGCCGCTCCCGTCTCAGTGCTTTGCCTTTCTGGGCGGAAGATGGCAGCAAAGTCAGGGTAAGCCAGGCGTGCCACCGCTGTTCCCATACCCGTCTGTCTCCTTCCCCTTCCCCTTCCCCTTCCAGTGGATCCCAGCACAGCGCACCGGCTTTGCAAGAGGAGGCTCTGCGGTGACCCCTGCCCCATCCTGATCTCAGGGGGGACGCGCCCCCCTCCCAGGACCCCCCCACCATTGCAGAGGCAGCATGCAGGACCTCCCCCCACGGAAGTCCTGGGGCACGGGAGCAATCCTCTGTGACCCAGAGTTTCCCCTTTGCCTGACAAGCCCCCCAGAGAGCAGGTCACCCGATCAGGACAGGGTCCCCCAGCACCTGCACCCTCTGCCCAAGCCCCGGTGCCAAGGGCTGGAGTCCTGTCTACACTAGGGTCCCGGGGAGCCGCACGGTGGGCTGAGGCTGTGGGAAATTCCCCCTTCTGCAGACACAGCCACTCTTCCTCTCTCTCCTCTCCCCCCACCTCTCCTGGAGCTCGGCATTATCTCTGCCGCATTGTAAGGTGGGGGAGCCAGTGTCCCGCCCCGCCTGGGCAGGCTGAGATGCAGCTACCAGCTGGGGCTGCCCTCCCTTGATTACGCCCGGGCTTGCTGCAGGGCCGGCTTTATCGTGGACCAAGCGCTGCTGGCCCCTTCACCGCTTTTATCCCTGTCCCCCCCGCGGAGCCCGGAGCCGAGGCCGGCGCCGCGCTATCTCCCTTTGTCATGTGCGCAGAGCTATTTGGGACCGGGCTATCGCACCAGCCGCAGGTGGCTGGCCTCGGCCCAAGGGGAGCAGGGCTGGAGCGTGTTCTTAGCCCTGGTTCGGGCTCGGGGTGGGGGAGCTGCTCCATCCTGACCCGCTTTGGCTGCATCTGCCTCCTCCAAGCTGCCCTGATGCGGCCCCGAGAGCCAGAAGCAGGCCGTGAGCCTGCCAGAAACCCTCAATGGCATCTCTGTCCAGGCCTGGAGAGAGGTCATGGCCCTCCCCCCAATCCCTTCCCTAGGCAAGTCGCTCGACCGGGCTGCGCCTCAGTTTCCCCAGCTGTTGACTGGGGCTATCTGTGCCTCTTATGCGAGGCAGGAGCACCCACATGTGCAGGAAGGGCTCCCAGGAGGGACGGCACCACAGGCTTGCTAGCTATTAGGGCAGGCGTCTGGCTGGGATCCATCTCTCATGCTTGGTCTCTGCAACTTGTCTCCATGGTGACTCAGCACCGTTTGGGAAGCCGCGGAGCAGCTCCTGTCCCATCGGGGCCCTGGGCTGGCCTCTGAGCCGTGATGTAGGGACAGGAGGCGGGGGAGCTCGAGCCTAGGTGGATGCAGGACCGTGGGGCGAGGCGGGGCTAAGCAGGCAGAGCAGCGAGACGGTGAGCCCCGACACTGCGCAGAAGGAGGTTCAAACCCACCAAGGGGGTTGTGCAGGCAGGGAGGTTACCCACTGGCATCCCAGTATACCAGTAGCACTCCTTGCTGCTGCCCAGTGCCCTATGAGCCCTTTCTTATTGTCTAGCTCAGCTTGTGGCACTGTGAAAGCCATGTCAGCTGGACCAGAGAAAGGCCCCGCCGCTCCCGAATAGGAGTGTGCATTGCACCAGGAACACACGTTGCACCGGGGGAAGTTAAGGTGGGTGTTGGAAAGACCTACCCATGAGGGTGGGTCGGGCCTGGACCCAGTTCCAGAGCAAGGGGGTGGCATCTCCCCTCTGGGTTCGGTGAAGGGTGCACAGACACTTGGCTTTGGATGGGGGAGATCCTGCCGTGCATAGGGGCTGGCCTCGGTTTCCCAGCCCTCTCTGGGAGTCCGTGGGAGCATCCACACAGGCAGCAGGACCCTGGGGGTATAATCCCACCTGCTGGTGACGCTCCCTGAGCAGACCTGCCGTGCTGAACGTGCACTCGTTTCTCTCGGCGCCTTGCAGAGAGTCAGGGGGGTCAGGACGTAACCACTGTGAAACTCTGAACCTTGATAGCTGCAAAGCCTCCGGCCCGATAGTAGTCCCGGCTTTCCAGCAATCGCCGCGATGAGCTGCGGTACGGCAGCAGCAAGAGGCATCACGGGGGGAGGTGGGGAATGCTGCAGAGGTGTTACACCGGGGGGATTTGGTCTGTCCGGGTGCAGTGCTGGAGACATACAAGGAGGGGAGAAGGGATCGTAGGTAAAGGGCCCGGGGACGCTGACTCTCCCTTCTCCTGAAGATCCATCAACCAACGCGATCCCCACCCCCGCAGCTTTGTGCGGCCGGTCCGGGGCATCGGCCCCCTCCTGCGTTATTGATGGCGATAATATCTTTGCTGCCGTGTGCTCGCAGGCACCAGGGGCCTCGTTCATGAACTAAATGGCGAAATTAATGATGGGAGGCAAATAGAGGGCCAGGGCGGGGGCACTCGTCATGTCACGGCACTGCCCAGGATGCTGTGCGAGTCCGTGGGGGCCTGCCTAGCACCCCCACAAAGCCGCTGGTCTCGGGAGCGGGGATGTTCTGGTCCGGGGAGCTGGCGACGGGGCACGGGCGGGGTCCAGATGGGCAGAGGGCAGAGCCCACCGCCGCGGCCTTGTATCCAAGGGGCAGGCGCCAGGAGGCTGGGATGGCAGATCCCAGGAGGGATCCCCGAGAGAGAGTCGTCACAAGGGCTCGGGGGGGTGCAGAATAGCCATGTCCAGCCTGTTCCAAGTGTTGGGGTGACCGGCGTGTCCCTGGCACGGCTCGCGCTGCCGGCTCTCAGCGCCACGGGAAAACGGGCTCTGGGGCAGTGTCTGCCGGTCCCGGGACTCACTGTCTTCCACTGTGGGTAGCCCAGGAGCCAGGCAAACCCAGCCTGATCCCTGCCCTGCGGTCCTACATATGGCGCACTTGGGGCAATGCTGCGGCTCACGCGAAGTCCACCGCAGACTCCAGGGCTCCCCCCAGCCCTTGGCACGCGGATCATTTCCCTCCATGCACAGACGCATCTAGAGACTCCAGACCCCACGCCATCCAGCCAGGCTCGTGCAGGAAACACTGCATCACGTGGCCGTCTCCCCGCCAAGCACCAGCGGACGCTCCTGAAGGCTTGAAAGGGAGCAAGAAAAAATCAAAAAGCAACAGCCCCATCCCTAGTGTCTAAACCACTCTGCTTCACGTAGCCTAGGCAGAACAGCGGCGAAAGCCTTCTGCCAGGCATCTTACAAGAGCTCCTCTGTGCTGCCACGTGCATAAGGCGCAGGATCCCTGCCTGCAGGGCCTTGGTGCGGGGCAATCTCCATCGCCGGTAGCAGAAGAGGCAGCTCCGGAGAAAAGCAGGGGCCGCACCAGGCTGTTGGCCAGCCCCGAAGAGAAAGGAAAGGCAGGATTTCCACCGGGCCAACAGGTGCGTCGTCTTGCTTCCACCCGCGAGGAGATGCTGCATCTGGCGCCTGCCCCGATGCAAAGCCGCCGGCAGCAAACGAGACGTCCCAAAATACCATCCAGGAAATTCGTCTCCTGGAAAAGCATGCGTCTGCAGGGGATTCTGTGTGCGTGGGAGGCCTGAGTGGGAGTCGCGATCGCTTTTGAGCTCCTCTGTCTGTGCCATTAGGAGATGCGAGCAGAGACAGCTCAGCCTTGATCTGCCTGTGCCCGCGTCTCCGGCGGAGCGGTAATGCCCTAGATCGCACCGGTGGGTGGATTCTCAGCCCTAGCCGTGCAGCAGCTGGAGAAACCCTTCCCCAGGGGGTCTGAGAGCCAAGCCCACATTGCTGCTGCTCCCGCCAGCTCTGTATAGGACCACTGCAAAACAAATCGGTCTTCACCGCCCTGCCGGGCACTGACTGTTGGACGAGAATAGCCTCAAAGTGCTCTTCATACACAACCGTTCTCCAGTCTGGATAGGAAGAGAGTCAAGGAGCTAAAAGGCAGGTGCATTTAACCTCTTTTGTGCCCTGGAGAACATGTGCCCAGTGAACACGGTGTGCCCCCAGTCAGGCTAAGGATGGCGGTGCCAGAGGACGTGGTCGGTGTCGTGACAAAAGCACCGCGTGCAAAGCCTGTTGCAGTTTGGCGTGTCTGCGTGTGGTGGAGAATAGCGTGTTCATCCTCAGGTCTCCAGGCAGGTAAGTGTGACAATCCCCATCGTACTGCTCAAGTGAAGGGAGATGAAGGGACTTGCCCAAGGGGATTCTGCAGCTCAGTGGCAGAGCCAGGGCTGGGCCGCACATCTCCTGGTTCACTGCTGTCCACTGGGCCACAGTGCAATGGCAGTAGGGCCTTAAGACTGGGTGCACCCACAGCCGACAAAGGTTGGTGCTGTATCCTGCACCTGACACCAGTGTTTAGGTCTCTGGTCATGTCTTGAGTGTTTACACCATCCCTGATCCCCTTAGCCCTGCACAGCTGTCTCTCCCGGCCTGGTACAGACCCCCTCACCCATGCTGCATTGAGCCGAGTGGGACCCCCACAGCCAACTTTGGGCCCAGAATAAAACTTTTATGGCTAGAAACACTCTCTGTGTATCTGAAGCACCCCCGTCCCTCCCAGCCAGAGGGAATGCAGCTCCTCAATACTGGCACAGCGCAGTTGTTCCCTCTGCAGCAGCCTCCACCACATACACCAATGACAACTTTGCTGGTTGCTTAATATACACCGCCAAAAATAACATCCCCGTATTAGAGCGTGGGCATCTCCAGCTTTGAAAAGCGACTTCCCCACCCTGGATGGGCGCGTAGGCGGCCTGTGACGGTGCCCGCCGACACTGCTCCGAAACCAGAGGAAGCCCCTGATGTCCCAACAAGCCTCATCTTTGTCCCTGGGAGATGCCGCGTTTGCTGCTGGGTGCCGGCATGCACGGGGGGCGCGCAGAGACGGAGGGGTGGAGAGGTCTCCTCCTGTTCTCTGTAGTGTCAGGGATAATAATGAAAACACAGGCAGGGCCCCTTCGCGCCTGCACGCGGCTTTATCTTCATGAGCCCTCCTGAAAGCTGAGTCAGGCTCGCTCCCGGGGGGCTGCAGCTGCGCGGAGGTTGGCTCGCGACGGCTGCTTCGCCTCTCGAGGCGGTGGAAGGGCACACCGCGTAGTCCAGGGGCTGGCGCGCGGTTGCAAAGCCCCGGGGTTGTGCTTCTCAGGCTACCGGTCTTGCCGCGCCTCGAGCGCGGTGCCGCTTTCCAGAACGCAGCAGCAGCGCTGAAAAGCACTGGCTAAGCTATGGGTCTCGGGGACCAGGCACCAACTTTGAATTGGGAAAACCCCTGCAGTGCCATAGTTGAGCGCAGACAGCCATCTCCGAAAGCTATGCTGGGGGCTGCCCGAAGCGGCAGAGAACTTGGCTCTCCGTGCCTCGGTTTCCCATCTGTAAAGGAGGCGTAATAGCCCTGTTCTCCCTGGCAGGGGAGGTGTGCTGCACCCAGTAAAGGGCTCAGCGACGGTGGTGGCAGATCTCGGTAGCCCCCGTTATGAAAGATGTAGCATTAGTTGGTTTACCTGGTTAACTCGGTGCCACTTGTTGCCAGCCTCGGGGGCTGGGAGCAGGGCACAGGCAATTAGTGGTGCACGAAGCGGTCTGTGATGAAGCTATGTCTGGGCTAGGGGAGCGGCTTGTCATGAGCCCCTGTGGGCAGCACAAGGGACCTGCTCCGGGCAAAGCAGCCCTGCCAAGTGGGCTGGCAACAAAGCAAGGGATCACCTGGGGGGGAGCTCAGGCACCTGATGAGGCTGCTCAGGGACTCACCTGGTGGAGGGTCTCAAAGGGTATCCAAGAGAGAGGCTTGCCCCGGCCAGCCTGGAGGGATTTGGGGCAGGAGGGTGGAAGGGGGTTGGTTGTAGGGGCAGGTGCATGCCCGGCACAGAGGTCCTAGCTTCCTTTGGGTCTGGGCCGAGATCCAGATGAGGCTGCCGGTGGGGACGAAGCGGGGAGGGAAACGTGTGCCCATGTTCTGGCTGCGTGCTCCTTGTGCCCGCTGGAGTCCAGAGCGCTTTCATTTCGGGGCCCTTGCAGAGCCCACGGGCCTGGCTTTCCTCTCTGACGTGGCCCTGAGGAGCTGAGCCGCAGTGCTGGGCCTCTGGGAAAGGCAGCTGTTGTTCCCGAAGTGCCTGGCATGCAGGTGGCAGCCAGAGCTGCTGGCCCCGGAGGGTGCTGCAGAGGCCACGGGCAGAGCCAGCGCAGCAGCCTGCTGCAAGTCAGGGGAATTTAAGACCACGCAGAGCCCGAAAGCAACGCACAGGTGAGCATCTAGCAAAGGTGCTGCAGGAATGCCTTTGACAAGGAATGCCCCTGACTTCAGCCCTTCAGTTTTTGGCCACAGTCCTCCGCCGGGGTTCAACCCCAGCCTCCCGCGGGGTGACACTGAACCCCTGATGTCAGCTAGCGGGGTCGCACCCCCTCGAGCGTGCCGCTTCGGGCAGCCCCCAGCATAGCTTTCGGAGATGGCTGTCTGTGCTCAATGTGTAGGGCCCAATTGCTCTCCCAGCCCCCCCGGGAGACTCTGGACGGTCCCCCGTCTCTCTCGCTGCCAGTGCTGCTCCCCTGCCAGCCCCAGGTCTGGACGTCAGGGCTGTCGGGTGGGGGGAAGGGGTGACACGATGCTGCCAGCCTCCGATGCTATCCGGGGTGACCTCATCGGGCGATGCATGGACCCCAGCTCTGTCCCCGGCGGTGTTTATGCACAGAGGCATGCTGTTGACAGAGGTCTTTAATCCCCTCTCTGTGTGCCGGAGACTGGGCTGGGACAATAGCCGCCCATGGCCTGCTGCTGGCACTGCACTTTACTTCATTACCGAAGCCCTTTTACCTCTGACTGGATGCCCAGCTGCTGACGGGGTATTATTACTGTAAGGCTTGGGGGCGGCCGGGGGCTCGCGAGGCCGGCCGGAAGAGGGGGAGCGCTCGGCTGGGATTCGGGGGTGCTGCTCGTGCTGGGGAAAGGCCTCTGAGGGTGTTCCCACTTCCACACTTTGGCTTGGGGCAGGCGGGTGAATTGGCCTCCGTGACCTGATGCAGCCCTTGCCGGGGAGCTCCCATGGGAGCAGGGGGATGCACCTGCCCCAGCTCCTCCAGCCCCCTCCCTGGATGCAGGGGCTCTATCCCCTTCCCCTGGATTCCTCCTGCCCTGCCCTGGAAGCCAGGCAGGCTGCGCAGAGCTGCTGCATGTTCAGCTGAGAGCGAGAGCAGCAATGACTCAGGGCTGGCACGGAGGTGGGAGTGCCCGTTCCCTCTGCTGCGTCCTGCTCCCCTCGCCGCACGCCCAGAGCTGTGACACGCTGGGGGCACGCGGGGGGAGCAGGAAGATGTGCCAGGCTGAATGCAAACCTCATTTGCAGAGGAGAGCCCTGCATTGCATCCAAAGGAATATCAGAGGAGCCAAGTCGAGCACTCCAAAGCGAGGAAGCCGTTTGCAGGTGGTCTTCTCCTCCCTCAGCGGGCTGCCTTGTGCATAGGCATACAGCAGGCTTGAATGATGTGACCAGAGGCGCCTTCCTCCACGGTCCTTTGCCTTACCCTGTGCAGTGAATGGTACTCTGGGAAAGAAGCAGGGTTGCGTGGGCATGGGAGAGCATGGTCTGTGGGACCCCGTACTACATGCCTCACCGTGGTTGGGTGAGTTGGTGGCCCGCTTAAGGTATGCTGGAGAGCTCTGTCTCTGCCACTGAAGTCCTCTCGGTGGCTGGGCATGTCCCTTGAAGCACAGAGTTTGCAGCTGGCCGATGGGGCTGCATTCACTGCTCCTGCCTTGGTGCGCAGCGTTAGGCACCTGGAACCCGGCCTGAAGCACCAGCCGCTCCCAGCTGCCCTCGGTGTCCATCGTGGCCGCACTTTGGAGCTGTGCAATGGGCGATGTCCTGCTAAGGACTCCATAGGGAACTGAAACCCGGGGCTTTCCAGCAGGCCCTCGGCCTCGAGGCAAGTTGGTGGCTATGAGCGCTCAGATGCTGCAGCCAGGAATGCTAGGGAAACACCCCAGAGGTGCATGCCGTGTGCAGTAAAGGCCACGGGCCTCTCTGGGAATGAAGTGAATACAAAGAAATGTCGCGTGAGCCCCAGCCCGAGAGAGGCAGGAGTCCCAGGGAGCACGGACAGGTTGGAGCGATGCTGCAGTGTGCTCACGCTGGCCATCCTGGAGCCGGTGCCCTTAGCGCCTCGCCTCTGCAGGGGCATCTCCTTCACAGCATGGCAGGGCCTGCAGATTGTCGCAGCAACCCTGCGGTGTTTCCCGGAGCCCGGTAAGCCATTCTGTGCGTGGCTCCCTGTTGTGTTGCGGGCATGCAAGGGGCTCCGCGCAACAGCTGGCACGTCACTTTTCTAGCACAGGCGAAGCCTGCGTGCCTGGTTCGGGAAAGCTTGCTGCTTTATGGTTTTGGGCACGAGAACCAGCTGGACAGAATGGGGGGAGGATATAGCTGGTTGCAAGAATTGGGCCTCCATGTGCGGTGACCTCCGTCAGTGCTGAGCAATGTGCAGCCATCCTCTGTGACAGGTGAATCATGCTGGATGCGGCGGCTTGAAGGGCTCTTCTGCAGAAATGGGGAAATGCTCTGACGTGGCATCCTCCTCAAGACAGGAAACTGGGTCTTCCCCCCTGCAAATGCCCTGCTTCCTAACCCTCTGTTATCACCCATATCAAAGTGGTGTTAGATGTAGCCCTGTCCTACCTACCCAAGGCAGATTGAATGCTAGCTCTCTGCTCGTGAGAAGAGCTCTGAACGGCCGTGGTCCTTTTATGTCTCGGGGGAAGGGGCAAGAGGAAAAGGGGGTTTTGTTTGTTTTATAATGCACTTTTCTTTTGGTTTCGGCAAGGATGGCAGTTGGCCCTGTGCAGGGAACAGGCGCTAAAGGTTGGACGCAGGTTTGAACTGTACGTCAAAAGGTGTCGGTGGTTAGGACGTTGGCATCTGTTAGCTCACTGGAGGACCCCAGCGCTTCCCCTACACGAGGAGAAAAGGTGGTGGGTGGGTTTTTTAATGGCATTGTCAAACACACTTCAAAGCTGCAGGCTGCAGTTAGACGCAGTTCATTTCCTTGTGTGGACGCAGTTCAGCCCCTTTAAAAACAGTGAGGGGAAAGGCCTAAGTTACCGTGTCATCAGCTGATAAGAAAATTGGAATTAAATCGGGTGTCGAGGGGATCTCAAGTGACGTTAGCCAGTTCATTTTCTTTTAAGAACCCCCTTTTTAAGACCCAGGGTAAGCGATAGTACTTCTTAAACACCACATAATGAAGCAGTGCTAGCTGGGGCTTATTGCAAGCTCCTCCGTGAAACGGAGGGAGGGCAGGACCGTCACCTTTCACAGGCCAAAAGCAGGTAAAACGTCCTGCACTGCAGGCAGTGTAACGAAGTACTAAGCATGTCTTTGACCTATGGGCCTTGCAGTCTTTGTTGAAGTTGACAGGGATGCTAGCCACCCTCCCTTGGGTTGCGGTGGACTAAATAATGAAGGGCCTCCAATGCTGGAAGGTGGCTGGAAATCACTGCTGCAGGCAGGAGGCTGCGTAAAGGCCTGGTCATGCAGACCGGGCTTTGTGTGCAAACGTGAGGGCTGGGGATGTGGTTTGGCTGGAGCTGTACATGGCAAAGATAGAGGGAAATAGTCGCGAAGCAGCCAGAGGGTATCCCTGAGAGGACGCAGAGGCAGAGCTCCTTATGCCACAGGCCTGGCTGAAAGGCAGACCGGGGAGTGCTGCGATCGAGGCAGTCGCCTGCTGTGTCTGGGGAAATGGGCTGTTGAGGCCACGGTCTGTTAACACGCAGGATTGTGTCCAAGTAATGCCTGGCTCGTGTCATGCGTGTCTCTTAACAACCGCAGCCTGGCAAGGTCCCGAATCCTGGCAGACCGCCCCCGTCACGGGGCGCTGGCGTGTTAGCCACGGCACGGGCTTTCTGGCTGCGGGATGCTGAGGACCGCCGGGCTCCTGGCATGCTCACCCACCGCTTCACGCCAGGCTCCGCCGCTGACCCCTCCGGCTTCAGTAGGGCTGGGAAGGGAAGAGAAGTCCCGGGGAAAGCTGGGGCAGGGCTGGAGCTGTGCGCTGGCTGCCAGGAGCCGCGGGCGTGTTTACCCTGCCTGCTGCGAAGGCAGCTCACCTGCAGAGGCGGACGGAGCCCTCCCCTGCCACGCTTGCTTTTGGGGAGCAGAGGTGCCTTAATCAGTGTGCGAAGGGGGCACCTGAAGTCTCAAACGTCCCCTTGCTGCTGCACTTCTCCAAGCATTTCATCGCAGCCCGCTCGACCCACGTTGCTTGGGGAATGCGGGCGAGCGCTGCGGGAGGGGGGCAACAGCCCGGCGTCACGGGGAGGGTTTGGCACGCAAGGCTTTGATTTGAACCGGGGAGCGTGCAAGCCGCGTCCCTGTGTCGGAGCATCCCCAGACCGCGGGAGAGGCTCACGCTGGGTCTGCAGCTCTCTCGCACCGTGACCGTCCCGGCCCATGCGTTCTGCTTCTCACCCCACCCGGGGCATAAGGCAGAGGTCGGTTGCCCCCAGCCAAGCCTGTCTCTTTAACGCACTGGCGTTGGTGGCATCTGCTGCCTGTGTTACTGTGGAGGGGCCTGTCTTCCTTCAGCCTCGAGGCTGTTGCCTGGCACGCTCACAGCCCGGCCCAGGTGAGTCCACCTTCCCTCCCCCCCAGCGCTGTTTGCACAGGTGAGGGAGCTCCAGGATCTCACCAGGATCTCTGTTCTGTCTGACTGCTCCGCTCTGGACGTCCAGCACCGGGGACGCATCCACAGCAGGCCCACCACCTTCCCAAGCCTGGGCTAGGCACTGGAAGGCTCTCTGGTGTCCGCGAGGCTGCAACGCGACTTGGGGAATAGTGAGAGCATCTGGGGAGGAGGGAGAGAGGTCTTAAAAGGCAGGCAAAGGATGCTTCCTGGTTACGGGGGTCATCCCACACTTCAATGGGAGATTCACTTACTCCTCACCACCTTTCTCTTCACCCGCAGTCTCAAATGTTGGCATCAAGGCTGCATTCGCTTGCACGCTAACGGTGTCTGAGAGCGCAGATGCACCCTGGAGAATCTCTGTTAGCTTGGGAGATGTTCTCTGGAGCGAGGCAGCCCCAAACGCTGGTGCTGCCCGCGTGCTAGCGGCACGGAGGGGTGGCGAAGGAGACGCGCTGCCAGCTCGCCAGGCGGCATGTCCCCGGGCTGCCGGGTGAGTCCCACGCGGTCCGGCGGTAACGATGGGGCAGCGCGTCCGTCCCGTTTCCCGCAACAAGCACCGCAGCGTCAGGCGTTCCCTTCCCCCGGCACCTGCCCTTGCTTGCTGTCGCGAAGCCACGCTACAGGTTACTTTGGAGGGGAATAAAAAAGTAGATTTCATTCTTTTTCTTGGAGCCGTTGCTCTAGCACAACCACGAAGACGGGAGCTGCAGGCTGGGGGGGCACGATCAGAGCTCCAGGGGGAATCACTTAGACACGCAAAGGTGCTCTGAAAACAGTCGCCAGACACGGGTTACCTGGCGTGCGTGCAGCGAAGCTCTCGTGAAACGCCCTCCGCTTGGAAAGCCCTTGCTGTAGGCAGGCCACAACGCGAAAAATCAGGCACCGTTCAGAACTGCTGAGTAACCGGCACCCTGGAAACCACGGCCTGCAATGGAGACGGCGGCGTAAAATATCGAGGTGCTGTCAGGCCATTAATCTCCGGTCCTCTGCGCATCCCTGGCACGAGGAAGAGACTGAAATAAAATGCTAGTCTGAGCACGCATTGTGTAATCCTCCGTGTGGGGGTTACCGACTTGGGGAAGTCAAATAAGAAAGCCTCTTAGGCCGTTAAGTCCGTCCTCTCGCCATTGCAGGCTTGGCTGTGTGTCCCTGTGTGCAGCAGTGTGCACGGGTTGGAGCGTGGCACTCGCGCGGAGGTCTGCGCACGCTTCCATGGGCCGGAGAGCGAGGGACTTAGGTGCTGCAGGAAACTCCTTGCTTGCCCCCAGGTTTTGATATTCATATCCTAGCTCAGCCAATTTCATTTGTGCTTAAAACTGCCCAGTGAGTCCTACAGGAGACTGCAGGCGGTGGTGACCATCACAGCGAAGTCCGATTCTTTTATCTGGCTGGGAATTAGCTCCTGAGATACGCCGATCTTCCCCAGTCCCTGGAGATGGCCACGGCAGCATGGCACCCAGGTGGAGCATGCAAGCGACTGACTGCTTCGTGACAAGCTCGGGGGGCGGCATATACGTGACACAGGCTTTACAGGCGCTGTCCGTGGGCTGGCGTGGGGGGGAAGGCGCACGGCCCCGTCGGAAAGGGGCAGCGAGAGCTCCTCGCTGCTGTACTCTGACTGATGCGCTGGCCTGGCTGGTTTGGAGCTGGGCGGCCAGGTTTGCGCACGCGAGCCAGCTAGAGGATGGTGTTCAGAGGAAGGTGTCGCCTGTCTGGTTCTCAGGGAGGACTCTGACAGGGCCTGCTCTTTCCCCCAGGGCAGCGGCTCCCAAACTGTGGGTCGCGCCCCCAGACGGGGTCACATCAGCGGATGACCCCAGGACTCTTTCCTGCCACGGCAGGGGGTCGGACTTGATGATCTGCTCAGGTCCCTTCCGACCCTACACGCTATGAAACTATGGGGTCACGGGGTTGGGAGTGAAGGGCCACACTAAGGAACTGGGGTCGCGCTGCAGACAAGGTTGGGAAGCGCTGCCTTGGGGGTGCTGCCCCGAACCGGGGTCACGGTTTGTAGGAAGAGCACAAGGAAGCTGCGTGCTGGCACCACTGCCCGCCTCTCCCTTTCATCAGGCCCGAGTCCTGCAGTGTCCCCGTGTCCCGCTTGTCTTGGGACCTTGCTCCCAAAACCGCCGTCCTGGCCCATCCTGCGCTCAGGCGGAGGCCGCGAGGGACTCGGGCGTGGAGCGGGAGCACGGTACCTGCAGCTCTCCGGGTGGCCCGTGCTGCCCAGGTGTGGTGGACGGATGCCCCCAGCGCCGGGTGCCTGGTGGGTCGATCGATGCGCCCTCCATGGCCCTGTCAGACCTGCTGCCCCTCTGGACGTGGCCCAGCGCTCGTCCTTCAGGGCCACGGAGGTCCCACTGGTTTCTTCTTTCCTGTGCTTGTTCCATGCCGTTTCTCTCCGTTCCTCTATCTTAGCAGCTAAGTTATAAAATCGCACCCTCCGGTCTCTTCTCCGCGCGCCGCCACCGCCCCGGAGCGAGCGTGTTATTGCAGCTTGCCGTGTTTCCCACCTTCCTGGACGCCTTTTGACTTGCTGCACAGACGCAGCCCCCACGGGACATTGCACCTCGGTTCTTCTTGATGAACGCCAATGCCGCCTGGGGGTAGAGGATGGCCGTGCACACGCCGGTGTGAAGGTGCGAGCCTTTGCGTGCGCGTAGGCCGCCTTCCTGCAAGCCACCCTGGAGCCGGAGTGATTTCTAAAGCAGCAACGTAAGAGTGCAGCACACGGTCACGTCTGGGGGCTTTTCATCATGCACTCTTTTGCTGTTTCAGGCCGCTTTTGCCTTCTCGGTGAGCTGCGTTCGGGAGGACGGGGGCAGCGTGAATTTGGCCGGGGCGCGGGGGCAGATATCGCGGCCCGGTTGGAAACGCCTGCCCAGGAGGCCAGCCGATGCCGGCTGTAGCCGCGACGGCCCCCAACTGGCGCGGCAGGCGAGGAGTCCTTCGGCCATCGCTGGGGGATAACCCCGGACCACGCAGGACGCGGGCCCTCGCGCGGCGGCGTTCTCCCGTGGCTGGCCCGAGCACAGCCGTGCGGCAGAGCGGGGGCTTTCTGCCCTTGGTGCCCTTTCCCCCGGCCCCAGCCTCTGCGGCGGGAACCCCAGGGCGGGGCCGGCGAGGGCGGCCGCGCCCGAAAGCTCG
>NW_017728914.1:35239130-35287444 GCF_001723895.1 Crocodylus porosus
TTCCCCCCACGCGCGCGGCTGGCCCCGCTCCCCCTCCACGTGGGCCGCGCCGCAGCAGGGCCCTGCCTCCTCGGCGGCGCTGGCATGCAGGCCGCGAGCCTGTCCCTCCCGTGCCCTTGCTGGCGCCGGGGCAGGGGGCGGACAGGCAGGGGAGGGCGGTTTGGGGGTCCCGCACCCCCTTGCGCCTTCCTTCCCCCCCGAAAATCCCTGCTGGCTCCGTAATCCCGCGTGCTGCAAGGGCACCTTACTTCAGCCCCCCTCCCGGTCCCGAAAGGAAGGGTGAAGGGGTGCCAGAGCCGGGGTTTGCTGGCAGGCTCCCCCCAGTCATCCATCTTTCACCCACCGCTGCTTGTAGGCCAAGGCTGGAAATGCTGAACCCTCCATTTTCTTGCTTGCTTTCATAGAGATCACTTCCCTCAGGGAACTGTTTGATAAAATGAAGGGAATCGATAACTAAGAAAATAAATCCTGGGGAGTTTTAAATCGTGGCCTCCTTGGCGAGGGGGCTTGTTGCCCTTTCGCCTTCCTGTGCACACTTGAAATGGCTTTCCCGGCTATGACAGCAGCAGTGAGCGTGCGAGCCTTGGGGTTTTTCTTTTTTTTCCCTCCCCTTTCCCAAAAAGTTAGTACTACCTAATATGATGAATCATCATAGTTATTGATCCGTGGAAGATGGACAGCTCTGCAGTATCTGGGTGCAGCGGTGTTTGGTTTGCATGGGATGATATACAGAAGATAGATTAAGGTCTCCCAAAAAAAATATCCACATGGAGACCGCGGCACGCCCGGATCCCAGGCAGCGATAGGGAAATGACTTGTCTCGACAAAATCCAAGCAATTTTTTTTTTTTTTTGCCGTCTTGGGTTTACTTCTTGGTGGATGATGGGAAGCGGGTTTTATCACGCCTTCATGCAGAGATGAGGCTTCATCATGCTGCTTTCTTGGGCCCTCTCCATTCCCTAGAGAGGAGCCAAAGACTGCCAGCATTTTTAAAGTGCTGTATAAACATTCTGGATCCCGGCTGCTGAAGCAGGTTGGTCGTGTTGCCTTCCCTCTTCAGTGTATTCCCGGTGCTGTTTGCTGTGGGCAGCCTTCGTGAACTGCAGTATTTGTCTTCAGCCTTCTAAAAAATACAGGGCAACATCCTTCCGGTGCAAATGGGGTGGACCGATTTCCAAGGTCTGCTCTGACTCTCTGTCTCTTGTGCCTTCATGTTGCAGGCTGTCAGGAGCACCCAGCAAGGAATATCCTGGTTACAAAGTGGGGGAAACCCTTCAGAGGAACAAAACCGTAGACTTTGGGAAGGATCCAGGCTGCGTTAAGTATTAGGCGGCACACCAGGGGTTTTTTGGTGGGGGGAGGGGAAATGCTAGCATTGATATTTTTATTTATTTTTTAATGAAGAAGACGGCATTTGTCAGAAGGAATCCGTTGCGCTCTGTTGAAGAGTCGCAGTATTATTCTCCAAGGTGTTTAAATAGTGCAGTTGAGTTGCGGTGCATTTTTCTGGAGCTTGGCAGAGGTGGCCGTAGTTCTCACAATGCCGGCCTTGTCAATATTAGTCTGCTCCTTTGCTCTGGGGCATTGTTTCTTCTGCCTCTTAACCAAGGGGAGAGAGAGAACTGTTTGTAAAATAAACACAGTTGTCACAAGCTTCGGATAGGCGAACTCGCAGCTGAGACCTGCCTGGGCTTCCTCCCGGGCTTTGGAGGCCTCTCCCGTGGTTTGAGACGTTCTCTTGCAACTTTTGGTTGAGGATTGCTTAAGGCAGAAGCTTGCGGATTTGGGGAGACGGGCTTCTAGGCTGAGCAGACGTCTAGGCGTGTCTCGCATGGGCTCCAGCAAGGTCTTTGTGAATTTTTTTCACCTCAAAATGGGGCAAGTCGCAGCAAAAGCTTTTTAGTGTTTCTTTTCAGGATACCCCAAGTAGGCCAGGAGCCTCCCCTGGAGCTGGGCTTTGCACTGGAAGTGCAGAGTGCTGCCGGGCCCTGACCCTGCCAGACCCTGGAGCTGCAGTCTGAGCCCATAAGCGGTCATTTTAATTGATGCACAGGGTGTAAAGCAGCAGGGCGGACCCGGTGGCCCTTGTGTGGTGTCTGGGTCTCTAATGATCCGTCTCCAAAGTAGCCCTCGTGAAGTGACAGACGAATGGCGTTGAGCAGACGTGCAGACTTCTGGACACGCTGACTCCTGAATTGCGGCGTCGTGGCCGTTTTCTGGGCTGAGAGCTTGCCTGAGTGGAAATAGTTAATGGTCTCGTGTCATGCTGTGGCTTTGAGGCACATACCCTGGGGCCCGAGGCAGGAGCATGAGGACGCAACTTCGTTCTTGTGGGTTTTTTGCCAAAGGTAGGATTTCTACCAGGGCCTCGAGGTGAATCGAGCGTGCACCTGCCCTAGCACACTTGGGGCACGTTCCAGCTGGGACTGAGCTTCAGAGCTGATTTAAATCACTCTGCATTTCTAGGACTGAGGGCTATATTGAAGCAAAACAGCCCTCACTTGTGTTGGATTGAACCACGCGGGGACTTGAGGGGAAAAAAGTGGAAGAGTGCACTGAAGAAACCTGTGAATGGTTCTCTTTGCAATGCTCAGAAAAGAAAGCCTCTTTCCTCCAGAGTTTTTAGTAGCTCAGCTTTGCGGTTCGGTCAGAGGGTGCTGGCGAGAGTCGGATGTATGAGGGAATTTGTTGGGGGGCTTTTAGGGTAGCACAGGTAAAGTTTCTCAAATAAGCAAGCTCTGTGTTGGAAGCTTTACCAAGCTCCAGAGGTGCGGACAGGGTTGGGGATGGGGGTCTTGCTTTTCTCTTCCTGTTGGTCTGGTAACGAGCTAGGGAGCTGCTTTCCCTTGGTACACGCGCTTGCCGTAGGTGCACTTCCTGCAGTGTAAATGAACCAAGCCAGTAGCCAAACTAGCAGGAGAAGCCTCGCCACCTTAGTGTCCGTACAGTAGGAAGCGGAATGTGTCCCTAAGGAAACACCGTGCTCTTCTGTGCCTCTGCAGGTGCCTGGAAATCCAATATTAAATGCATTGCTTCTCCAGAGAATTGGGCAGGAGGAGAACACTGGGGCCTAAGATTACATCTCCTAGAACAGCTTGTACCCACTTGGTTAGCCCGTGGGTGGCTGCACAGCTGGGCTGATGTGGCATGCTAGTGCAGAGGGGGTCTGGCGTTCCCAGCGCGCCCGCTGGCAAACCCACTGCATCGGCTCCGAGGTGGCATCGATGCTCGCCGTGCTTTAAATTTACCTGCGGCTGCTCTCAGACATGAGACCCTGCTGGCGCTCGTGACGGTGCTGCGAGCAGCTGAGGTTTGTCTCCACTAGCCCGTGCGCGTGTACGCTGTCGCCAGTAACCGTGTGTCGTCTCTAGCCAGTATCTCTGTCGGAAAGGTATTTTTAGTTTTTCTAAGGCGGTTTCTAGCTTGCTCTCTGGCGTTGCTCTTCCAGCTGATCTAGAAGCATAAGAAGTCCCATCCGGAAGGTACACCCTAGTTCCTTCTAACAAGTATCCGGGGTACAAAAGTAACATGTAACGAGGCATAGTCATGCGTAGCCGCCTGCCCTGCAAAGCTCACTGGCCTTTCGTCCCTCGAATGCGGAAGAGACTGGGTGGGCCCCACCGATGCTTTCCTCTGTAGCTTGGGGGCGCAGGCTCGACTGGGAGCCAGGGCGGCTCTTGCCCCATGACACACAGGGAGAGGATTGCCAAGCCCGAAGCACACCTTCCCATTAGGTGCTCGTGCGCCTCGGCGTCCGGGGCTTGGTGAAGCAGCAAGCGTGGGTTGCCAAAGAGTTGGGTAACTCTCATGCTGGCTTGGCTTTGCTTAGCTTGCAACAGGGCTCTCTGCCATTGTGGCATGAGTGCCCCCCTCCAGAATTTCCTCTCTTCCGAAATATCCTTTAACTCTGATCCCACGACTCAGGTTTGAGGAACTTTGACTTGCTTTTTTTGGGGGGGCTGGGACTTCCCGCTGGGGGAGTTTGAAGGTCGGCTTTTCCTCCCTCTCACCCTGCACCTATGCCCTTCAGATTTATTCTGGACCTTTGCCCTGTTCTGCACTGTTGGTTTTAGGGAAGGTTGGGTAATGCGGTGTGTTGGCTGAAAGGTGACTCTCGGCCCCTTGTTGCCGGGACACTCTGTCTTCCTGAAATGATGCTAAATTCCCAGTTCTAGTCAGATTATTTTTATCAACTTCCCCCCTCCCCCCCCCCCTTTTTGAATCTTTCCAGTGAATTTTTTTTGGCCTTCCTACATTTGTAGCATGTGTGGACTGCATTTACCTGGGAATCCTTGGGCTCCTAAACCCCCTAGGCCTCTCTGGAAAGCCCAGTGATAAGTCTTTCTGGTGTCCAGGCTAGAAACTAGGTAGAGCAGAGCCAGATCTGCATCACTAAGTGAGCAAAGAGGGCGGTTGTTCTCCGCTGGCTGCTCCCGTCCCCTGTTCAGACCTGTAATCCATGGGGTATCCTAATGAGCCATGTCAGAGCCTGCTCGGGAAACACCGCTGCTGCAGCCTCTTATCTGAAAGGTGCCAAGTGGGGTCCCTTTTCCTAGCCCCGCTGAAAGCCATTAGGGTAAATTCAGCCTGGTTGCCTTCCTGTAAGATATTACTGCTTGGGGTCGTAGGTCAGCTTGTTACAAGCTGTGGCTTCCATGGTTGCAGCCACTGGTAACACTTGCATTGGCAAACTACAAAGCGTTAATCAACACCCTCCCTCCCCCCCAAAGTTGCATCCTAGAGCAAAATGTAACGTCATCCTTGTGGAGCTCTGTCTGCCGTAAGTTTGGGTGGTTCTGCAATCTCAAATGCAAACGGCCTAGCAGCTCCGCATTGGCTTGCTTGCTGGCAGGGCCCGCCCAGACGCCTCGCTGGTGGTCCATGCTGATAACTGCTGGCAGAGCCAGACAGAACTAGGTCTCCTCCCAGTCCTGAGCTTTCACCGTAGGTGTTGGGCATGCCTGGGTGCTCCTGGTTTTTCCACTCTGGCACAGACTCCCTTTTTCATTCAACCACTCAGTGGGCACATCTACACGTGCGCAGTAACTGAAATTACTGTGCGGTACAGGCACACATCTCGCGTGCACACCTGTACTGTGCACTAAATATGACAGCTTTTGCAGACTTGAGTGTAAATTGGATACCTGCGTGATGCAGGTATCAAATTTGCGCCCAGTTCATTACTGTGCAGTAACAGCACGTTTAGATGCCTTACAGTGCTGTAACCCTCTGTGTGTGGACTGACTTGCGACTATAGTCCCAAATCAGTCCACATGCAGCGTTAATGCACCTTGATGCCTGCATGTGTAGATGCTGGCCTATTCCCACTTACTGTGCAGTAAATTTAAGCCGGTGTAAGTGCACGTGTAGACATGCCCAGTGTCCTTCCTCCTTTGTCCTCTTGCAGGTTCTGATGCTGAAGGCTGCATCACCTGCTGAGAGCTTAGTGGTGACCACGGTTGCTTTTATTCATGCCGATTTTGCCATCTCTGTACCCAGCTCCTTGTTTGTCCCATGCTTAAGAGTAGGTTTAGGTCCCTGCGACTATAGAGGGTATGCTGCAGCCTTGCAGAGCTGAAACCTTTTGTAGATGGCATGCTAGGATACCGCAAGGGTGTTAACTTGGTAGCCTCTGTAGCTGGAAGACCCACACTCCCCATGGCAGCTTCTGCACTCCCACCTGAGTCCAGATAACAGCCAGGGATGCCTGGTATCAGTCTGTGATCTTCAACCATAGCATGCGGGTTGGTTTCTCTTTCATCAGTGCTTTGGTCCAAGCTTTGTGCATTTGAAACCCAGGGTCTGCTGAAGAACCACGGGCAGCTGTTCCATTTGCTTTCTCATTCTCCACATCAAAACTGGGGAAAGTTATTGAGATTGTTGTGGCAAACTTTAAATTCTGGGAACAAATGATTCAGCCTAGTGATTCCTCAGGGGTAAGGGAGGAGGGGGAGCAGGTGAGAAGGGTTTGTCCCACGTCAGTGGGATGTAGCAAGAGCTTGCTTAAACCAGCTGCCTGCGTGGTTCCATAGCAGTGGTCACCGGTGGTCAGAGCCGGTGGGAACTGAGGGTTGCTGTTGAATAAGCCAGCAGAGTCTGCAAGGAAGGCTCCATCCAGCCCAGGGCAGGTGTGGGTATATCAGCAGGGTTGTGGGGGGCGGTAGAGCCAGGCATGTTCGGGGGTGTGGTGATATGCGAGGAGCAGGGGAGGGGTGGGGAATCAGTGACCTTGGTCTCATACCTGCCCCTTGATTGGATTAGTGGCTTCCACTAATGCAGCTTTGTTCCAGACGGCTGCTGAAGTGGGAATGTCGTACTGGAGGCGAGAAGGGGCAGATGCCGCTACAAGACAGATTGGGGAACCGCAAGCTTGGGTGAGCTAGCAGCATAGGGCTGGAAAGGAGCCTCCTAGGCCGTCCCAAAAGGGGCCTCGGGAATTTAGATCTCAGCCCCTCAGCTGCAGAGCAGCACTCCAAACGCGGGCCCTGCTGCAGCGTGCTACAGGCAGAGAGCTGGGGAGAGGAGGGTGCTGCTAATGCTTTGATTACTGCCGAAGAGGGACATTTTTAGGTTAACATGTGCTAGGCAGAGGACTGCGTCCTGTGCTGCAAAGGAAGGGGGTGGGGGAAGAGTCCCAGCTGTCCTTGCCAGTCTGGCGTGGGATGGGGAGATTTCTTCCTGACCCCAAAGCCTGCATTTGGTTTGACCTGGGGTGTGTGAGCCAGGCGCTTGCGTGGTTTCTGAGTACTACTGTGACCATGAGCGTGTGCCAGCTGCCCCCTTCCACCTCCCCCAGCCAGTGCCGAATACTCAGGACTTCAGGATAAGTCAGGGAAGCCTCCCAGAATCCAAATGGCTCACTTGCTAATGGGAGATGGGTTGAAGATCTAATGAACTCAAAGTAGCTAGATGTAGACAAGGCCTAACTGATGATGTTATTCCTGCAAATGAAGAGGGCAAGGCTGCATGGGTCCTGGCCCACAGCACTGTTGTGTACGTTGCACTGGTCCAGAAGTACACAGTCTGGTTTACTCCTCGTGCACCTGGCTCTGCAGAGGCTCCGGTTGTGCCATGCTGAGTGCAAATGTTGTTAACTTTGCATGTGCTGCTGGGGGTGGGCATTCAGTTCCCTGGTGTGCACACGAACGAGAAGGCTGATGATGCAGCGCTGCTCAGGAGGCGCATAGCTGCTGTGATGACCCAGGAGCATCTCTCTGCCTGCCTGCAGTCCCATCCTTTTGGCTGGATGAAGGCTGGCGGAGCTGTGGGAGACGTGCCTTCACCCTGGGGGCACAGGCCGCTGTAGGAGAGGGTGGGGGGGTCTTCTCTTGCACAGCAGCAGCCCCTCCAGCCCCAGCGAGCAGGATAGGAGGAGTTCAGTCATGTCTGCCAGCTCGGGGCCTGTGTGCAGACTGGAAGCAGACATCATGCAGGCCCAGCAGAAGACACTGGAGAGGCAGGGTCAGTCTGGGAACTCGGGCTCTGCAGCTGCTGCTTTAACTGTGGCAGCTGGCTGCGCTGGTAGAAAGGGTTTCAGCTACCAGGGTTAAGCTGTCTGCGTCTCCCCGGAGCACGGTGCTAGCCCGGTCGTATTGCCCTGGGATGCAGCCTTTCCAACGCATGCATCCCTGCTGGGAGAGCACTGGCCGGTGCTTACCTGCCTCACCTCGGTGACCCCCAGCTGCCTTGGGTTGGAGCATTTCATGTGACTTTCCTGGGAAAGGCAAGGTCTGTTTCCAGTGGAGCAGGTTCAAGCAGGCAAGCTGGTCTTGAGGTCCTTAGTGCAAGTGAGGGCACGGAGGGTGTAACTCTAGGCTGCCTTTGCACAGAAGTCCTTTCCGTCCAGCTAGCCCAGTGCCCCATCGTGCTGGGGGGAGTGGGCGAGTATATAGGCTGTGCCTGTCTAGATAGAGCAGCGTCTCCCCCTCTTCCATTATAGCTTTCAGCATTTAAAAAGGCCCAGGGAGTCCTCACTTGCAGGTTGTTGTCCTCGCTGCCGTGTTTTTAATACCCGCCGATGGACCGAACTGCCATGAGTCCAGCCAAGGCAAAGCCCAGGACGCAGCGCTTCAGGACCGGGGTCATGCAGGCTGCATGGCCAGGCTTGGAGAAGTGACTCGGCAGTGGCCTCCAGCACCAGATGCAGGGGAGATGCATGGTCCTGTTGCATTCCCGATGCCATCCCAGTCGACTGGGTCTTGTGGAAATGTTGCCATTCTCTGAGGGGTGGCCATCTGAAACTTTGGGAGGGAGGGTCCCCAGGACGCTGCTTTGATGCCCTTGAGCGGGGGTTAAGGATGCCAGCCATGGGTCTTGTGGGTAGGGACTGGCTGTCCCCAGCTCCATAACAGTCCGGACCCCCCTCCCTCCAGCTAGCCTCGTGTTGTCCATCTATCTGTCTTGCAACGAGAGTCTTCTGCTGGCAGACTGGCTTGGGATACCTGATTTCAGAAGAGCTGGCTGTGCTTCTGGGCAGGCCTTTAACTGTATTTAAATGCTAGAAGTCCACCAAGAGTGCTTGGAAATGCTTTTGCATTGCACTCTGGTTTTGTGTTTTTGTTTTTAATTCCTCCTTCCTGTCTACTTCATTTGGATGCATTGAGCCCCTCCAGAGTTCCCTGGATATGCCCGAGATGTCCAGAAAGGCCCACCCTAGGAGGGTGTGAGGTCCATCCCTCGTCTCCCCATCCGGGGCTTGGGCTATGTCTGCAGCACTCGTCCCTTTTCAGTCTGAAGCGCTGGAGCCCAAATCTTCCCCCTCCCCGCCAGCTTCCCTCCTCCTTTTTTGTTCCGACAGGTTGAGCTACACTAGTGAGAGGCCTTTTTGCTGGGAGTATCTAATCTGAGATGGCTTCCTTTCATCTGACCTTCGGGGTTTTGTTATTGCCTTTGTGATATTCTGTCTCTGCGCAGGACAGGTTTTGGGGTGCCCTTTGCCCCCTCTCCCAGAGAGGAGGGACTGGGGGCTGCCCTTTAATGTCCTGCTTGGCTGTGCGTTTCCAACAACATCGGTTCAGGCTCTTTAATGATTAAATGGCAGGGGCTGGAAGCCAGGTCACCAGCTACGACGTGGAAATAGTAGTGCGCCTTGACTTTTCCCTCGCTCCTTGCTGTGAGATGCCTGATATTTCTGCACTGTGTCCTGGCTGCGGTGTTGATAGGGGGACACTCGGGCCTGTGGTGTTTCCAGCAGTGAGATTTTGCTGCTTATCCAGTTTGCCAGGTCTTATCGGCCCTGGGAGGGGGTTAAATGCGGGGAGCGTCCAATGTTTGCTCTCTGGAACAAGCCCTGATAAATGGCTGGGAGAAAAAGCAGCCGTGACCTTACAGTTATTTGCGTGTGTGAGCTTTGGGGCTGTAGGGTTGCTTGCGGGGAGGGGTCTTCATTTTTTTTTTTTTTTTTAACCCCTGTGGTGCAAATAAATGCAGGTCCTGGTGGGAATAGCTGTGGGTTGTGGGGGCAGGTTGTGGCTTTTGAAGTTTGCTTCTCCAGAGCTCTGGGCCTGGTGTGCAGACAGGTGCAAGTCTCCTGCCGCACTCGGAGCTAGCCTGGCTACTAGCCCAGCCGGACCGGACCGCCTGCTCTTCGACTCGTTCCTGTCCAGAGAGAAGCCTTGAAAGGGGCTTTAGCGCGGACGGGGGAGGCCTTGCCTGCTTTGGAGGCCGCTCGGGATTAACGTGCATCGTGAACACGAAGCCTGTCCCAACGCATGGGTGCCCAGATCTCCGGACTGGGGTGGCATTCACGGTTTGGGCTGGAGGGTTGCCCCTCGGACGTCAGGGTCCAGCGCCCCGGCCCAGATCTGCACCAGCTGTGAGGAAGGACAGCGGGGGGGTTTGGGAGCAGCCTTGCATTTCCTCCCTTATGGCCTTTGTTGCCTCACTACATAGCTGCCAGGGCCCAGGGCTGGGGCTTACCTTAGAGGCTTCAGTGGCCAGCGAGAGCCTGTCCCGAAAGGTACGGCCCCGCAAAGGCTCTTTGCCAGCCCCAGCACTCAAAGCCAGGAAGGAATTGGGTGCGTCCGCGCGTTGTAGGGCTTCAGGAACTTGTGCCTGCATGGCAGGTGAGTCATGCGCACGAGGGAGGAGAGCAGGAGGCCTCTAGGAATCGAAAAGGAAACCAGTGCATGTGCGCCTCTCTCAGCTTGAGGTTTCCTGCTGTCCGCGTCCTGCCGGGCCCCCTCCCTCCCTCCGCCGGCACTGGGGGCATGGCTTTTTACAGGCTTGTCGCTCCGGCGCAGCTGGCTCCGGGCCAGGCTGCAACCTGGGCAGGTTCCTCTCCTCGCTTAATTATTCCGGGGCTGAACGGGGGAGTCGGCTCCCCTGCGCCGTGCCACTTGGGACCGCGTTGCCCGTGGCAGGGAGAAGGTCCCCGCCCGGCTGCGAGGGGGCACGGGGGGGCGAAGCCGGCTCCTAGATGAAAGCAGAGTGCCTGGAAAGAAGCCGCCTCTTTCTGCACCTTTGGCAGAGCACCTCCTGCGGCACCGTAGGACTTCTTTTCCGCTCCCAAATCCCTGCGGCAGCGCGGCCCAGGGGCTCCGAGGGCTGGAATCCAGGCTGCTGACTTCTATTCTTGGCTCTGCCGCTGCCGAGTCCCTGAGTGACCTTAGGGAGGCTGCTTTTCCATGCCTGCAAGAGGGGGAGGAGGGTTTTCAGCGAGGTACCTGGCGAGGACAGGTGCCGGGGTCAGCCAGGGGTTGGGAGCACGCGCTGGTCACCACTGCAGCCTGGTGTGACCAGGGGTCCGTATTGCAGCGATGGGCCCCAGGTCCCCCATCGGGATGCCCCGGGGACGTTTGAGTTGTTGGCCCTGCAAGAAGGAAGAGGAGCAGGCCCTTCCCCTGCGCCCGGGCGGTTGTGAGGGCGGGCAGGAGCACTTGCTCTGGGGCAGACTGAGGAGACTTAAAGTCAGCCCCCTGCAGACAGCAAAACCAGCCCCCACCCAGAGAATAAAGACTCTAGGACAGTCATGCAGGGTTTAAAGCCTCCTGTCCTGGGGCCTGGGCTGCGGCTAGTCCGGCCGTTTCGGGTGCGCGGTACAGGTGCTCTTGCTGTGTGGGTGCATGCCCACACTTTCTGCATCCGTCCTGCAAGCGGCATTCGGCGCCCGGTTGGCATGCCCACCGACTGATGGAGGCCGCCCGTTGCCGAGGGCAGAGTTGAAGCTTTGTGAAAGCCCCTGTTCCCTTTGATGCTTGGGGATTGTGGAGGCAAGACATGCTGCATTGATGGGGTGCGAGTTAAGGACCAGAATAGGATTCTTCGGAGACTCTTCTTGGCCAGGCTGGGGGTACCGCGCGGGGAACCTGCTGGTGCCTGTCGAGGTGCACTTCCTGGGGCAGGTGAGATCGGGCTCTTGCTGAGAAACCGAGTCTGCAGGCGAGGCTGTGGAAGCAGATTTCGTGGCTGCTCTTGACTGCGTGCCAGGCTGCTGCCGCCCCCCCAGCCCCTCTCCCCGAGCTGGAGTGGAAGCCGTGTGGGGCCCGGACGCAGGCAGCTCCTTGCCTCGAGCTGGCGTGAAATGCATGTCCCGTGTTTCAGGAAGCCCCGTTTGATCCCAGCTGAAGTGAGGACCCAGCATTGCCTCTGCAATTCAGGGCCTGGCGTGTGCATCGCCGGGGAGGGCTGGTTGCACTTCCGGGGCCCGGGGCCCTGTAGTCAGGTCAGCGGGCTCAAAGAGCGGCGCTCGCGTTTCTGCTGCTCCCCTGGGGACAGCTGCGGACGAGAAGAAAGTGGTGCCTGATTTAAACTCCTCTGGGCACATCAGGTGCCACTTGTAATTGGCAGGCTGGTTTCTGATCTCGCCGGCTGCGCGAGCAGCAGGAAGCCGGGGAAAGCACGTCCCACGGGGACTTCCGACCTGGCGGGCTCTGGCACGCTCTGCTTTGGGATTGCAGGTGTTTTCAAGGCAGCTGGCTGTGCAGGGCCTTTGCGCAGATAGTCCTCTGCTCTGCAGCGAGCTGGGAAGGGGAGAGGCTGCCTCCTGGTTCAGGCGTCCGGCCCCCGAGTCCTGGAAGCTGGGCCAGGGAGCAGCCCGCGCGCTTTGGCCGCCGTGAGCAGACCTCGCTTGCAAGAGCAGCTCCTGGCACTCGCGTCCTCAGCCACCCACGTTGGAGACTGACCTGGTGTCCCAAGCACAGGGGGCTGCAGCACATCTCTAGGTCCTTTGGGCTTCCTTTCCAGCCCAAAGGTGGGCTCCTCGAGGCAGGGAAATCGCTGCCGGGTAAGCCAAACGCTCGTGCCGCCACTGGTGTTGCCTCCAGGCAGCTGGGCAAACCGATGCACACGCCAGGCATCTGCTTCTCAGCAAATGCCAGTTTCGGGTCAGTTCACACCCTGTGCGAGCGCTGTGGCGTGTGCTGGTTACTTATTCCCCGTTCCCCGGTTTGTCCAGCGGGCCCCGGTCTGGGTTCGTGGGGACATGGGCATGTGCTTTCTGCTCCGGGGGAGGATGAGCGTTGTTCTCCCACGTCATCTACTTGCTTTGATCCGGGAATTGTCCCTGCCCAGGTTGGGCAGGTGGGATTCATCCCCTGGGAAATGGGGTGTCTTTAGGCTGGCGTTTGCAGGGACCCTGTCTGTCTCGCTTTAATGGACACGTGATGCATAGACTGTGAATAAAGTGCCTATCTTCACTTCTCTGCCCCCGGCGGATGGAGGCCTTTGGAGAGCTGGACTGGGAACTGGCAGTCTGGTGGCTCCAGACCGGCCCAGCGGTTTTGCTCCACACTTCAGGCAACAGCCTGGGACTGCCATCAAGGTGGAGGGCTTTGGGGCCCTCCCATCACATGCATTTGGGGAGGTCTCCCTTGTATTTGCACTGCGGCACCTCCAGGACTTGCTGCAAGGACCTCAGGTGACCAGCGATGGGCCCAGGTGCGGGCTGGGGCATCGGTCGCTTGAAGGGTGGCACAGATGAGACGGAGTCGGGGCTTTGCCGCTACCCTGGAAGACCCTTGGTGTAAAGTCAGGCCTCCTCCCACCCCCGACCTCCGGGAGGAAAGCGTGAAGGGTTCCCATGTCTTCAGGAGGTCTCTTTTGCAGCGCAAATCAGGGAGCCACCAGCTCTCCTGGATCCCTGCCCTCGTCCTGCCCGGGGGAAGTTAATAATTAACCTGTTCGTCTCCGTGTCCCTCTGCTCCTCTCTGTCCTGGCCTGCAAAATAAACATGTTTTCTCCAGGTGGAGAGCTTGCCTGGACAGAGGGTAGGTCTCGGGGGCATGTTTGCTAGCGCCATGGCAGGGGTGTGTGGGAGGCTCTGCTTTTCGGAAAGTCTCGTGCCCTCTGTGCCTTGTGAACTGGGACATGGGCGACTGCTCCTCCAGGACCCTGCCTGGCCTGCTCAGTCAGGTGTGGTGCATTCAGCTGGTGGGTCACATCTTTTATCTAGGGACCTGTCTTGCATTGATGCTGGGAGCTGGGCCTGGCTGGCTGTGACCTCTGTGTCTGCACAGGTGCAGGGGCTGTTGCAAAATGCTCTCCCCCTACCCCTTTTTTTGGCCTTGGTTTCCCCCAAATCCTTCTGCCAGGCTGCTGCCTTCTAGCCTAACTTGTGGATGCAGGACTCGGGATGCTCTGCAGTTTTGTGTTGTATGGTGGTGCTGATGCCCGGCAGGCCTAAGTAGTTTCCAATCTACTTGCTCCCCGTCGAGAGAGAGGATGGTACGTGTTTAACTCTCGCACCAGGGCCGGTGCCCGCTGTCTGGGCTTATAGGGGCCAATTGCAAATGCAAGACGTATCTGGGGTATCAAACATGTTCCACTCGTGTTTTAAATCCCTGTTTCTGTCTGCTGCTTCATGGAAAGTCATTGCAGCGCTGGAGGCGGAAACTGGTTATTTTATTTCTTCCCAGAAAGGCTACGAAAGGACTTGCCCTGTTTAGTCAAAAATGCAAACAAGCCGGAAACCTGAATACGCTTTGTGCAGTCCGTGCCTCCAGCATTCGTTTCTCATGGACCTCGGTCTCATGTTTGGTGTTGTACGGAAACCTCCGCACCGCTGGATGCTGGTGATGGCTCTTGGCTGTCTTGGCATGAGTCTTGAAGCGTCCAGAGGTGCCCGTGTTTGCAGATGGTTTTAGCCACTCCTCCGTTATGACCTTCCCTTGTATGCGCTGCCAGATCCTCATCCAGGCACATAGCGCCATATCAAGATGGCTAGGAAAACCATGGGGCTACCACCTGGGAAGCTGGTTTAGCAGGGCAGGGATGGAAAGAAGCCTTTCCATTTAACGCTTCTGGGCTCCGACACCAAGGGCATCGCGCGCGTTGCTGTGCGTAGGAGGCAGGTCAAAAAATCGCTGCTGCATGCTGGATGGGGCTGTGCATTTGAATGCGTAGCTCTGTGAAGCGGTCGCAGCGTTTCACGTTGGACTTGCTCGTGTCGGCGGCTGGCAGTGTCCGCGCGCGATGGCTGGAACGGTTCGTGCTTGCGGGGCAGGTGGTGCAGAACGCCTCGGAGCCAAGCTACCTGGCCTAACACGCGTGCAGCCGAAGCAGGAGAAACGCGCCTGAAAAGGTCGGGGTCTGAGATGCCCAGGTGGGCAGGCTTGGCGGGAGCCCCATGGAGTTGGGGGCCTGTGATGCTGGGGCATCTCCAAAAAAGAAAGAGTCCATCTGAAGTCTGGCTTGTCTCTCGCAGGCAGAGACTTCATTGTGGTGTCGCTGGAGGGGAGAAGAGCGCTGACCCTAGGGTGGAATTAGGTGTCGTGGAGAGGCTGGTGTTGCAGAGCCGGCGATGCAGACCATGCATCTCTGAATCGAGGTGGTGCCCTGAGGCCACTACCTAGCGGGGCACTGCTCCCTGTGTGACCGTGGGCAGTCGGTCTCCCTTGGGCCTCAGTTTCCCCGCCGTGAGGATAAAGCCCATCCATAGCTGAGCAGCCCCTGGAGATGGTGATCCCCGGGACCACGTCGCTCTCTCCCCAGAGACTCAGATGCCCTAAAAATAACCCCAGCTTCAGTGATGCATCCAAGCTTTATTCTGTTTATTTTCCCAAAACGACCTTACAGACATTTGGGCAGCTTGTCAGCTTTAGCCAAAAAAGCAAAAGGCCACTGCGCCCGGGCGAGGGTCCCATTAAAATTGGACCCTGCTAGCCTGTCCTGGAAATGCAGCCACGGGTAACTTTGCAGGGCCACAGCTGCAGAGCCGGTCTTTCCCCTGGGTTCGCAGGGGGTCCTGGAGAGCGAGACCGTCGCCAGCGAGGGTGGGGTATTTTGGGGGTGGCAGTTGCATTGCTGCCCGCGCTGAATGCAGCTGGCGGTCAGTCCAGCACCAAGCACAAAGAAAACGCACCAGGGAGCAGCAGGGTGGACGTATTTCCACGAGGCGCTCCTCCAGCCTCTCATTAAGCCTTTATCGACTTCGCCGGGCTTCAGAGTGGGCCCAAGAGCAAGTGGCCGGGGGTGCCCTCGTGCGAAGCTGTGGTCTTCCCTCCGTCTGAAGCCAGGGACCCACTGCATCGGAGATCTTGGAAATGAAATGGTCTTTTGGGTAGGGCCAAAGTACATGTTTGTGGTAAATGATAGTGTGTGCTTTTCAGTAAATGCAGCCTACCTGACAAAATAGCAGTGCAGAACGCGCCTCCAGCGAGGCTTCCTCCCCCCCCAAGCAGCTGCATCATTTTGCAAACAAGGAATCTGTAAAGACTTAAACACCGTTGCTTTTATGGCATGGCTTTTTCTTCCATGACTGCCAATCTGGTGCCAGCGCAGAACATCTCGGAAGGTGCGGAGCCGTGTATGTACGTACGTATGCATTATACGTGTGTATGTATGTACACACATTTCTTCCATGTTAAGTTTATCGTGAAACCTTGCTATCTTAAAACTCTCAGGACTGTACATGCAGCAAGCTCGGAAGAAATGAAACAGCTGGCTGTGGGGAAGGGCGGTTGCCTTGGACCGAGCCAGCTGTGCTACCGGGGGCAGCTTTCGGGACAGGTGCCTGGGTGCTCAGCTCTTAAGGACCTGGTCAAACTTGTGGCTTAGAGCCCAGGTCACGACTGCTCCCATTTTGGCTTCGTGCTCTGGCATCCGTGAAAGGCCTCGCTATGTGCAGTTCTGCGGGCCGGGTTTGCAACAAGAAAGGATTAGCGGTTTTCGGACTTGTCGTACTTGGCAGGGCGCGATCCCGAGGCGGGCTTACGTGTCCTCTACCCCGAACACCTCTAATTCCTGGCAGTATCCACTGCGTCTGCAGCGGGCATCCTACGTCTTTACATCCGCCTTACGTAAGTAGTCGAGGGGTTATCTCCCTTGCTGCTTCTGCCTGAAGGCTTTGGGAGCACCTCCGTGCTCTCCAGCTTTCGGAGAGGCTTTCGATCTCTCGGTGTCGTGCGTCTGTGAGCCACGCACGTGTTCCCAAGATGTGTTCATGCAGGGGGTTGTGAACGTGCCTGGTTGTGTTTCAGTGGTGGCGGTGGCTCTAGCACAGTCGAGCTCAGCCAGGGTGCCACGACACCTGGGGGAGGTGTCGCGCCACGTTGTCAGTTAGGTGTGCAAACACGATTGACAAGATCAACCCGGAGACTTCAGGTAGAAAACCCGAGTTGTGGACTTTCTGGGGTCTTTGTAGTGGAAGAATTGCCCTATGATTTTTTTTGTGAAGAGAAGACTAAGACTTGGCATTTTCCGAGAGCCTAAAAACCACTGCTGCAGCTGGGACCACGTATCGGCTGCCTTGCTTTATTACTTGAATTCTTTTTTTAAGAAAATCTTTAGCTTCTGGAGAGGTTTCCCTTAACCTGCTGAAACATTTGGGGGCCCTGCTGGGTCTCCAGCAGTAGAAGCAGATGCATTTACCAGCTAGAGATAGATCCACTTACTGCTTTCTGGGGTGAAGCCTTCTTCAAATGGCCTACCCCAAGGAGATGCCTTAAATTGGGCTTTTATTTTTTTTAAAAGAAGACTGATTTAAAAAAAAAAAACAACCCCCAAACCTCCTTCTCTGCTTCCCCTGTACTACAAGGGCATATTGCATTTTGTGATTTATTTTCCTTGGGCCCCATGCCCTGTGTGGGTGTACCCCCGGGGGGCAGGAGGGGACTGATGCACGTTGCATTCAGGCAGGGTTCGTTTGCAGCCGGTCCCGTAGTCCAAGGTAGAATCGTTCCAGCTCGATGCATGGACGAGATGGAGCAGGCGCTCTGGAAATCCCTTTGGGGGGCTCAGGAAGGTAAGAAAGGTGACCGTTCCCCACTTTAGGTTTGCTAGTTCACAAACCTCTGGTGCACAGCCCCGCACTGCTGACGAACCGATCGCTGGCTGAGCGCAATGCTGAGATGTTCATCCAGGAGCAAAGCGGAGCGGGGCTTGGCCTAGCCCGAGAGCGCTCCATCCCGGCGCTCGCGAGCACAGGTTCTGCAGACGGGCGTATCGACAGCTCGGACCAAGTCAGCCTTTGAGAGAGAAGCAGGGCTGCGGCAGCCTGCAGTTATGCCTGGGAGGCTTTTCAGCCCAGCGGATTTGTGGAAGGGCACAGAAGGGAGGGCCCGTCCTTTTTTGCAGCGCCCTCGGAGGAGGGCTCTGGGATTTCTTTTTCCCCCCTCGCTGCTTTGCCACGGGTCTGCCATCGGGCACGAGGTCTGGAAGCGCAGAAGCCACGGCTCTGCTGGCGTGGGGTTGCAGCCGTCTGGCACGTGGCGCGCTCTATTCCTGTCTGGAGTGCGTCGCCGGTTAAATATTTACAGTAAGCGGGTCGGCCGCTTCCGAGGAAGGTGTTGTCGGGTTACACAGCCCCCCGCAGCGGCTGCAGGCACGGCGGCCGCCCATTAAAGGGATTGAATCTGTGCAGAGCCGCGGGTTTGGCTGCGACCGTCCTGACCCCCTGGCACCTTGCTCCTGGGCAGCGGTGGCCGCAGCAAAGCCAAGCTGAGAATATCCCTCCAGACGCCGATGGATGCTGGGGCTGGGCGGGGAAGCGGTGCTGGCTTTTCCTCGCGTGGCAGGCGGGCTGCGTCGGGTTCCCTCGTGCTTGCCGGCTCTGAGAAGGGGCTGCGTCTGCGCGTTGCTCCTGGTCCCCGGCCGCCGCAGCATCCCTGCCGCGTGCAGCATCTGTGCTGCTCGGGCTCTCGGCTTCCTCGATCGGACACGGGCGCGAGCTCACACGTGGCGCCGATGGGGCTGGCGTGTGGACGTGGTGACTGGCTCCAGCCCCTTCTTGCGGGGAAATGGGAACGGTTTCTCCTGCGTCCTTGTACTGCAAGCACCCGTCCGCCCCCGGGCCGGCTCCTGCCACTTGTGCGCCGAGTCTGCCGTTCTCAGCAGAAAGGCTGGCCGGCTTTGCACGGGGAGTGGCAGGATCCCCGGGCTGGGGGGGGCGGGGGGCGCGCCTGAGCAGGTCATCGCTTTTTCGAACTAAATATAGTTGACGGCGCTTTCATAAGGCAAGGATTTCTGCGTCACGTGACCGGCTTTATCCTCCCCTGGCCGTCAGTCGGGCAGTGCGGATCGTGTATCTGAATGGGTAATAATTAACTGTTAACTAGCTTTTCATTAGAGCTTGGTGGAAGCAGGCGGGCGCGGGTGCCCTCCGCGGAGGGGAAGGCAGGAGCAGTGGCGACCGGCCCCCCACGGCCCCTCTGCGGTCGGGAGGCCCCCCCGAAGGTGAGCGTCTCTGGACAGCTTCCCCCGCAGGGGGGTTTCCTGGCTCGTGCCGCCGGTTGCATGTCACAAAACCCCTGCGGAGGAGAGCCTGACCCTCGGACTCGCGGCGGCGCGGCCTGCGTCAGAGCCGCCCGGGCCTGGGCTCTTTCCCAGGGCGGAGGCAGGAGCGTTTCTCCTTACCCCGCGGCGGGGGCAGCTGGGAAAGCGCTGGGCCGTTCCCAGGGCCTCCCGCGCAGCCGCGGCCGCGGCCCACGTGCTGACAGGCGGCCGCAGGTGGGGGAGCTCCCGGGGCAGCGAGCACCGCCCCGCGCCGTTCCGCTTTGCAGGGAGCCTTCTCCGGCACCCGCCGGGACGCGTCGCCTGGCGTCTCGGCGCTGGGAGCTGCTGCCCGGCGCTTTTTGGGAAGCCCAGGTTGCCGCCGACCTCTGCGATTGCCCCAGCGCAGCGCGGGCAGCCCCACCCCGGTCTCCCCTCCTTTGCTGCCGGCCGGCCCCTCCTCTTGGTCGCAGGGCGACCGTGAGCAAGCTCCTGACCTGCTTTAACGCCAGGGAGGCCTGGAGGCCGCATCCTGGGCGCCGTCCCCGGGGCTGGGGTGGGTGGCTGCTGTGTGCGTACTGGTGATTACAATGCAGCTCTTCCCCGAAGAGCGTTTCTGGGAAGCTCGGGGCTGCAGGGGCAGGGGGAGGGCAGTTGTTTCGTTAAAAGACTCCGTTGCAGTCATCTGTGCCGTAGCCCTGCGGGTGCTTTCGTCCTCCGATTTGGGCCTTGATGGGGAAAAACCTCGTGGTGGGGGCGCCGTGTTGCGCCTCTTGCGTATGTCCCCAAAACCAGAAGGACTAGAAGGGGCGTGTTGTGCTGCCGGGGGTCGGACTAGATGCGACCTCCCGAGCTGCCTTCCAGCCCTCCTTGTCTTTGCTGCTGCGTGCGCTTGGTTCATCGGGCGTCTCGGCCGTGTGAGGCCACGGCTTGGAGCGTCCAGCTTCTGCCCACAGAGGTGTGAGCGTGTGTGCAGCCGGTGCATTTTGCTGCTGTAACATCTAGCAGGGGGACTGGTGTGGGGCGCGATGCCTGTGTGCAGCTGAGCAGGCCTCGGAGCCCCGCTCGGTGCCTGTGTCTCCTGCGGCGCACATCCCTGGGGTGCAGTGGGCTGTTTCTCTCCCCTCCCTCCCTCTACTTCGGCCTCCTGCCTGTTGCCCACCCAGCGGGTACTGCCTCTGCCTGTCCGGGGGGTCCTGCATTCGCCCCCTCTACCTCAGTGCCGCAGGGACTCGAGAAGCGCATGCACCTTGGCTTGGTTGGGTGCACAAGGAAGTCCTCCGCACACGCATGCATTGACTGGGGGTGATGGCAGCGGTGCCCAGGGGCTTGGATACCTGGCTTGGCAGCAGGTTTGTGATTCAGGGGTGCAGATGGGGCTTTGGGGGGTCAGCAGCAGGTGAGGTTGAATGTTGCACTTTTGAACGTGTGCTGCAGCTTTCCAGGTCCGGACAGACGCACCAGCCTTTTCTAGGTGCGATGAGCCTGTAGACGCACGCACACGAGCGGCTGCTTTCTGGACTGACGGGGCACCGCAGCCACATCCCCACGCGGCCTCGGAGGAGAATCTGCAGTGCTGGTGGTGATGCCCCAGCCCGTTGCGCCGGTCCCCACGCCGTGCTCCTGCGTGCTCGGGGCTGCAGCTCGGGAGATTTCCTGGCACACTCGGCGCTTCTGTCAAATGTCCTTTTTGGAGCTATTTTTAGGAGGCAGCGATCCTTGCAGCCGTTGCATCGTCGTGGAAGGGGTGCAGACAGCCCCCGGCTCGCTGGCACAGCACGGTCGGACTTGCTAGCCGGAGCGGTCTACGCTGGGGAGCAGCATGTGGGAGCGTGCGGTTTGTGCTCCCTGAGCCTGCCGCCGGTCACGCTCCCATGTGTGGCGCGGTCTCGCTAGGCATCCGCAGAGCTGGGAGCTTCCCTAGCCCAGCAGCTCGCCAGCAGTGCATGCAGGCAGCTCCAGCTGCAGCGTGCAGGGGCTAGAGGCCGCGGTGCAATCTCCCTGCCTCATCTCTGGAAACCAGCCTGCCTACAAGCTTTCAGCTGCCGTGCTGGGCACTGACACACCGGTGTTTCTGCGTGGCAGAATACATAGCAGAGGAAAGGGGGATGTGTGTGTTTTTTGCATGCACATGCGTGTGCTCCTACAGGCCCCTCTCATAGCGGTGGATTGACGCTTCGGCTCCAGGGAGCACGCTGCTGCGTGACACCCATGCCCCTTCTCTTCTGGGATGCTCTCCTTTCCAGGCAGAAATGCAGTTGCCCCCAGCCTGTTTGTGAGCGGCCAGTGCCTGCTGCTGCACAAAGGGCTGTGTGAAGGGGTGCTTGGTGAAGGGAGCCCCTGTTTAGTAGCTGCGGTGTGCCGGGGGGGTTTCTCTCCCCTGAAATGCAACAGCGGGTGTTCAGTCATGTCTTGCAAATCCACGTCTTTTATGCAAAGTCATGTCTTGCAAATCCAGGTCTTGCATGCAAATCTTAATGCGTTTGTGTGTGTGTGTATGTGTGTGTGCATGGGCAAAAGCGACTGCAAGGGGCTTCCCCCTACACGAGACATGTGGCGCTGACACCGGGGCAGCTTCGGCAGGGTCATTCTGCAGCCCCCCTCTCTGCCTGGCCTTGCTGGGGTGCAAGGCATCCCCGAGCTACTACCAAAGATTCCCAAATGTTCTTTGATCATAAACCTGGAGGGACGTGGAGCCTGCAGTGCCGTGATGCACCTAAAGAAGCCTCCAGCGGGGTCGTGCTCCCCTCCCCGCCCCTGCAGCGCTGCCGGTGAGTCAGCACATCCCCGCCAGCAGCTGCTCGGCTCTCCGTGGGCCTTGCCGGGTCTGACAGCCACCAGCCGCCGATGCTCGAGGGGAGTCTGGCTCCTTCCTCGGAGCGGGCTTCCGGTCACCAGCTGCCCCCGGGGAAGCTTTCCTCTTGGTGGCCGGCGGCTTCCCCACGCCCCAGGCTTGGCTCGTGAAGCGGCCTTGGTATCCCACGGATGTGAGCAACCTGCACCCATCCCAGCAGGAGAGAGGAGCGGCTGCTCATCTCCCCATTGCTGTCTGCTGCATCTAAATCCTGGCTGATTTGTAGAGAGTCTGTGTGGGGTTTTCCTGGGAGCCCAAGGGGATTAGGCACCTGTAGGTCACCAGATTCTAAGGGGAAGAGGGCAGCCGTTTCCCTGTGCTCCAGCAGATGGGTTGGGAGTTTAACCCCCCCCCCCCTCCACACTGCAGCTAAACCGCCCAGAGCATGGTGTGTCCAGCTGGGTGACTCCTTGCCTCCAGCCAGCCTCTGCAGTGTATTTCCTCCTGCGCGCCAAGCCCCCGATGGACCACGGGCAACCGGAGACCTGGCTGGGAGAGGAGGATTTCCCCAGGCGGCTCGCAAATCCGTCTCCCAGCCGGAGCACAGTGCTCGAGAGCTCAGCATCTCTTCCTGCGAGCGCGTTGCAGGCGCTAATTAGCGGAGAGGAAGAGTTATGCTGCTGCATTGTCCGTGCCGCCTGTGCGGGAACTGCGGTGGTACCTCCCGGTTCGCCGCGAGCCTCGTGGCCTGCCGTGCTGCCCCAGGTCTCGCTGCAAATGCAGCTCGGTGCTCACGCTGCGGAAGAAAGCAGTCGCTCCCTGGCACTTTTGCTGCATGGGCTTCTCCCATCTCTATGCAGGCTCCAGTCGGTATATCCAGACTGGGGGAGGCGGCCTGGCGCACACTGCTCACCATCGGTGCGTGCTTGGCTGGGGTCGGGGGGCTCTGCCTGGCTTGCGTACACTCCCGCCTACACCTGTATGTCAAGGGGGGGTCCTGAGCTGGCTCCGCTGGGTTGGAGGTACCTGCCCCTGCCCCTTCTGCAGCATTGGGGGTGGGCGCAAGCTTTGCCCAGCGTCCCTGCACCGCCAGCTTCCGAGCAGGCACGTTCGTGCCTGGAAAGCTCTGCTCCGAGCTGACTCGCTGCTGCTCACGGCTTGGCCCTGCAGTCTCGCTGACCCGGGGAAGGCTGGCTGGGGCCCTGGATGCATGCAGCTGTGCTGGGAATCCCCCAGGCTCGGTCCACTGCCTCGCACACCCCTTTAGGGCTTCCCTTTCCCCTTCCCAGGAGGGGCTCAGCCCTGCTCCGCTATTTCTGCACCCCCAGAGCTCCCCAGGACCCTTGTTGTGAAGTTTCTTTGCACCGCTGACTACTCCTAACCCCTCTTGGCCCCCTGGGGTACAAAGGAAGTCGCCTCCCAAGCTTCCAGCCAGGGGAACAAGGAGAATAACCGGCATAAATCTTACAAGGCTGCCGGGATCAGCGTGGCAGCATCCAGGCCGTCTCTGTCCCTTGCAAGCGTGCAGTCGTCGTCGTCCCCCCCCGCATGCGCACACCCGTGCATTGCAGGGGCCATGCCACATAGCTACTGGAGCGTGCGAGTGGCCTGGTTTTCTGCAGTGCCGCCGAGCCTCTGCCCCTGGAGCATCGGCAAACCAGGCCGCGGGGTCCTGCTGGCGCGCGAGGTGACTTTGGGAGCTATATTTAGCTGGTTTCATTTGTGGGCATGGAGCAGAGCAGCCAGGGGCTGATGACAAGCGATTCCTTGCACCCAGAGCTGCCCCAGGCTCCCCTGTGTGGGCGCTGGGGCTTTCTGAGGTGGAGCAGGTCCCAGGGTATGGAGCTGAAGCCTGTTCCCTGCGAAGTGCCCGTGCCGGAGGGATTCGGCGGGGTAACCTCTGCTCTACAGCTGTTGCTTACGGAGGCCTCAGCCAGGCTTAGAGCCAGGGACTTTGGCTGCTCAAGTGAGTCACCAGCTGCAAGGCCCAGACGGGAATTGTCTTGATCCTGGGCTGAGTCCACCTGTCCTGTGCGAGAGATCAAAGGAGCAGGACGGGCAGTTCTGCTCTGCCACCTGGCACCCCTTTCCAATAACTATTTGGTTTATTGCCGCCTCGGTCCTCCTTCATGATGGCTTTGAACTAACCCCATCCACCCATCACAGCAGGGCTTCCTGCTCCCTTCTGCAGCATGTGGCAGCCCCACCATGAAGCTGGTTTTCCCCTACGTAGCAGGGGCCATGCTGCGGTCTCTGCATGGCAGCATGCAAGCTGGCTTTGCTGCTCCTGACGGCCTCCTCCTGGATGCTGACCTTGGTTCTTGGGCTTTTTTTGCAGGGAGGAGCAGTTGTGGGACAGGGATGCTTGCTGCGTGTGCAGTGTGAGGCTGTGCCAAAGCTGTAGCCAGGGTATAGCAGAGCAGCATGGGGGGGTGCTGGCAGAGAGGAGAGATGTGGCTATTGGAAGTGTATCTGTCTTTACACACGCGCACAATTGCACGCCACAGACCACCGCTGATATGAGCAGAGGGGGACCTGCCTGAGGGAAGCCAGCTACCAACTCACTGCAGCTGCTAGATCCAGCAGACGCCACTGACCTGAGTCCTGGGAGACCTTCCCCGTTTGGAGATGAGTGCTCGGGTGCATGAGACTCCCGGATAGGAAGCAGCAGGGAGGAGGAAGTGGGACACGAAGTCACGTTGCATGCAGCAATCCAGGGGCACTCGAGCAATGTTGTTACCAAGCCTGGTGCAGGGAGTCTGTATGCACGCCCAAGCGCTCTCTGCCTTATGTTTGCACCCACCAGGTTGGGTGTGATCCAGGGTCTACTTTCAACAGGGCCCAGATAAGCAAGGGACTCTTGCTCCTTGAGGCACCTACCTATTAAAAAAATACTTCCCCAGGGCTACTAAAACCTGTCACGTGGTTGCGAGGGTCTGGGGTCCCCTGCGTGGCTTGCCAAGCTCGTACGAGCCCCCTTCTACGAGCCAGCTGACCCAGGGTGCATCTCTCGGTGCGAACAGGCTTCCCAGGGCATTTACTGCTGGGGGTGCAGTGGCTGTCGTGCCTTCCCCAGCATGTCTCGCCGTGCAGAGGTGAAGCCACTTGCAGATGGTTTCTTGGTCTCCCACAGCTCTGGGTGATGCCTTGCACAGCTCGTGGGAGCAGCAGTTGAACTGTGCAGCCTCAGAGGGGGAGCGATTCATGGGTTAAGCCTGGGGCCCAGAACCCCTTGAAGGCGCGGGGTAGAGCAAGGCTGGCGTCGCTCCTTTCTTGGTACCAGAGATTGCAGAAACACGGAGGCAGGTGCTGGGAGGAGGCTGTTCCTGGCATCCTTGCCTCTGTGTTACGGGAAGGAAGGTTTCTCTGCCTGGGCAGGTGCCTGGGGAAAGCTGGGGGAGGTCCTCCTTCCTCTGGTGCTCACACCCGGGCAGTCGGGCCTTGTTATTAGCCGTGTGAAGCTAATTACAAGGACTAGGCAGCTAAACCATGCTGTGGTGGGAGCTGTGTCTGCCCTGGCTACCGGAGCAGCTGAGGGGGCAGGAAGGAAGCTGGGGGTTGCTGTAGGATCGTGGGGGTGGGTGCGGACTGCCCTACGTGACGGAGGAGATGGGAACGCAGGCCCAGGAGCTCAGCTCAGCTCTGAGGCCCTTTCTCTCCCCTCCTGGCCTGGCTCTGACGCGCGTTGTCCCCGGCAGGTCGGGCTCCGCGCCGCCTGCCCCGGCAGAAGTGGCCGTTAACAACTTCCCTTCCTCTGCGGGGCCGCAGAGGCGGGAAGATCCTGCAGCTGTTGCTCGATCTCCAAATGGGCTGCGACCACCGCACTTCCTCCACCCGCCCTCGGTGCGTGGAGAGACGAGCCGGTTATGCTGGGAGGCGGGGGTGACTCGCACGTGGTATCTCGTCAGGGATGGAAACTGGCAAGCCGGCCCCAGGTGCTCCGGGCAGGGGTAGTCTGCTCGCTTTAGCTTCCCCTGCCCCCGGGCAGGAGTAGGCGCGCGCTGGTGCTGTGCGTCGGCTGTTCCACACCCCGTCCTTAGCGTTGGCCTTGTTCGTCTCTGCCCACCTCCTCCAAGGCAGGGGGGTGGATTTGGTGGGGCAGCCCTACCCACTTGCCCCTATTGCCATGGGCCGGCCTGGCTCCATACCCCACCGGCTGGTCACTGCCTGGGCCGGGCTGGGACCATGCGGCAGTCCAGGCCACGGTGAGGAACAGCTTGCGTCACGCCTGCCTGGCCACGAGAGCCACGTCTTCCTCGCTGGGAGCACTCCTGCTGGCAGCAAGCGTCGGTCCGGCTGCGCGGACAGCGCGTCACGGTGGCGTGGTGCCTCTCGGAGCTGGCAGGACTTGCCTGGCGCAGGTCAAGCGCAGTACGAGAAGGGGCCCAGGCACTTCTCTTTCCCCTTGGCCCTGCTGTGGCTACTGCTGCGCTCAGGCTGAACCGCAGCATGGCCGTACCGGCAAGAAGTGCCGGAAGCTGGCATAGCTGGTGCTGAGTCTGCCATGTGGTTTCTTGAGGCATTTCAGGACACTGCTTGGTCCCGTGCACGGTGCTGTATGAACCTAGTAAGTGCCATGCTGCTAGGGGAGGAGGATGCTTGCCCAGTGCTGCCTCTCTCGGGTCGTCTGCCTGCCAGAGCCGCCCCCCTCCGCCTGCATGTCCTGACGCTCATGTTCTTTGCTTTTGCAGAGCACTCGACACCTGCCAAAGTGGTGAGGGCTGCGAACCCGAGACAGCGGAAGGGAAGCAAGGTACGTCTTGCCCTCCACACGCCCCTGCTTCTGGGTGTCTTAACCAGCCTCCTTCAGCCAGGCATTCGGTATCTCTACTGCAGTCCTAGCCGGGCCCGGATGTGATCGGGGCCTGCGGCGCTAGGTGCAGCACAGACAGGCGGTAAGGGCTGAAATAATGCAGGAGGGGGAGTAACATGCCCAAGGTTGCACAGCTGGGAATAGGCCCCCACGCGCTGTCCTGTCCATGGATCGGTGCCCAGAAGCAGTGCCATCCCCCGAGAGGCTGTTTCCCTCCTTTCTCTGCAGGCCTGAACAACGAGTGCTCCTTGCTGCCGCTGGAGCCTCTGGGAGCAACCCCTGGTCTGTCACAGCTAAGCTAGGCGAGTTGAGGCGCTTAATGGAAATACTGTAGTTCCTTGCAGTGTAGCTGGGACAGACTTGTGGAGTCGGGGCAGCAGCGTGATGGAGAGCGTGGTTGGAAGCGCGTCAGCCTCCCCTCTGGCTGGGCCCGGCTTTGCTAATTTTTAAGGCTGAGGCCACATTCCTGAAACCTGTGAGCCGGCTGCCGTGTCCCGGAGCTGGGCCCGCCCCTGGAGGTGATTAAAGCAAAACCCTCCATCGGGGCAAGACGCAAGGAGCAGGCACCTTCTTGACTACCCGGCCTGTCTTGCCTTGCTCGTGGAGGGGTGCCTGGCTGGGCACTTGCATCGTGTCCTCTTTGCCCCTGTCCTTGGAAGCGCCGCACTCCCATCCCATGGCTGCAGCCTGCCTCTTGCTCCCGGCAAACGCCAGGCCGAACCAAAGGGAGTGGGGAGCACTGAGCGCCTGCATGAAGGGCCCCAGAGACCAAATAGCTGCGTAGCCAGGTTCAAAAGGGGACTGGATACATTCATGGGTGATGGGTCTGTTACTGGCTGTCGAACAGCATGGCTAGAGGTGCTTCCCTTGGCATCTCTTAACCCTTTAGCAGTGGTTGTCAGGGAGGGTACCGTATGGGGCATACTTCCCTTGGCATCTCTAACCCTATAGCAGTGGTTGTCAGGGAGGGTACCGTATAGGGCATGCTTCCCTTGGCATCTCTAACCCTATAGCAGTGGTTGTCAGGGAGGGTACCTTATAGGGCATGCTTCCCTTGGCATCTCTAACCCTATAGCAATGGTTGTCAGGGAGGGTACCGTATAGGGCATGCTTCCCTTGGCATCTCTAACCCTGTAGCAATGGTCGTCAGGGAGGGTACCGTATAGGGCATGCTTCCCTTGGCATCGCTAACCCTGTAGCAAAGGTTGTCAGGGAGGGTACCGTATAGGGCATGCTTCCCTTGGCATCTCTAACCCTATAGCAATGGTTGTCAGGGAGGGTACCGTATAGGGCGTGCTTCCCTTGGCATCTCTAACCCTGTAGCAGTGGTTGTCAGGGAGGGTACTGTATAGGGCATGGATTGCAAGAGCTATCCAGTTCAGTGGTCCCTGTTCAAGGGGGAGCACAGAGCAGAGCACGCTGGACAGGGCCCGCTGCCCCTCGAAAGAGTCCGAGGAGCCAGTGGACGGTGCCTAGTGAAACTGCCCGGAGACGGGATTGCGCTGGGGCAGGAAGGTGGTCCTCAGGGGTCCTCCCAGCCAGAGCCTTTGTCGTGGTCAGATAGATGGCTTGGTCAGGGGCAGGACTGGGCTAGATGGACCGCTGGTCTGACCCAGTGCAGCGCTGCTGATGTTCTTCGTCCCAGAAATCATTCCCAAGCAGCGCTCTTGCCATGTGTTGGGCGGGCAGGATGGAGACCCGTGCCAGCCTCCCTGCACTTGGGCTCGGTAGCGCCGTGGCTGAGGGATCCTGCAAGCGCCGGACACGAGGTGGCGCCAGCTGCCTTCACGCTGAAACAGCTGGAGGAGCAAGGCAGGAGGCTCGGGGCTCTGCCCGGCAGCTGTGCAGCAAATCAGTAGGATGTCGGGGCTCCTTTTCAGAGCCCCAGTGCCCACAAAAGGTCTGGTAGTGTTACAGCAAAGGTCCTGCCCAGCAAAGCAGTGATTTGAGGGGCCTGGAGGAGCTCAACAGGCCAGGGATGCTCAGTGTATGATGGCCAGGAGTGGGAAGGAGCTGGTATTGCTGGTCCCTGCCCATCCCACAGCTTAAGGGATGTGAGCAGTAGCTGGGTTGAACCTGGAGCGAGGGCACGGACATCCGTGGCCTCATTAGAGATGGTTTTAAGGGTTACGCATCTTGTGGCTTCGGGGCATCGGCTGACCTGGGAGGAGGCGGATTTCCCCTGCAGGCAGCTTATTTCGCCATCCCCTGGTCTGATGCACCTTGTCTCTTCCCTGAGACACGTGAAACTTGCTTCGGTCAAAAGCCCCGCGGCAGGTAGAGGGGCCTGTGCTGTAGGGGGGATTGCGATGCTTGGGGGCTGCCACGCAGTTCACTAATGTGGTTTCTCTCCTCCATTCACTCTCCAGGTCGGTGACTTCGGGGATGCCACAAACTGGCCAACCCCTGGAGAAATAGCCCACAAGAGTGTCCAGGTGAGGCCCCGGGACTGAGCGCTGCACTGGGTCGCTATAGCCCAGGACAGCCCTGCCCCCCCACCCCCTGCATCTCCTCAGAGGCAGAGCACCTGGGAGAAACCTTGCTGGATTAGGCCCCAGCTGCCCAGTGCGGGGGGTGCTGGGACCTGCACCTCCTGGCTATGCATCAGGCTGCCTTGTGCCCCCACTAACTTGACCCCATTTCCTCCTGTAGCAGGTCTTCCCCTGTGCTTTTCCCTTTCCGCCCCCATAAACCCCTCTCCCACTCTCGGACGTGTCCCCGCGGTGTCACCTCCTCACCGGCACAGGATGTGCCCCCTTCACCTGGTTCCCAGAGCGCAGCAGTCAAGCTTTGCTCCGTGGTGCGATTTGCTACCCGAGCACTACCTCCGCAGGTCGTCCCGGGTCCCTTCCTCCGTGGCCTTTTGTTAGCAGGTGGCTGGGCCTCCAGGCTGCGGGGAAGGAGGAGTGCTCTGTCTAATGTAGCTTCTTTTCTTGCAAAGCGCATCTGCGCAGGGCATGGCTCAGTCTTTCCCCTTCTTTGGGGGGCAGCAGCAAGAAATAGACCCGATCCCGGGTCTGGGGTAGGGTGCTGTGCCTGGCCGTGCCATGCTGCTGCCATCCAGCGGAGCTTGGAGCAGCTAAGGGGCTGCATGCAGACCTGCGCTGCGGGGATGCCCGGAAGCAGATCTCTGCCCCAGGAAGAGCCAAGCACTCCTGGCCTCCGGTGTCACCGGGCAGCCTCGCTCGGCCGTTGACATCTTTACCTGCTGGGTGTGAAACAGCGCAGGGGAGGCCAGGCCCGAACTGTCCCTTGTCTTGCACCAGCCCCCGGTGGGAACTGCCGCCTCCTGCCCCTGCAGAGCGGCTGCTGCCCCAGTACGATCTCCAACCCTGTCAGGTTGATGTTGGGCCCCGGGTCCCCTGAGCATAGGGAGGGACGAGCTGCCTGCCGCAGGCTTGTGCGAGCGCCGGTGTCTCCCCTTCGCCTCTCCCCTGCCCGATCTTTGCAGCCCTCTGTCCCCAGGTAACGACCGTCTTCTGTCCTCAGCTGCCTGGCTCCTCGCAGGATCGGGTGGCAACAGGGCCTGTCTTTGCTGGTGGTCTGGAGCGGTTAAAACGGCAGCATCCTCACCTCCCTCCCTGCCCTGGGCCCCGGTCCTGGTTCTCCCTCTGGGGCTGGCACCGGTCACAGCTCCCTCGCACCCAGCCCTTGGCAGGATCGCCCCAAGAGCAGAGCGGATTGTCTCTCCCTGTCCCTCCCCCATCAGCAGGCCCCCCGGGCAGCCGTGAGATGAGCGTGACGCCCCGATCCGCGCAGGCGTGGGGCCCAGCACCGAGCTGGTTGCTGCAGCTCTTTGGGGCGCCGAGGGCTCGGGAGGCAGCCAGGAATAGCCCACTGGGCGCGGAGCATTGCCTTTTTCGGCTGCTCGCAGGCCAGGCGCCCTCGCTGGGCACTGCTATTTTGGGACAAGCTGGAGCCCGCTCCGACCTGTGGCAACGGCGGGACCTGGTCGGCCCGTGGCTCCCGGGGGCAGGGTGACCTGGGGTCAGGGCCAGGCAAGGGCCCTTCTGTTTCCCGTCTCCCTCCCAGCTTTGAGAGCTGCCGTCTGTCACAGCCCGGGGGAGAATATGTCCCTCTCTCCCATTCCCAGTGCTGACCCTCGCGCTCGGCAGCTCCCCTGTGTGCGGGGCTGAGATGCCCCCAGGTCGCTGTTAGCAGGGTGAGAGCCTGGCCCCTGGCAAAAGCCCAGTCGGGTGAACTGTCTGCAAGCGAGTGGTGCCGGGACAGGGTCCTCAGCTGCAGTTCGTTGCCCTCCTGCCTACCCCTGGGGCTGCGGAGGTTGCTCCGTGCAGCCAGGTCGGGCTGCGTGGTCCTCCTGTCCGTGCCCGCTCCCGCGCCAACTGGCCGGCCTTGTCCGCCCCGCAGCCGCACAAGCCGCAGCCCCTGCGGAAGCTGCCGATCAAGAAGGACATGAAGGAGCAGGAGAAGGGGGACGGAAGTGACGGCAAGGAGAACCTGAAGGCCCGATCGGACGAGTCCGGGGAGGAGAAGAACGGTGACGACGACAACCAGAAGGCGGGCCAGAAGAAGAAGGGTGAGGCTGGGGGATCCCCGGTGCCAGTCGGGCGTGTTGGTGCCCCTGCGCATCCCACTGGCCATGGGGCCCGTCCTGGACGCGCGTCTAGGCCAGTGGTGACCCCACTAAGGTGGATGCCAGCAGCCCGGGTGCTTTGCAGGCTACCGCGGGGGTTGTTATCTCTGGGTGGTGCGGCGAGGGTGGTGCCCCAAGCCCACGCGTCACGCTGCCCGTGTCCCTGTCGCAGGCAACAAGCACAGGTGGGTCCCGCTGCAGATCGACATGAAGTCGGACGTGTCGAGGGAGAAGACCGCCTCCCGCAACAACCGGCAGAATGAGCAGCACCGACACCCCTCCAACAACCGTGGCGAGCTGAAAGGTGGGTGGCAGGACAAGCCTTTGCCGGAGCAGCCCAGATGCCGTGGTGAGGGGCGCTCCTTCCCGAGCTCCAAGGGGAAGCTCCCAGGAGGCAGGGCCGGGTCGGTGCTGGTTTCTGTGAGCCTTTTCTCTGCTCCTCTCCAATGGAAAGGCTCCTCTGGGCACAGCTCGGAGCAGGGGAGGGTGCTTGAGGCACGGCGGCGGTCACGAGCGGCCTGGGCCTCGCAAGAGGCCTGAGAGCAGGGGTCCCGCACCCGCGGCCTCCGCCAGCCAGCCTGCAGCGCCGGGCCTCCTTGTACGGCCAAGGCCGCTGACGTCCCCTGGCCCGTGCCCCTGCAGGCTGGCACCCTGACAGCAAACACGAGCGGAACTGGACCGACCACGACGACACCTCCAGCGTGAAGAGCGAGGGCGGCGCCGTGCGAGGAGCTTTCCGGGGAAGAGGCCGTGGCCGCGGCCGCGGCAGGGGCCGGGGCAGAGGAGGTACTCGCTGTACGTACGGCCTGTTGGCGGGCGGGGGCGGGGGCCGGGGAGCAGGGCACGGTCGTGGCAGGCAGCCCCGGTGGGTCCCCAAGACCAAATGGTTCCTCTGGGCTGGGTTCCCGCAGCGCACTTCGACTACCAGTACGGCTACCGGAAATTCGATGGCTCGGAGGGCTCGCGCGCCCAGAAATACACCAGTAACATCACCTACTACTTCGACAACATCAGCAGCACCGAGCTGTACAGCGTGGACCAGGAGCTGCTCAAGGACTACATCAAGCGCCAGATGTAAGTCCCAGCCCGGACTCTCTACTCCCAGCCGGCCTGGGAGCGTGGGGACAGGGGCCGCGCATGTCTGACCTCCCACCCCCCAATGCCTCCGCAGCGAATACTACTTCAGTGTGGACAACCTGGAGCGGGACTTCTTCCTGCGGCGCAAGATGGACTCGGACGGCTTCCTCCCCATCACCCTCATTGCCAGCTTCCACCGGGTGCAGGCCCTGACCACGGACATCAGCCTCATCATTAAGGTGAGGCGCCGGCACGGTTTGGGGCGTGGGTAGGTCCGTGTGATGCCCAGAAAAGCAAAGCTGTGCCCTTCCTGGTGGTTGGAGGCGCTGAGGCGGGTGTGGGACCGGGGGGCCCAGGTCTGGGCTGTCTGCGGCTGCCGCGTCCCGGCAATCACGCCGCTGCGGGGCTGGGTGTCTCCAGGCATTGAAGGACAGCAAGGTGGTGGAGATTGTGGACCAGAAGATTAGGAGAAAGGAGCAGCCTGAGAAATGGCCCTTGCCTGGCCCTCCCATGGCAGACTACACGCAGACCGACTTCTCCCAGCTCATCAACTGCCCCGAGTTCGTGCCCCGACAGAGCTTCCAGAAGGAGACAGGTGGGTGGTGCGGAGGGAGCCGGGGGCACGTGCCCGCGAGCCAGTGCGGGCAGACGGGGGTGGGGCTGCAGGGGGCCGTGTGGGGTGAGGGGAGCAGGCTGGAGCGTGCCGGGTCTGAAGGGCGCGTCTGCCTCCCGCGCAGAGTCCGCGCCGGGCTCCCCCCGTGCCGCTAGCCCGGTGCCTACCAAGACGGAGGAGGTCAGCAACCTGAAGACGATGCCCAAGGGCCTGTCCGCCAGCCTGCCCGACCTGGACTCGGAGACGTGGATCGAAGTGAAGAAGAGGCCCCGGCCCTCCCCAGCCAGGCCCAAGGTGTGGTGCGGTGCAGTGCTCGGACCCTGGGGGAAGCCCGGGGCAGTAGCTCTGGGCGGGCAGGGCCCTGAGGTGGCTCCTGGGTTTGGTTTGCATGGGCCATGTCTCTCCTCTCCTCCGCCCATCCACCCAAACGCGTTATGGAGCCGGTCCCTGGGTGCCCTGCTTGCCTTGGGGCAGGGAAGCAGGGGGGCTGGCTGAGGAGATGCTCCCGTCCTGAGGGGCTGGGCGCCCCCAAAGCCCTGTGGGCCGTGAGAAGCCATGAGTGGAGGTCGGGCCTTGCAGCACCGTGCTGCTGCCTTGTCATACCCAGTACATCCTGAGGACAGGGGTGTGGGGCAGCCGAGGAGAGCTCAGCTGAGGAGCCTGGAGCTCCCTGGGTCTGGTGGTCTCCCGGTCCCCCACAGCCTTCCCCCTGCTCTTGCCCACGCCTGCAGAAAGCGGAGGAGTCGAAAACGCCGCAGCAGCAGAAGCAGAAGGACCAGGACGAGCCGGAGGAGCTGGACTTCCTGTTCGACGAGGAGATGGAGCAGATGGACGGGCGCAAGAACACCTTCACCGACTGGTCGGACGAGGACTCGGACTACGAGATCGACGACCGCGATGTCAACAAGATCCTCATCGTCACGCAGACGCCCCCCTACCTGCGCCGCCACCCCGGGGGTGACCGGACCGGCAACCACACCTCCCGGGCCAAAATGAGCTCGGAGCTGGCCAAGGTGATCAACGACGGGCTGTACTACTACGAGCAGGACCTGTGGACCGAGCAGTTTGAGCCCGAGTACTCGCAGATCAAGGTGAGCGCCGAGCTGCGGGTTATCCTCGCGGGCTGCGTCTGCGCATTAGGGGGTTAATTCAGTTTAGTGAATCCAGTGAAAACTGCTGTATGGACACTCCCAGCTTCTGCCCAGCACCCAGTTGACTTGGGTTTACTCCGTGCTGCCCTGCAGTGCGCCAGGCTGACTGGACTGGACATGGGAGCGTGTCCACCCAGTTTGCAATGAGTGTCTTGGGTGTGAGCCAGGGCATCGTATGGAGACGAGCCTGGAGCATGCCCTGCCGACAGGGCGCCCATCAGGAGCGCAGGGCCGACTTGGCCTGTAGCCTCCAGCCTTGGTGGGAGGATGGTAGGTGCGTGTCCGCTCCAGGAAAGTCCAGCTCCCAGGATGGGGCTCTTGGCTGTATCGGGTGGATCTGTAGGTCCTGGGAGGAGGAGGCGGCGCCAATACTGGCTCTGCATCCTCTGTTACCTTTCCACTGCAGCAAGAAGTGGAGAACTTCAAGAAGGTGAATATGATCAGCAGGGAACAGTTTGACACCCTCACCCCAGAGCCCCCGGTCGATCCGAACCAGGAAGTCCCTCCTGGACCCCCCCGGTTCCAGCAAGGTAAGAGGTGCTGTAGCCCAGGCATGGGAGAAGGTGGATGCGGCCCGCTGGAAACGTGGCTTCTCCAGCACGTGGGCCCTGGTGCCTGGGGGCAGCACAGCGGGGACCTGGACGGACCTGCCAGGTGGGATGTGCTTCCTTTGCCTTGCGTGGTGTGCTTGGCCCGCTGGCTGTTGTTAGGGGCTCTGCGGTGGTGCCTGTGCTGTGCACACGCCGTATGCTCACCCTAACTCTGTGCTTCTCCTGCCAGTCCCCACCGATGCGCTGGCCAACAAGCTCTTCGGCGTCCCGGAGCCATCGACCATCGCCCGGTCTCTGCCAACAACTGTGCCAGAATCACCTAACTACCGCAACGCCAGGACGCCCCGCACCCCCCGCACGCCGCAGCTCAAAGACCCGACTCAGACGCCGCGGTTTTACCCGGTCGTGAAAGAGGGCAGGACGATAGATGCCAAGGTGAGGGGTGCCTCAGGCCGGGCGGTGTGGGCCAGGTGCAGCTCCTGCTCCGTGCTGCGGTCAGAGCTGGGGGGAGATGCCAGGCTGGGAGAAGAGGAGCTCTTACACCACTGTCTCTTGCAGACTCCCCGCAAGCGGAAGACGAGGCACAGCTCCAACCCTCCCATGGAGTGCCACGTCGGCTGGGTGATGGACTCCCGGGAGCACCGGCCACGGACTGCCTCCATCAGGTGCGGCGGGGCGGGGGGCGAACTGGGGGTGTAACAAAACCCAGGCAGGAGCAGCGCAGAGTTGGAGAGCTCCTCCCAATATGATGCCCATGTGCATTGCATTCCCCCTACAAGAGGCTGCAGCCACGCTCAGAGCTCTGCTGGTGGGCACCTGGCAGGGTGTTAGATCCCCGTGGCTCTGCAGGAGCTGGGCGGCCTGCAACTGCTTGCAGTGGCTAATGGGAGGTTCGGGATGTCGGTGAGCCCTGGGAGAGTGGGAAGAGGTTGCCCTGCCCCGGGCGGTGGCCTCTGACGCCAGAAGGGAGGAGGCTTGACGGGGACCTTCCGTGCTCAGCTCCAGCCCCTCGGAAGGGACGCCGGCCGTGGGGAGCTACGGTTGCACGCCGCAGTCGCTGCCCAAGTTCCAGCATCCCTCGCACGAGCTGCTCAAGGAGAACGGCTTCACGCAACACGTGTACCACAAGTACCGTCGGCGCTGCCTTAATGGTGGGTGTGCAGTGCTGGTCAGCGCGTTGCACGGCAGCAGGCACGGCACCCTCGGGCCCTGATCTCTGTGCCAGAATGGCCCATGTCGTGGCTGCTGTTGGAGTGAGGTCCTTGGCCTTGCTGGCTGGGAGTTAATGGGGGAAGCTGCTTGTCGCTGGAGGTTACGGAGGCTGAGACTCGCCAGTTCTGACAAGAGCTTAAATCTATGCCTAAGGGATGGGTGTGCGGGCAGCAGAGCAGCCTGAGCAGTCTCCTCTGACGTCCCTACAGCAGTGGTACTGGATGCCCGAGACGGTCTGACTGGGCCAGGGATGGGTCCTCTCTTTTCTCCCTCTGAAACCTCTGCTGTTTGCCACCATTGATGGCGGGATACTGCATGGGTCGGGCCCTTGCTCTGACGCAGTGGCACTTCTCGTGGCTCTGGGTGTGCCCAGAAATGACCGTGGTTTTGGGAGCCAGGCAGCCCCTGTGCCCATCAACATGTCCCTGGCTGCTGCTGGGGCTGGGGTGCAGCCCCTTTGGTACCCGGCACGGTCCCCTGACCCCAGCGGTCCATGTGTCTGCCCTATATCCCAACGTAACGGCCTCCCTTCCCGCTCCCCCGTCACAGAGCGGAAGCGACTGGGCATCGGTCAGTCCCAGGAGATGAACACGCTCTTCCGGTTCTGGTCGTTCTTCCTCCGCGACCACTTCAACAAGAAGATGTACGAGGAGTTCAAGCAGCTGGCTGTGGAGGATGGGAAGGAGGGATACAGGTAGGGGAGACATGGGTCAAGGGACCTGCCTGGTGGGGATGTCTCTGGGGTAGGCGGCTGTCCTCATGCATGGAGAGTCGTGGGGGGTTGCTGTTTTCTGCCCCCGGCTGCAGCACCGAGGCAACGTAGTCATGCACGGCACTCATGCGCCCGGGCCTCCTCTGCCTTGCAGGTATGGTCTGGAGTGCCTTTTCAGATACTACAGCTACGGGCTGGAGAAGAAATTCCGCCCAGACATCTTCAAGGATTTCCAAGAAGAAACCATCAAGGATTATGAAGCCGGTAGGTGGCTCTTTCAGCTGCTCCTAGCATGGCCGTGGGATCCCACCAAGTTGGGTTTGCCTCTCGGGGCTCCCTCCGATCGCTTTTGAGGGGCAGTCACATGCTGCCCCATGCTGGCCAGGTGGGAGCAAGGAGGGGCGAGCACCGGGGGCCCGTGAGGATCCGTGGGGCAGGACACAGGCTGTCGGGCTCTGTCCGACTCCAAACACACAGCGAGTGTGGGGTGCTGGTGCACGTAGCCCGTTCGTGACGGGCTGTACCTTCACCTGGTCCAACCTAGGGAGGGTTGGACCCAGGGTTTCTCAGCCCTCTCAGGGTGTCTAATGCCCCTCTGGGTCCCCACCTGGGGGCAGCACCACCTGGGCACTAATCGGGTGCGCCCTGACCGGAGGATGGCAGTCAGCAGGCTGTGGAGCCCCTTGAGGCCATGCTGACCCCAGCCTTCCCACCCCTCCGCACCACAGGGCAACTCTACGGGCTTGAAAAGTTCTGGGCCTTCTTGAAATATTCCAAAGCCAAAAATCTGGACATTGACAGCAAACTGCAAGAATACCTCAGCAAGTTCAAGCGCCTCGAGGACTTCCGTGTGGACGTGAGTATGTGGGCGGTCTCCTCCGTGTGAGGCCATCTCCCTGGGGTGGGAGTGACCAGACACCTGCAGCAACACCCGGTGCGGAGTGTGAGCCGTGGCGGGAGGGTCTGCTCTGTTCCTGGGCTGCAGGGGCCTAGACCCGGGGACTTGGAGCTGGGCTGGTCTCAGTGGGGGCGGATGACAGGACAAGGAGCAATGGGCTCCATTGCAGCAAGGGAAGTTGAGGTTGGATATTAAAAAACTCTCATAGTAAAGCCCCGGAACAGGTTACCCAGAGAGGTGATAGTCTCCATCTTTGGAGGGGGTTTAAGACCCATGTAGACAAATCCTTGGCTGGGATGCTGTAGGTGGGGCTGGTCTTGCTTTGAGCGGGGGTTGGACTAGGTGTGACTTGACCCCCCCTCGTTTTCTGGTTCTATAGCCTGCCCCTGGTAAGGACGAGGCCGAGCTTGCCCTTTATCTCACGTGGGGTCAGACTGGGAATCTGAAAGCACTCCGTGCTTGAGGCACGGTGAGGATGCAGCGGGGGGACGTTTTGCCCTCCTGCTCCGTTAGTTCGCAGGCCAGTGGCTCTCCGGGACGGATGAGTCCAAGCCCTGTGCAGTATAGCCTGCCGTGGCCCAGAGCCTCCGTGCGCTCCCCGGTCTGATAGCTCAAGATTGAAAGGAGGGTTCGAGACCTCCATGAAGGCTGCTGCAGAGGTCACGGTTGTGTGGGTGATGGAGCGGGGGTGAGGGTTGGGCGGCGGGCATGTTGGAGCCAGCTGGAGCCCTCTCCTCCGGTGCCTGGAGCCCTGGGTGCAGGGGGAGCGGGTCCAAGCTGAGCTGCCCCGGGCGGCGCTAGGCGCAGCAGAGCCGCTCTGACACCAGCGCCTGGTCTCTTCCAGCCGCCCATGGGGGAGGAAGGCGGGCAGAAGAGATACCCGTCGACGGCCGGAGGAGACGGCAGGAAGCGCTACCCGTCCCAGTCTTCTAGCAAGCCGGTCAGCCAGCCCCCTGCCTCCGCCAGAGAGGATGCCAAACCCCCGAGCCAGCCTGCCCCGGCCACGGCAGCTGTGGACCCTCACGCGCTGGGGAAGTAGCGACTATCGAGCTGCTGCTTCCTGCCGGGCGAGGGGTTGGCGGGGAGCCGGACCGGGGAGGGGAGGAGTGAGTGAGTGAGTGAGTGAGGCTGGGGGCGGGCAGGACGGAGCGACGAGGCGGGCGCCTGCGGAGCGGAGCGGCTGCTTGGGGGAACCCTTCGACACGCTCGCGGCTGGACAAGGCTCCCCATGCCGAAGCCGCCTCTGCTTGTTGTACGTCGCCGGCCGGAGCCAGACCCCCACACTTCAATGTCTTAGCTTCTTTCTTTTTTTCTGGGTGGGTTGGGAAGAGGGAGAGAGGTTTTGTTTTTTCCCTTTTTTTATTAATATATATATCAAGTTTTAAATTATTGATCGAGGTTCGTCGGGATGGATTGCCACCGCTCAGCTCCACGCAGCCCCTTCCCGCCCCCCACCCTGCCTCCGGCCACCCGGCAGCCCAGAGGAGTGAGATTTCCACCCACCCCCAGGAGCGACCTCCTGGCTCTTCTGGGCTGGCTGCGACCCCGTGGAGCCCTGTCACTGAGCAGACCGGCGCCTACCCCTGCCGGGGCTGCAGCAGATCCAGAGCGTGACCCCCGGGATCAGCCTCGCCTCCCCTCGATTTTTGCCCTTCCTCCGCAGACACTTGGAAGTCAACCAAAGGAGCTTTGCCAAGCGGGGGCTGCCTCCCTCTGAGCTCGGCCGATGCCTTCCACGCCCGGACTGCGGGCCGGGAGCGCTGTACGGAGCCCCCTCCCAAAGTGCCGCCGGGCATGCACAGAGACGGGCCCGGGCCCGGGCGCTTTCTCTTCCTTTCGCTTAACGACTTGCACGTGGAAAACCAACCAACCGGAGCCCCGGACTGTGGGGACTCTTCTCCCTTTGCTGCTTCCTTGGAAATAATCATTCAAAACAAACAAAAAAGTTGCCTTATGGTGGAGCTGGAACTCGGAGACCTGCCGGCTCCCCTCCCCGACGCTGGCCGGGACCCCCCTTCTTCCCCGCCTCCAGCCGAGAGACTCGTTGCGGGGCCGACCGGCAACGCCCTGCGATGCCGCTTTGTGGCCTCGGGGAATGTGGTGTCAGACACGCGGACGACCTGGCCCCCGTTGCAGCCCAGCTGGGGGCCCCGCTTCCGGCAGGAGCAGCGTCCTCCAGGACTCGTGCTTTCCGTAGTGGATGCTGATACATGTATATACTGTTGTAGTGCCCTCCCTGCTGTCGCCTCGCTCAGACTCGCAGGGTCTCCGCTGTTGTCTTTCCCCTCCCGCCAGCCCCCTAGGCAGGGGCATCTCAGTCTGTTACAGTCATGCTGGGGGGGGCACTGGGAGATGCAGCCGTGGCAGGAGAAGGACTGATTCCTCACTGTGGAGGAGAGAAGCCCCTGGAGCAGGTGACCGGTGCCACACATGCTGGGCAGAGGTAGGGTTGTATTGAAGGTGAGTCTGGAAGGTGGCTCCCTGGTTTCTTCTGCAGGTTTCCATGGGTGCACAGGGTTTGTGTCTACCCACCTGTCCTCTCCAGGGTTTGGGTCTGTGTGGGCCAGCCAGGCAAGGCAAGCAGGGCTGAATGCAGCAGGAAACGGCTGAGGAGCAAAGTTGTTCAGGGGTCTTGGACCAAGTGGCTGAGCCTGCCAGTGGTGTGGTAGAAGAGAGGAATTGCCCCCAAGGCAAGCTGCATGCAAGCTGGGGGACTCAGGCTTCTGGTGCAAAGGTGGAAGTGCAGGGGAGGTGCTTACATGACCCCAGGCTCTGCCTCCATCCGCGAGGGCCAGGGCTCTGCTGTTGGACGTGTGCCCCATGCACTGTCCTTGCAAAGCACAGGAGGCTGCTCAGTGAGCAGGTACTGGGAAGCCTCAGGTCTGGAGGGTGCAGCGTACACCTACCTGTTTTCAGTGTTTTAAGAGGGTAGCTGTTCACCTGCCACGTGTTCCACGGTTGGGGTGCTGCAGCCTGCGCGGGGCTTGAGTCTGCTGCTTTGTATGGAGGGATGCGAGAGTTGCAGGGAAGAGTCACTGGAGCCCAGAGGAGAGCTGGGCCCGATGTGCTGGGCAGGGGCTCCCGAGCAGCTGAGGGTTTGCTTGTGGGTGTTGTGTAGCAGGAGGCGGCCGTGAGCAGTCTGTGGACCGTGCTCAGCAAAAGGTGCTGCTCAGACTGACCCTGCACAGGAGGTGCTGCTTTTGCGAGTGAGCCAAGGCCTGCAAACCCCTCAGTTCACACCCTGGCTCTGCTGACACACCAGCCTGCAATCGGTACTGCTTGAGGGCCTGGCGTCCATGTGCAAGCCTCCCCGGGCTTTGTCTGGGGCAGCAGGGCATCCCGGTGTGGGGCCTGGTTTCAAACCTCCTCTTAAATCCTGGAGGGTTGGAGCCAGGTGGGGAGGGTGAGCCTGGAGCAGCAGGAGGTTGTCTGGAAGGTCATGCATTCTCCTTCCCCCCAAGCACCTGCCTCGTTGCAACCGAACAGATCGGAAATGAGGAGCCGGTCTGCTCCGGCCGTTGCTGCTGCTGGGCTGTCAGGCCAGAGACGGTCCAGGGGACCCAGAAATCCAAGCTGATTGCTTTTGAGGTTAGAGTTTTGTGGGCTTTTTTAAATCTGCCAGGTTTAGACCCTCTCAGATTTCAGCCCAGAGCATCATCCTCTCCCCACTAAGTCAGCGAGTGGTCATGCAACTCGGCGTGGGTGGGTGGCCAGAAGCGAGGTCCCAGCTATGGCACCGCAGCCCCGATCCACAGGCTGTTGAGGAATAGATGGCTGTTGAGGCGGGTATTGATGGGCTATGTCTCGCATTGCTACAGAAGAGACTAGTGGAGGCGGGAGAGGTGGATGTAACTGGTAGAAAGAGGCGGCCGCGTTGCCTCCTGCAGACTGTAAGAAGCCGAGGCCGTCGAGCCTGCTCTACCCACTGCTCGAAAGCCAGCGTCTGCATTAAGGGGAGACGAGACGGTTCTGCAGGCACGGCCCTGTCCTGCCCCACTATATAACTATGTATATAGAGAGGAGATGGCACATGCCTCGGGGGGGAGAGGGGGCCGCTTTGGCAGGGCTTCCCCGGGAAGGAGCGTGGCCTTGCTCCTGGCATGGGGCCGGCCGTCGCGACCCTCCTGCCTCGCTCGGGCTGTTTCTGAGGGGTCTGCGCCTGTCCGGGTCCACGGCTTGGATTCCTGCGTCCTGCGGCCCCTGGCTCGGCAGCAGCCGTTGCCTCCTGTCTCCGGGCAGGCCCGAGCTGAGGTTGACCCGAGGAAACGGTTTGCAAAGCAGAAGGCGGCTGTCCTCCCAGCTGCCCCGGGGAGAGCGGTTGGCCGACGCCGCTCCCAGGGGTTTTCTCTGGGTGCGTAAGATGGGACACGTCTCCCGTCTGGGGCCCGGTGCATCGAATGCCATTCTCATAAATGCTGGCAGTCGTGACCGGGTCCAGACCTGGTGGCTTGGGGCCCGCCTGCCGCCCCCCTGCCTCCCCGCGGGGGGCTCGTCGCCCGTCATCAGTGGATTCCACAGCCCCTCGTTTGCTTCTCGGTCGACCGTACTGTAACAAAAGGCATCCGATGCCTTTTTGCACCACCCCTGCTGTACTCCTGCACACGTGCAACGCCGCAGAGGGGAGCCTTTCCGCTGTTAACGCCTCTCGGATATTTGGTTTCATTTTCTCAAACCGCAACACAAACCCCACCCGTGGAGACCTGTACGTGTCGCAGATTGTGTTTGCAGCGTGCTCTTTCCTCTGTGCGTCTCTTCTCCAGGACTTTGGTTTTGTCGGTAGCTCACTTCTTCCAATCAATGCTAGGCTCTTCATAGGGAGAGGGTTGCTACACGTGATGGGAAATGCCTTGCTGGCTCCGCTGAGTTTTTGTTTCTGATCCCTGTAACGCAAAATGAATTTATTTTTAATTTTTTTTTTTTTTTGGAAAAGCATTTCATCTCAGTGATGTGGATCGGGTGGAGTGACATACGTGTTTTTGTTTTTGTTTTTTTAAATCCTAGAGGCAATGTTTCAAAGCGTAGTTTACATCTTCACTTTCTGAAGACACTTGAACATAGGACCGATGTATCTGTGACAAGCACACCTTGGTGTTGGAAGCTCCCGAGGGGTGGGAAAAGGGCACGGGCTCGAGCCCCTCCGCTGTCCACTTTCGTAGCCCTTTCCGTGTCCGGTCGGGCGTACTCTGGTGAACCTCCCCTTTCCTCAGTGCTACATTCCCACTTTGCACCACCCCAGAGCATCAGTCTGGTACAGCATATTGGCTTGTGCCAACGCCATCCTTTGTGGGAGAGCAGTTGGCGTTGCTTCCCTCCCGAAGTAGCGTTGTGTGCCTATGGAGAAGGGCAGCCGACCTCTCCCGTACCGTAGCCCCTTGTTTTGCTCCCCGGAGAAAGGTCCTGCACTTAGGGTGGCGATCCCTATGCCACGCCACTGTGACTGGGACGCTGAGCTCGACTGGGGGGGTCCTCTTCCGTTTTTTCCCCCCATGCTAAGTCTTGCTCTGAGCTGCCCGAGGCTGAGCGGAGAAGAACCTGCCTTCCGGATGAGATCCGGTGGGTGGTTTTTTTTGTGTCCGTGTGCTCAGACTCGGTTAGGACAAAAGGGGTTATTAGTTTGACCTGCCTGCCCTTCTCCAAGGGGCTTCGTGGACATCCCAACCTCAGCCCTCGGCTCCCGAAAACAAAAAGAAACGCGTGAGCAACCTTCTTCCGCTGCATTTTATTGTAGAGACAGATTTAAACTGGCGCATCACAGACCATGTATCACCGGGGAGGGAAAATCTTGTTAATATGGCCCACTGTACATGATCCATCTTCTGTTGATAGTACATAATCTTGACCCATGAGCTAGAATCATTACCCCAGTTAAAAAGGAAAAAGAGGAAAAAAAATGTAAAATACTTGAATGAGAGCTTGTATTATAACATTAATATTATTCAGAGTATCTGCTTTCTAGGCTGATGTGATTCATTATTCTAGTAATGCTTTAGTCCTTTGTAATTTGTGGTAATTATGCTTTTTCCTTTTTAATACAAAAAATGTATAAAAATAAAAACTTCAAAAGGCCGTGCAGCTTGGGCTCTTAATTCAGGTGCTTTCCCTTTCCAGGAATGAGGTGGGTGTCAAGTAGTGGCAGGAGCATAGCCAGGATTTGAATGCTGTCTGGCCTGTGTGCCGCAGGGAGAGACTTGGCTCTGGTGCATGGGGTATTCGTGAAGGCGAGAGGCCAGTAGTAGCACGAGGTAAGTGTAGAGCTCCTGAAGAGTTGTCCAAAGAAAGCTTAAGCTCAATCCAGTGCACTTTCTGGCTCGTTCCTGTCCTGGGACCTCCACCGGCCATGCCCATGCATCTTGGTTCTGGCATCTGCTTCCCTCATCTTGCTTTACTGGGATGTGTTCAATCGTATAATGGCTTCCTAACAGCCAGGGGCTAAACGAGCTCGTTTCACAGCTCTCCCTACCAAAGAGCTGAGGAGTATGGGTGGTGATGGACAGCATCTCTCGACTGTGTTCCCTTGCTGCACCAAGTTTTCCCGGGTTGCTGCCTGCCTGCTGCGCTGTGCTCCAAGTGAGGCGAGTCTCCCTGGGAAGGGGGGCCAGCCTTGCAGTGTCTGAGCAAAGCTGGGCTGCTTTAGTGTGGAAAGGAGAAGACCGAGGGGGGTTGAATAGCAGCCTTCACCTCCCTGCAGTGGGCTGCAAAGACGATGGGGCTGGGCTGGTCTCAGTGGGGGCAGATGACGGGACAAGGAGCAGTGGGCTCAGGCTGCAGCAAGGGAAGTTGAGGCTGGATATTAGGAAAAACTTTCTCACTAGGAGGGTAGTAATACACGGACAGGTTACCCGGAGAGGTGGTGGTATCTCCATCCTTGGAGACTTTTAAGGCCCAGCTCAAAGCCTTGGCTGGGATGATGTAGTTGGGGCTGGTCCTGCTTTCACTAGATGTGACCTGAGCTCCCTTCAACCCTCACATCCTATGACTGTAACTGGCTGTTTTACAGAGCTCCAGGTGGCTCTGAGGAAAGGCTCTTGTACCTTGGCTTTGTTTTTTCATGTTGCCTATTGCTTTTAACAGTCAAACAAGTCAGTGGTTCCAGTTCGTGCAGCATATGCCATGTGGGGGGAGCCAAGGGTGGGAACAGATGCCATCTAACATCTCATTTGGGTGTTATCGTATTTTTTAGTTAATTGCTAGGTAGTTTTCAGAGTCAATGCCCCCACACCCCGGGGATGGCACCAGTCACCAAAGCACAGCTCCGAATGCAGGTTGTGGCCAGGCTGGTTGGGAAATCCTGGCTAACGCGGGTGGTAAAACTAACGTACTCCCAACATGAAAATGGAAGCTTGCAATTCAAGTGGGTGATCAAAAAGCAGCAGCCATCTCTGGGCTGCCTTGGGAATGGGTCACAGACCATTTGAACTGGTCCTGCGCCCGCTCCTGGAGGATCTCCAGCTGCCGTGAGGCCCAGAGCAGAACTGAGCACAGGCTGCGCTGGTGGCGGCTCTGGGAAAGCAAGAGCAAAACTCCACTGCATGTGATTTGCTTTTTTAATTTAATAGCTGCTTCTCTAGCACATCACTGGGCAATAATCATCCTGAGTCCCTCATGTGGTGCTGAGACCTAAAGCTCCTGGACAGCAGCAGGGTTCACTTCGCCTTCCCGGGGGAGTCAGGGATGCTTCCAGCACGAGGCAAGGCCCAGGGCCCCTTACAGTCCTGGCTTTGCCTAAAAAGCATGTCCGTTCCATGCAAATAGTCCAGGAGCCCCACGACGCCGTAGCACTGGTTGAACCTGGTGACCAGAGAAGAAGTGCAGGTAACACAATTATAGTGTGATAAGCACAGCCTGGTGCAGACACTTTCCCTCTGCTCTCGGACCCCATCTCCCATGTGGAGCTCCAGCCATTCTGGTCAGTATTTCCTGAGCTAACCCAGTCTCTGCTTGGCAGCCTGCCGGGACGTTTCTGGTCTGGTACTTAGAGAGGCCGGGCAGAGGATGTTGAGCAAGAAGTGTTACCTGTCCTCAAGGACTCGGGGAGGGTTTTTGCTGCCATCCCCATATCAAGCAGGGACCTGGGATGGAGACCCCAATCTACACTTGATTCTCAAGCCACTGTGCACCTCTTTCACACTCAGATGTGACACTCCCAGAGCCAGGGGAGCTGCGAGCTGGCTCAGGTCTGCGGGGATCCCTACTCCTGGGAGAAGATGATGCTCTAGTACGAGCGCCGGCTAGGGCTTCAGATGTTGCCTGGATTTAGACTGGCGCTGAACAGTCTTCCTCCTTATTTCTACAGGGCAGGGGGAGCCACGATGGAGACGGCACTGGTCAGTGACCTGAGCACAGGCCCAGGAGCCAGGGATCTGGGTGAGCTCCTCTTGCAGCCACGATGCTCCTTGCTTATGTGTCTTTAGGCAGTCTCTCCACCCATGTTATCTTACTGTAAAATGGGCTACTGCTGGATGTGTGTCACTTGACATGGGCCAAGCATTACCTAACTGCAAAATACATAACTGGTGCCTGGCTTTGTCCTCCCTCCCTGTTGCACAGGCATGCCAGGTACAGCGTTCCCCCGCTGCTCGAGACAGCAGCAGTCCACCTGCCCAGAAGATCCTCTGCAAACAGATGGTTGATGCTGGAGATTGCAACAGCCCCGGCAATGTCTCCTGAGCTGCGGATTGCCCTCTTTCCTTGGTACAACCCAAGGGGCCTATTGTTTTCTGCTCTGCAGCTCGGAGTCCAGCTTCACTGACCAAGAGCCACAGAAAACAGTAAGCCAGTGCTGAGTCTGAAAGTTGCAGAAAGCATCAGTCCCTGAGCTGGGTTGAGAAGCCAGCCCTCTGCAGCGTAACCCACTCAGTTCTTACATCTGCTTTATGCATGTTAAGGCTAAAAGCATATTTGCACTGCCTTATTTGGCTAATTCATCTGTGTTCACAGGCTCTCTTTACTTATTGACCACTTTCAGATCCACCAGGGATGGGGTGACCCCATGCCCAGAGAAGAGGCACTACAGAGCCGGTATAAGGGACTCACTTGAGGTGATGGAAGTCATGAAACTCCGGCGAGGGGAGAAAGGGCAAGTGGTAGCCGCAGTGCGAGATGCTTGTCACCACGAGTGCAATGCAGACCCACAACGTAGTTGAAGTGATATGGGATCGCAGGAGGAGTGGCCCAACCATCACAGGCAACATGTTGGAGAGCTAAGATTTAAAAATAAGCCTACCATGTTAAACTCTCTGCTCAGCTGGTCCAAATGCCATCTCTTCTCACTGCAGCTGCCCTCAGGGGCTGGGACCTGTCTGTTAGCAGTGGTGGGGCAGTCCCAGAGAGAGATCCTGCTTTGTGCATCTTGCTGTCCTTGAAACAGCTGCACCAAAGAACCAACAGGATTTGCACCAGGCCCATATACTTTATCCACCTGAGCCCATTGCTGCAGGCTAGGCTCCTTCAGAAACCCCCTAGTCTTGCCTGCCCCTTGCTCCAAAAGGCCAAAGGAGCAAGCTAGAGAGCAATGCCCCATGACCATAAAGTGGGTAGCAGAGATCCTCGTGTTTTGGAGGCATTTGTAGATGCTCGCAGAGGTCAGCCTGCCCACAGTGCACAGGACAAGCCTTCACCCTCTAACTACACCAAGTCATTCAAGGCTGAGAAGAGTAGGGGGGTCTCCCCTGCCAGGCAGTTAAAACCACCTTGACCAATAACCCCCTCATGGTATCTCCCCTGCCAGAAAGCAAGCCTCTTTGTTTGCTCTCTGAGCAGGAGGTTTCATCTTTGCCTCCCTCCACCTATCAAGCTGTCCCACAGGAGCAGGAAATCACCTTATGCACAGTTTACAATGCTATTACCGTGCAGACATGCCCCTGCAGCTCCGTGTATGTTCATTAGCCTATACCCTGCCTGGATGTTGTGTGGCTAGACAAAAACCCACAGCTAGTGCATGCACCTATGCTTTTGCAGGAGCCATGACCCTGATGCAGCTCTGTGACTCCTGTGAGTGCCCAGGACACCACATCAGATCATGGGTGATGTCGTTCAGCCAAGGACACCGGCTATTAGGAAAGGCTGGGAGGGAGGTGTTAGCCTTCCAAACTGCAACTGTGAGATGCTGTTCAGCACGGGGGGCAACTCTAGACATGGATGTATTTAGCTGCCGTACACACTCGGAGGTTGCTTTCCTCTAACCCTCCCCCCCGGTGTCTCTGCCATGATGTTTCCTGTAATTTCCCATTGCTAAAATCCTGGCCTTAGCTGCATCTCCAGAAGTAGCACGCACGCGGGAGGCCCTGTACAGAAGGTCACAAGGCCTTACACTGGGACTTTCCTGCCATTATGGGATTCCCCAGAAGAAAGGGGCAAGTGGGCAGCTGGTCTCCATTGCATTTGCTCTGTGCTGGGGCCTATGTGACTGGTTCTTGGGCAGTAGCCCCCAGAGTATCCACTTACCAGGTGCTCTACTGGATGGCTGTACAAGGCGACTACGCTCACAGGGGCTGTCCATTCATGGTGCTTCTTGTGTATATGCTTATACAGAAGTGGGTGATGAAGCAGCCTGAACAGAGAGAACCAGAAGTAGAAGCCTGCCTGTTAAATCCAACAAATGATAACCATGCAGAAGCTAAGCCTGGGCACAGCATGTTAAGATGGGTGGGGCCTTATCCTTGCTTGTACACCTATGTAATCAACAGATAGGGGTCCAAAGGAGACAGATGACTAGCTCTCCTAAGGTATCTGTATTAAAGGCCATTAAAAGACCTCACCCTTTTTGGGGAAAAGGAGCCACTAGTAGCCCCTGCTACCCCAGGATAGAAGGACTTCTGGGTTCTAGGCTGTGCCCCTGTGGTTGTCTTCAATGTGTGTTTAATCCTATGAATGCTTTGCAGAAGGGAAGTTGTCCTTTACCTTGCATTGGTTGACTTTAGATATAAGCAAACTGCACATGAGAAAGTACCCAGCTCCTGGCTCTCCTGGGTGCTAGCACTACATAAAGAAATCATGCAATGAAGTGCTTTTCTTAGCCTGTGACCTAGTCAGAGAATTGTAGAAAATGAGGATTGGAGGGGATATCAGGAGGTCACATCTACTCCAACCCCCTGCTCAAACCAGGACCAGCCACAACTAGATCGTCCCAAGCAAGGCTTTATCTAGCTGGGTTTTAAAAACCTCCAAGGATAGAGAGTCCACCACCTCTCTGGGCAACCTGTTCTAGTGTTTCACATCCCAGTAGGGGATGCTCCTGTACTGAACCACCCACCTT
>NW_017728914.1:35287544-35302336 GCF_001723895.1 Crocodylus porosus
CAAAACCAAAAGTTTCAAGTGCCTCCCTTGGGGTGGCTCACATCTGGCCGATCCCCTCCCTGGAACACACTTGGAAGCCTGGGGTACCGCTGCCACCACCTGGACTCAGGTCTTTGGCTAGACACTGTGCGACCTGGGATACACAGGCCCTGTACGCCTTGGGATTGGGGTGCTTCTATTAGCCTGAAGCTGTCACCAGCAGCCTCCCATTCAGGAGGAAAGTAAAATTGCTGAGCCCACTTTAGCAGGTCCCTTCCCTCTTAAGCACACACAGCGAGGGGGTGCTAAAATAGGTAGATTTATTGATCCAAGAGAGATAGGGTGGGGAAGGAATACCAATAGCAAAATATAGAAAGAGAACCATCCTTGAGCAAATCTGAGTAGCTTGTCAGCCTTTTGATATGCGACTATATTACAGTCAACTAAGTTCCTAGTTAAGTTTCTGTTCAGTTACTCACTTCTGCATCCAGCAAATGAGAGAGCTATGGTGGTCCCTGCTTCTCTGTGTTTTAAAATGTCTCCCCATTCTTCCTGGAGGGACCCTCTTAAATAGCCCTCCTGACCTCACTACCTGGACCCAGGCAGGGACAGGTGCCATTTGATGCCAGCCAATTAATTTGAAAAACATTGCAGTTACCTAATGGAGTGACGTGAGCGTAAGCCCCTGCCCCTATGTCATGAAGTCAGAGCTCAAGACAATAGAGAGGTTAAATTCACACCAGCTTACCTGAGGCCAGTTGCATAGGTAGTGGCAGTGAGCTGGCTGCCTACCAACTGAATTGATTGACACATGCGAGTGAGAGGGGGAACAGACCACCCCCAAAGAGAGGAGGTTGGAAGGGGATTCTCTCACACCCTCCTCATGAGAAAGTTTTTCCTAATATCCAACTTCAACTTCCCTTGCTGCACCTTGAGCCCATTGCTCCTTGTCCTGCCATCTGCCCCCACTGAGACCAGTCCAGCTCCGTCCTCTGTGCACCCCCCTCCCCCCGCAAGGAGTTGAAGACCCCTTCAGTCTGCTCTTCTCCAGACTAAATCAGCCCAGTGCCCTCAGCCTGTCCTCACAAGTTGCATGCCCCAGCCTCCCAAACCATTTTCATTGCCCTTCTTTTCAGTCTCAAGCTATAACAGCACAGAGGCCCATTCCCCTGCTCGGGTCCTGTCCAACTTACCGGTGTGAATAGTAGAAGAGAATTTCCTCTACCAGGCCAAAGATGAGCAGCTCTATGAGGACCCATCTGAACGTGGGCAGTTCTTCTCTGCAAGGGTCCCCCCACCATTTCACGATGGGGAAAGTGAGCACCACCAGTGGGACAGAGACGAAGACCAAATTAAACAGCACTGTGCGAACAGCCTGGAGCAGCTTTTTTGTATCAACCTATACGAGTAGAGGAGAGATGAGCTTGGTGACCAAAATGAAACCCTGGGGGTTTGGGGCTAAGAGGAGGGGCCCTTTGTCAAGACTCACAGGCCTTTTACACTGGCATAGCTCGGCTGCTTCACTACTTTCTGGCTGCCCTGGGGTTCCCGCTGGTGGTTAACTAACAGGGGTGGTGCAAGGGATGAACGCCTAAGTCAACAGGCATGCGTTTCACTGCAAGGCATGCATGGTTTACCATCCGCAGAGGATGCTTTCCACCTCCTTGCCGGAGGGGCTGAAACTGGGTCAGGAACTTTTCGCATAGCTCTGGTTCTAAGTCACAAGGCTTGCCTGGCCATGGTGTTTTCTGGCACGCCCCATCATTTAAAAGCTGCCAGAGACAGAGCATGGGAGTCAACTATGGGTGAGGGCAAACACATGCACCTACTCAAACACCCCCGTCTCTCAGGAGGGGCATAGTCCCAGGCATGCTCCTTGATCCCTTCTGCTGCTAGGGTGTTGCTCTGTCTTGCACTAATAAAAACAATGATAGAACCACCCATGTGTCTCAACAGAGATGATCCTCTTGTTTCAGGATCCTCCTTTCACAAGGGCAGCCTGCTTCTGGTTCACACCTGCGGGACATCCAACAGAGAACTGGTGGCTAAAGCACTCTAGTCTATAACTTGAACTTTCCAACAGATCTTAATACAGATCTTCTTGAGATCATCAGACTGCCAGGGGTGTGTAATTTGGCCTCTGCACCTGTCCCAGCACCTTCAAAGAAGCTGTAACCGTCTTTAGTGAAGCCTGGTAACTCCCACGGTGGGCTGAGACTCTCCAGTGCTTTTGGAGTGGGTCATGATGGGTGCAGAGCAGTGTTGTGCAATGTGTTTACACAGCTACACATAAGCCTGGACTGTTTTGACAAGTGCACAACTGCACGCCAGACGCCTCACTTTGCATATCACATCAACCCAAAGACCCTTGTCTGCCAATATCCCTAGACTAATACTAATAAAAGATATCACAGCTACCCAGAGACCTTTGTTTGCTATTAAAGACAGGTTTGTTCATTATGAGGAAGCCTCTGAGCTGCAAGGTGCATATAAGCAATCCCCTGGTTCTAGCTAGTATGCTGCAGCACACAGTGGGGAGGAGGGCACGGGTGCACCTGCGCACCGTGGAAGGCCTGTGGAAAGGAAACGTGTAAGCCTTCCTCCCCTTAGACATCTGTGTCCTTCCTGAAAGCAGGTGGCCAAAGGATACAGCCCTTCCCTCCTCACAAAGTGCCTATGAACTACCAAACCTACTGCCTATGAACCCCCCTGTGCTGCATTTCCTACCTCTGCTTTTCTTTTTTTGGCACTGGCATGCTATACTAATGGCATGCGAACCCACAAAGACCCTGATCCAGGTCTGGGTAGTGCAGCTACATAAGAAAAATAGCCCCATCCCCTGAAATACTTGCAAATGACATGAGCAAGTTAGACATGAAGTGCAAGGAAGACAGCAATGGCTTTGTTTCACAGATATGGGAGCAGATACAGAAAGTGACTGACTTGCCCATGGATGTGCAGAGAATGCGTTACTGAGAATGGCTTTGAAATCTCCTTGGTCCCAAGCCACTATCCTAGTGAAGAAGAGCCTCAGACAGTGAGCAGGGTCCTGCTCCCTTTCTCTCTCCCCTTAGGCTGAGGAAGTGTGGGAGTTATTCCTTCAGCTTTGGAAACAGTGAGAAATACATACGGGGTCATTTTTCCCCAGCTGAATTCGGTAACGGGTGATGAAATTGGGCTTGCCGGTCACATCAGCCACCATATAGACTCCATTGACGCACCAAAAAACAAGGACTGGGACCAGCAGTGTCCCTGTGGCAGAGAGAAGAAAAGATGCAAGGGACAGGTGGCTATGGATAAACAGGAGTCTCAGGAGATCGGCAGTCATTTCCAGTGTAGTGCCATGCAGAGGACAGTGTCATCTGAAAGCGACTCACCCGAAAAGTAAATGGCCTGTTCGTTTGCACCAAAGAGGCGGTAAACTTTCTGCCACTGCGTCTGCCAGAAATGGTCTGCAGGCTCCCAGCTTTTCTGCCTGGCCCTGCAGGGAGAAATCCTCACTAGCACACAATGTTCAACATGTCATTATCAAAATTGTGACCCCATTTCCCCGCTCCCCATTGAGATCCATCAAGCCAGGGTGGCTGAGTGGTCTTACCAGGCGGCAGAATTGCTGAAGGCACCAAACAGGAGCAGGCTGAAGGCAGAGGTCTTCATGGTGGCCAACACTCCCTTCCTATGAGCAAGGAGCAATGTAAGCTCATCTCTGCTGCCATGGACTAGCCGTTCGAGTTTAGTTAAATTGACACACGTGCAAACGGAAGAGCTAGTCCTAGGATGCCAGACCCAGGTCTGTCTGGGTCAGGGTTTTTTTCAGTCCTGCCTGTTTCTAGCTAGTGGGTTGCTTATCTGTTAGTGTAAGCTACTCTGGACCTTTCTGGATAAGGTGGGATATAGTCTAAGCAATAATAACAGGACAAAAAGCCAGTATTGCACAGAAACTCCTTTCAGCTAGTCCAAGGGGTAGGAAAAAAAATCAGTATTATATGAACACGCACCAACTCCTGCCAGAAGACATTCACTGCAGGAGCAGATACATATCAGACTGATGAAGTTGTGCCAGGTAAGAAATGGTATTTTAATAAGAATACAAACATGTGCATCTGTAGCGAACATGAGACTGAGGAGGAAACATATTTATCATACTGTTAGCCATGAGGAATTCACTTATGCAGCCCTTAAGATAGGATGGATTAATTTAAATCACAACCTGGAAAGCTTCAGTTTAAACCCCTGATTTGAATCTTTTCCCTTTTTACTGCAGTTATTCTCTAACAAGAGGTGCCCTCTCAGTGGCTGATACAAACAGTACAGGTACAAGTTTTAAAACAACTGGAAAAAACCTTTATTTTACTGTCGTTGCAGTTGTTCTTGCTACCTACCAGGGTATACTGTAACTAGGCATTTATTTAAGCAATTACAAAGCTGAATATTTTCAAATTCTTATTAACTGAGCAACTTCAGGGTGTTAGAAAATGGTGAACGATATAGAGCTTCTTTACTAGATAATTAACCTGTTTCAGGATTTGTGTCAAGCAGCCACCTTAGGATGGTAGTTGGACTTTAATTAACGATACAACAGCATGTAACACACTATGTTTATTAGATACAGCCATAAAGGTTCAGGATACACATCTCTTATCAACATATTGGCCATAGTCACAACTAAATGTCTTATTGAACAGAGGGCTTCATCGTCAACAGTGAAGTAAACTGATTATTGCAGGTTAGCTTGGGAAAATGAAATTAAGTTCTCACCTGTGAAGGAGTTCGGGGGAGTGAAGAAAACAGCCTTCCCTGGTGTCAAAAGCTGATTTAACACCTCCACTCACTCAAGTTCCCAGTGTTTTGCTAGTGACGCCTGTCAGTTCAGGAGCGCGACCTTCATTCTTCAGCAAGTTTGTACAGCTCCGACCATTCACCGCTAGCCCAGAACTGTGTTATGGTGGGTGTGACTGTTAATGATTATTACATGCCTAGGCCCTAATAAACATGTTATCTTCCTGAGCAGCGAGGGACCTCCTCTGATTGAGACTGCTGACAAGAAAGAGAGCTGGCATAGGTGCTTGAGCTACGTTCTCCTTTCATGTCTGCAATTTCACTTTATTGGTGGGTAGGTCTTCCCTCAACATCTCTTGGAGTCCTTTCTACGTTTCAGTACGGCAGCAGCAGCTGTCTTTCGGTAGTCTACCCAAGCGATTCAGTTCGGCCATACGCAGCAGTTCTTCTGCGTTTCTTTTTAATCCAGCATAGAACTGGGACAAAGTAGTCAAATCTATTTTGTTATGATTTTTGTCACAAATCGTCATAAGCAAAGGCAAGGAAAGAGAGGTGGTTACTGGCTGAAGTCAGGCAGAAAGCAGGGGGGAGTTGCACCTCAGAGACTAACTGAATCAAGGCCCCCTGCCACATTTAAGAGAGGATTAACCAGTCATGTCTAATTGGGAGATCTTAAATTAGGTTGCCCAATATTTGTCCTGGGCAAATATTGTTCTGTGTCTTCATTCATGATTTGGAGTATGGAATTGAGGATGTATTTCACAGGTTTGCTCATGACACCACTATGACCGCAGTTGCAAACACCGTGGTGGGTAGGATTACAGTTCAGAATGACCTTGGTAAATTAGAGAACCGGTCCAACATGAATTGAATGAAATTTGATATAGATATGTGCAATGTCCTGCATCTAGGATGCAACAACTGCATACAGACATACATGTAGGTCTTGACATGACCAATGCTATTTTGAGGCATCCCGATACCATGAGCTGGATATAGGGCAAGCACAAGGCGGCTTGAGGGGATGACTGACCTGGCTGAACTATATGAGTCAGGGTGTTTTTTAGCCTCCCCAAGAGGCACTGAGTATTGGTTACAGCTAAGGCTGGGGATTGCAATAGGGCTGTGCCTATTCTCCTGCTAGCTGGAAGCTCCTGGCTAAAGGGTCTCCCCCACCCCACTCAGGCTCAGACCAACCATCATAGTTGGGGGCAGAAAGGAATTTTACCCATGGCCAGATTGGTATGGACAGTGGAGGATTTTGCCTTGCTCTGTAGTGGAGGACATGGCCCTCTACCCAGGACCTCTTAAGCATATATGGACAATGTTATATAGCAGCAGGACATTGCCTGCCATTGTTCCCCTGCTTTACCTGTGGCAGGTTAGGGTGTTAGGTCTATGTTGTGTCAGGTTAGAGGGGAGTCTTATGCAGAGTTTAGATTATGATTGTGTGGGATGGTTGGGATAGGGATGATCTTTGCCTCAGGCAGGAGATTGGGTTAGATATTTAACCTCTGGAGCTCCCTACTTCCTGCTGACTTCTATAACCTACAGAACTGACATACCTAGCAATGAGAATATTGAAAGACAGAAGGTGGGTAACAAAATAAGCGGGTGATAGTTGCAGTGAGGGGGGGTCATTGGCAAGAACCCGTGACAACACTGTAGGTGAAGGCTTGTCAACCACAGAAAAAAATGCAGGAGAAGATGATCACTTGGGAAGCTAGGGAAGCCAAAGAAGCAAACAACGCTCAGCTGCTGTGATTGCAACCTCTGGGGTGCTGGCCAGCCTAGTCACTGCATCATTTGGAAGGCCTACATGAGCATACCTTTGTAAACTTTTTGGAGTTTTGTGTTGGTATTGCTTAATCCATTTCATAATGGCCTAATAAATTGTTTTGGTGTTGCTCAGTACATTTGGGATTCAGGGCTGGAATAGCCTCCAATATCACTTTGTTCCATCCATGTCACCCCTTAATCAAAATTCAGTACAACAATACAGACCCACAGATGACTGACTAGGCTGCAGTACTGCGGAAAAGGACATGGGGGGTTGTAGCACATCAGAAGCTGAATATTTGCTAAGATGCCCTATTGTTACAAAACGAGCCAATAACACATTAAACTGTATTAACAGGAGAGTCGTTTTCAAGTCACTGAGAGCAATTTTTCCACTCTATTCAGCACTGGTAAGGCTTTATCTGGTGTACTGTGTCCAGTTTTAAGCATCACACTTCAAGAAAGATGTGGAAAACTTAGAAAGAGTCCAGGGGAGAGCAACACAAATTATTAGGGGACTAGGAAATATGACAAAACTAACACCTGTAAGAACTGAGAGTCTGGAGAAGAGAGGACACAACACCCTTCAAATATCTGCACCCACTGTTGGTAGAAGACAGCAAGCCTGCCCTCTTGTCACATAAGCACATAATACCAAATCATTGTGTACCATTTATCATCTGTCAGACTCAGATTAATGCTTTTCCTGTCAGTATTTCTGCACACTTTTCAACTTCCTTCTCATGTATTGTATCCAGCAAACTTACAGCAATGCCTGCTTTATCAGGTGGAGTGCAGCCTGGTGGTAATGACTGAACAGTGTCAATGAAATGTTTGTTTTAGACAAGACATGCGGGAGAATTTGTCGTATAAATGAACCGACCAGTCTTTTCATCTATGGAATCTTCCTGCAATCTGCCTGTCCTGATTACAGATTCATCCAGAGTTCTACTGGAAGGCAAAGGAAGTCTTTTATTTTTATACAGGCAATTTACTGTCTGACTTGTTTAGTTGCAGCACTGCTAACAGTACCAGCAGGTGACTCCAAAGTTATGGACCCTGTAGATGATGGATGCTCATAATTATAGTTTTAAGTCTAAACTAGACCTTCAAACAAAATGGTAAAAAAAAAAAGCAATTGTTACTCTTTCGGTGTGTCTACATATGCGCATTTACTGCACAGTAACCAAAATTACTGTGGAGTATGGATGCATGTCTACACATGCACGCCTGTACTGCACAGTAAATATGGCAATTTACACCAACTTGAGTGTAAATTTGATACCTGCATTATGCAGTTATCAAATGTATGCCTGATTAGTTACCACACAGTAACACATATGTAGTTGCCTTACTTCAGTAACACTGGGCATGTCTATGTGTGCATTTATGCCAGTCTAAATTTACTGCTCAGTAAATTACTGAGGAGTAAACAGAAAAAGGCCAGCATCTACACATACAGACATTAAAGTGCAGTAATGCTGTGTATAGTTTGACTTGGGACTAAAGTTAGTTCCAAGTCAGTCCACACACACAGTGTTACTGAGTAGTAAGGCATCTATACATGCATTGCTGTACAGTAACTAATCAGGTATAAATTTGATATCTGCATGATAAAGGTATCAAATTTGCACTCAAGTCAGCGTAGGTCACCATATTTACTATGCAGTACGGGCATGCACGTGTAAATGCGCACCCACACTGTGCAGCAATTTTGGTTACTGCACAGTAAATGCACAAGTACACATGCCTACTGTGTGTGTGGACTGACTTGGGAGTAACTTTAGTCCCAAGTCAGTCCGCACACAATGTTAATGCTCTTTAACATTTGCACGTGTAGACACTGACTTTATTCCCACTTACTGCAAAGTAATTTACTGCGCAGTGAATTTAAGATGGCGTAAATGCATGTGTAGACATACCCACATGCCCATTGTGTCTTATTCAGGGCACTGCTTTAAAAAAAATGAGATTGTAAATGCAAAGGTCCTTTTACTGCAGCTAGTTGTACTCGGCCAGCTGTTTAAATCTAATTTATTCCAAACACAGTTTTAAAGGGAAAATAATAAATCATAAGGATTATCTAAAACTACTCATTCTCTTATGTCTAGCAATATACTGAAGAGGGTGTATGTCTATGTGTGTGTGCGGGGGGGAATCATGTTTAAATTTTCAGATTCATAAAGTCCTAATAAAACTTTACTTTTAAACAAGAAATCTTCACCTAAGTTGTTTGATTATATTAAATAATCATTTAAATATTATTTCAAAAGTCCAGCAGTAACTATAGAAATGGAATAGATAAGTAGTTCCACAATAAACATACCAACTTTATTTTGTAATACAAATATTTTGAGGTACTTAAGTAATCCACCATACTGACAATTATAACCTAAGTGATCATTATTAGCATAGCAAGGCATGATAGACTGTTCACAAGAACAGGACAAAAATCAGTTTACTAACCAGCTGATCCAGATTATCAAGACCTGTCCATAGCATCATCTTCAAAGTCATCTCCTGAAGAGCATTTCTCAGAGCATTGTGACTAGGGCCTTGCATCTCTTTGCTGCAGCCTTTATACATGGCATGCACTCCTTTTTACCCGGGGGTACAGGGATCGCTTGTCAATTTTTTCAAAGCAAGTCTTTTAGGACCTGCAGCCATGGCAGCTTCTTCTCCAGTTCCTCAAGAGTTGCAACGCTCACTAGCGGCGGCCTTCTGAGAAGCTTTGCCCCTTCTTCCCATGCTGTCCTCATTTCTACCATCGACACAATCAGTATTGCTCCCTATCCCTCTGCCTCCTCCCTTATAACAGAGCTCGTCTACAGCTTCCCCTCCAGAAAAACTAAAGAACCAAAACTAATCCAAGACTCCTGCTTGGGTAACCCACATACCTTTTGTATATGCAGCATTTTGTGAGTTTAGAGGCAAGGAGGGAGGCCATTGAGAAACTAATGGATTTCTGTCCGTACCTGTTTGTGTCAAGGTGCATGGAAACAAACCAAAATATTAACTTGAATGGTACCCAGAAACAATGGCTGGTTGTTACTGGGCCCATCAGTGTTCTTCCATGGCCTGGATTAAGTTTCCCTGGCAGCTGCAGTCATAAATATTTCTGGTTTGAGAAGTGAGGTCAGCAGACCTCATGCAAGAAGAAGCCATAAAGCAGGCATATGAAGCTACCCAAATCCTGAGGAGTTATGTGATGGTGTCTCCTGGGGCTTGGGGCACGATCCAGACACTTGTGAGGAGTTTGTCAAGTCTAGTGTAAAAATAGCTCCCCCGCATCGCCCCACGGACTCCAGGCCTTAAAATAATACACGCTTTCTTGTGCCACCTTTGTTAAGTTTGCCTTGAAAGTTAGATGTTTGTCTCTGTTTCACCCTTTCTATAGGAAAACATGCAGTAAGTAACTCAAGGTTCTTGACAGGGGCTCATGGAGTCAGGATATTTATTTTTAATCAATATTTTAAGAGACCATAAAAAGCATAATCCTTAAAATATTTTGTATGTAAGTCAATTTTACTTAAACATGTTCATTTTACAATTTACAATCTAAACACAAATAAAAATAATAACTTTAAAAAATGATCAATTCATCCATCCTGCAGGACCAGTGCAATTTACACTGCCAGAAAGACCTTGTTCATCTAGACCAGGGGATCAGAAATAGCTCATGGCTCAGATCATGCACCCAGACCCATTTCGCCTGGTTCCCGGAGGGATCAGAACCAGCGAGGTCAGGGATCACCACCAAATGTCCAGCAATAGAGCCCCGCTAGGGACGCGGGGTGGCGGGGTGCATGACAGCACCATTAACTCCTGCTCCACCACTGCTTGCCTCACTGGGTCCAGATCCACCCCTCGAGGAACCTCGAGCACTGGATCCACCCACCAGCACCTAGGTGAGTTTGTCACCCCTATCTAGCCCAACTCCAGCCTGTTCCAAGCATGAAGCCCCTATTATTCTACCTTGTCCAGTGTTAAGTAACTCAAGCCACAGCTGCTCTCCTGTTTCCCTCTGAAGGTGGCTTAGTTAGCCAGGAAGCTCCGAGTGCACCCAACATCTAAAACAGCTGTATGACGTTTCATTTGAAGGATTTACCTGCGTCTGCTCTTCAGGTGGGGTGCAACATCCAGCGTCTCCCTTCCTCTGGAATAACAAGTGGCTCAGAGACTTTCAGGATGAAGAAATATGCTGCTGACAACAATCACAACCTTCACATTAGTCTGTGGGTGACTTTTCACCTTTAAAGCTGTAATGCCCCTCCCACGGGTGTTTTTTGCAAGTGAGGAAAATTGCATAATAAGTATTTTATAGAGCGTGTTAGCATTCAACCCAGAGAGCCCTTGGGAACGGGATGGCAAAAGACGATGGGGAAACAGACAAAAACAACTTTTTCTGAGTATGCTAAAACACAGCCTTCCCTTGAACCTGACTGTTCCTGGAATATGCTGTGCCCAGGGGGCTGTTCCAGCCCATCTGGGAGTACGCAAGCAAGTCTTATGAAATGTGAGAGAGACAAACTTTTTCTATCATGATGCCAGGATGAAAAGCTAAATAGGGAGTTTTAAAAAATCTGCTCCCGCAGAATAAATTGCTGGCAAGGGATTAACATTTGAGGACACCGTGCAATCTTAACTCGCATAGCATAGGGGACTGGGTGCCAGAGGTTGGTAACATGATAAGGGAGCTTATCACTGCTTGGTCACTGCTTGGAATCCAGCCCAGGTTAGCAATGACTGAAAACAGTTACCAATATGAGGGCTCTTGAAATCCCAAGTGGGCAGGAAGTCCATGGCATAGCAAACAGCCCTGTCCTTGGCCCTGACTGGTCCCTTTGCTGACAGTCTCCACAGCCTGGCAGAGGTTTAGAGGCATGGAGACTGAACTACCTCTCCATGGGTATGGGAGACTCTGCATTTCTTGTGCATGTGCCGTGCCTGCTGTGGGGCTGATCTGGAGGTTTCTGTTCCTGTGTCATTAACCTTTGCTAACAACAACTTGACTTTAAAAATGTCCTTTCCGGTTGATCGCATCTCAGCTGCACTCAGGTCTTCAGCATGAAGCTTCTCTGCCCTTGGTTACATCTAGCAAGCCCCAGGATGTGAATGGGATTGCACAGGAGGAAAGGAGGGCAGAATCTGGGCCGCTGTGCACTCAAAAGAAAAAGCCTTATTCTTTATTAAACCTTTCACAGACAGCCTTTGTGATTGCCCTAGCAATGCCCACATTGAGGTCAAATCAATGGTAGTTTTGCTGGACCTGCAAGATTACGTCCTTAGAGTGTCTGCTGTGCCCATTCTCCAAAATGTTAACAGAGGAAATTACTGAAGAACTAGTCATCACAGCTGTATATGCTCATGGTGTGAGGATATACACACTACAGAGAACAGGTGCGTCTAGGAAGAAAGATGCAAAAATACAGTAACTACTGCTGGGACCTGGAAGACAGTCAAACAGGTTCAGTACCTTCTAAAAAACTTTTCAGATTAGTCCATTATAAGACCTGACAATCTAATTGCCGTTAGCATGAGCTGGAATGACACTGGCATTGCAAAGACACAACAGCCAGCCAAATAAACTGCAGGTGGAATATCATATGGCATGACTGCTCTCTCATGCAGGGAAGAGGCAGCTTATATTATCTAAGGCATAGAGTAAAAGTACCATATTTACTTGAATACAAGTTTTTTCCCCCCCGCAATCAGCATGGGGAAAAAAGCCCCTTGTCTTACATTTGCATACAAGGAAATTTCACTAAATACGTTGTCCATCTTTGAACTGCTGCTAAAAGCAGTATATACTCAGCAGTGGAAACTGTGACACTGATTAAATGCAGCCAATGCCGATCATGCCAATAAAATACATGGACATTGGACAAACATGCTGATGGGACAAACATGCTACCACCAAGACAGGCTGGTGCAACCCATCTGAATAAGATATATGTTAGTGTCCACTGAGTGCAGTCCCTTTCAGCACCTATTCTTTTTTAATCTCACGGTGAGCCACCAAATTGCATATATTTTTTACTTTATCTTCACTCCCACAACTGAGCTGCGCCTATCTTTTCCATTTCCCATGAGCCCTATTTCTTCACCAGCCTTTATGGCCTGGCAAACATCACCAAACTGGGCTCCAAACAGTTCACCCAGAATCCTTCTGTCAGCCCCTCTCTCATATGATTAGTGGTCCCTCCATGCGGTGAAGCTGGACCAGGATGCCCTATGTCTCATCTGCATATACATTTTGGAGGATCCCAGGACTCATGATAAGAACACCTGGTTCTAGTGATGAGGAAGGGCTAATTAGCACATGGATCCTTTCTGGGGGGTATCTGGGGTACACACACGAACTGGGCAGCGCTGAGCTGTGGGGTCACCATGGCTTGAAATGCTGTTAACTCTGCTGGAGGGAGGTGGGGACAGCTTAATGAACTATATGATAAATCATGAGCCTTTTGTCTTTAGACTAATATTATACACAGTTTGTATTACATATAAATAGGTCTCAAAGTGCTACTTAAAAGGTATTTATGGAGTACCTGCACAAAAGCTTGCAGCCATTTCAGAAAAGGTAAAATGTAGAACAGAGAGCTGAAATGAACTATTTCAACCAGAAGGCCTTACAACACCTCCCACTCTCCTGTGAAATATGAGTTTTCATTTCCACCTAGGAGCAATTTTACAATCTTTGCATTCTCCTATGCCTGAGGAAGGGTAATTGTGCCCTAAAGCTTGCAAATAAAGAAATTTTTTTTTGCAAATATTTAGCTGGGCTAATAAAAGACATCACCTCTGCCATGGGCTCTGATTCTACTTGATTTTACTCCCACGCCAGAAAAGTCAGTTAGAGAAGAATAGTAAAATGCTGTTTAGACACTTCAAACAAGCATCTTCATTTCATCTGCTAACCACCCACTCCATCCTCAGAGATGTTAATTTATCCTATCCAATTTATAAAACAATTTCCAATATGGAAAAAATGTGCTAGGATAGAACCTGGCTGAAACACAAATGATATTTTTACTATGTGTTTGATAAACAGTACCTGAGCGCAACATGCACCAACAGCCTGCTGCCCTGAGAATAGCAGCTGTAAATGGCTTTGCAGTAGGATAAAATGAGTTTATCTTATTTTGCAATAGCCCTTTGCCCACTGTAAAGTATTTATCAGTCCATATTGCACTGTTATGTGAATAAACCATGTGAATAAACCCATGTTACCTTAGAAGTGTTATCTGTGCAGTTCAACCTACTGTCTTCAGAAAAACTTAGTATATTATAAATCTTGCACTTTACTGAGCAGTTTCTTTCCAAGACTACTTCATCCTAGCGCTGTTTAAACATAACCATTTTCAAAATTTACGTCCTTTTGAAATGGATACTCGATAAAGAACAGGCTGTCTGAAATCATTCTATTAGGAGGGCACTTTTTATAAAAAAGAGGCCAATGATCTTTTGATGGCACAGGCTGGCAGTCAGGAATTGTATACACCTAGACATGTACAGAAAGGAGTTTCCAACTACTATGACATGCCGTACAGCTGCCTGCAGACTTTTTCATACTGATGCTATGGTTCAAAGCTTACTGAAACCCTGTATTCAACAATAAAAGAAGCCCGAGGATATACTGAAGACTTAAGATACTGCAACTATGGGTCCTTAGAAAGATGGAGAGCAACTGTTCAACTTCCATCTTGTACTTTTAGGGAATTATTCAAAAAAAAAAGAAAAGAAAAGAAACATCACAGTTCTTTCTTGCCAGGTCCTCTCCACCTCCCTAAGTCGTGGCAGAAATCTTGCTAATGGAAACCACTCCAGTGCATTGTCTACATCTTTACTCCCTATCCCACTTTTGAATCCTTATTCCATTAACCTTCTCACAGCAAAGCGCACACAGCCAACTTGGTTACATCCTTTTGACTTCCAGTATTTTTGCTGAGATGACTCAGGATGCACTCACTAGACTATCAAAAGATATGTACCATGGAGCTAGAGCTGTTCCAGCGAACAAAGACAACATTCACCTCCAGCATAGTGAATTTACCACACACATTGCCATACAAGCCAAATGATACTAAAAGACACATCAGACCTCTTATAGTTTCATAGCTGGTAGGGTCGGAAAGGACCTGTGCAGATCATCAAGTCTGACCCCCTCCTGTGGCAGGAAAAAGTACTGGGGTCAAACGACCCCAGCAAGGTGTTCATCCAGCCCCCTCTTAAAGACCCCCAGGGTAGGAGCC
>NW_017728914.1:35303001-35379490 GCF_001723895.1 Crocodylus porosus
TGACTGTGTGGGTGTCTACGCCACAGCCCCCAGTTTCTTAATGAGAACGGGGTGAGAGACAGTGTCGAAAGCCTTTCGAAAGTCCAGAAAGACTATGTCCACTGCTACCCCTGCAGCCAGGGATTTGGTGACCTGATCGTAAAAGGCCACCAGGTTGGTCTGACAGGACCTGCCACTGATGAACCCGTGTTGGTTGCCCCTAAGCATGATCTCCCCCGCTCGCCCCTTGTGGACATAACTCTCTCAAAAAGCTTACCCAGGATTGAGGTAAGACTGATTGGTTTATAACTTCCTAGGTCCTCCTCCCTCCCTTTTTTGAAGATGGGAACCACATTGGCCCTCTTCCAGTCTTAGTTGGCTGCCGTCATCAGTCCTTCAACTGATGCTATTTAAAAAAGTATTCTTTTTAAAATGATTTTTGAAGTACAGGCAGTCCTTGACTTATGTTTTGAGTTATGTTTCGCAGTTACATTTCTAAATTGATGCCCTGTTTCAACTTTATGACATCAGTTTCGACTTTACAAGGCTTGATCTGATTCATAGATCATCCTGTCCGACCCCCTGCCCCAGGCAGGAAAAGGACTGAGGTCAGATGACCCCAGCCAGTTGCCTATCAAGCCTCCTCTTGAAGACCTCCAAGTTAGGTGATAGTACCACTTCTCTTGGCAGCCCGTTCCAGATGTGACGCCATGCCAGCGAACAAGCTCACTGCGTCACCCACCTCCCTGGAGAACATCTGTCCAAACTTCCTTGGACGCTTCCTTTAAGAAAGTGGACAAGACTCCAGAAAAACCTGCAGCCGAGACTCCTGACAAGACTCCAGCCAAGAGCCCTTCAAAAAGTCCAGCAAAGTCACCTCAAAGAAGTCCTTCCAAATCAACAGGATTGCTATTTACAATATAAATGCATTAATGTAGCTATGTTACTCATCTATAATTGATCGAGTACAAAATGCTGGGTTATTTTTGGTTCAGAAACCCACCCCCCATTTGTAACATTTATAACATTGTTTCCTGTGAGAAAATCAGTTCCGGGTTACAATGTTTTGACTTAAGACGCTGTTTTTAGGAACCAATCACGTCATTAGTCGGAGGACTGCCTGTATTTATGAAGTACCGGCATTAATCCAACAAAAGAAAAACGATTAGTAAGGCCAAGATGTCCCCTACTGAAGCAAAGTACTGATGTTCTTGTAATTATATTTTCCACTTAAAAAAGGAACCAGTCAGGAAACTCGTCTTGATTAAAAGATCCTGGATTCCTGCAATAGCTGTTCATGGATGAAGAGGACCATTATATCAACCCTCAGAAAAAGCCACTACATCCCCTTCATTTTCAATTTTTGAGCACGTGCCTTGGTGCCGGCCAGCTCTTTTTTGAGCTGGAGAGTCGTTTTGATGGCCCAACAATCGCTTTGCGCGCACGGCTGGTCTCAACGAGTGGGTTCGGGGCGTGATCGTTGCCTGGCGCTTGTGTCCGGTCCACATTTATTGCGCAGCGAGCCAGGGAGCTGCGCGACACATGTAACATAGCAGGGGCCTGCACAAAATGGAGACCACCAGAAAACAAGTTGACATCAGCACACAGGATTAGCACCGAATTGCCCGTGCCGACACTCTTAATCCGAAAGAATTTCCCCCTCATGCAGCAGCCACCCTATATAAGTGAATGGACTCTCCCACTTCTCCCCCCCGCCCGAAGGGGATCATGGACTCTCCCAACAGCGCCTGGAGAGATAGACTTGGGAAGTCCACTAGAATCAGAGAGGGGGACGGGGATAAAAATGGAACGGCCAACTTCACGCATGCGTCCTTCAGCATTATTGCCCTCTTCCCCAAGCGCATGCTCCAAGTGAGCAGAGCGTCGCGACACGAGACTCACTTTCCGACGCATGTGCAGTGACGGCAAGACCTGATGCAGTTCACGCTAACTTGGGCTCTCGCGAGAGAGCGGAAGGCAAACAGGAATTTCCGCTGGCGGCAGGACTTCGCGCCGGAAGTCCGCCAGCCCTCTCTCCTCCCGGCGGGGAGGAGCAGACGAGTCGGGGGGGGGCTAGAGCGGCCGCAGGAAGAGCAGTCCCGGGGCCTACCCCTCACTCCCTCCCTCGCTTCGCCGGGCCCGGTGGGAGCGGGAAGGAGCCGGGCTGACGCGCAGCGAGCAGGTGCTGGGGGGGGGGAGTGGGGGAGGCCTCGCTCCGAAATAGCCGCTCGTGTGAACGCTCTTAAACCAGATTAATTTGATCCACTTGCAGCGGGAGAGGGGTTTTGGGCCAGGCTCGGTGGAGGAGGCACCGGGGACCGTTTGAAGATCGGGGAGCCCCGTATGACCTTGTTAACCCGGTTCCTAATGGAGGCCCGTCGAGAGGAGGAGGGCTGCGTGATGAATGTTGCGTCTGCTGGTCTCGACGAAACTCGACCCCTGTCCCTTAAGGGCTGGGACGTTTCGATTTGGAAGCCCCCCGTGCTCGTTAGCGGCCCTGGTCCTCCAAACACGCACTGACCTCTCGGCTTTCCCCCTGCACCCCGCCACAACGCGCTGGGTGAAGAAGAAATCCTCGCGTTTAAACCTTTGTGACCCCCTCGGTCTCGTGTTGGCAGAGAGCAAGCAGTCAGATGGACCCGGTCTGCCCACGTGCGTGTGGCGAGACCTGGCTCGCTGTCACCAGAGCACAAGAAAGGGCTCGACGGGTCTTGCTCGGTCCACGCGCGAGGTTGGGCCGGTTTCGTTATATTTGTAGGACATCGCTGTGGTGTGGTATGATTCGGAGAGGGATGGTCCTGCCTCAGGCAGAGGGATGCACTGATTGGCTTTGTGTGGCAGGATCATCCCACTCCAAACCATGCCACACAATGCCAATGACTGCATCCCTCTGCCAGAAGCAGGATCATCCCTCTCCAAACCATGCCTCAGGCAGAGGGATGCACTAATCGGCATGGTTTGGAGAGGGATGCACTAATCGGCATGGTGCGGCATGGTTTGCAGGGGGATGCACTAATCAGCATGGTGCGGAGAGGGATGCACTAATTGGCATGGTGTAGCAGGATCATCTCTCTCCAAACCATGCCTTGGGCAGAGGGATGCACTAATCGGCATGGTGCAGCATGGTTTGCAGAGGGATGCACTAATCGGCATGGTTTGCAGAGGGATGCACTAATTGGCATGGTGCGGCGTGGTTTGCAGAGTGTTGCACTAATTGGCATGGTGCGGCAGGATCATCCCTCTCCAAACCATGCCTCAGACAGAAGGATGCACTACAATTGGCATGGTGTGGTATGGTTTGCAGAGGGTTGTACTAATTGGTATGGTGCAGCATGGTTCAGAGAGGGTTGCAGAAGGATTCATAGATGTTAGGGATGAAAGGAACCTTGGAAGGTCATTGAGTCCAGCCCCTTGCACCCAGTAGGAGAGATGACTGGGGGTCAGGTGACCCCAGCGAGGTGACCGTCCAGTCTCCTCTGGAAGATTTCCGGGGTAGTTGATTGCACCCCATCTGGAAGGAGTTTATTCCACAGACTGTGAAGGCTGACCCTCCCTTGGGCAGGGGGTTGGGCAGGATGACCTTGGGAGGTCCCATCTGGCCCCACTTCTCTCTGATTTCTATTAAGATTTCTCCAGAGCAGCTAGACCAGGCTGCGGTGAGTTGCAGATGACAGCACACATCTTACTACTTTAAGTTTCCTGAAGCAGCTGAACAGAAATGTTGCAAAACTTTACGCAATTAAATCCTTGCCAAATGATGTGTGCAAACAAGCCCTACGCTTAAAGTGCAGACCTAAAAGGAGGAGAAACATTGGCTTGTCTCAGCTGAAGTTGGTAGTCTGGGTACCTTTTTGCTAACTAAGAATTTTTTCCCTTTTCTTTGTCCCTTGACTGCCTGTTAAGGATGTATTAGAAGTAAGAAAGAATGTGTTAATTCAGACATTTCAGCTGAACTGACACTGCAAGGCAGAAACTTGACTGGTTGTGTCTGCCAGCATGTCCTGACTTGTGGAACAGTGTAGATATAAATGTGAGTTTGCATTTCTTGCAGTGCTGACTGAGCCACAGAGCTGGCAGCTCCACACCACAGTACTGACCACCCAGACACGCCATTGGGTGCTTCTATTCCAATTCCTGCAAGATGCCAGCAGCACTTGCAGAGAACAGCCAGGTTATCTGTGAAGTATGGGCAAACAATCTGGAAGAAGAGATGAGAAAAATTCGAGAAATTGTTCTCAGTTACAGATACATCGCCATGGTAAGAAAATGGTGTTTTTTAATGACCATTTAAACTGTCGAAGTAAAGGGATTTCAGCAGGGGGTAGGTCACTCAAGACAAAAAATGTTTGTTTTCCCAGGTCAGCATGAGCCCAATAGTATGTGGAGCAAACAGTTGGGAAACTAGTTAGCATTCAACACTTGACTGGGTTTTTAATATATAGACTTTCTTAAGATTTATACAGATAGCTTTATGCTTCATTACATACCTGCATAATTTCACAGGGGAGGCAATCCTAAACAGATGAGATCTATTATACTTAATGACAGGGATTGTATTACTTTGTTTGTATGAGAGAGAATTAAAATAACAAGATGGTCATTTGGTCATAAACATTTTGATTTAGCTAGCTTGAATGACACAGCCGATTTGGCTGAGAGAAATTTCTTGCTGGCATATGGCAAAAGGCATGCAAGTTGCAACTCGTTAGCTAATAGGACTGCTTCATAATGAATGGTCGGTCAGTCACTACAGCCTCAGAGTGGAGGATAATTTGGCCTCAAATATCACGTCGACTTGTTCGGATAGATGCATTTATTTAAAATTTTTGAGAATCTTGTTGAGATGGAATTCCTCGTGTGTGGGGGTGGGAGCGGGGAAAACATTGCAAAACTAATTAAATATAAATCTTGGATTTCCTTGCTTCATGCCATATTTGATCATTAATTACATTTAGTTATTATTAAATAATAGAGCTGACCTGTACTTAATGATTCTAAATATCAAATAAGCTGAAGTCCCTTGCAAATTGTGTGCAGGGGTATGTGTATACACATTGGGTGCCAATGAAAAGCTAGGCTGTTGTGAAGAGCAGTGTATTGTAACCCCCTTTCTTTTAAATGTGGGTCCTTCTGCAAATGCTGTGGTATCTAAAAAGGCCAATTCTTAGTAGCACCCACTATGTGAATGGGTAAATATGAATGGATTCCATCTCTGCTGAAACTCTCAGGCCTCTGGATCCTATGTGCTGAAATAGGAGCTTCTGCGTCCCCCACCAGCATATCTTTCTATTTGATCTTGCAGTTAGGATGACTACTTGGCAGTACATTTCTGTAGCTAGTCTGAAGTCACATATACTTGACTGACACTGTAGGATCAGACGGAGGAAAGGTTGGGCTGCGGAGAGATTATTGCAAATATGCAAAGAAAGATTCACCTCTTTTATATGCTCCTTGGTAAGACTAGTGGATAGCAGGTGGATGTGCATCTCTGAGCAAGAAACCGCAGGAATTTGACGTAATAGCAAAGACAACATGTGCACTTATTAGCTAACTAATATGTTTTATATTAAACATTTTCTGTGTTATTAAGGAGCCTCTTTACACTTTGATACTGTATAAATTACTAGCTGGTTTATTTAGAGTGAATGTTTTCCAAAAACCAATGCTAATCTGCCTTAACCTGGAATATCACCCTACAAACAAAACCACATTGTTGTTCTTTTAAACCAGTGTTTAGAACTGTATGAATTGATGGCTATAAAATAGATACTTTTGTAGTTATTGGAAAGATGAAGAGGTTATTGCCCAAGGGCGGGGGGAGGGTAATAATCTCCTAGGTATCTATGGCTGTGCACTATGGATGACCAGGTGTATTATAATTTTGCATAATAAAATGTGAAAAAGGGTGCCAAATATAATTAAAGGGTGGCAAGTGCTAGCAAACTACATGGCCACAGAAAGATGCTTTTTTCTCCCCCTCTGGAAATTGGGGATGAAATAGAAACAGTATGCAATTGCAGGTTTTCTTTATGTTTTCTAAACTTTGTTCATTTACCTTAGTTGTATAAAGTAATAAGCAAGCAGTATGAATTTCAGGTTTCTTGGTTATTTCAAGTACTGTTGGGTGGGGGGGGGGGAAGCAGATAAAGCAAAATTATTCATAAATTTGTCATTTTATAGAAAAGGTGGCTGTTGCAGTTTTTAGGGCTCTAGGTCAACCAGAACATGCAACTTTGCTAACTTAGAGTTTCCTTTCACCCGTGTTTCTTTTCTAGGACACAGAGTTTCCAGGAGTTGTGGTGAGGCCAATTGGTGAATTTCGCAGCTCCGTTGATTACCAGTATCAGCTCCTCCGGTGTAACGTAGACCTCCTGAAAATTATCCAGCTGGGCTTAACCTTCACGAATGAGAAAGGAGAGTATCCTTCTGGGATCAACACCTGGCAGTTCAATTTCAAATTCAATCTAACGTAAGTCTTCTGAACCACAGAACGAGTGACCCAAAAACGTTCTTAAATGGTTTGGCATTCACATTTAGGTGAATGCTTTGCATGTCAACAGCATAATCATTAACAAAGTTACTGTTAATGGGAGAACAATGGGCAAAAGTTTGCTTGGTTGAAGTTGGCAATTAGAAGAACTTTTTCATCTGTAATTCAATCTGATCTCCAGGTCACTGAAAGACCAGAATTATAGGGCCTGGTGATGCTTTCATTGGTCACTGTACCTGTGTTTTGAAATATAAAACTGGGGAGGGGGGAAAGGAAGGGGATCCTTCGTGTTGGGCATGAGCCTGCCTGACCAGCCCAGCTGATGTGAAGCTCCCATTTCCTTTTAGGGAGGACATGTACTCACAGGATTCCATAGATCTCCTGGCAAATTCTGGGCTGCAGTTCCAGAAGCATGAGGAGGAAGGCATTGATACCCTGCACTTCGCAGAGCTGCTCATGACCTCAGGGGTGGTCCTCAGCGACAATGTTAAATGGCTCTCGTTTCACAGGTGTGTCCAAGAGGAATGCAGGGAATGTTGGGGCTGGAAAATGAATAGCAATTCTCTTGTCAATAAGATCCCTCGTCTTTATTTTTAGAGGCACAAGTCCAGTTTTCAAAGGGTGAATTTATATCTTTGTAGCTTTTGGTTATTTAACTAAGTAAATGGAGAGCGCAACGCATGCAGGTGGCTTGGTACCATTTGCTTTGCCCTAAACCTGGGTATATTCCATGCTTGCGAACAGGAGATGTTAACAGAAAACAGAAGTGAAAACATAAGGAGGAATTTATTAAACTTAAGTACCCTGGGACATAAGGGGTTTGTTTCCTTGTACCAGACAATACTGCTTCTTTCTCTCATGAACTTTGCTTTGAACGTAACTTTACTGTTCAGAGAAAGAGGGCTTGAAGGTGAGGCTTGCTTATCGCCTGAGTTATTTGAATGCATAATTGCTTCCCCCCTCAAACCATCCCAAGTTGAGATAAGAAGCAGCAAAGGGATAGGTCTGTAAGATTAGCTCCTTTTTTCTCTCTTACATGTTAAAAATTCCTCTCTTCCACACAGATATTTTCTCAGTGACTAAAGGCAATTGTTTCTTCCCCCTCCCCCCCCAACAGTCTAGCTATTTTTATTTTAGCTTATCTTGTGAAACCGTAGTATTGATGAAGCAAGCAGAGGTCCTGCCTCAAGGTGAGCAGCATGAATGCTAGGATCTGGTTAATAACAACTCTGATGTAAAGAAAATGTTATGCTTTTGGCTATTTCTGCTGCTTATTTAATAGACTTTGTACCACTCTTTTGTCAGTGGCTATGATTTTGGCTACATGGTGAAATTGCTGACGGACTCCAGACTCCCTGAGGAGGAACATGAATTCTTTCATATTTTGAACCTTTTCTTCCCATCCATCTATGACGTCAAGTACCTAATGAAGAGCTGTAAAAACCTTAAGGTATTTACTTCTTACCAGTAACTAGATTGCATTAGCAAGTGGGATTTCCACTGTTTATCACATCTTGTACGCAAAAGCTCAAATGTAGGACAGATTGTAGTTGTACAGTATTTTGACATTTGTATCTGTGTATAGGGGGCACAGTCCAATTACTTTGGTTTTAGCTGTATGTCACCAGAAGATAAATTTGTTCCATTTCCCCTAATCTTTTGATTGGTCAGTTAGGAAGCATTTACAAGAACTTCTACTTCAGGGGGCAGCTTTTTCAAAAGCTGGCTAAAACCAAGTGTGCTCTTTACTGCTTAAAGATGTCAATCAGCATTTTCACTTGATGTTGATATGACTTGGCTAAAGGAGGCATGCTGCCTGGTAGCCTTCGTAGGGGCTGATTCCAGGTGATAAAAATAATTTTTCTCCTCCCTTTTCCAGGGAGGTCTTCAAGAAGTTGCAGATCAGCTGGATTTGCAACGAATTGGACGACAGCATCAGGCAGGATCAGACTCGCTGCTCACGGGAATGGCCTTCTTCAGGATGAAAGAGGTATCCATGAATTGCTTTCCTCTTTCCAGCTGCAAAATTGGAGGGAGAACCCAGGCTATGGCTTGTCTGTTCTCTTCCCTACCCACTGTCCCCACACACACCTCCTGGCCTCTTGATTTTTTGGAGTCTTGTGCCAGCCCTTTAAGCTTCAAAAAATGAGCCCCCCTGAGTTCTCTTCCCCTGGTTGCTAATTGCCACCTTCCACTGCTGAAGCTGCTGCATTTAAACAAAGCTGTATGCGTATGAGGTTAAACTGATTTACAAATGCACGCTAAAAAAGGGAGAAATCAGTAAATAAAAAGAAATTTTTCCCCTCCCTTGCAGTTGTTCTTTGAGGATTCAATTGATGATGCAAAGTACTGTGGCCGGCTGTACGGCCTTGGCACAGGAGTGGCACAGAAGCAAAGTGAGGACGTGGAATCGGCTCAAGAGAAGATGAGCATTCTCGCCATTATCAACAACATGCAGCAGTGAGAAATGGAGACCCGTCAGCAGGACATGGTCCCAGAACAGCGACTGCTGTCAGAAACTTTTCCAATTCTGTCAAACAAAGGGCATCTACCGCATGCATTTGGCAGAAAGACTAGAGTTTTGATGAAGGGGGAAAAAAAGCATCTTCATTTCAAACCTGAAAGGGAGTTCTGAATTCATAACAATACCAGCATTGGTGGTTTGCCATCTTTTTAATACCAAGGGCAGGAGAGAGAATCTAAATGTGTATACCTCCTCTTTTTTCTTTTCTTTCTTTTTTTTTTTTAAATACCGAATCTGCAAGGAAGACTTAAATGGAGAACATTCAGCAGAGCTGAAGTTCTGAAATGCCAGTGAAATTGGACACAGCAACCTTGCAGGGTCCTTTAGGAAGCTTATTTTAAAATTTCTTGTGCATGCTGTGAGGTGATGTCTGCTCCTCATCTTTTGCTCACTTTTATCCTTCTGTGTCATTTATGTAATGACCCTCTCATTCACGGCAGAGCATGGGGAACAAAGCAAAACACCTTCTCTGCAGCAGGTGTTCAGCTCAAGCTGTCTTGCCTCTGGCCAGGATGGGTGTTTTGAACAGCTGTGCTGTACAGGGTCCTTTGGGACTGTTGTGCAATACAAGTGTGTCACATCACTGAGCCTCATTTTAATTCTTATAGTTATGAACAGAATAAAGTGCTGAGTAGATGAACCAACCTGGAAGCTTGCCTTCTAGAGATTTTGTAACAGGAATTTGGACCAAAACAATTTCAGCCACTCAGTTTCACTTGATGATGCAGAAGATCTTGTTCATCTCACTTCAGTATGTAGGAGTAGTTTACTAGGCAAATAATTATATTTACTTTCATATTGGAGTGATGTTTAAACAGGCCTCAAAGCCACTGCGTCTCCCTTTGTAAAGATTTGAGGAGTATCCTAAAGAATGGAGATTGAAGGCTCAGGAGTTCGATTTTTGACTAGACATTCTAATAATACACATTATTTTTGAACAGCTCTGAAATATGTTTCTATAAGAAGAAAAACCTCTTTTGAACAGCAAATTAAACCTCTCATTTTAAGTCTTGCATTTTAACAAGCTTAAATGATTCTTGATTGATGTTAAACTGGTAATTAAAATGCTTGTAAATACTGTTTTTAATTTTGTAAAATAAAGGTTGTTTTTTTTTTTTTAACCAGGCCGTTTCTGGTCCTTCTACAAAGCACCAGCTCTGAAGCTGAGCTGCTGCCCTCTCTGTGACCAACACAGGTCATGAAGTGGCTAATTTCACTTACTGCATTTGCCTGTAGAGTAAAACTGCAAGACCAATTCTAACCAAACTGAACATTAGTGAAGCAACTGAGATTCATGCATCAGTTGATGGAGCCTCATCCTTTATTTATACTGCTATCATCTAGCAGGTCTACCAGGCCAGCAGTTTGTGCAAGACAATCCCCTATGTGAAGGTTTCTTTCCATTGAGATGTTAGAGTAAGAGTAGCTGATGGATCCAATTCTCTTGGGAGAAAACCTGCTGTAAAATCACAGTTCAGGATTGTGAATCTCTAATCTAACTTCCTGTCTCTAGGAAAGAGATGAGATGCAGGCATACTCCTATCCTCCATTCTTCCACTTCATTACCTTGATAGGAAGCCATGCTCAGCTTGCTGGCTTCTGTATACCCAGGCAGTGCACAGGAACTGGGCAGAAAATCCCACTAGAGATTTGGACACCTATATGTTTTGTGAGGCAGAGCTCAAGTCCCTTTGCCTTAGGTTTTTATGCAGTATGGCCTCAAATTAGCCTTGCTACTATAAAAAGCTAATTCCCTGTTGCTGGTCATCTTTATACCTTCTGGTGCTTGCAGCAGCTCTGCTTAGCTTCTTCCTAGGCTACTTCTGCTTACAGAGATGCACAGCTTTGTAAAGCCACAGCTCCCTCTCCTGGTTTGCAGGCACTTTGCCATGATGAGTCTGGCTATCTGGTTCTCTCTGGCCTACCTGGAGGGGTTTAGGCCATAGCTGTCTGAGAAGTACTCTGCAATTCGCCTTAATCAGAATCAGGACTATGTTCCTACCTACTTCTCTGCCAAAGCAGCTTTGATGCTCTTTAATCTCACTTCTTTAGGATGGATCAGGTCTTCTGTCTTGCTCTGCCTTTGAGGCCAGATGACAGGTTGGATTAGGACATGTGCATGCTCCTCCCACATTCTATTCATCTTCAAAGCCTTAGCTTTACCTGTAGTATATGTAAATCCATCTCTCTGATCTCTCCATGCCCTAAGCTTCTGTCAATTTCTGCTCTGCAGCACTTTCCTATTTATGTTTAAAATAAAGCTTGTGTCTAGGTTTCTGCTCAGTTTACAAGGGTTACTTGACCATGACCAGCACGCCCCACTCTTGCTTCCTATCCTCTTTACCTGGGTAAACTCAAGACTGCTGCTGAGTTTACGGGCATGACAACATTTTGCACCTTCTAGGGGGAGCTGACAATTCAAATGAGGAAAACCAAACAACAGGACCCCTTCCAGAAACCAGGCTGTCACCTGTACTGTTGCTTAATGAAGAACGGAAACGGTCCTTAGTGGGTTCATTTTTCTAACGTTCTGTGAAGACTGCTAGTGTCTCCAACTGCACACTATTAAGACCGTCATTTTACATCCTACCTGAAACACTGATAGTCCAAGTTCCACTGCTGTAGCAAAAGTAGCTTCCTCTGCAGCAGATAGGAAGTGTCAACCTTTCCACATCAGACGGATGTGAAAACTCTGTCATAAAAAACAAGGTGTTTGTTGTGCTCTGTACAGAGCAATGAGCGTAAGCAATTCTTCGCCCTACTTAGAAGTAACCAAGGCATGAACGTCAGCTATCACATGTATATTTTAAGTACCTAGAATAGCTTTAAAAAACATTCAAAAACACTAGCCTCATACTTATTAGAGAACAAATACTTTTATCTCCACCCTCCTTTCAATTTAAATGCAAGACTGGAAGGATAAGGCTTTTATTTAAAGGAACACAAATTTCCTGCACATCCAAAAAAACATTAATCAGTTTCCCAGACTCCCCGGACTAACACTGGCTTGAGCATTAAGTCCTTTAAAATAAAAAAAAACATACTGCGCCTTTTATTTAAATGACAGCTAACGCTCCTATATTGCCAAAAGGTAGCTGTAGCCGTTTAAACCATTTACCATGTTTTTAGTATGTAAATCCAAGGGCTTCCCTTGCATAATTTTCCTCTCTCCAGAAATTAAAAAACTAAATATAAACAAGATCTTGTATACATTAAAGGCAGAAGCCAATGTCTCCTAATGTTATGGGTACAGTATCGCTCATGGAGGCGCATGAGGCCACGAGTAGCTGACTGGCTGGTAGTGAAAGTCTTTGTAAGCTTGACTTTTGATGATCCGTGCTCCTTCCAGAACAATGGTTCTTCAAAAAGCAGTGGTGGCAGTAGAGATCATTCCTCAGGTCAGAGAAGAACCGCCCTGGCTTGGTGAGGCTACTGGCAGTGGGGGGCGTGGAGGGGGCTGGGTGTGAAAGTAACATCATGTTAAGAACTTTCTACAGATCTTTTCATATGCCCCATCTTGAGTGAACTTCCACAGCAGGTCCAAGGCCTGTTGCCGCAGTTCCGGACTCACATCGCTGTGGCTCTGGGAGTGGATGTGAAGGAACACCAGGCTGCACTCCAACACATCTGGGAATGGGAAGGCCTGCCAAAAAAAAAAAGTATCATGTTGTGTTTGTGCTGGGAACTGGAAATGCTAGTGTGGAGACCAGAGCCCCCTCTAGAAATAAGGCCTAGACTGGCATAAACCATGAGCAAGCCAAGTCTGGATGTTATGTTACTCATTCCCTTTTCCAGCGTGCACTGGATTTATGTCCAGCCAACTTCTCTCTTTCCTAAGCACGTACCCTGCCTCACAACTGCCATCTTCTATGGAAGGACTCCAAGGGGCACAAAATGGGCAAGACAAATGGCTTTGGCGTGTTGGTTTCTTTTGGGGTGCATTACTGCTCATGATCCAATTTCACCTCTACAGTCCCAGCCCCTCTCCTGGCAAGGGAAGCCACTGGTAGTGCTTCCCCATATGCACTTTCTAGAGCATAATGCAAACAGCTCTACCAAAACCAAGCTACCCTTAACCAACCAGACTCTCGCTAATCTGCGTTATTAACAGGGTGAGCTGCTACGTGGTTTTGGGGTGGCTGTGAATAGTTTTATCCAGCCACCATGCAATATTAATGGTCTCTAAAGTGACATAAGCAGGTGTCTATTGACACACAAAGCCGTGCTTCTGTCCTTGTGTCTCCAAGCAGCAAAGCAAGGAACAGTTGAGCAAGCCCCCATTCAGGTTGCTGATTCCCTGCGCAGAGAAATCAAGCAGCCCTTAACTTGCAGCACTGGCACAGAAATGACAGCAGCAGAGGGATTTTATAGGACGTGGATGCCTGTTATAGCAAGAACAGGGTGCAATAACCCAGGCAGTGCCTACCAGTCCTGCAACTCTTAGCTGCAAAGCCACCTCCTTCTGAAACCATTTTAACCTTACCTTTAGACTGTCTGGAAATTCTGCCAGTTGCTGCTTGGCCATTGCCAGCTGCTTTGACAGCTCAGGAAGGGAAACCGGTTCCTTTGCTGCTGCTTTACTGTCAAGAGAACATTCATGGAAAGGTCATGAACAGTGGCTTTGCCCAAGCCCATGCATACGCTCCCAACCAGAGCAGAGTAGGTATAAGAACCAGAGCCAGAATGTCACCCCCATGACTCTTACCTCGCAAAGATGAATAGAACCCTACTATCAACAGAGAAACAGAAACTCCTCTGTCCAGCCTGCCTCTTCCCCTCCCCTCCAAATGCACTATATGAAGGAGGCACAATCAGAGCATTAGCTATAACCCTAAGGCTATTTATTCTTCTACAGGAAATGAGCGTGATGGAGTCAGAATTCAGGGCTGATAACTGGTTGGTTGACTGGTTGAAGTTTTTACAATGGGGTTTGCAGGCCTGGGGAAGCCAAGCTGGACACCAGGGCACCGCTGTTTTAAAAAGCAGCTTTGTTCTCCATCTGTCAAGTAAGAAAGCAGCAGCTGTCCTAAATCCACTCCAGTATGGTGGAAACTTACCCTGGGCTCTGGCTGCCTGGGGGGATGGGCTTGTCCAACTCACTCTCAGGGCTGGGCTGCAGCTTGCTCTCCTGCAAGCTGTTTCTTTGATGTTGGCGGATCATGTCTGCCAGAGTCTCCTGGATCTTGGCAATGTCTTTCTGGGTGTTCTGCAAAGCAGCAATATCTTCAGAAAGGAGCACTTTACATCTGTTCACTTTCAGCTGCCTCTCTATTTGATCCCCTGAGTCAGCTGCACAGGGTCCAGGGCAAGAAGCAGGTATGCTGGGGGGATGTTCTTCCAGCTCAGGTGCCATTCCTTCCGCAAAGATGCCCGAGACAGCATTCTGTTCAGGAGCTGCCTGCTTACTAGGGCAAGACACAGACTCTGGCACCATCTGTTTGGAGACAGGGGAGTCTGTGGGCAGGTTCCACCACAGATCATACAGCTGTCCGTAAGCCAGGAACCCTTCTAGACTCTTGTGAGCTGCCATGCTCCGAGAGCTTGTGCTGTCCAGTTTGTCCCTCAGGTCATCACAGCCTGGCAGGGGAGGGGAGGAGGAAAGATGGGTTATAAAAGGATTTCCTGAAACCACACGTGCCACTGCCCAACACAGTAATATTGTGCAAAGTTGTGCGTGAGGGCAGGATCCCAGAGTTCAACAGCACTTGTCTGTGTAGTACAGGGGAGCAGGGAAGAACACATCACCAGCAACCTCCAGCCTTCTGAAACTGACCCCCACACGCAACAGGAACTACCACAGCAGATCACACTGAGGGCTATCCAGCCCAAGGTCCATCACAAGTAACTAATACCTGTGCAAGACACCCAGCAAAGCACAACCTGGTTTGAGCAGGGGTTTCTTCTGAGCCCCAGGCGGGCAGTGAAGCCAGTACAGCGTTCTATCCCACCTAGTGAGACTGAATGTTCTCACTGTCCATGGGAACATCTCCTTGAACCCTACTAAAACCTCCCAGAACCCAGCTAAGGGGATTAGGGGTTATCCAGCAGTTCCCATGCAAAAGGTCATGGCCCCAAATGGCATTTAGTGAGCCCTTGGAGAAATCCAATTATAGCAGTAGGGTGCAGCCAGGAGGTGAGGCTGAGAGGCAACCAGAAGCCATGCTAGAAAAAAGAGTTGAGGAACCATGCACTCATGACTGCTAGCACAGAGCAAACAAAGGAGGTTTACCTTTGGGAAGGAGGAGGCTGCAGATTTCTTGCAGAAGAGTGAAGTTGCCAGCATCACAGCTGCGGGTCACAGCACTGAGAAGAGCAGTCACTGCCTCCTCCCATGAAGCAGTCTGGTAGCTCAGTGCTGCTAGGGTCAGATCGTGGGCGATGTGGAAGAGCAGCTACAAGAGGCACCACAAATCACTGTCAGCAGCTTAACCTGGGAGCCCTTTGTGCCTCATGGCAATCTGCAGTGCCAACCCCAGAAGCGTTCCCCAAAATACACCACTTAACCATTGCTACAAGCTACACAGCTGATTTCAGCTGAGGGGATGAAGGCTCTTCAGACTGTGGAGCATGATTATAGGCTTCTTACAGGCTTGCACAATGGTCAGTGTGAGCCCAGTCTGCTAGAAGGCTGTGGCAAAAACATCTCAGCAACATTAACATAAGCTATTATGCCAGTTTTTGTCCCAAGCAGGGATGGCTGGGCCACACTGCATAGCTGCCAACTGCTAATCACCTGCTAATACTCTCACCAAAACTCATTTTTCATTCAGAGTGCAGGGCACCTGTGAATGGCTATGGCTGTTACCCAAGGCAACTATGCAAATCCAGCCCCATTCACACCTTCAGCAAGGGCCAACTAGCGCACAGAACCAGGATAAATTACCTGCTTGGGATGGGTGTTGGTGGTAGCAGGAGGATACAAAATACCATGCAGCTGCTTCCACATGGTCTTGGCCTGATCCACAGTACTCACTCCGAACTCGCTCTGCCACACCTCAGTCACCATTTCAAGAAAGGAGTCCTTGTCCCTCACATCCCAGCTGTGGTAACAGGGTGGGGAGGAACTCTTATGCTCAGCTAGATTTCTTTTGCAGAGGCACTTGCAAAGCAGTTCATGAAGGCAAAAAACTAGCCTCTGTCCCTGCAAACAGAAACAGAACATTGAGCTGTGTCTAGAGCAGAAAGATGAGCCTTTAGTGATACAAGCAGATAAAATTGAAACCCTTCCCTCAAAGGCTCAGGTGTCACTTGTTGCAGACTGCTCCATGTACAGCTGCTGCATGCTGAGTCATGGATCCACAGAACATAAAGCCAGAAGAAGCCTGACCTCCTGTGGAACAGAATTCCACCCGCTTGCTCCCAGCTCAAACCCAGCATGCCTGGCAGGACTAGAGTGTATGCTTTTGGGTAGATCTGCAACCACATAGTCCTTCGCCTGATGATCCTTGCTCAGGTACAGCCACATCTCAACTCCCCGCAATCACAGCATCACTCTAAAACCCAAAGTTTAGCAGCCAGTTTAACAGTGATAAATCCTCCTTAAGGAAAGGCAAAAATGCTCCACTTTTCCACCCCTGCATGCTGGCTTCGCTCTCCTTCCCAGCCCATTCTGTTAAGACTTCATCATATGCCATCTAATAAGCACAGGTTCCAAACTGCATCTCATGTTGGCCAAGTTCCATCCTTGCTCACAACACTGTAGAAATAAACCTCTATCTAAGCATTTCAATCCATGAGCACCTCAGACAGAGTTTCCAGGCGGCTCACAGCAATATCTGTTGGTGGTTATAATACAGGCAGTTCATGTAGTTATGAGGTTCATGAGGGGTGTGTTGCTAGAGAAGGGGGAGGCAGACTCACCAGTAGGCTTCCCTGCCGCTGAAGGACCTCCTGTGCTCCAACCCAGTTTCTGGCAGACACCAACTCCTGGGCACATCTGAGAGATAATGTGGTTGACAGATCCTTCTCCCCAGCTCTCAGAGCGAGCTCCGCAGCAGCTTTTAGGGATGCCACATCCCCTTTTTTTGCCAGCACTTTCACTGCATCATAGGGAGATGCAGCCCCCAGGTAACTAGAGAAAAGGAAAGTGAGTTAGTGTCACATTAGACCTGAGGGCTCCTATTTTACACTGTAGTATAAACAGCCTCTGCCCAACACCACAGACAGAATGAAATACATTTCCCACTACTTCATTCAGAGAGCTGCTGTTACCAATCCCTTTCAAAATATCTATGATGAACAGATGGCAGCTAATCTGAAGCAGTGCTGCAAAACGAGCCTGCAAACCCATAACCTCCTGTAGAGCCCTGGGATTCTGGTGGGAAATGGTTCATGGCATGGACCCCACACATCACTCAGAGAAGAAGTGAAATCAGCAGCTTCTGGAGGAAGAACATTAGCTTTGCACACCCCTAGCATGCCTCTCTGGGGGTGCCAGTTGCATCCTTTCTTGGCATTCACTCTTCAGTGAGCACTCAGCTGAAATCAGCACCAACTGACAAAGCTGGAAGGTTCACACCCACCCATCCTGGAACCTGGCCAACATTTTCCTGAAGTGAGTAGTGATTTGAGGTGCTTCAGTTTTAGGATATCCAGTTGGAAAAGTCCAGAAATGGAAGAAAAACAGCTTGGTGATTTGGATGCTAGTCAGAAGCTCAGCAAACTTGGGTTCTATTCTCACTGAGACACAAGAGGAAATCAGTCTCTGCATCTGTTCAGTGTTGCGAGGATCTAGACTGTGAGGGGCTCAGATATCATGGGAATAAAGACTACAAGGAAATTCAGACAGATGGGGGCAGGGAGGGCGGCGGTTACCCTGGGCTAAACCTTCTAAAAACCCTCCAGTTTGCTCCAATTCTTAGCCATTATTCTGAACAGTCTTCAGAAAAGACAGCGTGCTCTTTGTTTCCCTCATGAAGATCGTAGTGACCCTTTCCTGCCAACACTTACCATTTGGCTGCCATGGAATAATGGCCATCTTCCTCCAAGTTTGCTGCCCACGTGGTGTAGAGATCCTTCAGGACTGGATCTTCTGGACGCAGCCTGGCCTTGGCAATTACAACTGCTTCCCTGAAGTATGTAAGAGGAACCAAAATAAAATGTTACTGGGTCACCTACAAGCAGGCCCACAGTTCCTGCAGAAGTCTCCCCTGGGTTTCAAAAGAAAACAGACAGGGTTTCAGAAGAAAACGTGCCTTGGTTGGTCAGAGGCAACAGCTTTGATTAAATCTAGAATCTCATCTCCAGCAGCTGCAAATACCCGATGTTCCCAAGCAAGCCAAAAAAGCACAACTGTACCTGGCCAGCTATGCAAGGCAGTGGGAAACTTCTTATCTACTAGTGTTTGTCATGTGTACAGTAGCTAACAAGTATGGAAATGGTCCTGTTCACTGCTGAGCAGTCAGCAGGTAGGTCCACACTGCAGCCAAAGGTGTAACTGCAGCTTGCATAGGTATGTCTAAATTAGCTTCCAACTAGCTAGTAACGACAGTGCAGTAACTGTGGCAACACATAGCTCAGCCTGTCCTGGCTCATCCAAGTATTTGTCTAGGGTCCCAAGAAGGCCTTGCAGCCTGCGTTGAACCCCAGGCTGCTGCTACTACAGTACCTGAACTAGCTAAGTCAGGTATGTCTACCTGAGCTGCAGTCATATCTTTAACTGCAGACAGGACACAACCTGAAAAGGGGACAAAATCCAGGCATTTAAAAGGAACAGCCAGCCAATCAGTTTCAGGTTGTGCTCCAGTCCCTGGACCTTTCAATCTGCAAATGCTTCAGGTGAAAGGCCCACGTGAACCAAGGGAAAAGCCGTGATTAAGCATAAAGGAAGGCTGAATGTATACCACAGAAAGAAATTACTGTAACTGGAAGGGGCTGGAGAAAATGCATGTATTCTTGAAGGGAAGTAGGTAAATAGATGCAGACAGAAGTGCAACTGGACCCAAGTGGACTGGTTCTCTGTAAACTCTGGCAGTGTCTATAGTTTGCACACTGCAGGACTATGCCAGATAACCAGAACCAAGCGAGACATCAGACTATTTTGGTTGCTCCCACTTATCTGCACTAAAACGTCAGAAATGTAAGGAATGCAAGTGACCTGTATGAATGGTTCACTTTCAGCAGCTCCACAGCCTCGTACACCTTGTGGATAGAAAGAAGATGCGAGGCAGCCTTGATGTACTGTTCTTGGAAGCACAGTTGTTTTGCATAGGCTTCTACCGTCCACACCCAGGCCTGATATCCAGCTAGAATACAAAATGTAGCATAGCTAAAGGATAAGGACTTGCAACCAGGAGAGATTCTCTGAGGCTAACACCTGAACACATCAACTTCTTCCACACACAGCCCTTTTCTGCTTCTTTATTAAGCAATGGGCTAGGGCAATATTTTGATACAAAAGGAAGCCCTGGCTGGGATGATGTAATTGGGGATGGTCTTGGTTTGCGCAGGAGGTTGGATTAGATGTGACCTCTTGAGGTCCCTTTCAATCCTCATTTCGTATGATTCTATGAACCAAGGGCCTGGGCAGCACTCCCAAATGTATTTAAGCAAACAGCAAATGACCAAAAGGGCTGTAACATGTTAGAGGAATATTTGTTTTTGTGCTTGGAAACAGATGACAGCTCATACGAGTCAAAAAGGAATTTGCTCATCTTTCTTCTCTCCCAGCCCACCCCATCTGTTTATGCAGGTGCTTACATTTGCTTCTCTGTCACTGTCTAAGCATGTTTGTTTTGTATCTAAGTACTGTTATAGCATTGTTACAGGCAGGACATGCTCAGCTCTTGCCAGGCTATCTGGCAACTCATCCCACTTGTTTATCCCTGTAAGCAGAACCAACATACCCATGGGTGAGACGGCCACCAGCTGGTCTGTTAGCTCCCCACGCTCTGCAGCTGACTGGAGGGTGCCCTTCAGGTCTCCTTTCCACAACATGAGCTGCTGAAACAACTCCGGGTGCCCATTCTCCAAGTGGTTTCTTCCTGTTTGTAACAAACGAGCCTCCTGGTTAGGTGCCAGCGCAACTGCAGTAACCATGTACCCCAAGGTAAAATGCCCAGCCAAGAGCAAACTCAAGCAGGAATAAGGCAGTGTGCTGCAGGCCAGTGACTGAGAGCACTATCAGCTCAAAAGACTCAAGCTGGACATCTCCTTTCATGCACCACCCCTGGCTCCAGCCAGCCCTCTCAACAGCTCACTTTAATATGCATTAAGCTCACAAACTAGACTCCTACATCTCTCCCCATTTGTTTTTCTTGGATGGAGGATAAAAAAGCAGATACGTCATCAGGACTGAGGCACTGCTCCACCTACCTTCCACCTCCAGCATCTTATACAGAGCAGCTCTGTCTGCAAACAGCCCCAGATGGACATGATCTGAGTCAGGAATCAAGTCTTTCCCCAGCTTTCCTAAACAGAAGAGAGAGAAAAGGCTGGTTTGACAGCAGCATGGAGGAGAGAAATGAAAGAAGCCTGCAAATCCATTGTACAGTTACAGTTTACTTTACCTAAGAGCTGACAGCCTCTGCTCCCAGCTCCATACACTAGATCTAAATAGACCCTCACAGTATCACTTCTCTGTCTGATCACCACGCTAGAGCAAGATGCTATGATAAGAACAATTATGCAAAAGCAAAATGTACTGAGCACTTTTCTCTGTACCCCCCACCGTGTCTAAGGAAGACTACCATGGGAATACAGCAGTCTCCTTTCCTGCCCAGATTCTCAAACCACAGTTCTGACTTAGCACTCATCCATTGGTATGAACCAGATGCATGCTTGGATTTGCAGATTCATTGTGCTCTGTTACACATAAGACCTGAAATGCAAACACAAAGGCAGCTGCTTCCCTGCCTTGGACATAGGCTCCCAGTCAGAACGGGTTTAGTACTGGCAAGGTGTTTCAGTTCCTTTGCTTTAAACAGCTGGCAGTGTGGCGATGAGGGGAGGGGTTGTGGAAAGTATAAACCAGATTTTATCTACCAATCTTAGACACAGACCACAACTTTCATTAACGAATGCCTCAAGTCCCACCCCCAGATCCATGTTCAGGTGTTTCACAACAAGGGTCCAGCAGCCGTTCCTGAAAGTCTGAACTGAAATATTCAGAGTGGGGTGCCCTTGTTGGGCAGTAGGAGAAGGCTGCAGCCAAAGCGTGTTTCTGGTACCTTTGGCGTTCAGACACGTAGCCAGCATCAAGCAGTCCTGGTGCAATTCATCCTTTGATCTATGATCCAGAGAGGTGCTGACAGGCAGAAGGGAGCGAGGCTTTCTTTTCTTCAGAGAGGTATCAGGAGCTGAAAAGTCACTTGCATTTTAGTGGCTGTTACATAGCGCACACTGGCCATGATAGCCTGAAAGAGATGCTTGCAGCACTAGACAACACTGCCTTTTGGACAGCACTCACAATGTACAGACCAAACATTTTTCTGGCTGTCTTGCTTAAACTGAAGATAGCAACTTTAAGGCATATGAATCATTAAGCACATGCTAGACAACCATTTCACTGGCAGGGCAACATGACAACTCTGGCTGGTCCCCTTCACCTACCATGGGTGTGTTGTCGCACTTGCGCATGAAATGGACTGACCTGGTTTCTCTTTAGGTTGCTCCTTCATCACAGGGGTGGCTCTATGGTTCATGAAAGGTTTCATCAGGTCAGGGACAGAGAGAGCAGATGGATGCAATGGAACTTCTTTGGAAACTGGAATTAAATGAAAAGAGGAAATAAAGTCATGAGGGAACCCAGAGCAGGATGCATAAAAGTCTTGACTTGGAGATCTAGTAGCAATCAGTGCTTCTGTGGGCTCCTTTAACTCCTTGCAGGCTGAACTATCAGGATGTGTGGGGGAATCCTAAAAAGCTGTTCTAAGTTGTGCTAGGTCCAAACCAGATCATGACCAACCACAGCATCAGCCAGGTTATAATCATTTTGTCTTCTGCAACTGCATTCAAGTGCAGCTGAGAAACTGGCCCAGGGTGTCCCTCCTGCTACTGTCACTCAGATCCATATTCCAAAAGAGGCCAAAGGAAATATGAAACAGCTCCCCATACTCAGAGTGCATCATCACTCTTTCAAGGAAAGGCAATAAGCGAGAGGGTATTGGGATTGGGCTACCCAAAGAACCCTGCAGCAGCTGATTAAAACTAGGGATGTGTTTCATGCCCAGGAACTTGGTAACTGAGCTGTTCAAACTAGAGCTTCTGCAGATAAGCTCAAGGTTGGTGACTACCTGTTGGTGAGACTCTGTCTGAGACCTCCTGCTCCTGGGCTTCCTTTTCAGCCTCATGGTCTGACATTTCATTCTCATCCAACGCGCCCTCCTTTACACTTTCGTTGCCATTTACTGCCTCATTCACATCCTGCTTTGCTGGACTCTTTCCCACCAGCTTTTTCTTCTTCTTGGCTTTGAGTTTGGGTTGAAAACTCCTTTTCTTCTCCAGCTCTATGCCTTTTTTTCCTGGGAAGATTGTAACATGGATTTCAGAGAGAACAATGTGGTTGGAGGTTAGCCTACTAGCTTCCTACCTCTGGAGAGTAGAGTTCACATTTTGGTTTAAACTACCTAGTCTAGATCACTGGAAGTCTTCACTGCAGCCCTGTCCAATCCTGCATGCAGAGTATTTGCTTGAGCTCTAGCAGGCAGATTTGAACCTAAAACAAGTATTATCACACAGCGTTTGATTAGTGCTCCCAGCCACCTCTTCAGCAATGAATCCTCCATAACACACACTGACCTTTTGGGGGGTGGCTGTGCTCTTGCTTTGAGGTGAGCCATTTGTGTACACAAAAGTCGTCTCCCCCTGTATACACTGAATCTGGATCCACTGGCGACCACTGAACACACAGCAGCCGGCCCCGATGCCCTCGGTAATTGGACAGAGGCTCTTCCTTCAGCACATCCCACACCTGAAAACAAACAGCCCTTTAGAGAAATCACAGAGCTAAAGGTGTAATGCTGCGCAAGCTGCTCTTCACTAGGCACTAGACCAGAGGTGGGCAAAATGCGGCCCAGGGGCCAGATGCGGCCTGCCAGGCCATTCTATCTGGCCCGCAGGGCCCCTAAAACATTTATAAAATCAATATTTATCTGCCTTGAGCTGTCTGCCATGTAGCCCTCGATGGCTTGCCAAAACTCAGTCAGCGGCCGTCTGCCCAAAATAATTGCCTGCCCCTGCACTAGAGTTTTACATTCAAAGAATTCACAGGCTAGAAAACTTCCAAGGGCAAGCAGCATGGAATGGAAATTTCCATTTTCAACCAGCTCTGCCTTTCTACTTTTCCCAGAACTCTGGAAGCTTCCTAATTCTGCACAGTTACTTCACTTCCTGATGCGTTATCCCAATGTAATTCCAACCGTTGCTATTTCATGTTCCCACCAAACTTAAACGCATATCCTGGCTAAAGAAGCAAGAGACCTGTCACCTTACAACTCCCCTCCTACAAGCTACTACAATTCCCAAGACCATTCTCTTCTCTGAACTAAAGCAGAACATGGTTTCCCTTTAGAAACAGACACTCAAGAGAAAGCTAGAAGAACAGTAGTTGAACACCCTGCTACCAGATTTCTGCTGTGGAGTTTGCAGCAACACCCAAGTTCAGCTGGGAAAAAAACCTACCCCTAGACCCCTATACCTTGCCATTAATTTGATTTAAAAATCTACAGAAGGGAGAATTTGAAACCAAAAGGAACACAGTAAGAAGTAAACACAGAACAATACCTGTGCAGTGCCATCATAGCAAGCGGATACCAGCCTCCCTTCATGGTGCGGACTCCAAGACAGACTTGTGATTTTAGCAGTGTGTCCTGCCAGAGTGCGAAAAGGCTCTGTTATTGTCGGAGGAGTTTCTGGAGGGCTCTCTGAGAGGAAAAAAGAGAGGGGTTTGGTAAGGCTGGGTGGACAATGCATGCCATTTCACTCAAAATGGATATTAAATTAGGCCACATTTTCTGGTAGGGGACCATGCCTGCATTAAGTCTGCCATGGCCAGATTTGCACATGCAAATATAGATAAGTAACTACACAGACACCAGAGTCATTGCGCACTGAAAGCTTGGCTCAAATCAAACTGCCTATAGCTATGTCTTATTAGCTCCCTCTGATGAGCGCTCTGGGAGAAGGTGAGCCCAAAGGACTACAAACAAAATGAGTTTCTTTCAGCTGGCTCCATTCACATACACTGGACTCCATTCCAGCATCTCACAGATTCATTTCTTTCTCACTCCATACTCAAGGCATTCTCCCTGTGCAGCAACCGAGGTAGTTCTTAGTTTCTTTTCACATGCATCTAACAGCGCTGAGAAATATGTAGGCTTTTCATGTGGGGAAATTTCTCCTAGGTTAATTTGCTCACAGATTTCTCTGCTTGCATTTCAAGGTTGGAATGTCAGGTAACCTCTTTAGAGAGCAGAAACATACAAGTGCCCCGTCCTACCACAGAGAAGTCTGACCCTCCCTTAAGTCTTACTACCAACATCAAACCTTATGCTGGCTTGGAAATGATCCCCAATGAAATAGAAAGTGCTTCTTCCCACCCTTGGAGCCCCCAACATTCCCAAGCCCTGCTGACACACAAAAGTAACTCCCCTCACCCAGAATAATTATTCTTAGAAGGGTGGACAGAGACAACAGCCTACTCCTTTAGCATCACGGGGTGAAACTTTGAAAAGCCTAAGGAAAGAAAAAAGGCTGAACCAGAAAAGAAGCTGTGGTCACCTATGATGCTCTTCAGGTTTTGCACGTAAATGACAGCATTGATTGAACCCGAGGCAATCAAGTAGCTCAGCTCTGGCTGGGTCCCATGGTCATGGTGCCAGCAAATGGCATTAATCAGTTTATGATGCTGCTGGATGGTGCAGAGCAATTTCAAGTTTGGAGCCTGAAATATTTCAATTGATCTGAAATTTAAAAATAAAGCATCAGACATCTGTGGATCAGTGAAAACTGCTCGCTTTTAGTACTTCCCACCCAAACAAAAATGTCATTGTACAGAGGGTCTGAAGGTTGAACACAAGCAAGAATGGTTTGATACACTGTGGACCACTGATACAGGTGAACCTGAATTTGGCTCATATCCTGGCTTTAGGACCCATTTTCACTTGTGGGCAGTTGTCAAAAATCACTATACAGCCCAGTATGATGGACTGTCTGTGCTCATGAGAGGCTCAGTACTGGGATAGTTAGCATGCAGCATGCTTTACCGAGATGCACTGGCAGCAGCACTGTGCTGAAAGAACTTCCTGCAGCATACTCAGCTCTGGGTCGGGCTAACTGTTTTACTAACATGAACATGAGGCAACACCTTGATAGGGCTGAAGGTCAAGAGATAAACCAGGGCAGCACAAGATACCTCTGCCTCACTTGGCTTACTCTAGCTGTTGATTATTTAATCAGCATTAACTGGTATGTTTTAAACCTACCCATCCTCATTACCAAGAGCCAAGATTTTGCCATCTGGTTTCCAGCTGATCTCAGTGCGAGCAGGCATTTTGTGCTGGAGAAAGTAAACAGAACTGTTATCAGTAACTCCCACAAACCTGTGACTCTTTCCTCTATAAATCCAACAGAGCAAGCTCAGCAATCAGACTGGGAGTTTGCAGTTAAACAACATCTAGAAAAGGAGAGTCACCACCAATGTCTAATGTGCAGACCACTTTGTATAGGTAAAGGGCCAGCCTAAGTAAAAAAAAAAAAAAAAAAAATTTTTTTTTTTTTTTTTTTTTTTAAAGGTGGGTCAATTACTGGAGAAAAGTGACTATGGGGGATGGGTTGAATTATCAGATCAAAATCTCACTTTGGGATCTGGGTACTTAGCTCCTCAGGCTCCTTGGAAAAATCTAGCCTTTGTGAAAGAACTTTGGCTGATGTAAAAATCAACGTAGTTACCCTGATTTATAATAGTTGAGGATGTGGGCTGATGTGCTCACTTCTCTCTTTTAGAGGAGGAACAAATGGTCAGATCTGGGATTAGGGGTAGCTCATTACCACAGCCTACTATGCACCAGCATGATAGAAACTGGGTTTCCCCAGGAACGCTGAGTACCTTTTTCCTGCAACACTTCATTTAAAAAATAGAAAGCAGGGTGTGTTTGAGAAGGGGGAGCTTAGTGTCCAGAGCAGCAGTCCCTAAACAGTGGGCCACTGACCACTGGTGGTTTGGTTTGTGAGACCTGGGTAAGTGGTCAGATGCTGACTGCAGATTGCACCACAAACCTACAAGGAAGTTCAATTCAGAAAAGTAAGACTACGTTGTGGTCTGTGTATAGGAGCCAGCATTCCCAGCTCCAGATTTTAGTCCCACTTCTGTGGTGTCAGGCTCTTTGCTTCAGTTTCCTGATCAGAAGGGTGGTATAACTAATACTTGGTTATCTGATTTAAAGTGGGCACTGCAAATTTTAATTCACATCTCAATTACAATGCTTTTCATCTTTTGAGTATATAAACAGGAGTTTTAGAAAGGTAAGTATGTCTGTGAAAGCCATATGCTCTCTCAGCTGAACTTGCCTGGGTAAATAAATTGCAGAACAAAATGATAATTAGTGACAGTTTTACTGCAAGAGATCAGCTGTCTGGTCTTACTGGAAGATGAGAACTCCTTCAGGGACATGTATTTGTTCAAGTCAAAGTGCCCAGATGCTTTGAACGTTTCTAAAGTACTTCTCAGAAGATGGAGTTTTTCAGACGCTTTGTTTTATAGAATCCCAGTGGAACTGAAAAATGTGCAAGTTCAACATCACTCACCCATATGTAATTATACTCACTTTGATCGAGTTAGTGTCTTTGATTACTTTATTTATGTCAGTTGCTTCTCCATTAAGCTTCCAAGGGTTGTGCTGCAACACAATACCTTCTCCAGCACAACTGTACAATGTTAGAGAGGGTTTGTCACCATCACCTCCTATACAGCAGGAAAAACAAAATAGAGCTATTTTCTCCAGCAAAAATATATACAGTAAGTCATGCAAGGTGCATAGGATTTGGCAGCAGGTGATTTACGACCCAAGCCTGGCTGGCTACATCACCAACACTTAAAAAGGGAAAAACTACCCAGCAACATGGTGCTCCCTCATCCGAGAAGGATTGATAGTCCATCTCCATGGCATTCACATCCTCTGCAAATGAAATGACTTCTCATTTGCTATGAGGATGAGCAAGGCAGTTCCAGGACTCACCAAAAGACAGGGGAGGAACTGGAGGCCCCCAGGCTAACGTATACACAGTCTTCTTGTGATAGGTGCTGGAGATTTGAGGAGGCTTGTTCTTGGTGCTGGGTAGGAAGAGGAGGGTAGAGGAGCAAATGAGTCAGATTTCTGTGAAATGCACATTCACCAGACATCTCAAGGACAGAGAAAGCTCAATGCAAAGGTGCCACAAGTGAAGGTATATAAGCAGCACAAAAAACCAGCAAGCAGAAATCTACCTTTGAAGCACACTTCAATGCTTCCCCCTCTGTACTGTTTGCTATAGTTATGGTATTCGCAGGGCTTTTCTCATAAGCCACATTTCCACTTTGCTCTTCATGCTCTGAAAAGTCTTACTTCCGGCTAGAATTGTCCATATCCAGTTAACACCCACTGGCAGTATATGGTTGGACAATCTGAGCAAAATGACTGAGAGGCAGTAGGCACACTAGAGAGACTGGGCACGATGGACTCATACCCAGAACCCAGCCAACTGCACTGGATGGTGACTTAATTTAATCCTGCTCTCTATACTTGCCTAATCACAAGGGTAATACAATAGGGAAAAGAGACTCTGTCACAACCCAGCACCAGCAAGGGCCCTACTTGAAGCCTCAGAAGCAACACTGGGTATATGTCTACACATTCGTTACTGCACTTTTGCTAATGCACATTAAAATTTAGTACCTCCATTGTGAGGTACTAGAAAAAAGCATATTAGCTTATTTTAATGTGCATTAGCGAAAGCACATGGTTACTTCATGACACTTTAATCTGCATAAAAATAGGCTAATGCGCATTAAAGTGCACATGTAGACACATCTACTGACTACTGTTATCTAATAACAGACTCATATAGAGGTAGGACTGGGAAAAACGTCTAAAGGTCATCTGGTCCAACCCTCTAACAGAGGCAGGATCATCCCTATGAATGCATGAAATAGAGAAATGTATAAACGATCACAGTAAATGAAACATTAATTTGACTTCAAAACTGCTTGTTTGCTTACTGAAGCTATAATTTGTTCATTAAGACACTAATTCACCTGCAAGCTAGTTTCTTACCTGCCGGAGTAGGTGTCATATATACCAACTTTTCCATCATCTGTTCCAAAGGCTAAACAGCCTTCCTTAGTCAGGTGCCAGCATAACTGCAAACAAATCAGTAAAAAGTGGTCACACAACTGCATGAGTCCATGGGTAATTTCCTTGCCCTTGTGTGTTCCTTCCAGATACTGGTCAGACAGAAAAACCTTAACTGGGGAGCTAGTACTGTGCCTTGTGCACCAACCTTCTGCCACCATTTATATACATCTCTTGGATTACCGCAAATACCTAAGGCTCTTTCCTGATAAAAATGAACTGAGAAAACAGGGATAGAGAAGTCATAAGGCTGTGTGTTATACCAACCTTCTAAAATAACATAATAAAAAAAGGAAGTTAATGTGAAACACGGTGAGAAGAGATGCTATCAGGGATGGATAGATAATGCTGTCTTGTCATCGCTGACAGGGAATGGGGATTTTAAATAAGCGGTGGTTGAACTATACCCACAATTGTCCAAGCCTGTTTCTGTACAGGCTGTCCAAGGAAAACCTAAGGGCAGAGGCAGAGAATCATAACAGGTGGAAAAAATGAACAGAAATATGTTGCGTAAATTAATCTTTGGCAGTTTTGCCTATGTGTAACATCGGTATTTGTGGCTGTGACAGTCCAGAATTCTGCCACCAGACAGTAAGAAATATGCTATTACAAATGAACCCAGTACATATGAACACAGGTAATATACTGATTTTACGTACCCAGTAACTAGAGAAAATGTTCTCCAGAAGAGAGAAGCAAACAATACAAGGCTTAAAAAAACAAAACACAGAAAAAAGGGAACTAGAAGTACACTCACAGCTGTAACCTTGGCTTTGATGCCCTGCCAGTATGTTTTCACATCATAGGCGTTGCTTATGGACAGAGTATTCCACACCCGAATCATGCTGTCCCCAACCCCTATGGCCAGGCAGCCAGTGTCCACAGGGGAGAAGGCTAGGCTGTAGACAAACCCACCAAGAGATGGCACAGTCCAGCAACAGTCTAGTGTTGCTACATCCCAACACTTCACCTGGAGAAGTGGGGAAACAAAAAGAAAAGAGCAAATTACTGATGCAATTACAATAGCGAAAACAGGAACAAGACAAGACAGAAAGGTTCAAGACCAGACCAAGGATGACATCCCCACTCGCAGGCAAACACATTCGAGAAGTGTCCTTGGATTAGGCAAGAGGGTATGTGTGTTCATTAAAAGATGAACCTCATTCTCCCAGCCTTGGAAACGTCCCTGCAAATGGAAAGTATCTAGCACCTTCAAGTGAAAAAAATACCACATCTCTTTCGACTATTTTACTGGGCTCTACAGCTAATGCTAGTGGTAACATATGTGTGGTTTTACTAAGGGAATCTGGGTTTTGTTCAAATAAAAAAAAAAAAAATGTACACAGGGAGGGAAGAGATGGACAGCTCTCACTATGAATCATTTGATTCCAGAGGGAGAAATTCATTCACTTTGTTGTAATAAAAGTCTGAGCTCATAAACCAACACAAATGTACAAAACCTACCGCAGGTCAACACAATTTCTAAACAACACTGCTGTAAAACTCCTGCTATAAACCCATCATAGGAGAAGAATTTATGGTCACAGAAGACAGGCTGATTCAGTTGAAACAAATGGGCTCAGATATTTCTATTCTGTTTTAAGACAACTGGTTCTTACATCTCTGTCCATTGAAATGGAAAAGAGCAACTCTCGGCCCTGCACTCGAAGCGAGCACAGATTGAACACGATCCGTGAGTGATTTTGCCCTTCGGAAGATCCCAAAAGTGTCCACTTGCGTTTCCCCGATTGGGCCAAATCCCATAGTAGCAGTTCACCTCTGCAAAGGGAAAGCATGCATGTTACGTTCCCCTGCACAAGGAATATATTACACACACACATTCACACACAACCATGGCAAACCAAAATCAGTTGGGCTTGCATGGCTTTCCGCCACCCAGAATTGGACAAACAGGTATGCAGTGCATAATATTACTTAACACTGTGATGTATCCGTTTAGGTTCCTGGATAAATCCCAAAACCAAAGAACTTGTAGTCTTACAAAGTTTTACCCAGGATACAATGCCAAAATCCTGGCCCTTTGACCAGTTCCATTACTTGCCTGGGTGAAGGGCTTTTATTCAGCTGGCTAGCAACTAAAACCCCCAAAGCTGTAGAACATGCACAGGCTAGTAAACCTACTCACCCAAAGCAACTGGACATAAGCTCCGTGGGATGGTCGCTTGGCCAGTGAACAGTCAGCCAAATACGCTCTTTAACAGCAGGATCAACTGCCCCACCTCTTCTCTTCACAGAGGGCAACTTCAGAGTAACCACCCCTACAGAACCAGCAGAGATTCACTACAATGTGGCCACTGGGCACGTCAATCCTCACAGAGGATAATATGCCCTGTAACACAAAGCCTTAAATACAATCTCTAGTGCTCCAGCTCTTATATCACATAAATGCAGGACTCAAAGGAACCTTAAAGAGATCAATTAGTCTATCCGCCTAGGCTGAGGCCAGATAAATATACCTAGAGTATCTGACAGGTATTTTCTTAACCTGTTCTTAAAGCCTCCCATGAAGAAGATTCCATGATCTCCCTAAGTAACCTGTTTGAGTCCTTCACTGCCTTCCCAGAAAGTTCTTCCTAATATGTAACCTAAATCATCTGTGCTGTAAAATTAAGCCGATTTCTTCTCTACTCCAGCAAATAGCTGATCACTATTTGAATAAGTCTTCCAGTATGGAAAAACTTGCTATTATGTCCTTCATCTGTCTTCCCTTTTTAAAACTAAACAAACCCAATTCTCTCCACTTTTCCTCCTAAGTCTTGTTTTCTAAACTCCTTACCATTCCTGCTGCTCTCCTTTGGATTCTTGCCAATTTGACTACATTTTTCTTAACTACACTGCCCAAAAGTGGGTGTACTACTCTGATGGAAGTCTCAACAGCACTGAAGAGAATGAAATAATTTCATGTCTTGCATTTGACCACATCTGTTCAGCCATCCCAGAATGCCGTCTGCATTGCTAAGTCACCGGGCTACCAGACAGAAAGCATGCTTAAGGCATACCATCCATGCATACTACCACTATTGCCTTAGAGAAATGTTTTTGGCTCACCTCTGCCTCTAGCACAGCTCCAGATCCGGATGGTCTGATCTTTGCTTCCTGAAGCCAGGTAACAACCTTTTGCTACAGCTGCCTCCTGTGTTAGCTCCCCATTTGGAACCTCCCCTTCTTTCAAGAGAAATATTAATGGTGTTAAAACAATGGTAAAACACTTGGGAAATACAAAGCACAAATAAAAAGCAAAGATGATGAAGTTCAGCTACGCTGCCCAAAGAACAGACTCTTCTGTAAAGCAGACTGAGTTTATTTTAAATCAGACTGAATCCCAGGCTCCCTCAGACTCTTATTTTTATTAATGAAACAAGGAACTGATTTGGTTACAAGAATTGCCCAGAGCCTTCTAACAGTTTGTGCGTACCTTGAAGCTCTTCTTGCCAACTATATAATCCTTCTTCATTGGGCATAGGACACCATGCCAGGGAGTGTATTTCATCATCATGACCTCTCAGACGATGAATAATTTCTTTTTTCCTGCTGATGTCGATTATAACCACCATGCCATCCTTGTAACTAAAAACAAGCAGTTAGACAGTGATGAAAAAATGCTTAAGAGTCTCATAACAATGATACTGAACTGGCATATAGTGACTTTTGTTAGCAAAGTGCTTTGCCAAGAAGGTAAGCATCACTATTCCCATTTTACACATGGAGAGAGAAGTGACCAAGGTCACCCATCAAGCCAGAGGTCAAGCTGGGAAGATCCCAGGTATATGGAGTTCCACAATGCTCCATGCACTGGGACATACTGCCTCTTGCATGCATAGGTCAAATCCTCAGCTGGTGTAAACTAACATACCTCCATTGACCTCAGGAGTAATGCAACATACAAGACAATGATCCCCCAAGGATCAACACTACTGACCTTGGGGAACTTAAAAAGCAAGGGATCTTTTGTTCAGAATGATTTATTTTTCTGAAATTCATTTCATGCCCTCCCCTTTCCTGTGTTAGCTTTCCCTCCACATAATCTTGTCGTAGATTGCCAAGTAACCATCACAACGGACCCAGCATAAAGCAGAAACGGGTGCTGTGCATCAAGAGGGCTGGAACTGCAGTGGGCAGCAAAAGCCTCATGAAGCTATGGGGAGCAGCACAAAAAGGAAACCATACAAACCATCAGTTTGTGGAACTGTATAGGTCAAAGCCATAGAGTCAGCAAACACAGTTATCTTGTTACCTCCAGCTCTATACCCAACACCCAGTCACTTACATGAGTTGTAGACTGACAGTCAGCCCAGATTCAGACTGCTACAAACTTTCTAAGACCAGTGAGTCTGTGAGATCCGGCATTTCTGGGTTACTTAGGAGACTTCTCCATTACATAACAGAACGCTGATAAGTAGGTTGTTCATTTAGGTACTTCTTTTTCCCCCCACACCACTCAAAGAGAACTAGCCAAATCCCTAAACCACCACCACCGTTTCTGAAAGAATAGCCTTAAAATTATGCTGCAATCAAAAGACACACACACACCATCTACCTTGCAGCATAAGAAAGGCAAGCAACATAATTAACACTTACCCAATAGCTACCAGGTTCTCCTGGTGAGGGGAACACGTGAGGCAGAATATAGTCCTAGGCTCAGGGAAGAACTGTTGGCTGTCATTTCTGTTATGCCAATAACAAATGATGATGCCTTTCTCATCACCAGATACAACCAGATCTTTCACAAGGGGTGACCAATGCAAGGCTGAGATTGTATTCTGAAAATGCAGAGTGATTAACCAGGGCATGACATAGTCTTGTCTCTAACCCCATATTAGGCAGGGATGAACTGTGAAACAATACTAAATGAGGCAGCTAAAGTGGTAGGAGTTTTATCTTTGGTTAAGATAATTAAAGGCATTAATGTTTAGATACAGAGCAAGATCAGGAAAGTGACAGCTGTAGCTGTCAAAGATCTGCCAGGAAATTAAAATTGCGAAGTAATCCACACACAATTGCTTACCAGGATGTCCTCCACACTAAATGTTTTTCCACAAACCAACCAACCAACCAACTAGAAAACCTTCACTGATTTAACTGACATGAATTTTAAAATTAGTTTAATGAAACTGGTGTAGACCCCTACATGGATCTTCTTATTTGGTCCCAGCATGTATTTCTGCCTCCTGTTTGGCTAATAAAAGGTTTGGGAAAACTCTTGTTCTAGTGGTTTTCCTACAGCCACATACACCTGGTTATTGGCTACTATACCTGATGGAGTGTATGCTCAGTTACAAGAGACAGAGTCTGAGTATCCCAGATTTTTACGGTTCCATCATCTGAGCTGCTTGCACAGAGGTTGGTCTGATCAGGGAAATGACAAAATGTAAATCCAGAAACCCGTTCTGTGTGACCGATGAGCTCTCCTAGGTTTGAAATACAAAAAGAAGAAACATTCACAGACCAAATTCTTGCTGAGAAACTGCTGTCCTTTCCCCATTTCTGAAAGAATACTCTTTCTACAAACTACTTGATACAAAAGATTCAATATTATGCATTGTAACATCCACCAACAAACAACTGGGGTATAAGTGGCTGGAAGCAGGAGAACCACACACTCATCCCTGCATGCCCTACACTCCATAGAAAACAAAAGTGTGGACAAAATGAATAGGAAACAGTTATTCACCAACTCCCAGAATACTAAAATAAGGGGGCAGCCACTGAAATGAGCAGGAGACAGGCAAAAAACTAATAAGAGAAATTGCTTTCTTATGCAGTGGACAGTTAATTAGTAGAACTCCCTGCCACAGGACATTGTAAAGGCAGACAGTTTAGCAAGGGTCCAAAAGGGACAGGACAATTTCATGCATGAGAGATCCATTAATAGCTATTAAACAGAAAAGTCAGCGATGTCATCTTTGACACCCTTGAACTTTTCTTTTTCATGTGCTTGTGACAAGGTATTTAGCAAAATTAACAGATGATGGTGCATGCTAGGGAGGGTATGACAGGGGTAGATCACTCTACATCTCAGACTCCAAGTCCCCCTTGTTAGACTCAGAGCCCCTGTTAGAAAATGCCAGCTCTTAGTTTTCATTTGCTTTTTGACTACAGAAAAACAATGGGGTGATTCTTTTGTTGCAAGGAACTCCAGAAGACCAGAGCAGGGCAGGATGATTTTAACACTATGGATTCCCATTTGCCATCTCCAGGGTTATCCTGTGAATCACAGTGCACAGAATCCTAGAGCCGTGGGGCTGGAAGGGGTCCAACCCCTGATTCAGGTAGGATCGGCTCTATCCAAACCACCCCGACCTGTCTAACCTCTTAGTAAAACTATGATCAACCTTGACACAACATGGACATCACACCTGAACCTGCTACAGGGAAAGCAGGGGAACTGCGGCAGCCACTGTCGTGCTCCTATAAAAGGCTGTTAACACATGGTTAAAAGATCTCAGGTAAAGGCAAAATCCTGCATAGTCCGTACCAATCCAACTGGAGTGGGGGTGGGGATTCCTCCCTGCCCCCAATGCAGCACTGGTCTGACACCAAGTGGAGAGAAAGGATCTGTGAGCCAAGACCCTCTGGGTCGAGTCCCAGCAGAAGCATGACTACAGATCCCCAGCCTGGGCTGTGGCCAACACCCAGGGCACATCTACACATGCACTAGTCTGTTTTTCCCAACGAGCATTAAACTTAGAACCTCTGGGGCATTTATACACATGCTCCAGGTGTGTGTGCGCATGTGTGTGTGTGTGTGTGTGTGGGGGGGGGGGGCCACACTTTAATTAGAGGGGCTCTAAATAAAGCTCCCAGAGCATCTTGTGCATCAGCATCCCCTTTGCTTCAAAATGGCCATGGAGACGCTGTATCTAAACATAGCTGAACGAGCTTTAGAACAAACGCCCCAGCAGCCACTTTGAAGTGCAGGGATGCCCATACACAACTGTGGTAAGTACCATGCTCGAGCAGACTCAATTCATCACTTCAAGAAACGCACAAATACGCTGCTGCCAAGTAAAATGGGCTGCTGCACATTAAGCTTTGCTTAAAAAAAAGAAAAAGCAGATGTTTTCGTTACCGCACAAGGACAGCCTCACACACGTTTAATTGTTACCTCGCCTCAGAGGATGCTTTATACACACATATGGGGGCAGCCTCGCTGCTCATGTATGGAAGCCCTGCAACAAGAGGTACAAGCAACCCCCGCTTAACGCTGATTCACTATAGCTCTCGTTTGAAACAGATCCCCAGTTTCACTTTGCACTCGGCGAGTTCCGTTATCACGCTTGCAGTCACCATCTTGGGTCGTCAAATACTTTTGGTTGTTGCTTTAAATGCCTGGCCGTCGCTTTAAACGCCCGTTTTTTCTGGGAGCCAATTCAGCGCACTAAGCAAGGGGTGCCCGTACTAAATAAAACACACACACACATGCACGCACGTGCACACACACACACACACACACGCACGCACGCACACAAGGCTGCCCAAACATGCGGTAGCAAAAACACCTGGGTTTTTTGAGCCAGGCTTGATGCTGCATGGCCTGTTTTACTCCTCAGTGGCATATCCACACATCCCTTCACGTGACGCTTTAAGGCACGGTACAACAGGCAGGTGTGTAAGGCTGACGGCTTAAAAATGGTATTTAAAGGTTTGGGTTTTTTATGGTAATGGGTATAAACGCGCCCCTGCGGCCTCTGATGGAGACTTAACACGTGGGGGGGGGGGGGGGGGGGCGCAGCAGCCTAAATCCCTGAGCCCAGCCCCTCCAGCGCCTGTTGCGGGGCAGGATGCTCCCTCGTGCTGCCCCGGAGCCGGAGCCGGGGCCGCGGGGTTGGTACCGTGGAAGGTGGGCTGGGCGCCAACCCGCAGCAGGTAGACGCTGTTCCGGGCCGCGAAGCCGAAGAGCCGCGCGCCGGCGCTCGCGTCGCTACAGCGGCTGAGGTACCAGTTGGGCGAGGCGGGCAGCAGGCGCTCCGCCGCCATCGCGTGCTCGCGGATCTGCAGTTGCCTGGCGCCGCCGTCAACGGTCGCAAAAAGACCTTTGACCCCCGCCGTTGGTTTTGCGCATGCGCGGGTGCTACTCTACGCATGCGCTGGGGTTCCGCGCATACGCGGTCGGAGTGAGGTGGCCGCGATGGCGGCGGTCATACCGGGTGAGTGAGGAGGGGTGGTTAGGGAAGTTGCTGGCGGTGGTTTCGCGGCTCATGTAGGGTTGTGTTTGTTTGTTTTTTCGTGCAGGCGTCGCTTGGGCGCGGACGATGCTCCTCGGGGCCCGGCCGGAAAGGTGAGTCTGTCCCCGCTCCACTCCCTTCCCCATCTTCCGTGTCCTCAGTGCGCGGGAGGGGAGCGGCTGCATTTTGATTTTGAAGCTGAATACAAACTATGACATGTGAGTTATGAGAGAAGAAACTTGTTTAAAAAAGCCTGCAGTGGAAGTGGTGGCTTGCAAAAGACTATTGTCAAAGCAAGTGTGAAATATCTTGGGTTCAATTGCACTCTTAAGACCTGGTTCGAGGGAGATGGAACCAGCTGATGGTTTCTAACGGTGCAATTTCCCATTTCTTCAATAAAGCGAATGTCCTTGGCCTGAATCTGGCTTTCAAGCAGAGGATTGAATGTTTTTTTTTTTTTTTTCCTATTTCATGTTTAAGAACTGATGTAGTTTTGTGGTGACTGACATTGTTGTCATTTAAAATTCCTTGGATAGATACTAGGTGATTCTGACCAAAATGTGACGTGACAGTAATTTGAGTTTCTAACAGTTCTCTGGTATCCAGAAGTCTAGATAATATTTGACTTACAAGTATTGATTGAAACCTCTTTTAAAGTTGACTCAGAAAAGTAATATGCCATGCAAGAAAAGAGTTTGCTTAGATGGTTTGCTCCTGGCTTCACTTATTGGTTTTATTCACAAAAATATCAACAAGTTTGGCTGCCCACTTATCACCTCAGCATTTAGCCAGCAGAGGGCATCATATCTATAGATATAGATCTCTCTCGCTCATAAACTTAGCTTTTTGTCTTCTCCGGCTGGGGAATGATTCAAAGTTGTAGAAATCTGGGATTTTTCTCTGTCTCATTACTCTTTCATTTCATTGTCTTAATTATCAGATGAAATTGACTTAACCAATTAGGCTTTGTTTTATATTTTGCTGTTGGCAAAGCTAAAAATCAGTACTGTAGTCTGAAGTTAACAGTCAGATAACCAACAAGTCAGTAAATATCAACCAACTTCAGACATTGATAGGCTAGGGGTTTCTTTCTTGTGAAGGCCATTGTCATGTAATGAAAAACCAAAGGATAAAGAGCCAGAAAATCAAGAGCAGTGTGTAATAGCTATTCTGGGCCTGCACGGTTCAATGTCTTTATTAGTGACTTGAACTACAGGGTGAAAAGCAGCCTGTTTAAATTTGCTGATGGTACCAAGATTTGGGGTGAGGTGGGCACGCTAGTAGGGAAGGACAGATCACAGCAGGACGTGAACAGGTTACAGGGGTGAGCTAATGTCAGTATTGAAACCCATACTATTTTCAGGTGCAGGGCACTTGGGCAGTAGGAACCAGCAGCACACTTATAAGCTGTGAAACTTTCTTCTTGAGAGCATGATGGAAGAAAGAGATCTTGGAGTCATCATTGATGCCAAGATGAACATGGGCGAGCAATGCAAGATCACTGTCAGTAGGGCCAACCATACCTTGTTGCACCTCAGATGCATCTCAAGCAGGGCCAGGGAGGTGATCCTCCCCCTCTACACAACGCTAGTCAGGCTGCAGCTGGAGTACTGTGTCCAGTTCTGGGTGCCGCACTTCAGGAGGGATGTGGACAGCATTGAGAGGGTCCATAGGAGGCCACCCGCATGATCCGGGGACAGCTGGGCAGACCCTACAAACAGACTATGGGACCTTAACCTGTTCAGCCTCCACAAGAAAAGGCTGAGGGGGAGACCTGGTGGTCGTCTATAAATTCAATAGCGGGGACTAGCAGGGTTTGGGAGAGACTTTGTTTCCCCCTAGCACTCCCTGTGGTAACAAGGAATAACGGCCACAAGTTTTTAGAGAGTAAGTTTAGACTAGACATCTGAAGGTACTACTTCACAGTCAGGGCGGCTAGGATTTGGAACCAACTTCCAAGGGAAGCGGTGATGGCTCCTACTCTGGGGGTCTTTAAGAGCAGTGTCTTAAGTTGAAACCGAGTTTTCTCATAAGAAACAATGTTATAAATGGGGTATTGGTTTCTGAACCAAGGCCCGATGCCCTATTTTCACCAAAAATACTCCAGAAGTTTGTACTCAATCAATTATAGATGAGTAATATAGCTACATTAATGTATTTCTATTGTAAATAGTGATCATATTGATTTGGAAGGACTTCTTTGAGATGACATTGCTGGACTTTTTGAAAGCCTCTTGGTTGGACTTTTTGAAGGGTTGTTAGCTGGAGTCTTTTTAGGAGTCCTGGATGTAGGTTTTTCTGGAGTCTTGACTGCTTTCTTAAAGAAAGTGTCCAAGGAAGTTTGGACAGATATTCTCCAGGGAGATGAGCAACGCAGCAAACTTGTTCGCTGGCATGGCGTTGCACAGATCAGGTGTTGTAAAGTTGAAACTGATGTCATAAAGTTGAAACAGGTGTCAATTTAGAAATGTTGTAAGTGCGAAACGTTGTAACTCGAAATGTTAGTTGAGGACTGCCTGTACTTAGCTGTGGCATACCTATGGCAGATGTATGCATCTGAGTGTAACCTGTCACTCACTTAAATGAGCCCCGTATTATTCATATGCATAAGAAATGTTCTTGGTGTAAAAGGATCTTTTAGACCTCATTTTGCAAGTTAATAGGGAGGTGCATGTCACTTTACCAAAACAAACTTGAGCTTGTTACAAACTCTCCTGTTTCATTTATTTAATAAAAACTGGCTTTAACCTGTATGCAAAGGATGTGTGATTTGTTTTGCAGATTCCTGGCATCTGTAAATGTTTTCCCACTGTCAAATATCCGTACAAGATCATCTCAAGAGCTCATTGGAAAATGGGAGAAGAAGAATAGAATTGTTTATCCTCCACAGTTGCCAGGAGAGCCTCGAAGACCAGCAGTAAGAATTTGTTTGTACTCTAATTTCTTAAATACAGGAAATAAAGCACTGTCCTTTTCTGGTTAATTCTCCGGGGTACTCACTTATGATAGCTATATTCAGTGATTAATCTAAGACTGAGAGATACTTAGTATGCTCATAACTGTATAACAAAAGAAATGGGCAGTATTAGATTTTAGAAATGGGAAAGACCTATTCGATTTTCAAATTGCTGCCTGATACGATCATTTAATGTGCACATGTGCAAATACAAATCTACAAATTAAATCTTTTCAGAGTTTGCAAGGCTGAATAACTACTAAGCTTGGACTTGACTGAGGAAAAGAATCTAAGCATTTCTTTAATTGTTTCCTTTCTAGTCAATCCTTCTAGTATCTAGTTAAGAACATTTTTTAAAATCTGATTTAGTCCTGTCTGGTGCAGAATCAAATGCACAATGGAAAATACTCCTCTTTTGTGCTGTGAATTCAAATCATAGACTATTCACTCTCCTTTCCTTCAGTCACCTGAGCTGAAAGTGTAGTTAAACATTAGCAACAAATATGGGTCAATTGATATTGTATGAGAAACTAGAGAAAATGGATGTTGAAAGGCTCTTTGCTGGAGGGAAAGGTGGAACAATTTTTGTGCCCTTGAAATTACTAGTTTGCACCACGATATACAGGAAATGATGAAAAACTTTTTTAATATAGTCTTCCAACTTCAACTTCTCTGAGTTGACTGTTTTCTACTTGCATTTGTATGGGTTTTTTTTCTTCACCTGGAAGTAAGAAATTTATTGTTGGCTACTCAGCTTGTTGCTTAGCAAAGCTAAAATGTAAAACATCTGCATCTCAAAAGAACAGTGATCTTTTTTATTTTATTTTTTCAAGTCATCTTATTTTACATGTGCTATGTCACCAGTAATAAGAACTTATACATTCAAATACTGCATGTAGTCTGCAGTATGCTTCCCTGAATAATGAGATGCATATGAAAATGCAGTTATTGACTTAGCTACTTATTAAAACATTCTTTTTTTTTTTTTTGAAATGAATATCTTGACTTTAAAATTTACATTCCTGTTAAATTCTGCTTGTTGCTTCTAGTTCCCACTGGTACAGCGGTGGTGCTCAATTAGTTCTTTGGAGACAGTTTTTCTTGTCAATCTCTGACTGAAAGACCACTCCATCTCTGAAGACCTAATTAAGTTCAGCATGGCACTAGTTTGTAGCAGCTATCCCAGTGAGTTGATTTGAGATCAAAGTAACTTCTTTAAAGCCTTTGAATGGCAGATGGGTATTAGAACCACAGGAGAGAGGGGAGGAAATAAAGGGGAAGGTTATTTAAAAAAAATTGTAAACCATGCTCTTCAATTTATTTTAATTTCTGTAATAACTTAATTATTCTCCTGTGTACATGCATTTTGTAGACCATATCAATTGTATGTGACATGGCTGTCCTGCAGTGCTCATGACACAGTAGCAGGAGTTATAAGCTTGCCTGGATCTTGAAAGGTGATTTTATTTGCTCGCCATGGTATTATGAACCTCTCATCTTCTTCCTTTCAAAATGGAATTAGATACCGGAGCTTTTTTTCTTAATCTTTTTTTTTCTTGTAGGAAATATACCACTGTCGAAGGGAAATAAAATACAGTAAGGACAAGATGTGGTATTTGGCAACACTGGTAAGAGAAAACACTGACTTTGTACTTTCTTGACAAGTACACTATGCAAAGTGGTTTTTAGTTCCTATTTTTTCAAAAAAAAAAAATCATTGGCTAAATAAAAGCCTGGTTCGATTCAAATCTGTCCAGCATCTACATAGGGAAGTCCCTGAAAAAATGTTCTTGTGACTTTGTGTGGACTCAGCCGTCTTATGCATGTGAATAACTTGCACTTGGACAGAGCCAACCAACTCCCAGAAGCTTTTCTCAGGCCATATGCCTTTGACACCAGTACATTACATCATTGCCTCTATGTAAGGAGTGTGTCCACTAGCTGCTGCTCAGTAGTAGATGATAGGGAAAACTTTCCCTGGGAACAGCAGGGCAAATCTTACGGAAAGTAGGCATCTAATGCTTTGCTAATGAGACTTGCATTGAAGATCTTTCCATTTTAAATGGGGCTAAAATCTTGGAAATTTGTGAAGTACAGTATCTATCGAAACCAAATAAGCATAATTCCTGACACTGTGGTCTTAAACATGTTTCTTCTCTTTGTTTAGAAGGATTTAGTGTTGACTGTTAACGTTTTTCTTTTCAATTCTAGATCAAGGGGATGTCCATCGATCAGGCTCTTGCTCAGCTAGAGTTCAATGACAAAAAGGGAGCAAAGGTGATCAGAGAGGTACGTACTGAAATTCTTAACACTTTCTGTCAGATTGTTTTCAGCCATGTTTTTCAGCAGTATCCAGAGACTTTGCATTAAGCCTGTCTGTAACATATTAAATCAAAGCTTTCTTGGTTTGAACATTTACTAATGTACTTTTGTTGAGGCTTCGGTAGGCACAAATGGCCTCTGACCACAGCACTTCAGCTCCTCGTAATGACACCTTGCGTTACTACAGCCTACTAAATTTCTTACGTGTTTATATGCCTGAAAACACAAAATCCCCATCATTTTCAACTAATTTGTAAATAAGAGTAAATTGGATGCTTATCTTGCTGGGATCCTATGACCCCAGCTGACTTCCTGCCCTTTGGGCAGGGGGCTGGACTCCATGATCTCCCGAGGTCCCTTCCAGCCCTAATGTGTACGAAATCTATGAAATTCTTAATTGTAGGAGCTATAGGTTATCAAAAGGGAGATGCATGGAGTCTTGCCTAGAAAATACTGCCTTTTCACTCAAAATGTTGGCGTTATAGTAATGGGTGACTTAGTTGTTCACTAGGGATATCAGTTTCTAGTCTAAAAATTACTGAGTAACAGGTATTCCTCACCAACTTACAATGGTAGACAGCACTGAACAATCTTGCAAACCTTCAACTTGTATCTTCCATCTAGGGCCTGAACCTTAAATAGACTGCATGTGCCTAAAACTGTCACTTGCTGAAAATCCCCACTTATAAAATTTCCCCATACTTAAATGCAGTAAACACATCCCTAGAAGCTGTTTCCGTTCATCAAAAAAAGATGGTCACCATTGGCTTGAGACCCATATGTGATGTTTCTTTAAATAGTTTCTTTCTGGGGGTGGGGAAATGCACTGGAGATAAATTTAGAAAACAAAAAGACTTAAATCTTTTTATTATACTAAATCAGTGAAATATTTTGCTGGATTCTTATGCTGTGTCATACTACCATCAAGGTGATTTGTTAATGTTTAATCATCCTGCTAGTAGCAGCAGTTGAATGAAGAATAAAAAAGCAGTGAGTGTTAAATTGAAATGCAAATTGAGACTTCCTATTGACAGTTTCCCTTTTAACTGAAACACTTCTGTGTTTGGTTTGTCAAGACTGAATGTGCATTTAAATCTAGGAGAGCATGTGCACACATGCACATACAGCTTTACATTTTACAGGTCAAATTTACCACTGGCATAAACAGCTACAGTGGATTGGATGCCAAAGGAGGGATATATGCTTTTGCCAGTGATAATTTTAGCCTTTTGTGTCCATGCAGATGCTGTCTGCCCTATAGAATGGTCTCCCATTTTCGGAGCTTTTCTGAAAGATAAGTTAGCTTCCTCTATCTCAGATGGATCCTTCAAGAATCCATTTCTGCATCTGACTTAAATATGGAAGCAATTACGGGGCTCTAGAGAATAGAAATTGTGTTGCTTTAATTCCTGATCAGCATTTCTTTTCTTCCTTTGTTATAGGTTCTTTTAGAAGCTCAAGAACTGGCAGTGAAAAAATACAATGTAGAATTCAAATCAAATTTATACATAGGTAAATTGCTGCTTATTTTTAGTGCATGAAATGTCTCTCTACAATAATGTGAAATGACTTTATTCCTAATAAGATTCCTTGACTTCAGCCTCCTCTGCGTCAAGGTCTGCCAATGAAATTTGTAGTTAATAGCTATTCTTTATCAAAGTGCTAATGTTAATAACTAAGGCACCTTATTCTTAGCTGCTCTGTGAAGACTGAGAATACTGCAGATATCGAGCTTTCAGCCAGCAGTCTGTTCTAATGAGTATTGTTACCAGTACACTCCATTGCAATTGGCAGGGACATCATTTTTAATGAGACATAGATACCGGTCAAAAAGCCAATGGTATTTCTGCTAGCTATATGTAAAGAGAGAGACTTGTTAGGATTAAGAAATGTAAGAGTGGTCAACAAGAAGAAAGCCTGGTATTGTATACTGTATTGGTGCTCTTCTAATGCCACCAGATGGCATTAATGGTGAAGATGATTGGAAATGTGATCACTACTTACGTGGGATTATTAAAGCTGATTCTTGTTTCTAAATAAGTTGTTTGGAAGATTAAGTTTGCCTTAGAAACATTTCACTTAAAAAGCAGGAAAATGTTGGTAGTAGGCATAATTTTAATTAAAATACTCCCTGAGAAACATCTCTTTCATCACGCATGGTCACATGCACATATCACATGTTATGTGACAATTACAACAATTGGCTCCATAGAAGAATGCTAGGGAAAGTATGTACTTTTATATAAAATATTGGTCATATTGTCTGATCAGCTGTTCATGCCATGTTTTGCCCTCTTCATTCTGTTCTGCTGTTTGCTTGCTTTTTACCCCTGCAAGTGCTGTCCTGTTGCCCAGTACTGTTTTCTGTTCAGTCCCTTGGACATTCTGCACACCAAAAAACCTCCCAAAATTCAGTTGCGCTTTGATGGGTCATTGTGTTATATGTGGTGATTGGAATTAGAAAGTGTGGGATGGTAAGATTTTAATTTCTCTATGAAAATCTCAGAGTGGAGTTGCTAATGGCGTGCTTTATAGAATGAGTGGGTGATGCTGTCACTAACACTGACTTCATGGGATGCGTGTGCGTAGCTGCATCGGTTGCATTTCTAAGGACCTAGCAGTTGGAGTAGTGTGCAACTTTTTTGCATTTAGTGGTAGAACACTAACCAGCAATTTATGTTTTACTTTTGAGCAACTGAACCTCCATCAAACTTCGAGGGATGGAAAGTACTCTGAATGAATTGAACTGCTTCTAGATGTGGTCTTGCTTGCAGTCTTCTCACCTATCAGATTTCTGTCATTACCTTTCACTGCATGGCCATTACCATAGAAAGTTTCTCTTTCAAACCTAGGATGATGGATGACACTGTAGATATGTTTTAAAAGGGAAAATATAAAATACCATGTCATAACGATTGACCCCTCTAGTGGACAGTTTGGTAGATTATGCCTTCAAGTGCAGGTGCTGGAGAGAGAGATAATATTATAGTATTGAGGGGAAGAAACTTGAGTACCAGTAGGCAATGTTACTTTTAAACATTTAATTTATCTTAAATTGGTATTCTGTCCTGATTCATTTGTTGCTAGTGGCACAGGTCCTATTTATTTAGTCATTTTATAAATACTCTTGACTTATTACAGGGAGATTAGGAGACTAAATGATTTACAGCAGAGTATATCAAGAGCTTGACATGAGCACAAATGTTCTGTAGCTAAGGTTGGACCTTTAACTTTAACCCTAGTCCTAAGCGAGTTACAGCAGTATGCATCATATTCCACTTTAGCCATTGCCAGCCCCTGGTGTCCCTGGTAAAACTGGGGCTCAAGAGCAAATGCTAGAAAATAAAGAATCAGCTTAGTTTTATTGCTAACCTCATGCATTGTGCCATTTTGAGGTTATCTTTGATCAATCCTGCTTTGCATATGCTGTGTGTTTGCAATGTAATGTCTTGCATCAAATGGTAGACTGATGTACAGCACCCCTCTCCATGGAAACTTCCAAGTAACCCTTTAAAAGCTCATTGCTCCAGGGGACTTAGTTACACACAGCACTGCTACTGTTAAATCCTAAGGACCGTTGCCAGTCTTGTATTTGAAAAATCAAGAGTTTCTGATGACTGGCCTCACTGCTTTGTGATTGGTATACTGTGCTTAAAGAGAGAGCCACACTTTATTCTTTAAGCCATTCTTGCTCCTCAGCTGGAGAGGGAGTGTCATGAGATCTGCCTCATGTCTCCCTGAAGCAGCCTTGGCCGTAGAGCAGAACTGCAGAGTTTCATCAGACCCCCAGGGTCAGAAAGGTTTCTCTAGGTGCAGAATTAAGTCTTCAGGTTAAAGAAAAGATTTGACAAATACATCTGCGCTATTTCCAGTGGAACACAGAATCTGCAAGCCTTCACTGGGAACACATTCCTTTGAGTTAATAGCTGCTTAGGAGAAGTGGAAATTACTGCCTTTATAGGAACTATGAAAATCTAGTAGGACCCAAATTGAATCTCTTTTGATGTCTTCCTTCATTTTGTGCAAAATGAGCAAGTTTTCAGTTACTTGCTTCTTAAATCCACTGTTTCATTACCAAAAGTGATGAGCAACACCACAATAACAGCTCACTGAAAGCAACAAAACGGAAAAAATCCCTTTTACTTCAGCGCCCTGTTACGGGTGGTTCCAAGAAGTACTCTGACAAAGGTGGCAGGGCATTTGTGTCCCATTTCAGGGTAAACTGCAGGATCTTTTCCGTCTCTCTTTCTTTTCTCTTCTTTTTAGCCAGGTCCTTGACTGGAAAAGGCCACTATATGAAAAAGATCCGCTACCATGGGAGAGGCATGTCTGGCGTCATGGACATGGTCAGGTGCCATTACTTTGTGAAGCTGGTGGAAGGTCCTCCACCCCCTCCAGAGCCACCAAAGACTGGGTTTGATCAAGCTAAGGAGTATGTGGAGCAGCTCCGAAACAGAACTATTATTAATACACTGTAATGCTCTACACCAGACATTGTTGTATGTTCTTTACAGTTCGGGGGGGAATGCTTGTGAGTGTATTCAAAAAAAAAATTCAAAAGCAAGTCTGAGTTGTCTGTTTGGGTGTTCTTACTTGTCTGTTGCCTTGTGGAAGTCCTGAGTTATGCAGGGTCACAAGACTTTTTTTCCCTCTCTTTCCCCCTCCCCTACTTTAATATAGCACTGTGGATCTGCAAGATCCTTGGAAATGCAGTACAGAGTGTTCCTTCTCCTTGGCAATTTGCAGAGAAACATACTAAGTCTTTATTTAAATCCTTTCCCCCCTCCCTCCCCCTGAACAGCCAATTCTAGAATGTATGCTGAGAATGCAAGAATTAAGTCAGGAAATTCAGTTGTCCTCAAATTCATGCGGTGGGGCCTTATACAGTAGCTATTTTTGGTACTGTAGGTATATCTGCATGCAAGGAACTGGTGCAGATCATGGTGCAAGATCAGGATGTTAACCAGTAAAACCGAAGTTCAGGATTTCGCAATTAGGCAGAGCAGTGTAGGGTCAAACAGACAGTTGTAATTCACTTTGCAGTTTTAAACTCCCTAATACTGACCCTTTCACTTAACACTAGCGTAGATTAAAAGTACCTGTCACACAAGCTCTTTAAAAGTCGTCATCTAAACTATGCACGTGAAGTGCTGTTGGTTTTCTGGACTGTTTGGTATCTGTTGCTCTGGGGTGAGTTTAACCATCTTTCAAAGCATGTCTGCTCCTTTCGCCATTAATTAAACTTGGATTGTTATGAACCTGTACTTAATGTCCTCGAACAGGTTACTGAGATTAAGAGGATGGGGACAAACGTTCAAAGCGTCCATTTAGTTTCTCTGGCAGAGAACATGCTGCAGTTTAATTAGTGCCCTTGAGATAGTTCTCACATGCTGGGGAAAGAAGGAATGATTTTTTTTATAGCCCGTTTTGGAACAGCTAATAAAGAATTGACTGAAATTTCAGTTTGGTTTCTTTACACTGAGGCAGTAGGTGGCACTATCTAGTTTGAGTTGAGATGTCACGGGAAATCCGCAGCTTGTTAAAGCTTGGTACTTGGCCCTCATGATGGTATTAATAGTTTCTGATATATGCATAGAGTTATGGCTGCTGTTAGCAGAAGTTTTGTATGGGTAGCAAGAGCATAATGTGAAATGGCTTACTTGTTGATTGCTGAGAGTAAACTCATTTTTCTGTACTATATTCAGACCAGATAAGCTTTGTACTTTTGAGGCAGGTAAAATACAGTGCTCCTTGTGCTTAGTGGGGAAAACTTGTTACATATGTGGTCCATAGGGTTGATATAGTTTTCTCATGTCTTTGCATTACTGCTGTTTAAAGCTTACATTTTATATATGAGGGCATTTCTTCCCAAGTACTTATTAATCATTTCTCATGGCCAGCTGAAGTCTTACAGATAAGAGAAGCCAAATACAAGGTGAACTTCTGTGATGCTTGTAATAGTATTGCCTTAATAGGTGCCAAGCATGAAAAGAGAATGACCTGTAATTTTGCTTATGCAGGTGTCCGGAATACATGCCTTCCCTTCAGCTCTGGAAGTATCACACTGTGATTGTGATGTGAGATGGGGGAGGTGTTTAGGTTCTTATGCGAGTACTACACCCATTATGCTGGTGGTTTTTTCTTTGCCAGGCTTTGATTTCTACAGCAGCTTCTGTGAAAAAGAGAAGATTTGCTATGAGAATACAAGCTGCATCTTCCACTTTTTCATATTTTCATTCACCTGAACTGTAAGGCCCTCATTCCATCTCTTATAAGTTGTACTAGCTACTGTGGGTCCTAAAAGAAGTGGGCAAGGTTTTTGCAGACCAGGACCAGTATTGGTGCCTCTACCCACTAGTTACCACTACATCCTACCTGACATTATAGTCACTAACAATTCTATTTTTAGGTTTGTTTCCCCTGAGAATCTCATTCCTAACAAAATGGAGAAGAGATACTCTTCTGTGCTACTTGTAAATACCTGGTGCATGTTGAAGAACTACTCTTAAATTTTCCTGCTCCTATCCATAGCTGCAGTGGTACAATTACATTGCATATGGTTTAAGTTATAACAGACTTGGATGTCTTAATCCATTTGGGGTCATGTGCTGGGGGAGGGAAAACCATTGAACTTCAAAATACACAAATCCAAATTTAACAGCGATTGTCACTTAACCTCTAAGTCTCAGTTTCCAGGAATCCTTTCAAGTTGGCTCTCTTCTGTGCATTGAAGTTTGCCCTTCAGATGTTCACTTGACCTCCAGACAAGGTCCTTTCCTTATATGGATATCCTTGCTCTATTAGCAATCTGCAGGTTGTAGGGTGAAGGGAAGGAAGGATGTGGCTATGCCCTTTTCATGCACAAAGACGGCTCAGGCACTTCATAAAAATATCCTGAACTGCTTTTTATTTTCCATTTAAAATGCAGCTTGTGTTTGGCCTGTGATAAATGGAGACCTAGTGCAATGATGGCATTGCAAGAGGCAAGGTGAGCTACAGAGGAAGGAATTTTTAGTTATTGTTAACTTTTCTTACCTAAGGGTTTTGACATCGGTGACTAGCACTTTAAATGAAGAAAATCTTTGTTAAGGCTCATGTTCTTGTCCTTTCAGTTAGGGCATAGGTCTTTCCTGATTTCTGCTGCATATTGCAGCCAGTTTTGTCACTCTGGGTTTTTTTTTCTTCACCTTTGAAATCTCAGGGGAAGAGAAACCCTTTCAGGCTTCTTTTCTGATACAGTGAAAGAAACTGAGCTCAATACTAGGAAAAAATCTCTGCAGGTCGCTTTTAAACTCCATAGTACTTCTTTCACTTATAAATGTGTTCTACTTTCAGTTGATCATTACATACTATGGTATCATGATGCCCCTGCCCTATTCCATTCTGAGAAACTGGATGACTTGGGGAAAGAATGAGTCTGAACTAGCATGGCTGCTATCTTTTCACTAGTAATGAGGAAGAAATGGCTCGGCAGTGAAGGAGGTTCACTTGTTGGTGCATAAGAACTTTGTGGAAGTTTAACCGGAATCTGCTCTGGACAGTTCATTACATCTCTAATGGTAAAGTTTTATGCTGTCTAGTTCTATATTTACATAAAGTCTCTCTCTTTTTTTGCTTTCTACAGTGTATTTCTGGTAATTAGTATATCTGTATTTCAGTTAGGTATCTGAGAGAAGGCCAGGCAGAAAGTTCTATATTAAGAACTGTAACAGGCCTTTAGTAGAATGTGATCATTAGCAGTGCAACCTCCAATTAAGGAACACTCTTGAGTGGAGCCCTGTAGGGGGAGGTGTTAATACCTAGTCCTTTAATATTAATTTTATTAAACATTAATATATAATGCTGAGCTGACACTGCCATGTATCTGCTGACTATACAGAAAATGGCAAGCAAACAAGCAGGCGTGAAGGCAGTTCATGGCTTCAGTGGGGCTGGGAGAAATTAGAGTTTCGGGCTGTACTCAACAACATAAGAGTTACCGGAAGGAAATCTTGAAGCACGATACTAAAACACCCACTAGAGCTGACTGATGACAGCCAGCAATGAACAATTATTAGTGTTACCTCATCCTAATGCACACATTTCCAGTGCTCAGCAGTTAGACCGATACTTAAGCCCCTTTGTTTAAATAGAATCCAGAGCGAGGTGGAGTTTGCATAGGAGTTTGCTGGGAAACTCTCACCTTCCTTCACTGTAAGGTTGGTGAAAGGAAACAGGCTAGCAAGGAAAAGGAAACTTTTTGGGACCAAGAAGCAGTGTACAGGTCGGCTTACAGCGGAGTTTGTTAGGGAAGATCTGCTTGGAAAGAGGGACAGGAAAAAAGAGGCAGTGAATTAAGAGACCCAGAGAAATGGCTGGAGGACATTGCAATGCCAGAGCTACTGCCAGCTTATCCTCTGCTTGCACCTGTGAGCTATCTGTCCAGGCATGACCACACCATCAAGGCTTCCACCCAATTCCTGGTTTGGGCTGTGGAGATTGCAGCTCCTTGCAGGTTCCTTCCAGTGATGACCAGGTTGGGGAGTGCCTGTGATGTGAGCATTGCCTCCTGGTGGTCCCTCAGGGAGCAGGCAAGAGAGCTACAGGAGGTGGTGGCAAGCAGAATGTTCTGAAACATCCTCCGCCATGAGGACTTCATCAATTCGATGCTGAAGGAGACCTCTAGGACTGCCAGAGGCAGCGTTAGAGAAGGAAGAGGACATGGACTCCCAGGAAGGTGGAAGCTGGAAGCCTGTGGCCTCAGGTAGCAGACACGTCCTGCAGATCAATGCATGGCAGCACAGATGGCGTCACCAGCAGGACTTTGGCTTCTTCGCTCATAAGATGTTGTTCCAAGAAGAAGGATTGCTAGGAGGAAAGAGCATCTTCTCAGACCAGCTTGCTTACTTATTGAGGGGGGCTTTAAAATAGGTTGGCTGAGGATGGAGATCAAAGCCCTGAAGTAAGTGGGGAAGCAGGTGACCTGGAGGAAGCACAAGCAGGAAGGGACAACTGTCTCATTCTTCCTGAGAAAGTAGGGCAATTGGGTAGTTACCTTGCATGTCTACATGTATGCACAGAGCCTGGGAAACAAGCAGGAAGAATGGGAAATCCTTGCACAGTCACAGAACTAAGACAAGATTGCAATAGCAAAGACTTGGCGGGAGTTTGCCTGGCAGGAGTGCTGTCATGGATGGGTATAAACTGTTCAGGAAGGACAGGAGGGGAAAAGAAGAGGAGGAGCTGTTCTTTATGTACAAGAGCCATATCATTGCTCGGAGCTCCAGTATAAAACTTGAGAGAGGCCTGTCAAAAGTCTCTGGGTTAGAGTCAGAGAGGACAGCAACAAGGGTGACACCATGCTGGGGGTCTGCTACAGACCACCAGACCAGGAGAAAGTAGTGGATGAGGCTTTCTTCAAACAGCTAGCGGAAGTTTCCTGATCACAGTCCTTGGTTCTCATGGGGGACTTAAATCACTTTCACATCTGCTGGGAAGGCAGTACAGCTTCGGACAGGCAATCCAGGAAAGGGGCAACTTCCTGGTGCAAATGGAGCAGCCACCATGAGGCCATGCTCTTCTTGGCTTGCTGCTCACAAGCAGGGAAGAATTGGTAGCTGATGTAGTAGTGGGTGGCAACTTGGACAGCAGTGCTCACAAGATGGTTGAGTTCAGGATCCTGAGGAAAGGAAGGATGGAGAGCAGCAGAGTAAGGACCTTGGACATCAAAAAGCAGACTTTGACTCACTCGGGGAAACTCATGAGCAGGATCCCTTGGGAGGCCAGTCTGAGGGGGAAAGGAGTCCAGGAGAGCTGCTTGTATTTAAAAAAAAACCTTACTGAGGGTGCAGGGATGAACTATCCTGATGTACAGGAAGACTAGCAAGAAGACTGGTTTGTCTTAGCAGGGAAGTCTTTAGTGAGCTAAAATACAAAAAGAAGCTTACAAAGAGTAGCCATTTGAACAAATGACTAGGGAGGAGTATAAGAGCATTGCTTGGGCATGCAGGGATGAAGTCAGGAAGGCCAAAATGCAACTGGAGGTGTTGCTAGCAAGGGATGTGAAAGGTAACGAGAAGGATTTCTACAAGTATGTTAGCAACAAGAGGAAGATCAGGGAAAGTGTGGGTCCCTTACTGAATGAGGGAGGCAAAAGGCTGAAGTACTCAATGTCTTTTACCCTAGTCTTCACAGACAAGGTCAGCTCCCAGACTACTGCATCTGGCAGCACAGTTTGGGGGGAAGCCAACAGTAGCAGCCAACAGCAAAATAACAGGTTGGGGACTATTTAGAAAAGCTGGATGTGTACAAGTCCCTGGGGCTGGACAGGATGCATCCAAGGGTGTTGGGGGAGTTGGCTGATGTGATCGCAGAGCCACAGGCCATCATCTTTGAAAACTTATAGCGATCAGGAGAGGTCCTGGACAATTGGAAAAGGGCATATATAGTGTGCATCTTTGAGAGAGGGAAGAAAGAGGATCTGGGGAGCTACAGACCTGTCAGCCTCACCTCAGTCTCTGGAAAAATTGTGGAGCAGGTCCTCAAGGAATCCATTTCAAAGCACTTGGAGGAGAAGGTGATTAGGAACAGTCAGCATGGAGTCACAAAGTGCAAGTCGCACCTGACCAACCTGATGGCTTTCTCTAATGAAATGACTGGCTCCATGGATGCAGGAAGAGCAGTGGATATGATATACCTTCACTTTAGCAAGGCTCTCTCACAACATCCTTGCAAGCAAGCTAAGAAAGTATGGGTTGGATGAATGGACTGTAAAGTGGACAGAAAGCTGGCTGGATCATCGGGCTCAAGTTTGCTTCTGACACGATGCTTTGGACACAATGCTTCTGAGTGCAGCGTTGGAAATGCATGCATTGGGGTAAGGAACACTAATCATTGCCTTTGCTGTGGTAGTTCATTGCTGACTGCCATCAGGCAGCTCTAGTGGGTGTTTTACCATGTGCACTTGTTCTAGTGGACATCAAATGCCACCTGCAAGCCTGTGTAGAGCAAAGTAACTAGCAGAGTAACCAAAGCTACTATTTGCTGAAGCATTACCTGGGGGAAATAGCTTAAGGGGATGGTAAAAAAAAAAAAAAAAAAAAAAAATCTCACGACTGCTGCCAGGCACTGACTGATTGACTGGAGTTTTGAGGGTCAAGTACAAGACTGAGTATATCTCCGGTTCTACAAGTGCCGAGAGCATCCTAATGTTATATTCAATCTAGAACATGTACAATCCTGTGTTTCAAGGAATTTCTGCATGAATCTAGAAGGCAAGCTGCCCTCAAAAAACAGGCTGCAGACAAGTGTCCTTGGCTACCTTGGAGGATCAGCTGAGCAGATGTATCTGAGGATTGACCCACATTGGCTGCAAGATGTTTGCTTTTGAAACACTGAAAAGATTTTGAAGATACTTGTTTTCATATCATGAGTCTATGATGCATTAGTAGCATGTCTCAGTGGGAGGCAAGGTGGCACCTTTCTCTTAAGGCTTCTCTTTTAAGAAAAATGCTATTAAAATAGGAAAACTCATGTGTGAATTGTGCCCTGTAGCCCCACAATGAAAGTAGTGGCCTTAAATACAAACCATCTGGGCACAATGTACTGGTATCACTAAAAGTCTTAAACTTTAATTTTGGAAGCATGCTACATGAAGTACACGTGCTGCGTAGAAAGCTAGATTACGGTATACCGGGGGAATGAGAAATCTATCTCCAGCAGGTCCAACAAGTAAATAGGATGCATCTTTCTATATCGGGTTCTGTGTAGAGCAACTTGCAAGTTGAATGTGGTGAAAAAACAAGTAAATCTGAAAAGCTCCTATTCATATTAATATTCCCCAAATCTTAAACTACAGGAATCTGATGATCCCACAACCAAAAGGTTCTTGTGATGGGTTACTTGCTTCATGCCCTGGAAGTCAGCTAAAGTAGATGCATCTGGAAAACAACAGGCCTGTTTTTTCCTCTTACATAATCTGTTTAGATTGAATTCTTTCTGACTTCAGTGGGATTACTCCAGATTTATATTGGTGTGAGAGCAAAGTTAGGCCCAAGAATACCACAACAATCAAAATAGTAAGGGACTGTTATGATGGCAGAGACGATCTCTGTGCATTTACAATGACACGGGAGCTGTGGCCTTCGGGTACAGAGGCAGAACTGGATCTGATTGTCCCCAGATCCTGCGTTCCACCTTTGAACCCTCATTTTGGTGCCTGAATGGGGACGCTTCTGCCCTCACATTGTCATCACTTTGCTTGGATTGTCTTTTCCTTTCTATACTTCTAATGGAACAGATGCAAAACAGTTTTCTCTCTTCTGTTATTAATCAAAATCATAGACTAGCCATGAGTGGAATGAAGGCATTTGTACATGCTACTGAAGTAAACTACATCAGTGCAAGCAGCTAATAAGCACTGAAATGCATCCACAAATCCCCTATTGATTATCTCCTTTGGAAGAAGGCAAACCTAAGTCCTCACTACGCTGCCCATGTAAATGAAAGATTTAATTAGATGAAAACAGAAAGGACTGCAAGATGTACTGCACCTAGCTATTAAAGGATTGTTATTCATAATTGGCTATTTTAGATATTTCCACTTCTTGGGCCTCTCTTTTCACTTAAAAAATTCCCAATAGTACATTAAAATGAGCACAGTAGTTAGTAAATTTTCTCCTGTGTATTTTACAAGCTCAAGGTTATGGGCTAGAACGAGTACTGTCATGCCATAAATCAGGTATAATGGAACAGCTTGAGAGTGAGTGCGCGAGTCCTACTTCCCCTTGTGCTATGTGCATCCAAAAGCTCTTAAGGTGGAGTTAGCAGTAAGGACCACAGATGGCAACTTAAAGCACTAGTAACAGCCAGATTTTGCCATCCTTACTCACCACGCTGTGGCACAAGGTGGGTTCAGTGGAAGGAGCATGCTCATCAAGGCTGATGAGGTGAGGTGGACCACTGATGCTACTTATACAGCTTCTCATTGTAGTATGTGTCCCTTGCAGTGTTCCAGGTATTTTGCTCTACATCATCTCGCAGGTAAAAATATGCTGCTGTATAGATAGGGAACAGGTCCTCAAAGGGAGTTAAAAATCAGTAGGAGTTAAAAATGCCTAGATTCCTTTGATCTCTGCATAAGTGACTTACCAGAAACCTGGCAGAACCAGGGGTACCAGAATCCCAGCTTGGTTGTTTTGGCATGTAGCAATTCCTCAAGCCTGAATGAAACAGCTTGTACTTATAGGAGCTAGATTTGGATATTGTTTCTCATGTTGAATAGTGCTTTGTGCTCCATGAGTAGGCACCTGATTTCATCTAGTGCAGAGAGTAACTCTTCAACAGCGTAAGCAAAGAATTCAAGGTCTGGCCTCACCAGCTCTTAGCTGCATGTACTGGTGTAACTCCTTCCTGTGAGATTGTTTAAGCCACTCTTCGTGCAAGGTTTAATCCTCATTGTGCTGCCATGTTGTGCCTGTATGTCTGGGAAGTAGCGGGAATTAATTGTGATGCAATTCGGAACATTTTAGGCTCATTTCGGTGCCCGACAGGATAGTCTCACCTTGGACTCGTTCTGGAGTTGTGACTTTTTTGACACAGTTGTGAACTTTTACATCAGTAAAAAAACTAGATCCCTGACTGGTATAAACCAGAAGAGCAAATGAGCTTCAATTTAGGAACTGGTCCAAATTAATTTACTGCAGAGGAATTTTCTTTTATCCTCTTTGTGCTCTCCTCTTGACAAACCTGTCCCTTACAGATTATAACTAGGTTGGGGGTCACAAGCCTCTGAGAGGTAGATGAGGTTAATTGCCTATGCTTAACCTGAGGAGGTGAGTGACCGGTCTAAATTCCCAGAGAGACCCGATGGAAAAACCCTTGGATTTTTGGTGTCCTGGTTTCTTAGAAATGGTGGGATTGTTTTAGAAAACGCACATTGTGCTGTACTGTGCTCTGGAATACACACACCCACGTATGTGAAATATAGATACATATATACACACATATATATATCTATATATCTAGATACAGATATCTACACACACATTATATATATGTGCATGTATATATAAATACACATATAATATATATAACACACATACATACATGAAATCTATTTATCTATAAATATATAATACATACACATACATGAAATACTAGAAAGCTGGATTTGATTTGGAGACTTTTGGATAGTGAACCTACTGCTTCTCCTACCTTCGGCACATATACAGGCTGACTGTGGGTGAGAAAGAAATCTAGCACTTTCTTTGAACATTTCCTAGTTCAGCTAGGTGGGAATGAAACAAACCTGCTTAAATATAGGTTGTTCAAGCCTGAGCAGGCCTGGGAATGTAGGGTTCTTAGGAGAAAGATGCTGGGTAATTATGACTGTCAACAATTATTGAGGACACTCAGTAACTTGGGGTAAGCCCTGGATCCTGCAGGATTAGACCCTAAGAAGTCTTTTGTGCTTATGAAGCATCTGAATAAGCTACAGTGTAAGCTGTGCCTTTCCTTGCCAGGTTGAATATTTCATTAAATGTTGCTGAAGGAGATTTTCTACGATAGATGTGGCTGACTGATTTGAGAGCAAGTGACTTGGTTTAACATTGGCCTCTTGGGTGGGATGAAGCCCTTTTGGGTCTTTAACATAAGGCTTCAAGCTCTGTAACAAGTCTCCTAAGGAAAAAGCTCTTTGGTTTGCAAGAAGCCTTAACGCTAGAGTCAGCTGGAATTATTTTTTCCTAGTGGAAAAATGTAGACCAAAGCAGGGGAGGACAAAAAGGTTTCATGTAAATTTTCAGATCAGTGTTTTTCTGTGTTCTAAATGTGACTACAGACCTGGCTTTAACCAAACAACATGCTTCAAATTGATAGAGGAATATCAGTGTATTTGTGCAGGAGGAGAATAGCTTCAGCAACTTGCTCCTCTTTAGAGGATTGCGAGTAGATGCCAACTTGCTGAATCTGGGTTAGGTGGCTGTTCCCACCCTGCTCTTGATACCATAAAAACATGCTTTGGATCACTGCGCCTGAGCAGAAGGAGGCCATGAAAAGAATTGCTACTTTGGTGCTGACCACAGCAGGATAAAATAATAGCTGTTATTCTTGTAATTCATGTGTCTAGCTCACACCCCTCTCAACTAAATAGAGGCTCTCTATTTTAGTCCCACCCAGAGGGTGCAGGCAGGTGCCAGTTTTGCTCATCTTGAAGGCTAAATCTTGATGTGTGCTGTAATTTAGCTGAGAGGGCCACGCTGCTTTTGATTTGAACTCCACCAGAAATGCATCCTGGCTACCTAGGACAGCTGCTTCAGAAGTTACTACTTTGACAGTGTCTCTCTAGTAAGGGATCTCTGGTCAGCTTGACATCACTCGGACCATACTTCTGTAGGGTGGGTACTTGGCTGGTTCGTCCAGGCTGTGTGAGCTGCCCTGACTAGGCAACTACTAGTACCTGAGCTAGCTAATTTAAAGCTAACTTGGATATGTACATTACTACATTGCAATCACAGCAGTGACATCCCTACAAGTAATCCTCTCTCTTTTGGTTGGAGAGCAGAGGGATAGTTTCCTAACTGAAGACTATCTTCCAGCTCCCCAGTGCCGTCAGTTATGGAATCCAGTACAGTACTTTCATCCCATGACAGTGATGAAGTGGTTATTAAATGCAATAGAAATCATCCAGGCCCCTTTTAATGAAAAGATTCACTCTTATCAGTGGCTTTCAACATTCCTAGGAACAAAGTTGGGTAGCATTACACAACTAAGGAGAAAATACTATGCTATCAATTTATCTTGCACACACGCACATCTGCATTAGCATGCTGAGCAGTGGATTGACACGTCTACTAAATTTTAATCTTGAAAGCATCTGGCACCTCGGTCAGACACCAGGCTTTTGAGCAATGATCTGAGTGGACTGAGCAATGTGTACGTTTCATCTTTTGGGTATTTATTATCATAGAACAAAGCACCAAGTGTTTTGAGTAATATTCATTTCGTAGAGCACATGCCAGAGAGAGTGAGTGGGGAAACTGTCTGGGCCCCTTCCATTAGTTACCTCTTTTGAATCTGAACATAAAATATTAATTTAAATCGACTGAAAGGCATTAAAAACTTGATGTTCTCTTTTTGCCCCAGCAGTACTCTACTGATAAGGAATGAATTAAAAATGCAAGGTTTTCAAATAGCAGAAACACTGTGTATTTCAAATGAAGTCGGTCTTTTTATGTGTAGTGTTTTGGAGTAAAAAAAAATTAAATGCACATAAAAATGATTACTGTAAATGGTGGAAACATCAAAGTTTGGCATCAAAGTTAAATGCAAGTGCTTGGAATTCTGCTTGTTTGATCTGTATGTAAATAAGCTTTTGAGGAGGTGGGAGTCCTTTGCTCATTCAGTCTGGGTAGCCAGTCCAACCCCCTCCTTCATCTCAAGAGGACTCCCAAACTAGGTTACATCATCCAAACAGGGTCACTAGTTTGTCTTCCCCAGCCTACTTCCAGCCAAATGCCTTGTACAAAAGGAGCTAAGGGAGAGCCCAATTCACAGGTGTGTTTATCAGCTGCATTGAAGTACCTTTGTGAAGCAGATGTGCTCTAGGGTAGCAAAATACAGTCAACTTCTCTTGTCCACGTCTGGGATGAAGACTGGTTGAAAGGGGAAGTGCTGGGCTTTTTAGACAACTGATTTGCTCTGGTTCTTCAGTGGTAAGACTCTGGATTTAGGTTTAAAAAATGCTAGTCATGTCCCAGAAACATCCCATCCTTTGACTGGCTTGGGCCAAGTAAAGAAAAGGGGCTAGCACTCCACTGATTCCCGTGAGCTGAGGATCTCACCTGGAGTTTCAAAACATACAGTCTCCACACAGCCACTGCCTGGCAGTAGCAATGTTCACCTTACTCCTCACCTGGGATTCGGATGTGAAACCTCCCCTTCTAGACTCAGCGTTTCAAGGTACCCTTTGGTCAAGAGAAATTATGCTTTTCATTTCTGTAGTGCCTTTCATCAGAGGATCTTGCTGAGCTTACAACTATTAATTCTTGCTGGAAGCTTGTGAACTGGCTAGAAATCATTTTAAGCTCTGGGAGTCCTTTGCTGTGGAGTCTGTATAAGATTTGAATCTGAGTTAAGGAGAGTCTTGGCACTGACTTCAGTAGGAACAGGACTGGGGCTTTGTATCATGGACAGTTCTATGGTTTTAGCTGCTGTGGGTGCTCTTTAGGACCTTTATCGCCCAGTGCACACTTGCAAGATTGGGTGACAGTCTTCTAGGCCTCTTAGAGGTGCATTGCACATCACTCCCGTACCAAGGGGAGGAAGGCTTACGGGTGGCATTAAGCTTCCTTTGCTTTCCTGATCTTGGGCTGCACTGGCTGCCAGAGAAGTGCCTGTACCTAGGGGCTGTTGAAGTGATGCTAAGCTTTCAAGCCTGTGGAGAAGCTGCAACGTGACCCTGTCAACCCTCCAGTTCTGCCCCACACATGCTCCCTCTTCCTGCCCTTGCAGTGGGGTCCAAAGGAAGTAGCCTTATGGCTGTGCTCTGCAACATGCAGTCTTTCCTGGTCAAGTCTCGGGCTTTTAAAGCCTGCTCTTACACACTGGTCCCTTTTAGCTGGTGCAAAGGGACTAAAGCAGTGGGGGAAGCTCTTACGGTCTGAATCCTTCCAACTTCCCCGAGCATGCTCAGCACAGCCTGCTTTAAATACAAACTTCCCTAAAACAGTATTGCTTTTACTTCCCTCCCCTATCCCACTCGATAAGACTTGCACTCAGTGCATGTCTGTGATTCCCTCTCTGCCCCAAGACTTCTAAATTATTTTTTTTCCAGAACACCAAGGCACATCACCAGGAGGAAAGCTGCTTCAGTAAATTTCAGGTTTCTAGCCTTAGCCATCTTCGTATTATTGCTAATAGGAGGGGGGAAAATACGAACTCCAGCCCTGTTCTTTTCTTATTCAACATAATGCTACCTGGCTGAGAATTACTGATGTGTTTGTTTCAGGCATCTGAGCCAAGTTCACGGCAGCCAAAAACAACGCCCCGGAATCTGAGTTTGAGAGGTGAAAAGTTTGGGAAAGTTGCAAGCAAATGAAAATCGGGAGATGTTTAGGCAACCGTAACTACAGTTGTCAGTACCTCTGCGGTTGGAGTGAAAAAGTGCTATTGTTCTGAGCGGCGTTTAGAAAGGCAATGCCATGCTCTCCTGCCTCCTTCTCTCGCCGCAGAGAGCACGGTTACCGCTGCTGCTCCATCCTAGCCTTTGTTTTGTTTCGCTCCGTCGTGCTGGAGTTACAGGCGTGGTCTCAAGGGGAGACGGGCTGCCTGGAAGAAGGCACATCAGAGCGGTGCAGAGTGGGAGGGGAATGCCTTTGGAGACTGCTACTTCAAGGCTTCTTCTGGGAGTTCTCTGTGAGATTGCCTCGGGGCAATCAGTGGGACAAATCCTGGAGGGGGAAGGATTATTCAGAAGTCAGTTGCAACCTCTGGGCGAACACGTCTGATTTACGCAGGTTTTCCTGCTGAGAAAGCAGAAAATATTCTCCTCCCTGTCCTCGCCCTTCAAACCGTTCCCCGAGTGCCCTGTCCCTAGGAAATAGTTAACCTCGTTTTTTTTCCCCCCCAAATACCTTTTGTGTTAATAGTATGTTCTCTTAGCAAGGGACTGTAAGGCAGGATCTAACATTGCTAGGTGTCTTCTGATTCCCATTTTCTTACAGTGAATCGGGGTGGAGGATGGGATACGTTTATGCAAAGCCATTTCCCTTTAGGTTAGACAACAAAGGTCAAGGAAAATGCTCCCACCAGGAGCAGAAACTGTCAGACTCTTAGGCCAAGCTTCAGGTGAGTGTTTTGCCTTTTGTGCTCCTGGATTTGGCCATGGGGACTGGTGAAATAGGCTAATTACAATCAGATGCTCCTCTTTGCTCAGATTTAGAATCAAGTATGAGCTGAACCTCTTCCTGGAAACTGAGGTGTCCAGACATGTCGCTGCCTCTCCCACCCCTCCGGGCTCAGTCTGATTTTCAGACAGAACCGGCATCCTCAATACCAAAGGCTGATCACCTGGGACTGCTTGTTGGGGCCTGAAACCCAGGACATCTCAGAGGATTTGGGTTTGGGTGATTACGGTCAAGTTTCGAGAGCTCATGGATAGGACCCGGTTCTGATAACCTCCCATATGCATTTGATAGAGAGGCAGGAAACTCCAGGACAAGGCACCAGGCTAGGTATTAGGATACTACCTTTTTGGCTCTCCCACTGACCTGCTGCATCTCCTTGGGCTAGCCCTTTCCCCTCTCTGTCCTTCTGTCTCCTCTTCCACCATATGTCCGTCCAGACTGTCCACACAGGTAGCTCTTCAGGGCCAAGGCTGACCCTTCCTGTAGCGGTATAGAGCACCTAACATACAGAGCGGTGGGAGCGCTATGCAAGCAAAAGGGCAAAGTGAGCACAAGAACAAACTGAAATAAGCTGGCCGTGTGTCAGGGAATGTGAAGACTGCCTCTGACCATTAGAAGAGTGAGATGCTGAAAGAGCCCTTTGGTCACAGCGGCAGGAGCCAAAGTGATGTATTTTTAAGAGGAAGCTTGATAAATTCCTGACCAGGTTTATAATATGCCTGAGATGGCAAGGACTAGACCGAGTGACCCCAGAAGTTGCTGCTACCTTATATTCCCTGTACCAAGGTCATGATCTCATGGGTGCCTCTCAGCACCATTATAATACAGATCAATATTAGTATTCACATTTCATGCTGGAAAAATCCCAGCTGATACAATGGGCATTTTGCCCAAGCAAGAAATGGATAAAAATGAGGGCCAGATTGAGGCCTGGCTTGTAAGGCCAAGCAAAGATGAATAAGGCTGGATCACAAGTAGATGCATGGGTAGGCAGTATCTAAGGGTCTGCTACAAATTCACCTTGGCAAAGTAGGCACAAAGGAATAGGGAGCTGAAGGAGCTTTGGCTCCACTCATCTCATATCTCACCTGTAGTTTGCTTCTGCCATGGAGAAAGGGAAAACTGGAGGGCAGATTGTGACTGGGAGTTGCAGTAGGCTCCTTGGGATACTATATGGCTTCTTGCCTGGGGCTCTTGGCACAGCTACTATTGAGCCCAGAGTAAGGGCCCGCTGGTTTTGCCTGTGCTGAATGGCAGGGATGTCTCTGCAAGTCTGGTAAGGTGTTAGATGGGATGTTGAGACCCGTTATCACTGGAGATTTTAGTCAGCTTTTCCATCTCCAGAGATAGAAAGTTAATGTAGTTCCAAACTCCCCACAAATGTATTTATTGTAGCTGACATTTAAAAATGACTGGATTTCTTGTTCAGGCTCCCATATTCTCTCCTGTTTCTGTTTAGGGCTATATTGAACTTCGTGTGGGATTGTAAAGCAGACCAAGAGAGATTTTCCTGAGAGGGGCTATAGAAATGGTAGCTAGTGTTGTGTCACTGCATTGTAAATAAAATCTATTTCAGATAGCCTGGTATCCAGCTACAGTCCATCAGTGCAGAACAAGTCATCTTTCAGGTATGAAATTAACTTGGAAATTTGCGTGGTTCTGCTTCATGGACAACAGGTCTATACAGGAGGTCTAGATATTATCGTGTACATCTTCAGAGTGTCCTTGGGCACCCGAGAGATTCTGTAGATGTGCAATAAATCTGTTTCCCTATAAGTTTAATAGAGCTTTTGGAATAATCTCATTTTGATCTCCCTTGTTGTTTTTAATGGAGTCTAGGCTAAGCTTGTTGCTGTGTATAGCCCTATTTTTTTCCATACAAATTATGGATTTAGCCCAATTGAATATTCAGGCCAATTAAAACCAATGTCTTTGCTGAAACAAGGGCAGGGGAAGCACTGACAAAGACTTTCATGCAAATGAGCCAAACAATAAAAGCAAGAAGGGGGGATTTGTATTATTCATGCATATTCTTAGATGTAATTACTGTAATTTCACTCCTAAAAACTGCCCGCTCTTATAGGAAATTATTGTATTCTAATAAGTACTTGTTTATTAAACATGCAGTAATTGGAATTGAATATGAATTATTAAAATGTTATAGGAGGTGCAGGGTTGTTTTTCCTTCACCAGATGTCTGTGAAAAATAAAATAAGAGAAGACAATGCTGCAAAGTTTGTTAGGCAGAAACAAGTGGGGGAGAGCCTGGCTGTGGATGAAACACAGTGTGGTCTTTCTAATCACAAGGAGCATTGGGGCAAAAGTCTGCCTGCAGAGGCAGAGCTTTGTATCCAGCTATTGTTTGGGGTTGTCCTTGGCTGGGGCTTGGCAAATGGCTTGGGCTGATTTGAGAGAGCCAGCTGAAGAGAACTGAGAGCCATATAATTAAGAGTCATGTATCTCACATGGGTGGGACTTGGGGGTAGTTTGTAGGGAGCTGTGTCCAGGAAGTAACAGTAAGAGTAGGTGAAGGATGCAAAAGCAAGACGGGAAGGGAGAGTCTCTGTGGGCATGGCAGAGTTTATTCACGTCTCTTTCTGCCCATCTCCGCAGCCCCCATCTCCATGCTGTGTAGATGCTGGACCTATGCTAGGGGTTTCAGGGCACAGCAGAAATGGGGCATGGGGTGGGAAGAGGAAGGTCTGGAGGACTCTGAGCAGATTTAGTGTGGCAGGAGGAAAACAATTGCCTGGCCAGTAAAACCGTAGCAAGAACGGAGGTGAGGACCATGCAGTAGTGCAGCATGCAACATGGGAGCTCATCAACGGGAGAGTGGTTCTCTCCTGTATTTGCCTTTAGGGTTTATATCTACAGTCTCCTCCCTACAGCCGTGAAAGCCACAAACTTATCTGAAAAAGGAAGGATGTGCCAAGACTCTCATGTAATCGTTCTACCCTTGGACCTGAGGTGCCCTTACAAGCCCCAAATCACAATTCACCTTGAATCTAGCAGAAAAAATGCCAGGACTGGAAACAGGCTAACTGGGCTCCAGGGGTAGTGTGAGGATATAGGTCTTGACTGTGGTCTGACCTATTCTTAAATTGTGATTTCTGGAGAAGTCCCCAGCACCGGTGGTGCATTGATGCACGTACTTAAAGGTAAGCAGAGGTCATTCAGTTGATTTCAGTGTTAAAATCGAGCACCTTCCAGGATTGTGTGTGTGTGTACCTCCCTTCCCACAGTGATTTTTATTTAGCTATAGCTCTAGATATAAAATGTGTGTGATTATATTAATATTTTTCCTATTTCCGGTACTTGCTGGACCATACCCATATTTTGCAAGGGAAGAAATTGAATGCATGTCAGATAACCATTTCTCAAACCCCAGTACACCCTGGATGTCAGGTATGGCTGTCCTGCCATATATGCACTCTTGAATGATCATATATCTGAGATGACATGGATATGTGTCTTTTGTCTTAACGGAGTCCCCCGTTGTACAGCACAGCTTTCATCGAAGTCCCCTGACAGGAAAATATAGTTTTGGGTTAGCAGTGTCTGTGCACATTACTATGCCTCTGTTTCCTTCCCTGTGATCACATTCTTAGCATTCATAATTTAAAACTCTTCAAAAAGAAGTGACAACTTGTCTTCTCCAAAGTAAAGGACAAAATGACTTTCATTAATTATTCTTTCTTAGTCAGTTGCTTAGTATAGGCCATATAAATAGGAGACAGCTTTTAGTGCTGTGGACAAAAAAAGTCTTTATGCCAAGTGACACAGTGACTTGATACCCTTCCCCTCCACCTCTCTCCCCCTCCAAAAAAAAAAAAAAAGTGTGGGTGGGAAAGTTTCTATTTTCATCCGCTCTGAAGTCATTAACAGGCACCCAGGGAATTGTACAAAGCAACAGCTTAGAAAACAAACTGAATTGTTCAGTACTGAGTATCTTTCTCACAATGCCTGAGCTTTTAGAGAGATTTACAGCTGAAATAATTCAATCTGGGTTTTTCTCTTTCCCCTATTGACTCACATTTTGGAATATAGTCAGGCCCTGAGAGTTGGGTTTTTGCATAATTGAAGCACCAGAACATATTAAATGGAACGGCTAATGGTGATGGGTTTTTTCTTCCAGTCTAGGTTATCAATTATGAATTAGTAGGCAATCAAAGATCAAAGGGATTCCGTTTTCTCAACTGAATTTGAGGATTTTGGAATTGGAACAGATGAAATGTAGCTAATGAGTCATTTCGGAAAGGGGGAGACAGAAGATAGCTCACATGGTTAAAGTTAATTGAGAGATTCAGTAGTTTGTTTGGTGGGGACTTAAATGCCAAAATATGCAAGTGAGTACCAAAACGGAGTAGCCAAAATTTGATAATTGTACCTTTTGGCCCAGGTCCCCCAATGGAATGCGGCAGAGATGGACCCGCTATATATCTATATCTGTATCTATACATAGATGTATATCTATCTATCTATCTATATATATCTATTTATCTATATGTAGATGTGTATCTATATATCTATGATTTGTCTATTACAACAACATGAATATGAAGACCATAGTAGCGGAGTTGCATATTTCAATTGATCGATTGATCAATCTATCTATCTAGATATAGATATATATAGATATCTTTTTTTGGACCTGCTATATAGCACACTTCTGCTTATAGTATGTCACTGAGTCATTGCACAGGGGGTTAGGAGAATATTTGTTATGTGCCTATTTTGCTTTAATTCATTGGGGGGCTGTGGTGAAGAAGCGGATCGCTCTTAGATAAGAACATCCCAGTGCAGACAGAAGTACAACAGGGAAAGTTATTAGCTTCAACGTTTCTACATTCAGTAAAATTACAAACCTATTTTGTCTGGGATTAATTAAAAAGTGACTGCTCCCCGTGAAGAAGCCTAATCAAAAAGGCTAAACAGGATTTAAAGACACACTTCCCAAAGCAGTAAGTGTGGATTGGTTTATGACTTCAGGACACAGTTTATGCCACACACAACCTAGAGGTTTTGGGATATCAGTAGTAAGCTTCGGCCTCCTAGTGTCCCCTTGTGGGGGAGAGACACTTGGAAAGCTAGACATGCCCATCGTTTGTTTTATTGTTTTAAGATCCTTCTCTTAAATGCCATGGTTCAACAACCATACTTTGCTTTAAAGAGATTGTTCCCCTTCGGGGTACCACTGCTCACAGTTCCTGGAGGGAAGAGAGCCCCAGGTACTGAACCTCAGTTGACCGTGCGGAGTTAGCATCTGCAGGGTGCATGGGGGACAGAGGCCCAAAGCCCAGCATGAAAATGGGAGAACTGTGCAACTTCACCACAAAGGGGTGACCGTCCCTTACCGTGAGGGCTATGTGTTCAGAGAGGTCAGAGATCCAGTTGGCCAGATGACTGTGACATCAACTAAGTGAGTTCCTTTTAAAATATTCTGTCCCTGATTTTTATTGTGAAAGTAGAAGGAATTTGCCTGTCTATTGTGAAGGTAGAAGGAAGTTGCCATTACCATAGACTTTGAATTTTGATCTTACTGATCTTATTTCAGAACTATGGAAAACTAGGCGGTTGTGTCACTTAATTTGTAGTAAAATCAAATTTTTTGCCCACCCTTTTAATAGGACATGAGTTGAATTTCATGCTAATTGTCCCGTACTCTATTTGGATAATGCTTCATAAATAGGATTTTAGATTAATTTAATTTTAATTGTTTCTTATTTTGTTTGGATAATACCTCTTGATAAGCTTTTTGAAATTAATGTGAACCTATTACTAAATTATAATGGGACAATTATGGAAATAATGAATTTATTATCACTAGTGCTATTAGAATGAATATTTGAAGCAGGCTCTAATGACCTGATTCTTTCTAACCTTTACTGATGTATATAGGAGAAAGTAGTAGCAGTACCACCCTACCTGGTATGCTGCACTAAAAGCTCTTGATCAATATATTTTCAAACTTGGGGAAAATTGGGGTTTCTAGCCAAAATGTTGCACTTCGCTGGAAAGTTAGAGGCTACTTATTTTCTGTATATTATGGACTCTGATTTGTCTATTACAACAACATGAATATGAAGACCATATTAGTGGAGTTGCATATATTAAAAAAGGACAAAGATTTTAATGTTTTGTGCCATTTTAATCACTTTGTGATTTTTCTTTTATTCCCCTTTTGCCTTCTTTTTCCATTTGGAGCTGTTGACTGTCTCTCCCAGGGTTAGCATTGAAACGTTTGAGATGACCAACTCCAGACCATCAGAACTCATCTCCCCCAAGACGCACGTGTACCATCTTCAAAAGATTATTTAAAGACACATGTACCAACTTCAAAAGATTATTTAAACAATCCTTTCATTTTCTGGGGATCATTGTCCAAGAACGAGGATGTGTATGTGTTCACACTCCTCTGGATTTCTCCACCTGCAGTTAGGAAGGCTTTATTCTTTCATTTAGCTCCTTGTAAATTAGAGTGAGAAACAATAGAAAGAAGCATGATCCAAGCTTTACCATTTTATCGAACAATCATGTTGTAAAAATCATTTGCCAAAAAAAGGCCCTTAAACTAAATGTGGCTGAAAAGACCCATAAATCCCTTGTGGAAAACCGTGGGCTACACTCATCCCTAATATACCTCTGTTGTCTTCGGGCCATAGAATTTTCATGTTAGTCGCTTTAAAAATCATTTGGAGGAAACAAGACTTATTTCTTAAGAAGAAATTAATCTCCTTAATATTCCATCTGGAAATGAGTACTTACCAGTGCACTGAAAATGGTAATGATAATAGCTTTCACATTGCTGCCTTGCTTCTTATCTGATGACTTAAGCTTACTCCAGGGATGAATTGGCCCATCTCTTTTGGAGAAGGCAGTATTGCTTCCTCACTATATTTTCTGAATTCCTCATTTTTTTGGTCCTTGCTACCTAGAGCCAATTTTTTGGCAATTAGATCTTTACACCCTTGAAAAAATTATTGGCTTCTGCTACTTGTCCTTGTCTAATGTCACCCTGGGGACCAATCCTCCAAAGAGCTGAAGCGAGATGCCATGCAATCCACTGCTCTGAAATACCATTTGAGTTCTGAGGGTTTGTCCAAGTGCTGTGCGGTGCCATTTTACTAACACCAGAAATATCTGCAAGTGGTACCTGTGGAAACGATGTCACAGCACCAGTCATTAAGACTTAATGACGTTGTTCTCTTCCTCCTAGTGTTGGGTTGGTAGCAGCATCCCTCAGGAAAACCTGGGGAACGCTTGTGTGCAATCTGCCCCTAGTTCATAAAGCAAATACAGCAGGATGGGAATTTTGGGGTGAATGGGGTATAGAGATACCTGAATTCTTACAGGCCTGCTGGACTCTCCTGTTTGAAGGATCAGAAGACTGAGAAAACCAAAGGAAATGGAGAATAAATTTGACTTTCTAGAAATCCAGGGCTAGAAGGGACTCTCTGGTTTCCTATAATATAATGTCTCAGACATGGGTCAAACCCCATTTAAAAATACAGGGGTTTGCTTCCCTGTAGCCCTCTTAAGCAGGGAAAAATGTGGCATCATATGCAATGCAATCAGGCAATCCTCCACATCCTTGTGACAGGTCACTTTGATTATTGTATCATCAATATGTCTTTTTGCTGGGACAGATAGCGCATCTATACTGGTGTGTCTTAAATTGTTTTTGTGCATTGGTGGAAATTACATGGGGATCCAGGTTGGACAGATAAACAGCCATCTCAGGAGGTCTGCTCTCAGTGGTCCCTGTTTTAACACCTTACTCCTCAGTGGCAAAGGAACTGATATTAGCCTGTTTGCCTTGAACAAATGGCTACCCCAGGATAAGCTGAAGACACGGCTATACAGCTGTACAGCACAACAGCTATACAGATGTAACTTATACCAGTGTTGTTTTACCCTGACTTTTTGAGGAATAATTCTTTACCAAGTTGGGCCAAGATTTAGGGTACCTGCACCCTCTTTTTTTAATGGTATAAAGGCTCATCATAGTGGTATAAATGTGTGGTCTGATGAGGCCTGCAGATACTTGATTTTAGACAAATTTGAGTCCTGGGTGTAGTATGCCTGCAATTAAATCCAGAGGTTACTTTGGCCAGAATCAGCTAGCACTATCCCTAGCTTCAGAAGAGACCCTCTGCTGCCTACTTTTCCCCTCTTCCACCAGATCCAAAACACCCACTTATGTCTGGGGTGACCACTGGATTTCTTGGGTGTAAGTTTTGGCAGCAGAACTTCCCTAGCAAGTTTATTGAAACTCCTGCTGTAGGGTGAACTCGCCCTTTCTGAAGCATTAGCATTAATACTGGCGAAACCTCTAAGCAAATGGAGCCGTTTGCTCTGAACAGCTGTATAGGTGAACGTTGCGGCTTTTATGAAGTCACGGGGCAAAAATATAAATGTAGGTCATCAAATGAAGAGAAAAGAAGTGCTATAAAGCGTCTTATTGCCATTGGAAGTATCAATAAGCTTTCATTACAAGTGGGAATATGGAGGAGTTTAAGAAGAAGTTTAATTTGGGGTTTTTATTTCATCAGAATGAGTGCTCATAAAATGTGCTGTGCAACCCCGTGTGTAATGGAAGCCCTGTTAAGCAAACCGATCAGCAGATGCCACTGCAAAACTAAGCTATGTGGAAATGGCAAAAAGTGTTAACTACTCCAGTTTCTCCATCTCATAACAGTTGCGGCTCGCTGAATGGGGGACTGGCTAAAAGTTAAAACTGTTTGCAGTTAAAGTGGGTGGTCCTTGTGTTAGGGATAGTTTTTCTTCTGTGTTCATATAGAAGCTTGCACAGCGGGCTCCTGGACCAGAGAGAAGCCTCTCTGGTGCTAGCCCGGTACAAATAAATACCAGTAGCCATACTCACAAGAGCCTACAATAATGATGCTGATGTTGTCACCTTCTCGCCTCTCCCCCCACCACCCCATAAGGAATTTGAGGTATTGATACTGTGAAGTGACCAGGGCCCAGGCAGAAGAGCAGAATGAGGCCGGTGCATGACATGGGCAGGGACCACTTTGCACTGGGGTGAGTTTTGCCCCAGAAAGTAGAGCTTGCAGGCTCGGAGCTAGCTTCCATACCTCTGCATTGTACTGTGCAGTGCAGATGCATTCGCTGGGGATCGAAGCTGTGGGCCACGTCACACTTGCTGACCCGAGTTAGTGGGTTGCAAGAACACTGTGTGGTCCCTTGTGGTTAAAATCCACGTCTCATCTGTGCTTTCTTTTAAATCTTCTTTCTCTTTGCTGTGGTAGTGCTCTGCAATGCTGTTCCTCACCCCATGCAGAAGCAACCAAAGCTGTAGGGGCCATCTCCTCTGTTTGCATTTGTTTTATGTGCTGTGTTGTGAACCTTTACCCAGTGCACTTATTTACTTTGGGTTTTAATAGTGTGATAAGGTCACAACAAATTTAGTATGAGGCGTTTTAAGCACTTAAAGCAATAAATCACTACGTACATCACCCTTGCACAGGTTGCCCAGAACCAAAGAAATCAATTTGGTGCCTAATATGAAGGCCAGGTAGCCTGGCGAGAAGGCTTTGACATATAGCTCTGAAAGCACCTGCGCGTTTCTCCTCTATAAATTAATGGCTATTTTGCAGAGCTGACAAGTAGCTGATATTCCTGCAGCTGGTCCTGCTGATGGCTATTTTCCCATTCTAGCCCCTTGATCTTTTTTTTGAAAATCCAAAGGGAGGAAAAAGCTGACCAACCTCCAATTCAGGTTGAAGCTACTAAGTTCACCAGCATAGTGTGTGTTACTTGATGGCACTGAACTCCAGAGCCTCAGGGGTTGTCTCAGCTGGACTTCAGTCCTAGCTGTCCCTTTCCAAACTGTCAGGTTGTTCCTTTTTTACCCCCTACACAGGGCACTTTCCCAAGCTAGGGAGTGGAGCATTTCCCGGGCACCCTGAAAGCTGCAGAGCCTTGGTGATCAGAAATGTAATGGTTTCAATGAAACTGTAAGTGCACTGGAAGATACACCATGTACTGGCCAAGGCATGGGCCAGCTAATTGAATGTAGACCATTCTTTAATTTCTTTGATTCTGTAGCTCCTCCTGAATTCAAAAGGCTTGGTTGGATTTTGGCCTCAGTGCTTACTTTTAAATTTTTTTCTGAGGGGGAGCAGGGAGAGGAGGAGGCTAGTGAGGGGGAAATAGTTTCAAGCTACTTGTGCTAGAGCCATTAATTGTGAAAAATAGGAGATTGCTTTTGCTGATGCATAAAGCATGGCAACTACCTGATTAGAGATTAAATTTTAAAGTAAAATGCCACTCCCTATAACTTATTAAAGAAGGTCAGATGAAAAACGTCGTGCCTTCAGAGACCCCAGCCTAGTTTGCTAATGTCAGGGGAGCAGAAGTCTTTTTGCTGCACTGCCATGTCATCTGCATCAGATCAGCTTGCTGCAACCTGTGAGATGTCCTGGGAGGGAGGGATGTGAGCAACAGTATGATGGATGCATGAACTGGGGAGTCTCACTTTATGGAAGGGTTACTATCAACCAAAAAAGGGGGTCCAAGGCACTTTCTTGCTTTATTCCATGCACATCCTACCAGGTAGAAAACAACAGTAAATGACCATCAAAACATGACCAGTGTGTTTCATTGATGAGGTGAAGGTCAATAGAAAAAAGTCAGGTTTTTCCCCATGCTTTCACCAGCTCCCATCTCATTTGGCGCAGACTGAATATGCTAGTTCAGCAGAGTTGTGCTGGCGTGGTGGAGTTTCTCTGGGACTGGACTGAAGTAGAATCCCTCCTATCTGACTTCTTTGCATGGTCACTTTGTCATTTTTCTACACGTTAAAAATGGATTCATTCAGTTCCAGGTCCTTAAATACTTTTGTGTCGAAGTGCAGCCAGTGGGGAGAATCCGATTAGGGAGTAAAGGTGAAAGGTTTTGTTCTGTTCACTGCAAAGTATGCGCAGAGCAGAGTTTATTTATCTACAGCTGGTTCCCAAAACCAGTCTGTTGAAAGAACAGAAGGGCGGGCTCTTGTCATCTGACCTCTGCACAAGGATGACTTTCACACACACTTGTCAAATTGCTTGGACTCACAGTATTGCCCGCTCTTGATTTTTATCGTCAATGTTGTGATGGCCTACGCTTCCCTTAAAGCCATTGCTCCTGCAAACACGTGATTACCAGGACATCTCGGCTTTTGTCTGAAAAGAAAAAGTAAGCTGCTCTCCCCCTTGCAAGCAGAGAGAAAAGCTTGAAAATGTGACCAAACGATTCAGAAGGAAGAAAAAGCCCAGTCTTCTGAGTGCAAAGCCAGTCTCATTATTCCTTGAGACCTGTGATTTGTGATTTTTGAACCGTTTGGGTTGGCCATATGGAACAGCCCTGCATTCAGAACACGCCATTTTGCCACAGGGTCAACTCGCCTTAATGCAAAATACTGAAGTGGTAACTCAGTGATATTCAAATTGGAGGTAAAAGGTCAGTTTTTAAAAACATGTTGGACCTGCACTTTCTGTAATTTGTGTAAAGCCTGGGTTATATGATTCCCATTGCTATAGCAACCACAAGAGCAATGCATTCATTGAAAACTTTAGGCTCCAAAGGGTTGAATCTCCAACTTCAGGCAGTAGCATATCTGTGCACTGTTTAAGAGTCACTTAAATGGTGCACTGACCTTGTACTGGGTCTGGATTTCATCTCCTCAGAGCTAGGAGTGGGATGTATGCCAGTACCTAAGATCTGCAGTTCCTGTGTATCTTGCATGGAGAACAGTCTCCTCCAGGGTTAAAGGCCTAACTATTTTTGATCATCCTCTTTCTGCTGACTAAATACGCCCATAATTTCTTCTTGCTGGTGGATGTGCTTCATGCATAGCCATGTTGTAAAGTGAAGCTATGCTTCCAACAAGTCTATTCCTAAAAGAGGCATTTGTTCAAGAAGGATCCATTTCCCCAGGAAATGTGCTTTGATTTGCAAAACAGAAAACGTATTCATTTAACAGAACCATTCATGTGACAGGTCAGTATTTTATCCGTTTGGTGTAGTAAAAGTTTATTCTTTTAATAGGTTTATTCCTTTTCAGCTATTCATTTCCAGAGGACTCACTTGACTGCTGCAGCTCTGATCTGGAGCACAGAAAATTAATTCTTTTTATGGAAGTCTATTCCTTTCACAAGTCCTCGTTTTAAGTGCAGTTCAAGTGTATTACAAATAACAGTATGTGGTTCTAGAGGGAGTACCCAGATTCTCATTTAATCTTGCACCAGGCACCGTATAATGTCAGTGCAGCAGAGCCGAACTCCTCTGCTCACGCTCTCCTTCACATCCCAAAGGGGATTACTCATGGGGCTGTGTAAGACTCCATGATGGCTTCCACCAATTTGTAACTGGCTGTCACCCGCGCATGGGCTGCTTTCCCTTGCGTCTCCCTTTGTTTGATAGGGCCAGTCTGGCCTTCATTAATAAATGTCTGCAAGGAACACTTCAACCTTAAACATGAACTCAAGAGAGCTGAAAGAATAAGGTGCCGGTTACTGCTGGAGTTTCATCCTGGCATAGTTTGCTTTGGATAGCACTATGCCTTGTGTTGCTATCACAAGCAGGTATATGCCAGCCACCTGTTTGGAGAGCAGGACCCTCCGCCAATGAAAACTGGTGTTGTTCTTTTAATCCTAAGGGAGTTGTGTGCCATTCTACCCACTGAGGATTGGGTCCTGAAAAGGAAAGGACCAGTTTTTAATTTCCAGAGCCAGACTGAGGAGTATAACACTATTTATGCTGTTCCAGTGCCTGAGAATACCCTTATGGAAAAGTCTTTTAGAATGGAATAGGGAAGAAGCCTATATAGTTCAATAGCAATTGAGCATGTTTCTATAGAAACTGTAGACCCTACAGAATCTAATAGAAACTAATCACTCATTGGATTTTTGAACCATCCAATGAGATTCTAAATTAGGGACAAAATTATCTTGGTAATTACATTCTACGAGAGGACCCGGAGAATGAGACACGCTGGGCGTGTCTACACATTCATCAATGCACTGTCAGTAATGTACATTACATAGTGCCTCTGCTGTCAGGTACTAAAAAAAAGTGCCATTAGCTTATTTTAATGTGCATTAGTGAAAATGCACTTTTTTGTGACACTTTAATGCACATTAAAATAGGCATTAAAACACATATGTAGATGTACCCACTCTCTACTATATTCTAAAGGATGGTTTCACGTGGGTTTCCTGAGTTCATGTCTTCCTGTAATATTTCATGGCTAGCCCGTCCCCTCCATGCCTGCAAGATGAACAGCTCTAATACATCCGCCTTGCAGGAAACAAGGTTTCTTGCCTCTAAGGTGACTCGAGCTGTTCCCCATAACGATTAAAACTAGATACTGGTTAGAGGTCAGTGGCTAAACCTTGGAGGGAGGCCCAAGATTCAGAGATTAGCCTTAATTACCTTCTTTCATTCCTTATAAACTTATTGCATGCTCATCAGCCTTTGTGGAGGATGAGAATTTGGTAATGTTTTCCCCTTGCTTTCAAACAAGGAGTGAAAAAATTCCTCTTTGGCAGGTGAGCATTTTAGGCACTGAGCTATCAAGAGCCAGGCTTTCTATGGGATTCAGCATGTTGGGCAGTGAACTCTTGTGAAAATCCGGTGCGAGGGAATTTGCACCAGGGCACACATTCTGTGGCAGAGCCGACGTTGAACCCAGCGCTCCTGATGCCTTAGTCACAAGTGTGCTCGTGCTCTTTCTGCAGTAATACCGAGTAGGCTTGCCTTGGCAGGTTTCCTAGAGAAAACCCAGCACTTCACCCTGCACCATCCCCACAGCTACATTTGGATTCCTGCATCTTTATGGTCTGGGGGAGTTTTCAGATACCTTGGGTTGTGCATTTAATAAAAAAACCTCAGCCTGATTTCTGAACTGAACATGCTGGCTGGAACATCCTCTGAGGGGCAATATTTACAGTTGGCTTTGCAGCCTTTAAAGGGACAGGTTGAAAATCTGAACGCTGGAGTGCCTCCAGGAGCTCTATTGCAGTGGGAACGTGTTTCCCGCAACAAAAATAAGGGCACCAGAATACTTCAGAACTGCAAATTGCTCTTAGTGATAAAAGGCCGTCTTCTGAAGGTGACTTGACTAACGTAGGCTTCATCTTCTCATACATCACAAGGGAAGACGGAGAGAAATCAGTAACTATGGGTGGCCCCGTCTGCGGGAGGAACAAACAGCAACTGTCTGGGAAATTGAGCACTTTCCATCAAAAATTAATTAAATTAGCCCGGATTCCATAAATAATATAGCTGGATCTCCCTGCACCTCCCAAGAGAAGCCAGTTCTAAGCTGAGTGCACCAGGAGGCCGTTTGTGGAAATTAGGCAATTATGAGTTTAATTCAGCCATCAAATTAATTTTACAAAAGCAGAAATGCCAAACATGAGAGGAGGTGGTGACGTGTGGCATGTGAAATACTTTGGATCACTGGATCCGGAGCCTGGGGGGCTGCACTTTGCATTGTCTACATGCAAAATCTAAACAGATCTTCATCAAAAAGCAGCTGATATGTTTCCATTCTGTGCAGTTCTTTATATTCCCCTCCACACACCAGTACTGAAGTGCCTCTCAAGAGTGCATTAAGATACCTGTAATGTCTGGTTTGTTCTTTCTTCTCTGGTGTCCCCGGGGATAAAATGGTATGTGCGGCCGAGTAGCTTGTTGTGGTCCAGATTTTGCTTTTCAACCATGCACCCTGCTCTGTATTTATCTTGCAGACTGCCGGTTGCAGAAGTGCCCTGACCACCTGGACTGGCAGTTCTGGCGCTTGTGAAGGGTGTTCACTCTTGCAGGAGTTTGTTCCTGAGAAGGGACCCGTGCACAAATGAGCCTTCTCGTTGCTCCGCTGTGCTCCAGGATCAGCGCTGTCTGCTACAGTCCTTCTCACACAGAATCGCATCATCTTTTAGATAGGCTAAGCACCACCTGGCAGCTAAGGACTGAGATTTAGCAGGCCCCGGTTTCTCCTCCATTCTTATCACAAACAATAACCTAAGTGTTAGCTTCTGGTGTCAACCACATGCCTCCCATGTAAAAAACTTCCAAAATCTATCTGCACAAAGAAGAAGACTGTGTTTGGGATTCTTGCTTTCCTCCCAGGCAATTCTTGGGCTCGCTTGCACAGGCAAGGATATGCATCCTTCGGCTAACTCTGTATTCATCCTGCCCAAAAACTTGGGCTTCCAATATAACCCTGACTTCCATGACTTGAAGATGGACTCAGTGATGGACTTGCATCTTGGTCTCTGAAACCTCATGTGCCCTTCCAAGCACTTCTGGACAGGAAGGTGGTAGCAGCTTTCCTTTAAGCATGTCTTTATTCCATTGACATCCATTGTCTAAGTGATTTAAAGGTAAGCACATGCTTACATGCTGTGCAGGTTCAAGGCCTTGGAAATTTAAGTCCATGGTTGTCAAAACTTTATGGGAAAACCATAAAGGTCTACGACCAGGTCACCAAAACCTTAGACGCAGGGGGAGCAGTGGACGTAGTCTTCCTGGACTTCTGGAAGGCATTCGACACTGTCTCTCACCCCGTTCTCATTAAGAAGCTGGGGGCTGTGGTGTCAACACCCACGCAGTCAGATGTGTCGCCAACTGGCGGGAGGGCCACACCCAGAGGGCGGTAGTGGACGGGTCATGTTTGACCTGGGGGGAAGTGGGCAGTGGGGTCCCCAGGGCTCGGTCCTCGGGCCTGCGCTGTTCAATGTCTTCATCAGTGACTTGGACGAGGGGGTAAAAAGCACCCTGTTCAAATTTGCTGATGACACTAAGATGTGGGGGG
>NW_017728914.1:35379845-35410082 GCF_001723895.1 Crocodylus porosus
AGGAGGCGTGACTTCACAGTCAGGGCGGCTAGGGTCTGGAACCAGCTTCCAAGAGAAGTGGTGCCGGCTCCTACCCTGGGGGTCTTTTAAGAGGAGGTTGGATGAACACCTTGCTGGGGTCGTTTGACCCCAGTCTTTCCTGCCATGGCAGTGGGGTGGCACTTGATGATCTGCCCAGGTCCCTTCCGACCCTGGAAACTATGAAACTATATAATATCCCATGTATAGTTCTAATGAAAGAAAGCCGTCACTCGTTTTCTCCCCTTAGAGTGGTATGAAAGTCCACAGAAAGGAAATGCATCTCAGCCTCTAAAATATGTGCTTGCAGTGTTGCTCAAAGTATAGTTTTAAAATCTTCATTTCATGGATCCCAGGTGGTGGCGCCAGCTGGCTGCAGAGTTATGATATCATACGCGAGCAGCAGCAGAAAGTACAAATGTCAAGACCACGGCGGGCATGCTGTCTAATTATACCAGATCAATGCCAATATTTTTTTTTCGCATTCATTATAATATGGGAAGGCCAAACTTGTTTAGACTAATTTCAAACTCACTTGAGCACTATGGAGTTCTGCTCCAATTCCTCTGAACTTGGGTTCATTAGTCAGTTGTGTAGTCACGGGGCGTATAAACAGCCCGGTAGAGTCACCCTTAGGAACTCTTCCACTCTTTACTGAAATGTACATACATAAAGCTTCCACTTTATTTTATTGTGATTTTAGCCTGGTTTATTTTTAGAACTCCGAACTAGGTTTAGTATTGTCATTCATCCTCCCTAGGCTCACGTTGGAGCAGCCAGGCAGAAACTCGTCTGTTCCACTCCTCTGCCTTCTGCTCCCGTCCGCTCTGTCGTGTTGACATCAGGTCCCTGTTAAAGGGGTTTCTCAGGGATCCCCTTGTTTTCTCGCACCGAACGGCTCTCCACATGCTGGTTTCCTATGGGAGCTTGTTTGTTTGCATCCGGAGTGCAGACTTCAGATATGTCTTGTAGCGCCTCCCGATTCTAGCGCAGATGAACAGCTGGTTTGGGGATTTCTCAGAGATCTTAACTAGTGATGGAGTCATTCCATCAAATACCCAATATTTCTGTAGGCACTTGGTTTCAAAGGCATCTAGTTTATTAATGTTTTGGTAGGTTTCTAGCTCTTGGAGCTATAGGTGAGGTCTGAGATGAGCTGAACAAACCCTGTTTAGGTCTGGTGCTATGTATCCTTCACTTCCACATGTTGCTAAATTTAGCAAACTCTACACATGCCTTTCCTATCCTTGATATGTCACTTCCTTTTGAGGTCTCTGTTGGCTAATATGGTGATCCCCAGGTATATGAGCTCTTCTGTCTGATTTTACCTACCAGTGTGATGCTGCTGCTTGACAGCTGGGTTTCAAGAATAGTTACATTGGCATAAATGATTTTGAGCCCTGCTTGATTTACTGCTTTTTTTCCAGGATGCCTGTCTGTGAGCTTTTCACAGAGGTTGCTCAGTAACATGGTCTAGATTTTCTAAGCATCCATCCCTGCTGCGGTAGTGGTGCCGTTGCCTGCCATGAAGTGTGCCTCGGCCTGGTGTCAGTTTTCTGTAGGGAAGTGAATTCCACTTGTTTTTATATCCCTTGAGTCTGCCTTGAAAGCATTAACTCAGATTTCTTGACGCACACTGTTTTCATTTGAAGGAACGCCCTGTATTTTTGGTAAATTTGCCCACTGCATCGAGAGCCGATTATGACTTTTCAGTGATTTACAAAGTAAACCATCTTTGCCTGGCTCTTATTGTATCATGTTAAGTAAAAACCATGAGCTCTTCCCCACAGGGAAAGCACAGGCTTTTTTTGCACAGGTTAGATCCGGGTCTTGGACTTGCTCCACAGACCGAGAGGCAGAGCTGGAACACCATGACCTCAGTGTTATTTGAAACTCTGAGTAGGTAACCTTTGCTGTCTGTCACCTCCATCCAGGCTTGAAGTGAAAGGAGACACAAGGGAGTGCTTAGAAGGCAAATATTCAGAGCGGTCTGCAGGGGATTTAGCCATCTGCATGATTGCGATTACTGCTAATGATAGTGCTGCAGCTAAATCCTCATGCACCATGCTGCAAAATTACCCCTCTGGTGTGATTAAGGATTCCTCCGAGATTCCCTCCTAGCTTCTCAGCCAACTGCAAGAGCTCTCACCTCTCCCAAGCCGTCCCACATGGAAACCGCTCCAGCGCTCTCCTGGAACACGCTTCATTATCGAGTCGTATTCCATCAGTGTTTAACTCCGGGAGAGCCCCTACACAATCAAGTCAAGCCCCGGTAACTGAAATTGGAGGCAGGCGAGAAGGAATGGTTATCAAGTAGTCGCAGCTTTCCTGTTCCCCTGATTATCTAAGCAGAGAACCCTCAGAAATCCAATGCTGCTTCTGAGCTCAGGACCAGAGCCCAAGGGAAATACGTTGAGCGTGGTTTTGATCCTTTCATCCAGTCTCTGCGCAATGCCTGGGCATCAGGTGCTGCTGCTTCACAGATCTGGCCAGATCAAGGTTGAAGTAGGTCCAGTGTTATCCATCTCCATTAGGAGTCTGTAAAAAGGCACCATGTGTATATATCTGTGCTGCAGACTCTCTGATCGAAGGCGACGTAGGCACCAAGCAGCGATAAAATGCACTGAAGAAACAAGTGGCTGTCACTCCTGCAGCTCTGAAGAGCAACAAAGGAGGTTACTTTTGTCTTTCCTGTTGGATTTGGCAACTTTCATCCTCCACACACTGTTCAGCTGCTGTTGGGCAACCGATTACTTGGAGTTGCTGGACCTGGGACGATGCGACTTAGCTTAAGTGAGCGTGGCAGCTAATGGTACTCCTACCGCAGTGCAGGATGGAGAGGTCTGTGCTAGCTTGAAACCAGTTTAGCTGGTACCGGTAACCATCTGTCACGTTTGCACGGGGCTAATTTATCCTGCTTCTTGTTAGTGTACATTAACCTGCTCTGAGGCCTGAGTCGCTGCACTTAGACTGCTTCGGGAAGCCAGCTCTGTATTGCACTGTTGCCGTTCCCCAGACAGTCTGTAGTGAGAGCTGAGAAGGGGGTTGATATAGGAACAACTATATGTTTTGCCCTACACTACCAACGGGCTCCTTCCTGGGCTATTTAAGATGCCACTGATATTGTGTGGTCCCGTCAAAGGGGTCTCACACCAGGGAACCTGGCTGTGTAAAGGCAGCTGGATCTGGAAACCTTTCAACAAACCTGGGCTGAATTTAGACTGTGGCCTCAGCTTTGAATACTTACAAGTCTGAGGTTTCCCTGCAAACAACTGAAAGAGCTCTGGAAACAGGGATACCAGGTACCCCCCAGCACCTACACCGGCCCCCACTCCAAATCCTACAGGCTAAATTTTCTTTGGAGCAGTACCACTGAGTTCCCTGGTATTACATCACAGAAGAATTTGACCCCAAAGCTGTTTTCTTGCCCACTTAAGCATGTTTACTTATCTTTGCCAAAAAAAGATGGTGCATGAACATTGCTTTTATTACCAGAAAGAGAAGTTTGCAATAAAACCTGTCTCCTCGGGTGCACTAATTCTATTTTACGAAGAAAGAACATATTGTTTTAATTAATCATATGAAAGCAAAATTAGCATGATTATGTGAGAGGTGCTGTAAATCATTCTGATCCACACCATTGAACAAAGAGCATTTAGTTATTCCAGAGTTGTTAAAGATTTTATCTACCCAAGTGAAAATTCAATTAGCACAACCCGGTCTCATATAAAACTAAGGATTCTGACTGCGGGAAAAACTCTTTGTGTGTGCATACTACCTTGTGCCAGTTTGATAAATTACTGTAATTAACTGTATCCCACGCAAGCTAAACAAAATTTACAGAACTGTTGTTGTACAAAAGGAATATCTTCCCTTTCACAGTTATAGAGATTATTCTAATTTCTACATAATTTTGCTCCAAGCACTGCTTTTTAAATCAAGGTAATCAATAAATAAATAAATACTAACAACCAATCCAGACAATCATAATACACATTGTTTTATTTCTCCTCCATCTGTAATGGAAACAGCTACTGCACTTAACATGTTTCAATTAAATGACTTGAATTTAATTAGTTAACTCAGGAGACATTACTAGCAATTGGGGGGGGAAAAAAGGGGAGGGATGAGAGCTATTAGAAGAGTGCTGCTCTGGCTCAGAGTCATAGGGATGGGATGCTAAATAAACAAAAAGGGCCAGAACATGGGTCACGGCAAATTGTTCAAGAGTAATGTTTTTTTAAAGGAAGAATAAGTCAGTCACTGCCTTGCATTTTCCAGCACACACTCCCAAACCTGCCAACTTCTCCATCACACTTTGGCCCAGCAGGAAACAATAGCAAATCTTCCACTGACTTCAGCAGCGGACAGATCCAGCCCTTTGTTGGCAGAGGTTGGTTTAGGAGGACCGTCTCTCTGCATAAATATCATGTGCCAGATTCAGCCCCTGGCCCCTTGTTCTCCTTATGCTGTATCTTATCATGCAAGCAGTCCCAGCAGCTCAATTTAAATAAGTGCGGCAGGACCAGGCCGTATCATATTCTGTGATGCTCCATCCAAGGAGATCCACGGATGCTTTGCAGGTTCTGTAATTAAGAAGCAGACACAGCAGCTCTTCTGTTTCTTATTGGGTGAGAGATGGAAAGTGCATGTTAGCAATTCCCCTTAGTTCTCACAGTAGTTTGGTCTGACTTTCCTCTTAATAAGCTTGTTCAAACTCACATGTAGACATGGACCAGAGCCTGGATTCTCAGCCTCATCAAACTTCAAGAGTGGTCTGACCAGCTCTCTAGTCAAACCCTCCCCTGTGGCTTGCATTTGATCCATACTCCAAACCTGTAAAGGAAGGGTTTCCCTTTCTATGATTCCTAAGCTTCTGAAATGTTGCTTGTACAGTAGATCTTGCAGTATTTCCTGCCATTTGGGTCTGCAAACCTGTCAGGTATCGGCACAATGAAAACCAACTCCAAATTTGGTGTCAGCTTCACATCTGAATCTCTTGCCTGCACTCAAACCTCAGGCCGGATCTTGGGGTGTGTATGAGTGAATCTATCTGTAGGGATGGATTGAGGGAACCAGATTGCTGGACCAGACTTATATGCAGCCAATCCATTAACCTTTGCAAATCTCTTCAGCTAATGAGTATGGCCTTTTCCTTAGGGGAAAAAAAAGCCTCACTAGCTACTGAATTGCTGACACCACTTTCTGCAGCATGTGTGTGTTTAGTGGAAGCCTTTCAAACGTATCATGACCTGCCCTGCTCTTGCTTTCGTCATAGCCCAAGCTTTGTCCAGGCAGAAAAGTCCTGTGACCAGATCTTAGCTGGAATAGAAGAGCATTGCTCCTACTGAAGTTAACAGCTGTGTCAGTTTGGATCAAGCTCATCGGTTTTTACAGCAAAGAATAAGCAAGTTTTGGTACCAGGAAAATTAGAGAGGGATTTGGTTCCTCAAGCAAGGAGAGAATGGGGTTGGCCTTGGAAGTGAAGGAAGAGAGAGGGAATTGCAAACACTTTAAGCAACTGTGGCTTTTTAATTTGGTTGAAGTGAAAATGTTTACTCAAGACAGATGTGAAAGGCCTGGCTGCACATCTGGATGCCGTGTTTCGGGATCTTGGCTTGGTGATGGCAGGGGAGCAAGAGCTTTCCCCTGCGTGCATCTATATTTAAAGGGTTGTCTGGGTGTTGTTTGTGAGCTGACCACTGCCCCCCTCTTGACAGGCAGCGTTCCTGAGGGGTCTGCTCCAGTGGCAGTTACCCTTTCTGTCTCATCAACTTTCTTCCCCCGCTCATTAATTTTGCATCGCTCCAGCTTGCGAACCCTGCTGAACTTTATGGCTTGACACTTCCTACCCATCCCCTTTTGATGAAACAGTCCTCTGCTGTGGGCCGACTTACGATGCTGAACACACTGTGTGTTTTATTAGTGAACAATCCATCTGTACCGAGCAAACCCAGGGTGCACTTACACTCAGTGCCAGATTAGTAGCTGTGTTCCCTGATGAGGGATTCGGTGTGGGTCATTGCTGTTTTCACTTGCTTTTATTTTTTAACTTCTCCAAGGTGGTGCTGGGCATTGTGTAGCTCCATAACGCTTGGGGTTTCTTTCCTGTGCCCAACTTCTATTTGATACTGAGATGGTAGGCTCTTTTTCGATACCTGAAATGAGATGGTTTATATCTATGCTCCTTGTCTTCCAGAGCCTAAGCCTGGAAATGTTTCTTACTCAGGTACGTAGAATGGGAGCAAGATTTGTAGGGTCGAGTCCCTGACCCATTCCAGTTTTTATCACTTTGGCTAGGTACAGACATTCAAACAGCCTGTGGTGGCATTGACCACAAAGGTACACAGTTTTCTATAAGCAGCATAGTTTCATAGTTTAGACTGGGAGTGAAGAGAATACACATTTGGCCTTTGGTGGGGGTGGCGGACCTTAGACCAGGTTCCACCATTTTTAAACCAGTCTGGTGCACCAAACTTCTGTTCTGTTACTGGGATAGACCTGGCTGATCACTTATACCAGTAAAATATCTGCACCCGGCCTTCTTTTCTCTCTTCAGGCCAACAGTTGGCTTCTGAAACTGTTGACATCTGCACTCCCACAGTTGATCTGCATTACAGTCCTGAGGGAACGTCCCTTGGGTTTATCTAAATATGAATCCAGACAAAATCTCAAACACTGTCCTTTGTTTTCCCGCCTGCAGTTTGCAAACTCAATTAAAAAGGATGTTAAACGATGCCTGCACTCAAATCAGATGTTCCTCCTAGCCCCAAGCTGCACATTTAGCCCATCATTTCAAAGCTCGTGGCTGCTGCATTGTGTGCGTGCATGTGTACGCATGTCTTGCTTCCTAGGAGCATGTTTTGCATGCAGGTTGTATCACAGGGGAACTTGCCAGGTCCCTTTTGAGCTTAGCACGGCGCAAATCCAGCCCTTGCCTGCAAGAGCTTCCAAGCTAGGCAGAAAAGGAGCAAGAAGGAAAACCAAGAAACAGAGCCCTGCCCAGTGTCAGGGAATCAGGACTGAGGCAGAGTCCAAGTCTTCTGAGTCCCACCCTAGCATCCCGTCTGCTACATGCTCCCAACCACCCACCTGATGTGTGGGGGATACTCTAACTTGCCCCTCCTCAGCTGCAGGTGCTACAAATGACGTCACAAACTCCAGATGTGAGGATGCAGAGTCCTAGTCTAGAGAGTCATCTCCCACCCTGCCTCTGGCTGGAGCCTGAGAGCTACAGCTAGGCTGCCACTGGGAAATGCTCTTGCAAGTAGGTGCAGGCACTGGAGGGGCAAGGATGGCCTTGAATAAAGGGTGTCAGCTTCTGGTGAGGTTCCTGCAGCCAAAGGCAGGAGCAGCCAGATTCCCTCTAGCAGCTGTGTAGATCGATGGGCTGTCAGCATCAGCGACTAACAACCGAACTACAGCCCTCCCCACCACCCATGACAAGGAGAAACCATAGGTAGAGCCTCAAGGAGCCTTCAAAGTTACCTGGCGACCAGCCCAGGACGATGCCAGAAGCAGCTAGGAACCGGCAGCAGTCATATTTCAAAAGCTGGTTCTGGTCTGCACCCTTGTCAGGTTAAAGCCAGACATTTGCTGTCATTTATGTAAACAATGCAATGAATATTTACTGCATATGCAGATTGTTGCACATTAACATTTGCATACCGTCTTTAGATTCATGAACTTTCCCCTTGTGCATATGTTAAACATGCCTTCAAAACGCACTCAGCTGGTTTGGTCTTGGGTATCAGATGCTAGTCTCAGATCATTGCTGACATCAGGGTTGATGATGATGAAGATAGGGCACAAGCAATGGAGAAAAAAGAAGAAGAAACAAAACATTTCAAGCAAGCAAACTCTTGTGCTATTTGAATATTATGTAGTGCAACGGGAGAACCTGCTGGTGAAGTGAAATAGAAACTGTCTGCAAACAGCCAAACTGACCAGTTTGGTTTTGTCCACACTGAGGGCGGCAGAAAAATCGAGTCACATTAAGTCAGGCTTCAGAAGAAAACCTTTCTGTTTTATCAATCAGATGTGGTGCTTCTTGCCTTTGTTCTTGTACTGTTGTTGTGGCAGCTTCTGACAGGTTGTCAGCACGTGCGCAGAAAACACTTCCATGCTAATTTGATCACGTTTCACACCTGCTTTGCACAGGTGTTGGAGGCTCCACATGGTGCGAGGCAGAGCGGAAACCCACATACTGCAATACATCCCACGGCAAACTTCTGCATCTGTCTGCTGTGCTGCTTGGCTGTTGAGGAGAGATTTCTTATGTTGTCAGGGTGGATTTTCTGAGATGTTTGAGCACACCTCTTCTTGTGTCCTGAGAAGCACACCAGTTATTCAAGAAGGTTTATTTTTTTCATTGATGTAACTAAGGAAATCTGATAATGCATGAAAAAGGACATTTGTTTCTTCAATATGATTTTTGACCCTGGCATTGCCCCTTTAACAAAGCTCTTTTAATTCCAGTAACTTTGTCCTCCCAGAAATGTTGCTGATCTGTGAATGAGGTGCAGAGGAGGGCTGCAATTGGGGGTTTGCTTCTTTACATGGGGAGGAGGAATAGGAGTAAAACCTTGCTTTTGAGATGAGAAGACATGCCATGCCCAGTTGTTTCAGGATTGCAAACCCTGGTTTACACCTGTATTTATTTATCTGTCCTGGTATCTCTGTTTGCATAAGAGCTTGGAGGCAGGCTAATCAGGTATGTGCAAAACCCAGTACATGTTTCCATATATACATACATATATATATATGTGTGTGTGTGTATATATACATATATATCACTAGCCAAGATGTGTTGCCTCCCCCTCCAGTGACTGGTTTTCTAGCAAGTAACTTATTACCACTGCTAGCAAATTAAATTATCTTTTGTCTCATATAAGAGAGGCCTGTGAAAGAGTTGGGTTTGAACCTTCGTGAAAACAAGTGCACAAGAGTGGTGGAGTTTTGCAAATCCAGGTCTAGGTAGCCCCATCCTTTCTACTTCCTCATCCTCTTGGTTTCTTTGCCAAGCTAACGTTAACTTGTATGGTTTTTCAGGCTGACAGGCTGTTGTGGAGTTTGTTTTCTAGAATTAATTAGATCGGGTTGGATTTAAGTGGCTGTGGAAGCCAACAATAAAACATTATGTTCTTATTAGTTGAAATAATACTCTTGCCTCCCATGTCATCCAAAGAATCTCAGCTGTGTATATGAGATGCAAGTGGTGGAAGACAGAACTTTTTTTTCACAGTGACCGCTACTGTTCTGGTGCCTACCTGAGACTGGGCATCTCTCTTAGCCAAAATTACTTGCTCTCTTTGCTGTGTTGTCATGTAACAAATCCATGGACGTGATGCTTTAATTCATGGTCAGCCAAACTAAACTACATCTGAGGAGTTTTACTTTAATGCACCAGAGAGACTTTTACAGCATCTGCAAAACGCGCATGTGCAAACAGTCATTGCCTTTGGAGTGCAAGGAAGGGCAAAAACGTGACGTGTACAAATGCCCTTAGATATCAAGCGCCCTGTTTCTTACCCCACACTTGACAGTAGAGCTGCTCTGTCAGGAAGGGTGTTGATCAGGTTTTCCTACATTTTGACACTGGTTTCCCCTTGTGCACTGCTCTGAGCCTTGTGGATGGGGGTGGGATGGACTGGGAGTGAGGTGGGATTAGAGGACTGTCACTGATCCCAGACTCAATTTTGTGGGCTCGAGTCACTGCTGTGGAGTAGGTCCAAATCCTGGAAGATGATTTTTTTCCCTGGTTCCTGTACTCAGAGACCCCTGTGCTAGTTGGTCTTCTACAGGCATGAGGATTCAGTCCTTAAAAGCTGTTGGGACATCGCCATATTTATGTCTCTGTGTGCAGAAAAATCAAGCTTGCAGGGTTGAAATCTCCATGGTTTTAAGCTTGTTGGATGTAGCCATGTTGGTCTAAGGATATAGATAGACAAGTTCTTTAGGTAGACATGATATCTTTTATTAGATCAACTAAATAGTTGGAACAATTGTTCTTTGCAAGCTTTTGGGTACAAACACTCTTCTTCAGGCATATGTTGTAGGTAGGCTGGTTCCGCCAGCATAGCCAGGGCCAATCTTAGCAATTGTAGAGATGCTTTCCAAACTGTTTATCTTGCCCATTCGCTGCCTCTGCTTCCTTAGACACAAATGCTCCCTCTGTCTGAAGAAGGATGTTTGTACCTGAAAGCTTGCAAAGAACAATTTTTCCAACTATTTAGTTGTTCTAATAAAAGATATCACATTTACCCGAAGAATCTTGTCTGTCCATGTTTTTAAGGCCTCTGTATTTGATGTCTGGGCCATGTACTGGACATGAATGGCCCATATGACTTTACAAGGACCTGTTATTGAATTCCTGATTCCATATTACAGCATATAACTAATCCTGGTAAGACCCAAAGTAAAGGAAAGCATAGAGCTAGTGCATCAGGGGTCTCCGTTATGCCTTTTCCTCTGATGAACAGAGCAAGTTGCTGGAGGGGAGTAATGAGTGAACATGTTGCACTTCAGTTCCAAACACTGGAACACTGTTGGTTCAGAAACTCAGTTATAATACTGGTAGGATTGGGTTGTGCTGCTTAGGAGAAGCCCTGTGAGAGAGAAGAATAGAGGGCAGCGGGAAATTCTTTGAAAGAATCAAGTGAAATTGTGGAGCTGAGAGTGAGCAGTGTGGAAGAATAAACAGAGGGAAAAAATGGAGTAAAACAGATACTAAAAGAGGGGAAAATGAACAGAAGAAAGAATTCAAGTTGTGTGTTTACTAAAACGGGTAGTGGCACGTGTCTGACTCAGGGCCTGGTTGTACTAATGCTTCCTAGCACTTTTGTGCTGCTATAACACATTTGCCATCTTTTTCTCAAACTGGTTTACCATTGTAGGGTAAAGAAAGCAAGGGATTAAAGTGCCAGGTATCATGACTGCAACACTTTCCTAGGCTTAATAATCTAAAACTATAGCTTGGAAGTTCTTAATACCCCAAGTTTAACAGATTAGTACCTTCCCTCTTAGGTGTGCGAAGAGCTGGCTTGGAGACCAGATCCAGATAAGTGGGAGGATTTGATCCAGCCTCAGTGGAGAGCAACAAGCGGCTGTGAAAATCAGATCTGCATTCTGTGAGTAGGAAGGAAGCAGGGAATAAAATATCGTAGCATTTAATACATAGCTGGGAGCAACTTGGTTCAGAATGACTCGGAAAGCACACAAAATATGGCATAAATGAGTGGCTTATAAAAACCACTGCAAAGAATTGCAAGGTATAGAAGTGGTGCCAAGGACAAAGAGAACCCCAATGCCAAGGACGAAAATACATGTCTAGGGAATATATACCAAGAGAGTGAAATGAATCATACAGTGAAAAGCACACATCAGATCAGTTAGAAGGTCTTGGGGTTATAGAGGATCATGATTCACCTTTTGTGTGGAGTGTTCTAGATGAAAGGCACTTTCTGAAAGTGCTCTTGCAAACTGTAGGCCTGATCGAACTCCCATTATAGTCAATGGAAAGATTTCTTTTGACTTTGAATGACAAGTCAGATTATGCTCCAAAGGCCAGATTCTCATCACCTCAGTCATACTGACTAGTTAGCTAGGAGATGCACTGGTTTCAGGGGGTCTGCTGGAGCACTAAGGGCTCATTCATTGGGGAAGAGGGTTGAAAAGATATTGAAACATTTCATCTTGACTCTATCAAGGAGAAATAGTTCATTTTGGAGATACTAAAATGTTTAATTTAAGTGGTTTTAAAACAGAAGTCTGTTTTTTCTGTTATAAAAATGGCATTTTGCTGCTTTAAAAAAAATTGAGCTAAATTAAAAGAAAAAAAAGGTTAAACAAAAGAGATAAGTAACCTGAAAATGAAACAAAAATTTCAGTTGGAACTCTCTTCCTCTTCCCTCACAATCATTCAATCATTGAACCAAAACTACCCGCTGTTTGCCCAGTGAAGTTTTCAGTTGAACTCAGAGAAGAAACTGAGGTAGGCAGAATGTAATTACCAAACCTGACTCAGTAGGCACATCTACACATGCAAATAAGCAAGACTAACTGTAATGCTATTAAAGTAATGTGCATTAAGAGATTTTTGGCAGGTGTCTACACGTGCAGAGACTTGGGACTAAAGTTACTTCCTGCTAAAGTTACTTCCAAGTCCCTACAGTCCTGCCATGTGCCCCTGTGCACACTGAGGGGGAGCTCCAGCCTCTGGCCACATGGCTGCCAACACTTGGCAGCCATGTTGAAGCAGACCCAGCTGCCAGCACTTGGCAGCCATCTTGGAAGCTCTGATCCTTGGACAGTCCCTTCCCTGACCAGGAGCCAGGTGCCCAGTGCAGGGGCAGCACATGCCAGCTCCCTCCCTGTACCATGGCTGCTCCTGCCCCAGCCTCTGCCAGCAATGCACAGCACCCCACTGCCCCAGCCCTGCCCAGTGCCCCAATCAAATTTAGGCCCAATTAGCCTAATTTCACCATTTTTGATGCACATTAAGGGTGCACATATGTAGACATGTGCCCGTAATGCGCATTAAATTAATCTAATGTGCATTAATGCATCTCATGTAAAAGCACCCAGTCCAGCTTAGACTAGTTTGGGATGTGACAACGTCATAGTCTGAGGTTGAACAGTTGCAGAGCAGAACGTAAGTGAGGAAAAGGTTTGGGACCGGTTTACATACAGTGGTGAAGTAGCGATGAATTGGAGAAGGATCTGTGGGTCAGAGTCATTGGGTCACTTAAATACACTTTAAAAATCAGACCAATTAAATTAATGGTGGAGTGAATAAGTGGGACTTTGCAGTTCTGAGCTGTGAATCGCAGAGAATGTAATGCAAACATTGCAGACACTGCACAGAGCACTGATTCCTTTCCTCTAGTAAGAAAATGATAGTGGTAGAAGAGGGGAAGGCAGGCTGATTTAATGTCACAAGCTGAGGAGTAGAAATGAGGCCTGTATTCTCTGTAAAAACAGGCTGCCTCTTGGAGCTATATGCATTTCTGATAGGAATAAAAATTAAAGCTGTTCCTTAGTTCTCTGAGCTGGTATCAAATATAAGAACTAGGGGGCATGCAGCAAAGCTAAGGAATTGTTGCACCTGGGAGATCTACGGCAGAATTTCCTTATCTGGGGAGAGCTCAATACAACATAAGAAATCAATTAACTAAAGGCATCCACAAGAGAAAACAGGACAAAGAACAAAACATGAGGTTTGTGTTTGGAGAACAGCACTCCTAGCCGAGAACCATAGTTCATCCCAAGGAATCAGATGTGGAATAAGCCCTACGCCCTAATGATTTCCTGCAGTGTCTCAAAGGTCCACTCTAGTTGTTGAAAGGTTGCAAAGTATGATACTTGATAAGATAGGCCACAAAAAATACTGAAAGATGAGAAGCTTTTCTAGCAATGAATTGATGTATTAAAGAGCCAAGACTGGGTTTGGTGGATCGGTGGGCAAAAGGAGACATTTGCAAGGTAAGTACAGTTTTTCACTTGCTTCTGTAGTTTGTTTCATTGATTCTCCAAATGATTTTATCCAAGTCATTTAAATCAAGTACTTTAGGACTTGTGAGGAAGAAAAGTGCCTTTATAAATGTCAGACATTATCCGCTCCTCAAGGGCAGCCCTTCTGCTTTCCCAGTACTTGCCTGGGATGGCAGCTTAGAGGAGATCTGGTGATTCCATCCTTCACATCAAACATATGTTACTTGTCTTTGCTCACAGGCCCTTCCTGGTCTCCCCCGACCTGACCTCTTGGCTTCACTCCGCATTGAGACATCAGCTCCCAGCATATGTTGTCAGTCTCCACGGCTCACTTGCTCAGTTTCCCAGCAAGCCCCTTTGTGCTTTCCTTCATGCTTCCTGGCACGCTTGGGAGACTCTCTGTGTACAAATCCACAAATGTCCACAATATCTATTTAGTGATCCTCCTGCAAAGAGTAAAATTCTCCTTGACCATGGAGGCTTTCCAAGGTGCCAGGATCACTGGCTGTCATACTGTGTTTCTTCCTGGGTTTGCCCATCAGTCTGTAGCCATCCATTGTTCCTCATCTTCTACTTAGATGGGAAATTCCTAGGGGTAGAGACCAGCTTTTTGCTGCGTGTTTGCACAGGCTGGCCCATGCGTGGATGGTGTTTGGTGGAAGAGAAACCATTCTGAGAGGCTGGTGGGAAGGGTGCCTGCTACCATGTTTTCTGGTCCTTGATGAAACCTGGTCACTCAAAGTCATTCAAGCCTTGACCTAGCAAAGCATTTGACCTCACTAGGGCCATGTGCATGCTTTAGCATTCTGCTGAATCAGAGCTTCACTGAACGCCAGGACGAGTGCTTTGATGATAGGTCAGTTCCTATCTCATTCACACCTTTTGACCTCCCCTAATTATGTCCTCTGTTTTCATCCTGGCCATGATTCTGGCTGCGTTATCCATCTAAAGAGGAGTGTTAGCAACAAGGACTGTCACTCCCGGTGACTGACAAAAAAAGGGCATTTGTCCTTTTGCTTAGCAGTGTGATAAGGAAACGGCAAATCTGCTGCCAGTCATTTGCATGCAGAGTGGACCGTTTCATTAAGAATTTCATTAAGATGGTAATGTTTAATGTTTCCTGGAAAAAATGAGTTTTTGGGTTGTTCAATTCTATAATTAAAGTCAGAGAATTAGGGAAGATTGCAAGCTGCTTGCATAATGTGGGCAAGTTTAATGGTAAAACTTGTAAATAAGTTCAAAGGAAATGAGCTTTTTTTATGTTACTTGCCTTGAACTGAGTTTGCCTTCTGTCACCAAGGGTGAGGAATGGAAAATGGCAGATGGGGAGTTAACAGGCTTTGACAGTGGAATGTATTTGTAGACAGGTCTTGTCTGTCTCTGAGTTTGGGTAATTAGCTGACCTGATAAAATGTAGAGAGCGCTCCTGGAAAGCCAGCCTGCTGAGCTAACTACATCAGTGCCATCACTGGAAATAAAACCTTGTGGAGAGAGAAATTTAAGAGTATGTCTTCCATTTTCTTTAGCAGAGCACTAGATTACGATTGCATTGGCCACAGTGGGTGTGTCTACACAGGCATTTACTGCGTAGTAACTTACTTCACAGTAAGAGGTTTTTAGGCGGGTATCTACATGTCTAGGTGTTACAGCGCGGTAACTCTGTGTGTGCATCGATTTGGGAGTAAAGTTACTCCCAAGTCAGTCCACACAAAGAGGGTTACTGAGCAGTAAAGCATCTACACGTGCGTTACTGCACAGTAACTACTCAGGAGTAAATTTGCTACCTGCATCATTCAGGAAGCAAATTTACTCTCGAGTCAGTGTAAGTTGCCGTAGTTACTGCGCTGTAACCTAAGTTATTAGGTCTTTCTTCCCCCCATGCGTGGCGTTTAACTGCTGTGTGCACATTCAGGTAAAGCTGTCTGTCTGCTTCTCCTATACAGAGTGGGAGAGAGCATGAGAAAAGCCTGCTCAGATTCTTAATTGAAAACCAAGAAAAATAACGGGTGAGAGGGCACATTCTGTTTGTTTAAAGAACAAATGTTTTCATTAGTCCTCCTACTGCAAAATCAAGCTATAGGATATACTCATATTCATCTTCTTGACCTAAACTGAAGGGGGTGGGAACTACTTAGGAAGGGAACCCTTTTGTCAACAGACTGCAGCACCAAATGACGCAAGCTCCAGTTAACCAAGATCCTGTCTTTGCTGCTCAGTGCAGCTGGGTTTCCCAAGACCTGCTGAGCAAGGAAGCTTTCTCTCTCCCCCAAGGTTTGGTTTTCCTAGCACCCTGCAGCAGCTGTGTTTTAGACACCTTTGTCTGATGACCTGTAAGCACACCTTGGTGCCTCTTGATTCCCATAAATATCCAATTATCTAGTCAAATTTGGTGTCTGCCAAGCCATTTGCATAATCGAGGTACTGTTGTGCTCCTTTCTGCTAGGGCTGACCAGTTGCACTTGGCTTTTCCAGAAACTGCTTGAGCCTTATAACATCCTCTTTATACTGATGCTGAAGATAGAACATAAAAAGGGAATTTATTAGCAAAAATTCCCAGCAGATGCTTTAGCAGTGTAACACCGTAGTGAAAAAATAATGGTGACCCGACCATACCATATCAATAAATCATGTGTTATACACTCCTGGTTTTTACTGCCTTGTACACTTTGCTTTTGGTAGATGACCATTTTAGCTGCACCACTATTCTTTATATCCCACAAGATATAAAACCTGTAAGTCCATAGTTATAGAGAAAATAAGTATAACATCTGCTTCCTTTTTTTTTTTTTTTGGATGCACTATACTGGATTGTGTTTGTTATTCATGATTTAATAGCTTGTTGAAAATTGTTCAGAAGAGTAACATTTCAGATAGTGAAATAATTTATACTGATTCATTTATTCAACATGTTTGGCTGCATCCAGCTTGTGAACGGTACACAGACAGATCACAAACTTCTTGAATTCATTCTTTTCTTACGTTATATAATTCTGGCAAACAAATCCTGGTGGCTGGCGTGGATTTAATGTTTTATTATGAATATTTGAATCCAAGCAGTTCAGTTGTGAATATCAATGTGACAGTCCCAAAGTAGATCTCTCTACCTTGACAGCAGGGAACATAAAGCCCTTGATTACTTAATCATTTTTCATACTTTTATTTTCCCCTTAGTATCTGACCCTTTGTATATGTCTTATCCTTTCTGAGGCGGGATGACCAGAATTGAACACCATATTTCATCGGCAGGCATCTCATTGATTTATCTGATGGCATTAGAATATTTTCAGTATGGTTCCTTAGCCTTTTTATTCATACCAATTGGCCCCTGGCTCATTTTGTTTTTGGGGTTTTTTTGACCATCTCTGCATCTAGCAGATATGTCCACTGCATTGTCAAAAATGAAGCATTGCTCTTTCTTTTATATATTATTATTTATGACAAGTAGATGAACCTTAGTTTTGCCTTCTGCACAAGAAATACTCGCCTCGGGAGAAACATGCTGAATAATTAATGACCAAATAATGGGAAGTCCCATTCATGATTACTGCTAGATCAGTGCATTTTTTGCACTATTATGCTGGAGAAAAAGAAAGTAATCAACTAATTGAATGGGAAATGAGTGATTCAAACAAAGCATCTTTTTTTATTTTTGACTATGAATGAAGAATTGCCATATATGTCGCCTATTACCAGACTGTTGCTTTATCCTACTGATATTATAAATAGTTCTTATATAATATTGCCTCTTAATAGGGACATTATTCACTTATTAAGTTTTCCAGCATAGCCTGTCCTTAGCTTTTCAGATGTGAATTGCTGGTTGATTCTGAATGAACACTTTGTGATGAAGCCGTGCTAATGATTGGGTGAATGAGCTCCAAAGAGGATTGAGTGGATGCATTTGCGGCATGTGGATATATTGGTACTTGGAAAGAAATAAAGAGTGTTTTTTTAAGGTGGTTTGTTAGCTCCTTGGGGCAGGCACTCTCTTCTGGTTCCGAGTGCTGGTATTGGCCTATGACTGATGCTCCTTCAGTAGACATTAAAATCTAAGTATAGGACAGGAGACCAGAGGTAGATACAGACAGACGGACATACGGGAGAGCATATGGGACAGTAAAACAATACATGGATGTTTAATTAAGATGGAGCCTCATGTTTTCATTATTTGTCCTGTCATTTAGGGCTTTTTTGCACAGGGGAGTCACAGGACAGTTAGCCAAGGTGTGAATTTGTAGCAGACTAGCTATTCCACATTCAGCTGTACGTGGGACACCCTTAGTGTCCAGGAAATGTGAAGCATTTCATTCCACTTTCAAAGCAGAGCAAGGGCACATCTACACATGCGCTTTAATGTGCACTAGCCTATTTTAATGCATCACAAAAAAGTGCTGTTTTGTTAATGCGCATTAAAATAAGCCAATGTGCATTTTTCTAGTACCTCAAAATGGAGGACACTTTTCCACATGCTCCAGGGCCGAGGGGGCGGCACTTCAGAGTGGCTCCGAGAGCCACTCTAATTAAAGCGCTGCAGCATCTTGTGTATCAGAATCCCTGTGCTTCAAATGGTGGCAGGAGTACTTGAACTAAAGCTCGTTTGATGAGATTTAGTTCAAGTGCTCCCACCACCATTTTGAAGCATAGCCAGTGCCATGGCAAGGAAGTTTGGCACTTGGGGCAAAGCCTGCAGCAGCATCCCACCCTCGCCCTGCACACAGATCTGGGGGGCACACCTTCCCCATCATGCTTGCCCGGGAGTGCACGCCGTGTTGGGAGTTGCCCTCCCCCTGTCCCCACCCCCCACTAGATGAGCCACTCGTGGCTCCATCCCATGCCCCACCCCAGCTGCGCAGTACCTGTTGGTGCCCCTTCGCTTCGGCACCTGGCACAGTTGCCCCACTCGCCTCCCCCTTGCTGTGGCACTGAGCATGGGGACACTGATACACTAGATGTAGGCGGTTGCCGGAGCATAGTAATTGCCACGCTCCATCAGACTTGATTAACTGAGTCTGCTTTGACATGTTGTAATTACAGTGCATTGGAGCAGCCTCCGCACTCATGTACAAGCACCTGGAGGGTACTAGATTTGATGCGCATTATCTAAAGTGCATTAATGAATATATAGATGTGCCTATGGTGGCATTTCTGCTACACACTAAGTGTCCCCATGGGAGATCAGTGTGCAGGAGGTAGTACACCAGTAAATTCATACCCCACAAACTCCCCCATGTAGACAAAACTCTCGGCACTGATTTAATTAGATTCTTAAACCTATTTCCATCTTGTCACATGAAGTCAGTATGATTTAATGACATGATTAAAGTTATGTCTATGCTTGTGTGCTTTAAGTCAGGGCCTCCCTTGTCAAGACATTCAACTTGTGCCCTTGCTAGGTCTGGGTGAGCACTACAGAAAGTCATAGGCAAGCATAAGTTTACCCAGGGCTCCTTTTTATTTGTTCTCTGCAAACATTTTTGCAAGAAAGTTGCTTGCAAAATGTCTCTGGAAAGTGATAGCACCTTGCATGTACATTGGGATGAATCTTGGGGGTATCAGCCTGGCAGCTCTGTGGGGCTGGACCAACCTACAGGCACCAGGAGACCTTTGGATACTTTCCAGCAGTGGCATATTTAACTACAAATCCTGCTGTTCTGCAAATAAGGATCCTGGCAGGCAGGGCCCAGAGGAACTAAAAGTACAGCTTGTTGAGCAGAGGACATGTGCTGCCTTTCTCCAGCCTGTGCTCAGAGGCCTCCTACCTCTCTGCGGGCCCTTGCTTCCTTCATCTAGAGCTGGGCAGCAGGAACAATACCAGGGGGCTTTAACTGGCCACCTCAACAGCATATGGGTCCCATGCTTTGTACCTAAATAATGTGCCACTAGCCTTTAACCCAGGGTAGGCCAACCTGTGGCAAGTGTACTGCAAGTATCAGAGGCAGCCCGTGCACGTGGTACATGACAGAGCAAGGAGGGGACAGGCAGCACAGTGGCAGATGGGTCAAGAAGCAGAAAGCAGACTAAGCAAGGGATCACAGGGCACAGAAGCAGAAAGCAGAGCAGCAGGTAAGGTAAGGGAAGGGGATCAGAAAGGCACCAGAGAAGGTGCAGGGCTAATTTGTGACACATCTGCCAAAAATCTTGGCCGCCACTGCTTTAACCCAGGCTTTGGAACGACGTTTTCACCTCGCTAATGTATACTTAGCTTCTGTAACCTGTATTAGATACTCACCCATGTGTAACAATGCTGCAGTGAACTCCTGTCTTGAAATGAACCTGTGCAACAGTTACAAGGCAAAAATAAAAGGGTGGTAGTGTGATTCCAGCTGCCATGACTTCTCATGTAATTTAACAAATACAGTTGTTAAACAGCCAAAGGCCAGCGTAGAAGGAGTCTTAGCTTCGCAGCTCCCTTTAAAGTCAGAATTGGGTGACTAAATCTCATACTACTCTTTGCATGCGTTTTAAATGATTCTCTGAAGTAATTATGTGCTTAGCCTGTTTCCTGTTTTGAAACGCAAGTCAGATGCGTGTTTGCCATCTCGAGAGGTGAACAACTCGCAGAAACGACTGGATTTATAAATCCCTCGTGAGCAAGGGTCCTATGGTAGACTCAGTGGAATTGCATTGTCTAGGAAGAACAAAGGGTGATGTGGGGTGGCTCAGTGTGATTATTCAGCTACTCCCAGCTGAGACGTTTGCAGTAAATAATTCTGCAACTGTTCGAATGGTGTTAAGTCAAAGGTGGGATTAAAAGAAGGCGCCCGGTAGACAATTCCATTTCCACCATCCTTGCATTGTCGGAAGGAGTGCAAATATATTTTATTTTCCAGGAAGCAGCCAAAGCAAACACTATAAAAGAATTTGCTCTGTTGCTGCTGAAGAAGTTGAGAGTGCCGCACTGATCCAGAAGATTGATGGGCAGTAAATAAAATATTTAAAGACGTGTGTTAGACAAGCTTTGCGTGGTATCCATCTGTCATCTCAAGTAGATTCTGTATCAAAGCCAAGCTGGGAGTTTTAAAGGAGCAAAGCAGAACTTGTTTGGCTGCAGTTTTTAGAAAGCTCCAGTGAACTTTCCATGTCTCTGGATCTTTACTGGATGCTGCATATTGCTGCAAAGACCTGGTTGTGGCTAACGGCACAAGGGCTACAATCAAAGGTCTGGACAGAAGGGGAATTGCTGTGGCGTGGAGGCAAAGTTGTTCCAAGGTCATGGTGTCACACCAGAAGCAGACGGCTGCCTGCATCTCATTTTTATGTCCACACACAAAGAGACACTTTTCTGGCTGATATTTATAGAGAAGTCCTACAGTCATTTTAATTATGCACAACATACTGATGCCTGCTTCACTGATCGTAATTGCAACTCTGACCCATTTTATTTTGTGATTTAGATGCCTTCTCCTAAGCACTGCTCCAGTGTATGATTTACAGCGGCTGGGGCTGGGAGTGAGGAGGCAGCCGTTTACAACGCCGCTTCGGTGGTTGAAGGCTGGAAACATGCTTGCGGGATGCTGTCATCAAGCGATGAGGCTGGCGCGAAGGAATGCCAGGCGTTCCAGCGTGGACTATAATGTTAACCTGCTGGCTGTGTTGGAGGGAGCCAGGAAGAGCCAGGTATCAGTAGGCAGGTTCTTCCGTCCTTCCACCTTTAAGAAGTTCACTGGCCAAGGCTTGCCATCCTCATCCTGTTCCTTTTGCAAGCATCCACCTTTGCTCCCTGGATTCTGGGCACCTTGTGATATAGGAACAGGCCCACAACTGATGTGCCAAGCTCCCCGTGTGCCCGCACCCCGCCCCACACCTCTGGTAACGCATCAGAGTCAAAGGAAAGTGTTGCAGTGCTGCCGAGTCCCGTCTTCTGTCCCACTGAAGATTCAATAACCAGCAAAAACCATTTCTTGTAAAATGAAATAACGTGGGGATGTGGCATCTCGCGAGCCACTGTCTATGGATCATTGCAAAAGTGCCCTCAGGAACTGTTGGCCACGATTTAATTTTTTAAACCGGTCATCACGTCGTGATGCCACCTGGCAGAGGTGTCAGCAGAATGAGTCCCTGGGGCCTTTTGCAAGGCAACCCGGCATTTGTCACCTCTTGCTTTTAGGGGCTATCAAGGGGGGAAAGCATGCGTATCAGGGAGAGGCGATATGTTTGTTTCTTGAAAAAGCAGTCTTCCCCCCCAACCCCTCCTGAGGATGGGAGCTTTCCCACTAATGGGGTAAAAGCAAAAGGCATTCAGAGAGGATCTCTCCTGGAGCACTGCTCTGGAGAGCTTGTTTTCTTACACGTGAAGCCACCCACATAGTCCCATGCTTGAGGTCTTCGAGAGGCTCCCCTCCAGCAGGCACCCATGTTCGCCGCAACGAAAGCTTAAAGATGTTCACTGGAGTGGAGCGATCACTTCAGGGCTCTGTCCAGCTGTTCAGGCCCATCCTGCCCAGCCTATTTGCACATGGCTGGGTTTAGCTTCCAGCTTTCAAGCCTGGGCTGTAGCCTCCCTTGTCTGCTTGGGGGTCACAGGTAGGCCGAATGCAGGAGGTAGTTTAGCCGCAGTCATTAAGGCCAGGGGATTGCATTGGGATATCCCTCAGGGCACCACTGGGGTCCAGGCTACTTGCTACAGGGAAACAAGCATAGCAACGAGGAACAAGAAATGCAGAAAATATGAGCCGTGCGGCGAGTGGCAGGCATGGGCGTGATGGTGTTTTACTTGACACGACAGCAGTTTGAGAAGTTTCTCCACATTGCCCCATGCAGCCTCGACCTCAAAGGGCTGAGGGGAAGGAGGAGATGACTTAGCTCAGTCTGACTCTCCAGGTCCCAGGTGCGAATGCAGTCAGGCAGTCTCTTCAATGGGAACCTCGCTGAGTTCCTCACAAAGAGCTGCCACAGGATATTAACTGTCCAGTCACCAGGGCTGACCTCCGTTGGATCCAGCTGGCCATGTACGAGTGAACGTGTCCATCTCTCCTGACTCTCCTTCCCACTTCCAATACTTCTAGTCCCCCGCCGGGAGCTTGCCCAAGCACGCAGCTACTTAGCAGCTGCTGTTGCCATAAGCTCTTCTGGCAGCCGCATCACCCACTGATACAGTGAGGAGCAAATCTTTTCCTGGAGCTTCGAGGTGGATGTCAAGCTCGTTATATCTTTTCAAACAAGGATAGGCCTCCTCAGACCCTGGTAAAGAAGTACAAATCAAAGCAAGCAACCAGCATCTGCACCTCCTGACTTTGGAAGATGCAGCTCTCATTAAAGATATGAGACAATTGCTTTGAACGGATGGGAGGGTCAAACTGTGCATGCTCCGTGGCTTAGTGGTGAACGCTCCTCTAGTTAGGGCCAAAAGAGGAATAACCTTTCCTTTCTTTTTTCCTAGCAAAAACTTACGGGAGGAAAGAATGTAAATACAAAACTAATTTTCCAATGGTCAAACTACGTACTGGTAAGCCGAGTGATTTGAGGGTATTTGCTTTTCTCTGTCTTTTTATTCTCGCCTCTCCTTTTACATTTTGTGTGTGGACCCACCTCCCCCGCCCCTATTGAGGGAACGAGCCAACAATTTCTCTCACCAAAAGCAGACCTCTCTGTTCAGCTAAAAATTGGATGATGGCAGAAATGGCAGGCTCTGAAAGCAAATGTGACAGCTACAACAGGGCACATCACCCAGATGGTGCCATCAGAACCATATGTGACAGCGACAGTGAGAATTTCCCAGTCCTAGTCATCAGAAAAGGAGCCCCTGAGAGCATCTTGGCACAAACTAGGTTATGAGTGATTGATTAATAAGGAGATGAATGCTGCAGAAATCACTACAAGCCCGAGTTACCAAGTTCAGTCATTCCCATCCGTCCTGCCCTGCCTGCTGGATGTGCCTAGCAGACAAATGCCCCTGCTTGCATATGGAGGGAGTAAAACATAGGCCTTGAGAGCCAGGACTTGCCACCTGAGATGCGGTCCAGGTAGCCGAGCAGTAGATTTCTCTTGGATGTTATAAAGGAAGTTTCTAGGGTCGGCGAGCTCTGCCCACCCACCCTCCACATCAGGGACCCCGTTCTGCAGTGCTCTGCTGCTGGCTCCGGGGAGAGCTGTGGTTATTTCATGATGTTCAGCGTAGCATCCATTTCATCAAGTCTCCTATAGGCAGACAGCAAATGACAATCCCGAGAACAAAAATCCTTCTGACTCCATAGCTTTGCATCTAACGCTGTCTTATTTTGCTACCTTCGCTCAAGGTATTAGTTGCTCACTTGGACTTTTCCAGAGGTTGCCCAGCCAGGTGACACTGGTGCTTAATCATCTCGATGGAGAAGGCTACTACCTTTTCCTGCCCCTCTAAGGGCAAAGCCCCAAGCGATTATTGGAGCCTTGAATGGTCAGTCTACAACTAGTCATTCCCAGCATTTGTGAGCATGCCCTTATGTAGCTTAAAGCTGTCCAAAAGTTTTAACATCTCAGTTCCGTGTCTTCTGGATGTGTGTCCAGAACAAATTAATAGCCTGGATGGATGTCTTTAGTGATCAGGCATAGGTATGAAGCAGAGCTGAGAGAAAGAAAGACCTGATGCACTAATGGCCTATATCTATCTTTATCTTCCCAAGCCTTAGAGAAATAGTGACTGTGGTTTGTGTAGCTTCTGCCCTTTTTTCTTTCTTTTTTTCCCCCCTTTTTTTTAAAGCATTTCTCCTCCCCACTGAGCCTTCTGTGTTAGCTGATCAAATTAAGCTAGCAAAATACAAGCAGAAGGCAATTGATTAACCGTGTCAGTTTATCACACTGCAGCCACTGCAGACTTCTCTACTGCTTTCACCTGAGTGAGGATTTCCTCATCTCACATCCCTCAAAGCTCACGCTGTGACGTGGCATAGCAAAGGACAGCAACCAATCCTTTATTATGAGAGGGTCTCCTCAAGGAGCCTTACCATGCCACTTGCTCCCCTGCCATAGATTCCAGGGTGAATCTACCATCGAGTCAAATCCATATGGCCCCTGGCTATGGTAAATGGTAAATGCCAGGCCTCTTGGGGTTACGCAGCCCTGCTGATTTGTTTGCAGGCTCTGCAGAGTGAGCCAGAGATTTACTTACATGCTGGCAGCAGACCATGCATTTCCACGCTACTGGGAATGGCTGTTGCTGTCATGTTAGGATGCAACTTTCAGGTGGCATTAAGGAGTGAGAGATAGAGCTTGATGCAACTGTCTCTAAACAGCTGGTCAGCCGTAAGGGAATTCCTTCCTCTTATCCCCCTACTAGCAAAAGTCCAGAAGCTCCTGCTCCCCCTTATTCCTGCCAGTGGATTCACCTGTGAGCTAAAGAATAGGCGCTGTTTATTGATTATTAGCACCAGCCCTAATGACTCTCAGCTCAATTGAGGCACTAGAGCCTGGGGAGAGAATTCAGCTCTAGCTTCCTGAGACTGGTGTTTCATGAAGCTGCAAGGAGACCTGTAGCAATCAGTGGATTAGGCAGTTTCTAACCCATCCCAGCAGTGCTAGCATGCCTACATGCTGTGGAAGGCTTGGCCCCATGAGAAATCCTGATGCTTTCCTGCTTTTTTTTGTGGTGGGCTGGAGAGTAAAAAGCACCAGCCAATGCAGCTGAGGACTGCAAATTCAGAGCATGGCACCTTGAAAAGTTTGAAACCATCAAGAAGCCCCCAGAAAGTAGCAGTGGCGTTTTGCATACACCGCCATTAAGATGCAGTAACTCTGCCCTGAAGCAGCTTGGGCTGCAATGATTTTGTAATTGTCAGCGAGAAAGGAGGAGGTGAATATAGGCAGGGGAGAGGAACAAGCCCATTATTTTTGCTCACAGAGATGTGAGCTGTACACTGATTAGATTAATCCTTTCACTGTTTGTGCCAGAGCCTTTCTTGCTTCATTACTGCATTTTGCAGTCCAGGTCCCCAACTGTGTGAAATGGGATAGCTCCATTGAAGTCAATGGATTGTATTGATTTTTACACTCATTGAGAAGGTGGTTCCTGGAGTCGCAATATGATTTCTGTTCAGTGGAGGAAAAGAAATGTGTGGAGTTGGCAGATATGCAGGATACTGAGTCTCCTGTTCTTCTGTATTTAGTGTGTTTAGATTGCTTCTGATGACCAGAAACTTATTAAAGTGGGCAAATATGGGTAAGTATAAGGGTGGCTTTCCAATTTGGCTAGATTTTTTTTTTTTTTTTTGGCAGCAAATGTTTCCTTGATCCTCTGGTAGTGAAAGTCTTGGGAACTCTTGTTTATGTGCTCAGTGAGCTTGCTTTTGACCCCAAAGGAGAAGTATTTCTTCTGGAAACTTGCTCTTTGAGCATCTCACTGCCAGCACAAACTGCTGCGTTGTAGTCGCATAGTATGTGGTACTTAGAGATGCAGAAAGCATTCGCAACTCCCCAACTGAGGCTTATCTCTAAGCTGCTCAGTCTTGAAATAAGTGGCAACTTGATGCATTCAAATAATCATAGTATAAAAATAACAGCTAAAGGAGAGGAAATTAAAAAAATGAAAGGTACCAACCAAGAGGTCAGCTTCTCCAGCTGAAAAGGTGCTTTTATTGTGATGGCAAGATGAGAAATGGCTTGCTGCAATATCTCCACGTGGATAGTTCAGCCCTCGCCTAGTTTGGGTATGAGATCTGATCCACCCCTAGAGGTCCTGACTCCAATATTAACTCCTAGATATCCTAGTTTGGGGGTGTGAGTGAAACAACTCTTGACTGGTGTTTGAAAATAATGCCTAGGATTTTTATAATGAGTTTCTTGAAGATTAGGCCATATATTTCAGTGCCTTTTGCTTTCTTTATATTGCACATTGGTACTTAATTATCGATTCAAGAGCCTTGATTAGGCACGGATGTTGGCCAGTGGGTTTTTATGGTCGGTCTATATTATTTCTGTTTGTGGATTTGACATTTTCACACAACCTTGTCTAGCATTTGTGACACCCGGATGCAGTGTAAAAGGCCAGGCTGGTCTCCAAACTGGATCATGACCTCTCCAAACTTGTACTGTTGGTTCCACATGGAAACAACAGCTGAGCAGATATACCACCCCCCCCCCCCCATCCTGCCTAGCTGGGCTTCAGTTGATGAAGGGACCTAGAGTTACAAGGGAAGTTCAAAGAGACAGCCTGCACTATGAATCCCATTCCTCCCTCCTCCCTATCCCTTGGTGAGAGGGGACGCTGCATTCTATATATTGGTCTTAATTGTTTTCTGAATGGCAGCCCATTAGGTTTAATTACCCATAACATTGAAGTGCAGATACTTTAGGTCCAAAATAATTTTCCAGCTCAGTAATCTATATGTGGCCAACTCAAGGCGTTACACTGGATGTTACCAAAGCCGTTTCAGGGTGTACATGTTCCTCAATAATGAAACCTGCATTCATCCAAATAACCATACCTGGAATAATTTTCTTTCCGTTGGGTGGTTTTGGTACTGCTCCCTAAATGGATGAAAGTTTCCCCCCCATTCACAGGCCCAGTGCAAAGCTTATAAAAGGACTTCCTGCCCTTTGGGCGGGGGGCTGGACTCGATGATCTTCCGAGGTCCCTTCCAGGCCGATTGCCTATGAAATCTATGAAAAAAAACACTTTGAGTTCTTAGGCCATGCCTACATCTTGTACATTGCATAGATGTTCTGCTTTCTCTGCACAAGGTTGAATTTCAACCAAATCTTTCTATGCTGCCTCAGTGTTGCCAGCTCTCATGATGCTCCCATGAGTCTCACAGTATTATATGTTTCACTTAAAGCACTGACTCCTAGAGATGGGTGATTACATGAAGATATAAGTTTTTAATTGGACAAAGTAAATGTCTAGCTCTCCTAGCTGTAGAGAAAGCAATGACCTCACTGCTTTCTGAAAGTTCAAGAACCAGAAGGCAAAAGAAGTCCCATAATACATCATATTTTTAAAATGTCATGTTTTTAAGCCAATTGCATGCTCTGTAGGCGAAGCCCCTGACATGCTTTTTTGAATATTTGGGGTTGGCAGTGCTGTAACCTGGATGCTTGCTTTGGCTGACTCACCAGGCCCTGGAGAAAAGGGGAAGCTTAGCACGGTATGATACGGTGATGGCCTCGGCAGAGGGCAAGGGAACAAGTCTGGTAAGGGTGAATGTGCAGCTGCTGACTGGAGGGGAAGTCGGGAGGATGGAGACAGAGCTGGCTTTCCCAGGTGGCTGGGCTGTGAGCGCTGATCTAGGATTTTGTGGACCTGGGGTTGTGTGCCTGGGCCTGACTTTATTCCAGAATAGTAGGACAGGCATGCATCCAATAGATAGCAACATGCACGGTATAAATGACATCCTGTTTAACTCGCTGACATCAGCTATGACACCTGACTGTGGAAATGGCAGTGGCTCAGCGATGGTGACTATTAACAACCAGAATGATTTGCCTGGGTGGATAAAAAGAGGGTAGGAGTGAGGCCTGCTTTTGTTTTTGTTTTTTTCCTGTAATTAAGAATGGCTTGAGTCTCCTTAAGCTGGCTTCTTTTCAGCTCATCAGCTGTGGCTGCTGTTGAAAAGCTAGAATGAATACCTCAAGTGCCACTCGAGTTACAGCAACAGATCTGCTGGTGGCGGGTGAGAGTGAGAGTACACAATATTCACCCAAAGAAAGGCTGAAGTTGTCACTTCTCTCTTCAGTGGAGACAGGAAAGGTAATTAACAGCTAGTGTTGTGTGCATATTCATACTTCATGGGGAAGATGACTCATTTTGGCTTCAAGCAGGATTGAGAACAAAATTAAACTTATGGCTGGTATTATGCCAGCTACTTTGGCATGTTAAAAATATCTTCCCTTGCATGCCCCCACAGTGAGAGGACCATATTTTCAAAATCAATACAAGTCCTCCTGCTAGGAAGGATGCTGGCAACAGAAGTCTTCTGACTGCTTCCAGAGGTGATATGGGAAACTAAGTCATGTCTTCCTACCTGCACACAGGCCAGCTGACATGGTCATCTCTGAGCAGGTGAAAAGGGAACCAAGGGGGGATAGCGGTCCATTGCCTGTAGTTTGCATGTGCCTTCAGTGCTGCTTCCTAAATTTCTTGAGGTGGTAGTAGTCTGCCCAGAGTATTCCTGTGGTCCTCATGTCCTTTCTTTGATCTGCTGAACTCTGCGTCTCCCTTCCTGTGCCTTCCTGTTTCTTTGCTTCCCTCTTGACTAGGGCTCTAGCAAACTTGGGGACAGAGGAGGTGGGTGACAGGGGACTCTGCTCACCCTCTTCCATAGAGGCCAGGGCAGAGGTTTTGAAGTGATCAGCCTTTGGATTTACATTGCAGTGTTGTCTCTTGACAAGCCATGGTCAGCTGGGGCTTGGAGCAGTGGTTGGCCTGCAATGCCTGCCCGCTCTGGAATGAGAGTGAAGGAAGAGTATGCAAAACAGCAGATACAGCCACTCTGCAGTTGTGAAGAAACATGAAGGTCATAATTGAAATGGGGAGGGAGAGAGAAGCAGGACATTTCAGATACCCCCCAAGAAGTTTTCCAGACCCTGGGACATTAGTGTGAAAACCAAACAAGCAAGTGAGACACCAGTTCCAAGAAAATAGGGTTGAGTATCACTTTATACTGGAGCGGACCTCATTCCCTGCTGTGTTTCAACAGTTTTACCCTGCAGTTGCTTTTCTTCAACACAGCGGTTCGTCAAGCTTGGAGTGTCAGCCATACTCCTGTGTTCCCAGTCAATACTCAGCTGCACACCGAAATAGGCCAGAAAAGCCTCTGATCATGAAAGGGTTTGGTTTGCTTCTACCACAGTCAGTATAACTATGATTGGAGAGGGCTGGACTCAGAGGCCCAGGAGACTCCTCCAGTGCTGTATTCCTCTGTTACTATCTAGGTGAAATAGCAGGGTTCCAGCTTTTAAATGCTTTAATTCAAATATGAAAACAGTACTTAGCTATTCTGCAAGCAGGGAGACACTGTCAGAGCTGTGCTGCTCACAGACAAGATGGTCCATATTGAGTTTGGCTCTTGGCCTTCAAGTGAGACAAAACACCCCAAGCAGAACCCGTCTGTGCCAATACAGCCACTTGTACTTGTCAACCCCTCCAAAGTCACACTTTCAAATTCAAATTTGAAGAATTTGAATTCTTCGAATACCCTGGAGATCTTCAAAAGGAGACTGGATGCAAACCTTGCTCGGGTTTCATAGTTTGTAGGGTCGGAAGAGACCTGAGCAGATCATCAAGTCTGACCCCCTGCCGTGGCAGGGGAGGATGCTGGGGTTAAACGACCCCGGCTAGGTGATTGTCAAGCTTTGTCTTAAAGCCCCCCAGGGTAGGAGCCAGCACCACTTCTCTTGGAAGTTGGGTCCAGATCCTAGCTGCCCTGACCGTGAAGTCGTGTCTCCTGATGTCTAGTCTGAACCTACCCTCTGCCAGCTTGTGACTGTTATTTCTAGGCACTCCTGGTCGTGCTCGGGGGAACAGGGACCCCCCCAATGCCTGCTGGTCCCCTCTGACCAGTTTGTAACAGGCCACTAGATCCCCCTCGGCCTTCTCTTGTGAAGGCTGAACAGGTTCAGGTCCCGTAGCCTCTCCTCGTAGGGCCTGCCCTGCTGCCCACAATCATGCGAGTGGCCTCCTCTGGACCCTCTTGAAGTGCGGTGCCCAGACCTGGATGCAGTCCTCCAGCTGCGGCCTGACCAGTGCCACATAGAGGGGGAGGATCACCTCCCTGGACCTGCTCGAGATGCATCTGTGGATGCATGACAAGGTGCGGT
>NW_017728914.1:35410787-35413625 GCF_001723895.1 Crocodylus porosus
TTCCTTTAGAACTCTAGGGTGGAAATCGTCCGGGCCGGCTGACTTGAACACGTCCAGTCCCGCCAGACGTCCCCTGACTAGATCCGCCCTGACCCTGGGCCTGGATGCGCCTCCCCTGGGGCCTGAGGGGAGCCGGTGGGGGGCTGATCTGGTCCCTGCTCAGGAAAAATGGAGGCAAAGAAGTTGTTAAATAGGTTGGCTTTGTCGTCTGGTGTGACGACCAAATTTCCTAGTGTGTCTTGCAGGGGCCCCACATTACCCGGTACCTTCTTTTTGCCCCCTGTGTATTTAAAAAAGGACTTCTTGTTGTCCTTAATCTGGGAAGCTAGTCCCAATCCCATCTCCACCTTGGCCTCCCTGACCCCCCTGCAGCCCTGAGTAACCACAGTATAATCCTCCCTGGGGGTGGCCCCTCCTTGCCATCGGGTGTGCGCCTCCCTGTTTGCTAGGAGACATTCCTGGATGCTTTTGGTGAGCTGTGGGGGCTTTGTGCCCTCCTGCCCGCTTTGAACTGTGTTGGGATTACCTCCCTTTGGGCTTGGAGGATCGTTTTCTTAAGGAGCGACCACTCTCCTTGGACACCCGGCTCCGCTCCCCTCCAGGACCTCAGCGCCTCCCCGACTAGTCTCCTTAGCTTATTGAAGTCGCCCTCCTGAAGTCCAGGGCTGCTGCCTTGCTGCTGGCCTTGGCCACCCTGCGCTGGATGGTGACTCCCAGCAGGCGATGATCACTGTCGCCCAGGCGGTCGAGCACCCGCAGCCCCCGCACCAGGTCGTCTCCCGTGGCCAGCACCAGGTCCAACAAGGCGTCCCCCCTGGTGGGACTGTGCACTCCTGGGTTAGATGGAGGTCCTGCATTCGGGCTAGGGACCTGCGTGAGCGGTCAGACCTGGCTGACTGCTCTTCCCAGCAGATGTCTGGAAAGTTCAGGTCGCCCATGACGACCACATTATTTGACCCCAGTGGTCTTTCCTGCCAGAGCAGGGGGCTGGACCCGATGATCTCACAAGGTCCCTTCCAGCCCTAAACTTGTGTGAATCTGTAAAATTTGAATTGTCCTGCTTTTTTATCATGAGGCCATGTGAAATTACAACCCGCACTAAAACACACTAGGAATTTCCCAGCAAAAGCCCTTCACCAGGGTAGAAAAAGATGGATTTCTTCACTGGTGACATCTTCTATTAGACCAAGTAGATGTTTGCAAAAAGAAATTCTTTCTTTGTTTATGTATCTGGTTTGGTCTAATAAAAGATATCTCGACCACGAGTTATGATGCCTTTTGCCTCTAAACCAATACGGCTACAACCTGGGTACCTTAACTTTAAATGGTGTTTCACGAAGGGTGGAGAAAACAGCTCATCTCACTTGCTTATGAGGGTCGCATGGCCCTAGGCTTTCAGATCTCACTGCAGCTGCCCTTAGGTTTGGGAAAGTTGAGGAAGAAGAACATAGTTACTCGACTTGCTTGTGTTCAGTGCTTCCTCCTGGCATCTTGTGCAACTAGCCAAGTTATCACTAATGGAGGTACCAAGATGGGAGCCAAATTGTTGTAGGCACTTGATGCACAATGGTAAGAGACAGCCTTGTCCCAAATGACCCATGTGCTAAATAGAGGAGACAGGCAGAGGAAGTCCTATTGTATGCATGGGGAACTGAAATGCAAAGAATTAATGGTATGCCGCAGGTTACACAGGAAATTGAGCTCTGATGTCTCCTGAGTCCTAGGCCTCTGCATAAGCCATAAGATTGTTCTTCCTCCCTAAAGACAACGGATTATTTCTCCATTATGTTTCCGTCTCCTTCATTCAAAGAGTTGTTTCCCTCCGTCTGCAGATAAGCTATATCCGGGATCAACAATGAAATAATAATATTCATTCCTGGTCTAACTTCTGACTAGGAAGCCCCGGTACATCCAGCATGCAACAGATAGAGATGCTGCGGGGAGAACATGACAAATAAAATGAAGGATTTGGAATAACATATTTGTTTTTTAGTGGCATGAATTTACTCTGTTTTTTATCCTGGTTTGGAAATGACAGCTGACAAAGCTCTCCCATTAGAACTGCCCTATTCTTGACTCAGAGCCATTTTTTCATGACTCCATTATTTGAAAGCAATCTTTCCTTCTTTTCCCTGTACAATACACTTAGCATCTAATCTGCTCTTCTTCCAAAAGGTTCTTTTTTGCATCTGCCAACTAGCAGTCAGATATTGGTGCAGATGTCATGAGTTAGTGGAGTCTTTAACCAGAAACTGAACTTGCGAAGCACATGTGCTGCATCCCCTTATGGCCAACAACAGAGCAGGGATCCTTTTTGGTGCATGGGTTGCAAGACAGCCAAAAAAGGAAATGCCTTCTGCCTGAGCTAACAGAAACCTGGACAGGACTTTCTTAGCTGGAGCCCTGTTTCCTTTGCTAACAAATTTCCTAATTTACTATAGATAAATAGGGCTGGGAGAACCTCATGGGTCATGTGGACAGTGGGATGGAGGGACGTGGGCAGTGGGGTCCCCCAGGGCTCGGGCCTCGGGCCCGCACTGTTCAACATCTTTATCGGTGACTTGGACGAGGGGGTAAAAAGCACCTGTTCACATTTGCAGATAACACTAAGACGAGGGGGGATTTGGGGACGCTAGAAGGGAGGAATAGGCTGCAATCAGATCTAGACAGGTTACAGGGGTGGGTGGATGAGAACAGGATGGGATTCAACACCAACAAGTGCAAGGTGCTGCACCTATGGAGGAAGAACCGGCACCATACCTACAGGTTAGGGAACTCCCCTCTTGTCAGCACGGAGGCGGAAAGGGATCTGGGGGTCATCATTGACTCCAAGATGAA
>NW_017728914.1:35414269-35488465 GCF_001723895.1 Crocodylus porosus
CGGACTTGATGATCTACTCAGGTCCCTTCCGACCCTAGAAACTATGAAACTTCAAGTAATGGAGATGTTACAAACCGTCTTGATAATCTGTTATGGAGCTTAACCACTGTCACATATAGAAAATTTGTGCAAATATCTAAGATAAATCTCTCTTATTGACATTTAAGCTCATTCTTTTCCTATGGACACAGAGAACAGTTGACTGCCATCCCTTTCTATACCTGGAGACTTGTCCCATTTCAGTCTTCTCCTCTCGCATGCCATGTTTTCTAGCTAATCCCTTTTTAATGCTTTCCTCTGGATTCTGTCTAATTTTTCCACGTTTCTTGAAGTGTGAAGGGCATTGAACATGGTACTCCAGATGGGTCCTGCCTGGCGCTGAACAAAGTGGAAGAATCATTTACTGTGATTTGCATTTGACTCTTCTGTTAGGTCCCGGTATGCTAGTAACATTTTTTTTTTTGCAGTATGGATTTATTGTGGTAGTATTCAGCATGGGGCCCTGATTCATCAAAATCTTGCACTTCATGCGGTCATTTACACAAGTGCAATATGGCTGTGAAATTCCAGCCAATCAAAACAGCAGTGCATTTACACTCATTTTCACTGGTTTAGATGACCACACAAGGTATATGGTAGTAGAAAACCAGACTCAGGATAGATTGTGGGGCATATTGTACATTTCTAGTACAAGGCAAGACATCGTAGATGGGATGAGGACAAATCCGTTTGATAAAAAGAAATGGCTTCCATATGCAAACTTTGATTGACTGGCTGAAAAAAAGCCTGCGGTTTCAGTGCAGCAGCAACAGAATTAGGATAATGAGGGCAGAAGGCCAGAAGGGAAAGGTTACAGAACAAAGCTGTGGGACTTAAATTTAGAAGAGGAAGAGCTAACAGGTGGCTGGAGAAAAAGAGGGGAGGGAGACTTCTGAGAGACAGTGAATAGAAATGTGATTGCGTTTACTTGGAGATTTTTATAATAGAGGGAAATGTTGCAAGTAAAATAAACTCTATAAAGAACTATTTAAAAATGTATTGTTTGCAGAAAACTGTAATCAATCTAACTGACAGTCAGAAAGGTCTATTTAAATTACAGGGCTTTTCTCCCTTGCACTCTTAGCAAAATCAGCTTTAACAAATTGGGTAGTGGATGGCAGCAGATACTGAAGTTGGCTTCTGATATGTTAAACCACTTCCAAGTCTTAACTGCATTTTGTGCCCGGCCCTTTCCTTTATTTTACTACAGTCAGACTTTTTTTGGTCTAAAGCTTCATCCTGGCATGGCAACTCAGAGTCCTAAGGGCTTTCCAGAACTCAGCTCTCCCATATCTCTATGACAGTTTACTTCTTTGCCTTCAAACCAGTTTTACTGAAAGAATCATAAAGAACAGGGATGTGGCACAAAGGCAATAAAGGTATTCCCTGTTTTCACCTGGTATAATTGCAGTTAAGGCTAGACCTCTTTTTTGCTCCACTCCTAGATGGGGTGCTAACATCCCATGTAGGGAGCTGCTTCTAATTGAGATATCACCAAAGGAAGAGAAGACGATTAGCCCAGACGCTGCGTGTTACATAGCGGGGTGCACCTCCCAGCGAAGTCAATGAGGGAGCATCATCCCTGTTGCTGAAAGCAGAATTTGGATCACTCTGTATGGCTCTAGAGTCCTTTCTCTTGCTGACTGACTGCCTCCACATGGGTGGTTCAGTTTGGAGGGGTGCGGAGGGTTTTCTTCTTTCTAGGAATCCCATAGAGAATTCTGCATTTTACAGAGTTAGAAATCTCCATTAAGCAAGCATCAGATAGGAAGGAAATCTTGTGCTTAAATCCCAGACTGGGATTTGGGTTAGATGCCTCTGTGACTCTGGGATCATTTGATCTCTTTGTGCAGTGGGCGCCTTCTGTGATGATAACAGATAACACTGCTTCCCAGCCGGGGTGGTTTCTGAACATAAATCCCCTGTGCTGGGTGCCCAAATACTAAATCTTGATGCGAACACCCTAGTAAAACCTACAAGCAAGGACTGTTTTGTCTTGGGCTGAATTCTGGTCTTGCTGAAGCTGATGGAGATCTCTCACTCCAGACCTTCAGGCAGTAAGCTGTAGCCAACACTTTTGTGTAGTGGAAATGTATTAGGCAGAGGGCTGTCGTCTCTCTCGAGAAAGACTGAGTAGATTAAGGATGTATGCTCTATACCAGTGGCTAAGTGCTGATTCACATCACTATTTCATTTTCTCTTGGGGAGTAACCCATATTCAGATGGTCCCTAAAGCATGAACCATGGGTATGTTCATGTGATCAGGGCTATTGCTCCATTATTGTGGTTGAGATTTCAGCTACAGACAATCCAATGCAAAGGCTGCATTTCAGGCTCTCTCTCCAATTTAGGGACTTTCCTTTAATTTCTTGTTTAGCATGATGAAGACTGATGCTGTTTTTTTTCAAAATGCTGATTCTGAATGTTGTCTCCCTGCTTAATAGCCAGGAGACAACAACACTGACATAATTGCATGGGCAATAATAGGATTTTGCTTTTGCTTCTCTCCTTGGCAAGGTGATAGCTCTGGCCGCTGTATGGTCATCTCTTGAAAGGAGAAGGCAGCACAGAGCATCTGATCTTTATTCAGGGGAAATGCTTTGAGTTTGGACATCCTCTTACTCAGGAGATTGACCCTATCTGAGACTGCCCTTCTTCCTAATTCTGCACTGACTTTGATTGATGCTATCTATTTATTTTCAGGACTGACTAATTAAGGCTATTTTATCTGAAATCAGTTTGCTTTGCTTGTTTTTTTTTAAAGGTTATCTTAAGTCTGAAGTGAGCAGGGCAGCCCTGTTGTACAACTTCTTCAAGTAATCTTTACTTGTGGCTGTGAATAAACCATATTAAAGCTGTTCTTCTGTTTTATTTAGGACTTTGTCCCTAACTCACTTTACCCTTTCTGTTTTAATTTAATCAAATCACTCTGTTGCTTTGCTAGTTATACTGTTAATAACTGCTTTCTCTCTTTCCTTTGATTCCCTTCACCGATGTGCTATATGCTTCCTAGAAATCCTTGAGAGTGTGCATAGACTATCCTTGAATTTATAATCTGGAACCTGTTACCAGGCAGGTTACTTTACAGTCATTCTCAGAGGTCATTACAAGTTTTGTCAAGAGCAGTTTAATTCCCTGCCATTTTCCACTTTTGCCATCATTGTGAACTGTCATGAGAACAGGTTAATTTGGTCCAATTTCCTCTTCATGTTCTGTCCTTGGTTTCAGGAACAAGAAGACATGAAATCTGGATTGTACAGAAAATTAAGCTGGCGGTGACAGGTAATTCTTGTGACAAAGATTTTAATGAGTATGGAAAAGGGCCTGAAATACCTTCTTTAGCTTAATAGGGACAATCTAACAAGTGGTACCAAAAGCACTGGGGGCAGCTACGTATGACCCCTCTATCTGCCTGTCATATCATGGGCTGGGTTTTGAGCACTCTGCTTGCACATGCACATGTAGAGAGGCAGACGAGAGACCTCTCACCCTCTTGCAATCCTGCTTATGGGCAGACATCATAATTACAGTCTCTGAGGTCCAGAAGGCACCAGGACAGCATACTCCTGCCCCTCTGGCAGGGTGGAAGCTGCTGGCAGTGCAGGAGGAGACAAGGCCGTGGCCCTGTAAGCAGTACTGGGAGATGAAAGCAGCAGAAGGCATGGTCTCGCCAGCTCTGCCCTCATGGTGACTTGTCTCTGGGCTGCCTCTGGTTCAGGGTTTGTGGCTAAATGCAGCTAAATGCTGAAACTGAGTCCTGTCTGACTTGAAAAGAAGGACCGGTTTCCTGTGAGGTAATGCAGGAATTGTCTCTGTTCTGCTTCTTCGGATGCTTGCACACGTGACGGAGGCCAGAGTGCTCTGGGGGCACAGGACAACATTAAGAGAGATCTCACTGTCAGTAAATCTAGAGATTTAACCCCGGGTGCTGGCAGTGGCTATTGGCAGTAGACAGTGCCTCAGCTAGGCACAGCTTTGCACACGTCGCTGCTTGGGGAGGGTGTTTACATGATATATGTGTTTAATAATTTGTGAGAGTGTGAACAGGTGATGTTGCTGCCCTGCATCCTCCATGGGCTTATTAACAGGGGAGAAGAGAGTCAACTCAAGCTCCAGCCCAAGGCTTCTCTCCAAGCGTGGCTTTTTTTAGGATTCACCTCTTTGGACTTCACACCCACATGTTCCCAAATCCTTGGATAAGGGGGACAGATATGCAAGCATATGATAATAAAGTCACTCTTTTCAGTAAGACTGGCTAGCTGAGCTGTTGTTTCTATCAGTGCAGCTAAACGTGTCCTTAACTTTAACTGGGTGCTTATGTCTCCCTGAAGTCAGTAGGAGAGAAACAGGTGTGCAGTTAACCACAAGCATAGGTGCTTTTCTGGGACAGGACAAGAGCATTTCTGGACGACCGCATTGTGCCCGAGTGGATGGAGGACTAGCTGGGCACCTGGACACCTGAGTCCTTGCCCTAGCCCTGCCTTACTGGAGAAGTTTGCACAAGTCTGAACAGTCATGCACAAGCTTGCACAAACCTTGCACAAGTCTGCCCAGCATCACTCTCTGCTTTGCTGTGCTCTTATAAAGTGGAATGAGGATGGTGACCTTCTCCTTCAAGTGCTTTGCGATCTGCTAGCAAACAGCTCTGTGCAAGTCCTAGCCGGTGACAAAGAAGAGTAGGAGGCTGGATCCAATGTCTGGGAAATCCTGTTGTTATTTCTGTGAAAAAACATTCATTTAGAGATGTGGAAATCAAAATTTTCATAAAGGGACCAGTTTCCCCAGGTCTGGAAACCCCTAGAAGTACAAGCATTGCCATCCAGTATTAAAATCTGCCTTTGCTTTCAATAGCAGGCAAGAGCTTTTGTTATTACTGTATTTGGACAAAATGTCACTCAGGATAATGCAGACCTGCAGACGAGGACGGCTTTAAAATCAGGCCCTTGTCTCTCAATATTTCCTCAGCACATTGAATGTTTGGCTAGGCTCCAGGAACTTTGTAAACACAAACAAGCATTTATGTATTAAGCCTTTTTATCAGGCTATGCTCTGTCTGAGCGTGGATGTGTGCAGCCTTTCTAATAAGGTGCATGTAGAATTGTTAATGGTTTTCCCGTCAGCCCATGCGCCAAACCCTGAAACATAAATATTAAAGCACTAACTGGATTCCAGTTCTAAATCACCCGAGTGTTCCCCATTACTTCCAGCCGTTCCAAACACTTAAAACTTCAAATAAAGTAAAAAGAACGGGGTAATAATTGAGCACCAATACGCAACTTCTTTCCCCTGAAATAAGTGGATTTTGTCTTTTGTGGAGAAAATACAGATTTCAACTTTAAAAAATGATTGAAGCTTTAAATTGCCTGACTTATCGCTGGTAACGGGGTATGAAGCATTTAACCTTCCAGTGCTGCTTCAGTCCAACCTTGGTTAGAGAACAAAAGTCCTATTAGTTGTTTAGCAGCTGCATTCAGTCTAGTTTCTAGGTAGCAGATACTAATATCATCAAACCCACTGTTGCTAGCTGTGCTGCAGGGCTCTTTGGTCCAGTAGGTAGAGCTTTGGCTGGCGATTAGCAGTCCTGAGTGCTGTGCTTGGCTCTGCCACTGCCTGACTCGTATGACCTTGTGCAAGTCACCTCCCTTCTCACTTTTTGCCTCTCTGGTGTTTGGGATGCCGACTGCTCTGTCAGCACCAAGCGGCAGGTGGCCTCAGTAAAACTGGCTCGAGTCTTACTGGGATGGCAGGCTGGAGATGCTTGTGTTGCTGGTGTTCATTTCAAGTATGTCTGGGCTGTTGCTCTGCCATCTCTTTCTAGCACTGCATTCCTTGAATTTCTTGAAAATACATATTATTTCCAGAGGGCACAGCATGAACCACCAGCTAGTCCTTTGTCCTGGGAGGGGGATTTTGTCCTTATGAAAGTCCAGAGGAGAGCCACGGGAATGATTAGAGGACAGGAGGGCAGGCCTTATGAGGAGAGGCTGAGAGCCGTGGGACTTTTGAGCCTGGAGAAGCAAAGTCTCAGGGGTGTCTTGGTGGTGGTCTATAAGTATATAAAGGGTTTGCATCAGGAACTGGGAGGACAGTTGTTCACCAGGGCACCCCAGGGGATGAGAAGATCCAACGGTCACAAACTCTTGGAAGACCGTTTTAGGCTGGACATAAGGAAAAACTTCTTTACTGTCTGAGTCCCCAGGGCCTGGAATAAACTCCCACTCCCATATCTGAAAACCAAATATTCGGGTTCCACCATGATTTATTTCCAAACCTGCAAGGTACCTTGGAGTTCGCCATGCCCTTCTTGTTTTCCTCACCCGTGTCTCTTGTCGGTCCCTGTTAGCGTGTGGCTCTTCTTGTGTTTACAGATGCAAAGAAAAAGTATATATGACAGGACTATTGAAAATAAAAAGGGGATAAAAAATGACAGCTGGGGATAAATCCAACATTGTCTTCCTCCCAAGCACCATTCTTCTTCTGAAGTATAAATGCATAGGAGGCAGCCCAGATGCGGTGTGCATTTTTTTACCCTGACTCTGCCAGGTGGTGGAGTGATAAGAATGGCAATCTGCAGGAAAAGGGAGTATAAGTGGAAGACCAAAAGCTCCTTCCTTTCTTTCATGTCTCCTTGTAGGGCAAGAGAGACACATTTCTGCTGCTTGCGGTGAGCTAGAACAACTTGTAGCCAGCTGGTTCTGCAAAGCAAAAACTGCCTTTAGTGTCCTCACTGCAGTCACGGTTGTTTTAGGGCACCCGGTCCTGAGGAGACAGCCCTTCACAGATCCCATTGTCTGCATTTCTGCAGATGTGTGCATTTCCAGCGACTCGCTGGGGTGCTTTCTTCTCTGCTCTGAAGCAAGGAGCCTGCCACTGGGGTGCAGATTCCTGCCAGACTGCCAACCGAAAGAGAGAGAACCAGGCTTGGCCAGTTGGAACATGCACTAACCATAGAAATCATAGAAATTAAGGGCTCAAAAGATCATCGAGTCAAACCCCCTGCTCCGGGCAGGAATACGGCTAAGATCAAATGATCCCAGCAAGGCGTCTGTCCAGTCTGCTCTTGAAGATTTCCAAGCTTGGGGCCTGCACCACCTCCATGGGAAGTCTAGTCCAGATTGTGGTCAACCTTACCATGAAGAAGTTCTTCCTTGCATCCAACCTGAAACCATCCTCCAACAGTTCATGGCCATTGCTCCTTGTCCTCCCCTGGGCTGCCCTAGTGAGCAGTTTCTCCCAGTTCCTGATATTTTCCTCTTCCACACTTATAGATAGCCACCAAGTCCCTCCTCAGTTCTCTCTTCCCCAGGCTGAACAGTCCCAGGTCTCTTAGTCTTTCCTCATATGGTTTTTTAATGCGAGCCTAATGTTCCTCCCATTAAAACTGCCTGCAGAGGAGTTATGGCAGTGAAGGTTTTGGCCTAGCAGTTATGGCAGCGAAGGTTTTGGCCTAGCAGCTGCAAGGTGTGTGCACCACTGTAGCTTGTTGCTTTGCAGAGACTCGGTTCTGTTTCTGAACAGGTCTATTTGGAAGAAATATCTACAAGGGGTGGGAGGAAACAAGGGCTCAGAGAAGAATAAGGTTGTTGAAGGTTCTTGATATTTTCCAAGTAATTTTTCTAATCAACCCTGCAATACAGCTGCTAAAGCCAAAATGAGAATCTAGGTCGTCGTGGGCACTAGGAGCCACTGGGGACTTCAGAGAATGAGTCACTGAGGCACAGAGTGACTTTAATCAAGCCATGTCCCCCTTAGCAGGAGCCTCTTGGAAATCTGGAGCGCTGTATCTGAGTACGAACCATCTTGGGGGACACGAGCTAGCCAGATCGAATGCTGCTGACAGTCGTATTGTTACTAAAATCTTCCTGCACAATAGATCGGTGGCAGTTTCCTGTCATGGGAAGCTTGCCTAAGTACCGTTCCCCCCAGGACAGTCAGTGGTTTGTTTGTTTGTTTGTTTGACCATAGACAGCTGCTGAAGGATAAAATGGATCCCTCCACAAAAGCCAGAAAAGCCTCTTCTTTCTCTAGCAGAGCTGGCTGTCACCAGGGATGCCCGGGAGCATCACTCATGGAGCATCTCAGTAATTGGACTTTGCCAGGAAAGAAGTAAATAAAGTGGCCCCACAGAGGATTGCTCCAATAGCATGGCTTTTCACAAATTGAAAACATATTAACTTCTGACAGCTCTGTTCTTCCATGGACACAACAACTACCTTTCTCTGAATCGCGGGCTGGAAGGTTTAAACCTTTTTTCCCTTGCAGTGAATTCTTAGCGCCTCTAAGCGATGCTTCAAGGCCCTTGTTTCCCACTGTTTTGCACCTGGATTCATCCGTTCCACCTGTGCCACGTGGGTTTCAAATGCCACCAGTGTGATTCGGCAGCATTTCACACCCACTTGGCACCACTGTATGTGACTCCAGGAGCAACGCAGTGAGGAATCAGGCTTCTGCACAAGGTTTCTGATTCAAACCACTGGTCTAGACATAGTCTTCACTTCTTTCCTCCCTCTCTCTTTCTCTCAGGGTGCTAGCTTGCAGTGACCGGCGGTGTTTTTATTATGTGCAGCTGGGGGACATCTTCTCTTTGGTGCTCTAAAGACAAAAAAATCCCTTGCAGCCCCTGCTGTGACTTCAAAGCAGGTTATTTGTAGGAGTCCTCAGCTGCGAGGCTTTTGCCTTGCGTTAGGTAAAAATTGGTAGAGAAGAAGAGTCTCCTCTGTGGTTGCAGTTTCCTAATATCACTTTACCAGTGGCAGGGGGAAGACATCCCCCAGAGTGCTTTGAACCATTCAGATGTTACAGAGTTAAACTAGTAGGTCCTTTTCCTCACACCGATGGATTTCACTTATGGCCCAGAGAGGTGGTGGACTCTCCATCCTTGGAGGTGTGTAAGACCCGGGTAGACAAAGCCTTGGCTGGGATGCTGCAGTTGGGGCTGGTCCTGCTTGGAGCAGGGGTTGGACTAGATGTGACCTTCTGAGGTCCCTTCCAGCCCTCATTTTCTATATTTCTATGATTTTCCAGTCAATCACTGGAAGGCTATTTATGATTTGGCTTTCTTTGTATGACTTCAACAAGGCAGAGGAGTCAACAAGGCAGAGGTAGACTTTCTCTCTCGGTAGAATTTGGAGCCATTTTTACCAAGTGCTAGGTCCAAGTCAGTCTCCACTAGCATCAATAATAAGTGCAAAGTTGTCTCATTCTTGAGCAAGGTTATCAAAGCTCAAGAGGAGGCATGATTTGTGCCGGTAAGGTGGAATTGGGATACTGACTGGCTGTGCTTCTAGTCCCTCCTAGTCACCTCTGAGTATTACAGCTTTATCAAGCCACTGTGGTTTGCCCTTGTTCTCGTAGCAAAGGAGTGTTATGGATGTAGTTAGAGGTGATTTGGTAAGAATGGATATATCCCTCTAATCTTTAGATGGATTTATATCACATATATATCTCTTTAGATAGCAGCCTATTTGGAGAAGCGCCCTGTATTCCAGGGCTCTGAAAGAACGACAAGTAGAGGCAGGACACGGTAATGTATTGGCACACCAAGTTTCCAATCACAGGTCCCAATCTCATCCCTCGTGCCTTGGGTTGGCAGTAGCTTAGACTTCTTGAAGAAGCCAGCTCCACTTCTGATGACTCCACAGTGCTTTTGAACCACTTTTGGGAACATGGCATGACATTGATAAACTTCTACCTGCCCTGTAGCTGCATGGAGGAGCATTGTGGTCTGCGGGGGCTTAGAAAGGAAAAAAGGAAGGAGGGAGGCTGCTGAGGAAAGGATTTTGCATGGCAAAGTTTCATGCACAGATTTAATTTGCAGCCAGGCACTGGAGGTCAGAATTTTTAGTGGGGTCCAGGGAATGACACATTTGCTATTTGGGGTGGAAATTATGGAAGTGATAGCATTTTGATACACAGATGAAAGAGCAATTGGGGCTTTCCTCTCCCTCTTTAATGAGAACACTGAATTCTGAAATTAAGTTAAATACCTACGCTGTGACGAGGCAATCCCTGCATGAATTGCAGAAGCTTTGCATGCATGCGCCTGGTAGCTCCCAGGGAAAGCCCCAGTCTGACCTGTTCTGGGGGTGTAGCTCTTGAGTGATGACATGGATGGGGTCACTCATTATATATTGTTTGTGTTCTTTTCACCGGAGGAACTGGGTCCGTCCTTGTGTGCATATAAGTGTGTGAAATAACTTGTTCTTAATGAAATGGCGTGTTCTTGATGGCTTTTTTCGATGGCCTGGTTCTTCTTGAAGGTCTTGTTCTTGATGGGCCTGACCAGGAATTATATGGCCTCCCAACCTTCCCACTGAGTTCAGAGTGAGTCTTGTAAGGTTTCAGGCAGCCTTTCAAGGCTGCTTCTTGCAAGTTTTCATTGACTGATTCAAATGGCACTTGTGCGTGCCTGTGACTTCTTTGGCTCAGGATCAGACCAACTTCATGGATGTTTGGTAGCATGGCAAAAGCCTGGTAGAAGGAGCTATGTGCCAAGCACTACAGAGATGCTGACAGATTAGTTACCCTTCAAGGTGCAGGTGGGTGCAGGTGTCCTCATTTCACCAGTGAGGAAGCTGAGGCAACCCAAAGCCACACGACAGATCTGTAGCAGAGCTCCAAGCAGAGCTCTCAACCTCTGGACCGTTCCCTCTGACATAACGAGGTGGAGGAAAGACTGCTGTTACGATAGACGTCCATCCATGGCAATCCTCCAGCCTGACTTTGGTGGACTTTCTGCACCATCAGGTTTCAACAGACTCTTCAAGTTATGCAAACAAAAACTCGTTTGTAATTAAAGCAGCCTACCCGTTAATAGTCAAATAGATTTTATGCTCCTAATCCCTGGTTCTTCTTCCTAGTTCTCTTTACTTTGTCCGGCTCACGTCTTTCCCACACTACAAATCCCCCTTAATTAGAAAAAGTTGCTCGTTTACTTGCACCTTCAGATAATTTAAATTCTAGCTAATTCATTGTGCCAGAAAAAGCTAAATGCTATTAAACTTGTCATTTACTGAGTCACACTTATAACATTCCCCTTAATGAAATGAAATATAAATGAATTACATGTCCTCGTTTTTAGTTGAATGTAGCTGTGATAAATAATGCATATGGAAGTTCCCTAGGTAGTATACTGGAATTTTAAAAAGTAAAAGGGTCTGGGGGAAAGAAAACAGGCATTTGACTGTGTTGCAGTCATCCAACAATAGTAATTACAACAACACAGCTCAGAACTTGTCTTCAGACATATCACTCAATATGTATTCATACTCCCCAAGTGTTAAAAATTGCTTACATACCAAAACACTGTTCTGGTGTTACCTAAAGGTTAATGCTAAAGATGAAAAATATGTTTTTAAATTAAATTTCAGTTCAGAATTTGCTAGCTGTAGGGAAATGAGAACCTGGCTTTATACATCTAGAGGTGGAGACAATAGAAAGGATGCAGGGTGCAGGTGAGGTTTTGAAGTCAGTGAAGCAGCAAAGTGGATGCCTTATGACTACAACAGTATAATACTATATATATTTATAATATATATTCTATATATTTTATAATACTGTATATATAGATATATATTTAAAACCCCCAAATAAGTATTTGTAAGTAAAAATAACATTATACATATGCATATGCATATACATATACAACATTTTTGCTGCTGCTTTCAAGTTCAAGGAACAGATAGGAAAGGATCTTGATGCACTTTTGAAGAACAGGTATCATAGCCTGAAGTCAGTGGGACTAGTCCACATTTAAGTACGTTGCTATTAATAACGGATCATACTTGTACTACTCACCTTACAACCTCTTGCCAAGGCAGAAGAGTTGCTTGGAATTTTTGGTTGTAAATATTTTTTATTGAAATTTGGCTGTTTTTAAGATATTTTATTTTATTTTACTAAATAGTTTCTGGCGGTTTCTAAATACTTACTTTATAGTTTAAATATAGCCTCTTGGTTCTTATTTTAGATTTTTTTTCTTTCTTTTTCCCATTTGCTGTGTAATTTTTGATCTGTTCTCTTAGTCATGCAAGTTTATCAAAATCTTATTTTGGTTTTAGATAATTGCTGACTTTACACGTGGAAAAGATGAAAGTAAAATGCAGTGGGAAGGCAAGACCAGCCCATTTTGGAAAGCAAAAATACAGAATGAAAATTCTGTTGGAACTTTCAGAATCTCCATAACATTTTATAAAGAAAAATACTAATCAACTCTAATAAAATGATTAGTCCTCCCAGATCCCCATAGAGTTTCCTGACCCCTGGGGTTTACTTGCATGATAGTCTGTACTGAAACCCAGCTTGAAAGCCTGCTTAGTTTTTACTTTGTGTTGGTGGATGCCATATCATGCACTATGTAAATCGATGGGAAGTTTACCAGCAACTTCACTGGGGGTGGCATCAATCCCTAAAAGAGAAGGGGATAGTGCTACCTTCCCTTTTGTGGGGATCTCTTTTAGGGAATTGTAGGGATTGCGGGAAATCTTTTGGGGAATTTTTAGGGATTGAGGGATCTCTTTTATGGAGTTTTCTCTGACTTCAAAGATACATTCTGCACTACAGTGAACACACTATGCTACTGTTACCCAACTCATTGCTCTGTAGTAGGCTTGGAGACACCTCTTATTGATAAGGGTGAAAAAAGCAATGTAGAGAATCTTAAAAAACTTCAGGGCATTAAGACAATCTCTTTTTTGAAATCTGGTCCCAAATAGGGCTCCCTTTATTAATGGTTTTCATTACAGTCCCAATCCAGAACCGATTGGGGAGGGTCCCTGTAGCACCATGCAAACATTGTCACAACCAGTCCCTGTACCAAAAAGAGCTACCCATCTATATGATTCTCTCTCCCACCCTTTAGCAAAGCACGTATGGACAGTCGCTGTCTGTGGAGCTGACTTGGTTTATGTGAGCTTGGTACCAGGTGGGGAACTGTCCATTTTTATGCCAGAGATGCCCGTTCAGGACACGCAGCATCAGTTAATTGTTTCCGTGGGGCTGCTGGTTATTCCACGCCGCTGCATGTCAGTACAGACATGCTGGTTTTGCCTGGCCACTTGGGTTTCAGGGGTTTTCCCCCTTCGTCCTTTCTCTGATGGGCCTGCCAAACAGCAGATTTGATAAGCACCCTTTGAGGTGATGACCGGAGGGACTGGTTAAGAAGAGCGCCATGCAGTCATAACCGAATCTTCTTCCCCTTGTGTTATACCTTTGTGTATCTGGAAGAGCCTGAATTGCAGCCCTGTTGCTATTAACCTTTTGACTACTGGCATTTTACCCAGAACACTTGACTCCAGCTGGCAGAGGAAGGGAGAGGACAGGTAATTTGAACAACTCTGTACTGATGAATTGGTGGAGGCTGCTCAATCAATGGCTGCTCTCTGGAAAGGGGGATGCATTCTGCAGCCTTAGTATTGCCTCTGTCTTGGTAGCCTCCTCCTACACCCTATCATCCCAGAGCGAAAGAGAGAAGGGAAGAGAGAGCTGCAGTACAGAAAGGCTGAAGTTTCTAGGGTTTTGTCCACATTCTGCTCACTAACTGCATCAGATCTATAAGCCAGATTCACTGTGCGGGCAGAGGGTGGCTAACTGGTTATGGAGACAGACTGTGTCCTGCAACTTCTTTGGGGAAAATAAGAAACAAGAAAAGTGCCACCGGGAAACAAATCCCAGAGTTTCAACTGAAAACAAGAGTAATTGCATGGATGCGCTGTATTTCTGAGCGAATACCCATGAACATGAACAGGCCCTGCTTTAAGTGATCAGGTGTTTTGGGCAATGGAGGCAGGATGTGGCAGCAGTTGTAACCTTCTCTGTTCACACAAAAGCAGCTCCTTCTCTTGGGGAATACCCCAAGGCCCTCCTGCTGGCTGACCTTACAGGCTTACCTTCTGTCTGGGGCTGCAGAGGAACTTGCCCGGTGAGATTCACCCTGGAGAAACACTTTTGCTTCAGAGCATTTTGTCAGGTTTAGCCCCATCATCTCCCAGTCTGGGCACCCCCTGCCACAACTCCTTTGTGCCAACTTGTTCCAGGCTCTTTTGTGGAGTAGGAGACTCCAAGTGAGATGTATTTTGCTTTCCCTGTTTCCAAGAGGGCTCAGAAGTTCCTTGGCTCCACAGTTGCATGCCCATGATGTATGATGCCCTGTTGGCAAGATCTGGGGCTCCAATGTGCCAGTCACTCACCTGCAAGGTACCGAGGAGGGAACATTGTGTTCTGGCTTTCTCTGGCCTGTCAGTAAAGAGCACAGCAGGAGGTACCATAAAGCCCAAGGTGTTGTGAAGCCTGGTCATATTACTTGGCATGGGAAGCAGTGCTTCCTTCCACAGGTCCCTCCCTGGTGAGCTGCTGGCCGGCCTGTCCGTGGCATCAACCATCGCATTGTGAATCTGCTGGGCTTTTGTAGATAAACTGTCTGGGCTCAAGCAATCTACATTCTGGTGCATTATTTTACTCTAGAGACTCATGCTAGATAAATGTCAGCAGGTGTTTCAGCATCTAGTTAATGAAAAGAGGGCCGCATGTTTAAAGGAGCTGCTTAACGTGCACTGCCCCGCCCACCCAAACTCACAAGCATGTAACTTTTACACATCCAACATGAAAAGGTTTTTGCAAGAAAATGAATGCACGTGGAAATGCCCTGGGCAGCATTTCTTATTCAGACCTCAGCATTACTATTCATGAAAGCAGTAGTAATAAAGTATTAATTGACCCCAGCTGACTTCCTGCCCTTTGGGTGGGGGGCTGGACTCGATGATCTCCCGAGGTCCCTTCCAGCCCTGATGTCTATGAAATTTATGAAACTTTGCAGTTGATTAGAGTGCAGGCACAGGACACATTTACTACGGAGGAATTCACCCGGTACCTTACTCCATGGTAGGGAAAGGACATACTACCTACTCTCCCAGATTGGCTGCCTGCAATAGGTGCTGAGCAGAACCATAGCTGGGGATGACAATGACTGGGGAGTAGAGCCGCAGCACGTGTCATGTAGTAACTTCCTCCTGTAGTAAACTTTCTGCGCTCTGTGAGTGGACAGCCCCTACTACAGCAGGTCCCTGAGCTGGGCAGGATTTGTTAGTTGCTGCAGTAATACTATTACTGCCGCTAAGTAACGATGAGAAGGAAGTTCCTTTGACTAGGTGAGTACCCGCACCATGGCTAGGGACAGAAGTTACACATAAACCAGTTTAAGTGTTCAGAAACTGGTTTGAATCTGCAACAGAACAGAAGCTCAGTGCACATAAGGCAGTTTCAAAATAGCTGAAACTGGTTTAAGCTAAACCTGCTTGAATGTGGCAGCAGACTTAACTGATTTGGGCCATACTGGTTTATGAAACTTTGTCCCAGACCCCTTCCTGGTTCAGGTTAAATCACAGTCTCCCAGCATCCCAGCATGCGTTGCAGTCCTGGGCTGAGCTATGCTGTCTGCTCCAGCAGAGAAGGGTTGAGGCCTCACACCTTTGTTCCCTAGCTACAGCAGTGAGAGCTGGCTTAAAGGGGGGAGGGGGGGACAAGCCTGGCTGGCAATGCACCCCAGCCTTCAGGGGGGGACTGCCCCCCCAGGCAAAATCTAGCTGGGGTCTGGGGTTAAACACCCCTTCTCCTGCTCAAATGTACTGCTGACTGTGACTGTGAACTACAAATCCCAGAGGCACCTGGAAGCAGGAAGAGGAAGTGATGGCCCTGCAGAGTCCTGCAGCTGTGATTCTGGACAGCAAATCCCAGAGACCTCACGGATGGCAGGAAGAGGAAGTGAACACACAGCCCATGCGGGCTCTGTGCCAAAGAACATGCTGTAGCATCCCTGGCTTCTGGCTTGAGCCACTGTCGGCATGTGTCTGCATTTCCTGAATCAAAGGCAAATGTCTGTTCACTTGTATTTCAATTTAAACTCTGCAGCTTAGACTAACCTGCAAAGACTGAGTCAATTCAGCCTCAGGCTTTTTGACTGTCTGTACTTAACCCATAAGTACAGCTCTTAGACTCATTATATGAGAAAGCTCATCTTGCTCATTTGTTGGGTAGAAGGCAGGGGAGAGTTGCAAATTATAGACTGGTTTTGAATGTGCTGTGACCTTCCCAAGTGGGTGGATTAACCAGATTCCAGGCAGCTGGAGAACCTATTTTTCATTCTAGTGCTAATATTTGAATCAGAGGAGGGGTGAAAAAAACACCTTTATGTTTTATCACGGGAAGATATGCATATATGGTCACAAGTAGAAGTTAGCTTGTTTCTCCAGGTGATTGCGTATAAGCTGCTGCTTGGTTTGACACCGGTAGATGTACCCTGCAATTTCTTTGGGAAATAAGAAACAAGAAAAATCCACCCAGGAAATGAATCCCAGGGTTTCAGTTGAAAACCAGAGTAATTGCATGGATGTTTCATAGTTTCTAGTTTCTGGGGTCGGAAGGGACCTGAGCAAATCATCTAGTCCGACCCCCCGCCATGGCAGGATGTGTTGTATATCTGAGTGAATATGCAACTTGCTGACTTCTGAACATGAGCTGGCCCTGCTCAAGAGACACTGGCCTGATAAAGTGTTTGGGCAATGCAGGTTTTCTTGCTCATTGTTCCATCATTATGAATTCATGTGGGCTCTCTGCAAATCATGCCGCAGCAGGAGTCCTCGATGCGCCATGGTCATTAAGCAGCGGGGTAACGAGTGCTTGGACTGAAAGCCCTTGCATTGCTGCTTTTGTGATATCAGGTTACAATCCAAAGAAGAACAGTCAGCAATGCTTTTTTCTCTTCTCCCATCCTCTCTGAGATCTGGTGCAGGAAGGGGGCCATGGACAGGATGCAGCATCAGCAAAAGGACATTTGCTAAAGTCAGCACTCCACCTGAGAGCCTGCGAGTCCCCCAGAGCTAACAATATTCCTTAATGACAATGGAGGGGGCAGGAGATGTTGCATTTAGAGCAGATGAGGAAAAGCACTGTGCATTTCAAGTCCCTGTCTCAAATTTTGTCTATGATGTAACTTGGACTGCAAAGGCAAAAGCTGGATGCGGCAAGATCCCCGCGGTGCAATGCTTTGTGCCTTTCCTTTCAGCAAGGGCTCAGGAACCAGGGTCTTGACAGGTCCATCCTGAAGCTCTTCACGAGGGGGAGAAGAGCCAGGGGCGCTTACATGAGTGTCACTACAGCGGGGCAGAGCTCCAGTGAAGACGCAATGCACCCATATGAAGAGCTGCTACCAGTGCCATTTCTTCCTTCCATTCTTGCTACAGGACCAAATGGAAGATTTGTCACTTGTTGGCTTTCTGTAGTCTAGTGTTTGCCAAGCATTTGACCACAGCTCCCAGGTTTTGATCTATGGTGCCTGGGTTCCCAAGGTGGTCTCCAATCCAAGTACCAGTCAGACCCAGGACTGCTTAGCTGAGTCCACGTACATTCAGTCCAGCAAGGCAGATGCTGCTAAAACTTTGTGGTACAAATCTCTCAAAAGCCACCAATGTGTCACAGGAGTTCTGAACCCATTTCCTCACACTGGGTAGGAGCTAAATTTTACTGCCCCTTTTTTAAGCTGAGATTTAAACGTCCATGTGAATTCAGTGTTCAGGAAAGTGAGGGGCTGGCTGTTTGAGCAGGTGCTGGTACAAGTGTCATGCACCCGCACCCCTGTCCGACTCAGACATTGCACCCAAGAGCTGTCTGACCCTTGATCCCCAGTGGCTTCTGCTGCTGCCTTTGAATCCTGGCTTGTTTCTCATTTTCCCCAATGAATCCCTTCAAAGTGAGTCTGCTCAGCTTGGGCTACAGCAGAGTAGAGTCCCATGGCAGAGACTGGGCATTTCAAGACCACATTTTAGTCCTTATCCTTCAATAAGCTCTGTTCCCACCAGCCCATCTTTTCCTGACAGTAGAGCTGGTAATTGCTCTGCTGTTGTCTTTCTTCCTCTCTCTTAGATTTAAGTGCTTAAAAAGTGGAATAGAAAGAAAGCAGTCAACTGGATTTGCTAGGCCACTTAGGAAAAGAAACAGGTTTCTTGCTCTTACTCCTAACCCCTGGCGTCTGCATCCTGCCAATCTCAGGCCAAAACGAATGGGTTACGAACTCATCACGGAGCTGTGGGCCGACCCAGAGGTTTGGCTGTTGCAGTGCTCTCTGCCGCTGCGGGGAAGACGTGGACTCGTCCACCCTCTTCCTGAGCCGGGGTGAGAGAGGCTGAAGGCCACGAGAGCGCCATGTCGGAGAGGGATGTCGGTGCACGGTGGAAGGTGGTGGTGGGACCATGATTCACACACACAACAGGCAGTCTGTTACAAAGGGTGTTAAAGGCTGTTTCCAAAGAGGATGGAGCTGGGCTGTTTTCAGCGGGGCAGACGACGGGACAAGGAGCAATGGGCTCCAGTTGCAGCAGGGGAAGTTTAGGTTGGATATTAGGAAAAACTTTCCCATGGGGAGGATAGTGAAGCACTGGAACAGGTCACCCGGAGAGGGCGTGCAGTCTCCTTCCTCAGAGGTTTTGAAGACCGGGGTAGACAAAGCCTTGTCTGGGAGGATGTATTGGGGCTGGTCCTGCTTGGAACAAGGGTTGGACTAGATGTGATCCCCTGAGGTCCCTTCAACCCTCATTTTCGATGCTTCAGTGATTCTATGAATTGGTGAAGACATCCCCCAGGGCTCCTGACTTCCTGCATAGAGGGTCTTGCCTCTCTGCTCCGGATCAGACTAGTTGTCACATTTGGGGTCAGGAAGGAATTTGACCCCAGGGTCAAATTGGTACGGACTTGGGATGGGGGGGCGTTGTTGCTTTTCTCTGTAGTGAGGGGCATGGTCTCTACCTGGGATCTCTTGAGCGTATACTAACTACCTTTGCAGGCTCCGGATGTTGGCTGCCGTGGTCCTGCTTTACCGGCAGCAGGTCCGGCGGTCATGTCTTGTGCTGTGTCAGGGCGGATGGTAGTTTTACTAAGAGTTTAGATTATGGATTGTACAAGATGGTTTGGATAGGGCTGATCCTGCCTGAGGCAGGGGTTTGGACTGCATGACCTATGGAGGTCCCTTCCAACCTGACTTCTTTCTGATTCTGTGACAACCTGGAGGGGTAGTTGAAAAGGGCAGAAGGGCAGCTCACTTCTCCCTCTGCTTTACAATTTGGTATCTGGCCTCTAAATAGGGATGTGGACTGGAAAGGGAAGGGCCCCCCAGGCTGTAACGTCCAGCCCCCTGTATTTGCAATGCATCACGTGTCCAAAGGATCCGAGTCCCCTCCAGCTCCACGTGCACACCACAAACACAAAGCATTTGACGGAAAGAAAACCCTGAAACATACCCCAGGTGAAAAAAGCCGAGGGAGGGGGAAACAGGCGCTTGCAATGCTTTGATCTTGCAATGGCCCTGTTGCTGCTTGGACTGAGGAGTTATTGTTTAAGCGGCATGGACATCTATCCACTAAGAACCACATGGAGACTTCACCTGCTTACTTTGCATCTGGCGGCCCATGGCAGTGGCTTTCCAAACACTACCACACCAGGCCAGGCTTGAATCGATGAGGAGGAAGGCTCATTGCATTTTCATTTCCTTGTCTAAAATATATATGGGCATGGACCTCTTCTTCTCTGTTTCTTAGATGCCTCAGAGAGTGTTCCCTTTAAAAATTCAAGGCCTCTGGCTTTGGTTTCTGCTTTAATATTCTGTCTGTGTCTATCAGTGGTTTTGTGTAAATGTTGGGCCAGCAGAGTAGTTAAAGCCACAGTTTATTTTAGTTCAAAATATGGACACAGGCTCTCCGGAGGGACAGATTCCCTGGAGTGGAATCATTTACAGCATCAGCTAAAAGGTCAGCAAACTGGCTAAATCTTTGAGGCTGCGGTTTTTCAAGTCGTTGCTTATATCAGGATGAACTGCAGGCCTCTCTGACCTTTTCATGCTTCAGGATAGTAATATCAGTCTTTCCTCCATCCCTTTGGATCCAAAACCAGGAGCAGAAATAAGACACGAGATAAAACTGGCTGGCCCACTTCGCTAGGCAGGGGTGGGGAAAGAAATCCATCCCTCCAACGTGAGCTGCAGAGGCAAAGGTGCCATTGTCCAAGACAGGCTGGTGGTGGGGGAGATGGAGGATGAGATGGTAACAGTACCTGGAAACACTCTTTGCAGCAGGTCTCTCTGGCTTCTTACCAGTCTGCAGTGCCTGTGAGTCAATCTTCATGGTTTTAAAAATCAAGACTCTCGGATCCACTGCTGACTTGCGCCGTGACCGTGGGTAAGCCGCCTCGCCTCCACCCTTTGGTTTAACCCCCTGTAAAACCAGAATGCTAATGCTTCCCTCCCAGAGACACGAAAAGTTCACGTGTCTGAGAAGCACTAAGCACTTCGAGGTCCTGGGACTGAAGGTCTTGTGTAAGCGTATTACCGTGTGAACTCTGCTGCCCCTTTTGACCAGCAGCTGCTGCTTTATGAGACTGGGAGCTGGTCTGGCATTTGTCCATGGCATTTCTGACAAAAGAGCTTTAATCTGTTGAAAGCAGGACTTGTCTTGGGAGCATTGACTTTCACTGGGGAAGGTTTCTTAGCCCCAGTGTAAAAATTCTGGTCGAAGCCAGAGAGAGACACCCAGCCAAACAACTCCGAGGGTAGGGTATCCACTTTTTATCTTCTGCACTGCAGTAAAAATGAAGACTTTGAAAACATGGGCTATTTGATGAGTAATTTTCAGGCCCGTGGGACGGAAGTAATTTTCAGGCCTGTGGCATGCCACATTTCATGACCCCTTCTCTGTGGGGTCATTTACCTTCAGGAAGAGCCAGCTGCTTTTTGCTGTGATGCACTTGAGAAAGAACAACTATGAGGATATGCAGCCGCTGGTAAAGTCCTCTCCATATGATTAACCTGGGAATCCATCCCAGACCCAGCTTGCAAGTTCAGTGCTTACATCCTGGATATAATCCTACATCCTGGATTCAAATGGGATCGCATCTTCCTACCACACCTTCCTCCTTTCTAGCTGTTGTGGTCCAGATGACACATAGCCCAGGGAGAGGTGCTCTTCTGTCTCATGACAGTGTGAAGACTATGTCTCATGTACTGCACTTTGTCCGGAGCCAGACAGAGGGTAGTGGGATGCAGCTTTTTATGCAAAATTAATGTGACCTTCAGAAACTTGGCGAGTTGGCCCTGGAGCCACGGTCTGTGTATTTTTATAAAGCTTTTGTCCGTCTTCTGCAGCAAAAGAGCCCTTCCTGTTGTGGCCATCCATGCATTTTTGGTTCCATGTCCTTGCAAATCCCTTAGCACCAGTTTCTGCATTTCCTGGATGTCAGTGGACATCTGTACACCATACCGGTGCTTAACACCGAGGTACTTCAGAGTCATTTAGCTCTGCAAAGCCTTCTGTCCAGTACATTTCCATGTGGTTTCTTCTTTTCCCTCTCAGGTTCTAGGAAACAGAGAAGAAAGAATATAAATTAGATCTTCATCATATGTCTGCTTCTCTGTTCCTGGATGACAGGTTTTCAACCCCATATATTTTGGGGGAGTGGGGACAGCTTCCAGGTCTGATTGATCATTTTGAGATGATCAGTACAAAGATGCATGAAAATTAGATCTCTTGGAAGCTTCTCAAGCTGCACTCAAAATTACTAGTGACTGGAAATTTAAGACCTTTCAGTTTTGGCTGTCCTGAGTTAGAGTCAAAATATGTTGATGGCATAATGCAAATCTGACGCAACCGGATGACTCCAGTGTGGTCCTGGGATACGTCATAACGCCTTAACTCAGTTGGTGTTAAGGTGGTTTGTGGGGTCTTAGCTTTTGGGGGCTTGGAGGAGGCGGAGGGGAGACTATGATTTATTTATTTAAGAGTCAGAAACAAGGTTTTTTCTGTTACCTGTCCTTGACTTGCATAATAATGACCCCAGGGCAAATCAGCAACCCCAGTGTGGCCATCTGCCACTTTGTGCTGCAAGGAACTATAAAGCCACAGGGATCTCTCTGTGGCTCATGTTACTGACTGTGATTTGAAATGATCCCACAGGCAGCACTGTTGATCCCCTTGACTGATGCCAATGCTGTTTTACGGGGCAGAGGGCAGCAGACCTTTGCTTGCCCAAACCAGAAAGGATTAGTTACCCACGGTTCTTTTAGCCCCGACAGCCTGCGCTGCAGCTTCCCGCGTCTGCGGGGGAATGAGTGGAAGCCTGGCGTTCCCCGACTGCTTTCATACTGCACAAGTATCCGCTTCTGATCTTCAGCAAACTTTGTCTTTGGGAATTGTGATTTGCTCTGTTTACTTACTTGGTTGTAATGCTGGAGCTTGTGTGGCTGCAGCATTAAAAGGTGGCAGCCTAGGGCCAGAGGAGACTCTGCACTAATCTTTCTGGGTATAAACTAAACATTTAAAGTGGTTAATCCAGAACACTGCACAGGATCGTAAGTCCTTCTTGAGACCCAGTCCAAGTAGGGAGGTGGTCAGAGTACAGCCATTGGTTTGAGCATGATGAATGGTCATGCCGGAAGAGCACAGAGCTCTGCACACACCGCTCTTTGGTACACCAGGAGGCATGAATGTCCCGGCAGTAGATGTTAGGGGAACTAAAAGGATGCTAAAAGATAGTCTCTAGCATAAAGGCAAAGCCTTCCACGGCACAATCTCATCAGAGTCTGGGACAGACATTGCATAAACTGGTCTGACTTAAATCACTTAAGTCTGCTACTGCATTCAACCAGGTTTATCGTAAACCAGTTTCAGCCATTCTGAAACTGGTTTATGTGCACTGAACTTATGTCCTGTTACAGGTTTAAATCAGTTTCTGATTACTTCAGCCGGTTTATGTGTAATGTATGCCCATAGCCTTTTATGCCAGGGAAGGTGTGCAACTCCAGAAACCTTCACAATGGGTAGAAGCCCTATTTTGTAACCTCTTTTTACCAAAAACAGTAGGAAATCTATGCCTTTCTCCAATAGGAACATCACTTTTTGCTTTTCTAGACTCTCGTTCTTTCACCCCCTGCCTCAGTAGTTCTTTATTTCACTCTTTCAATGAAGTATACCAGACAAAGACAAATATGCATCTGTATTTATAGGTGTTTCAGTGGCCCTTCTCAGCATTGTCCAGAGTCGGTCTGGCTCGATATGTCTATTTTACCCTGACCTTTTCTGTCAGTCAGAGGAATACCAAACCATAGGCTGTGGGCTAATCTTACAGCACGCTCTATTATTGGAAGGCAGAAATAAGAAGCAACTCAGCAGCTTTCAAGGAAGAAGCATTGGCCGCATCTCAGTTATTACAAAGCCTGCAAGAAGTTGGCATCGTTGGCAAATCCAGAAAGCGGATGTGCAGGAGTTCTGCTGCATTCCCCACAGGCATGAATCAAGCAGGGAGTTTTTTCCTGTGTCATCTGGACTCGGGGATGGAACAGCTTTCAGTTTGCATGAAAGGCTGAGGAGAGTCTCTCCCGCATTTCCCGAGAAGGGGAGCAGGACTTCTTCAGCAGCGACTCCATTAATCATTGCTGCCCTGATCTAGATTGACTTATTCAGTGCATGAAGCAGATCATTAACAGCACTGGGGATTTTCCCTCATCCCGTGGCAGAGGGATCAATGGAAATAATAAACAAGCATGCGCAAATGGGCAGGTAGATGAGCGCATGAGCTCTCTTGTTCATGCTCAGAGACCTTTGTAATATCCTTCAGCTTTCCCGTGTGTAGCAAAAGGTCAGTGGTATCTCCCAGTCTCCTGGGTATCCCTTCTTGCAGATGGTATTTACAGCTGGGCAAGCCTCAAACATCTTTGACCTTTTTAATTATTTTTTACTTGTGCAATTTATACGTTCTTTTATTTTCCTTTTTTTAAAGATGACTTTTTGGCCCTTTATAACATTACACATAAGGCGGATTGTGTATGTTGGTTTGTTCTCTAAGGGGCAGATCCTCTCCCTGCAGGAAGAAGTAACTGTAAATACAATTATTTAAAACCTTGCTTTTTCACTGAAAAATCTGGAGCCTCCTGTACGTGGGTGAGGAGGATACAGCTGTTGGCAGGCACCCGGGAACTGTTGAATAGTTTAAAATATTTAGCTGTGTGCTTGCTCTGTGTTCTGAGCGATGTAAAATAAATAGAGTCATAAATCACCCCTTAAATATTCCGTTCCATGCCGGGCAACTGGAAATAACAGATGGATGCTTATGGGTGGGATTTCATGTTACAATAAGTTTAGCAATGGGCTGGAAACCGGAACGCCGGAGCTGAGCCCCCTTAAGCAGTGGAGCCATCTGCATCTGTCTTGGGAACGTCGCGAATCCCCCCCACTGTATAGAAACCAGTAACAAGCCCTCATCCGACACCAGCACTTCTTGAACTTTGGGGGATCTGGGATCCAAGTCCATATTGGTGGATCTCTCTTATTTCTGCTTTCAGTACGTCTATGGTGCCAGCCTGATCTGTTCAGATAATGAAGAGTCGTCTCCTCTCTGCCTCACCCAGAAACAAGCTGAGAGCCTAAACCACTGGATCCTGAGCTGTGCAGATCGGGTAGAGGTGGTACAGGGCAGGCTTATGGGTCACCTTTGCATTGCTCTGTGCGCCGGTTGGTCCTGCTGCTCTGAATTAGAGTGGCTTGGATGTGGGCTGCCAGCACCCCTAAGAGCCTGGCAGCACAGCTGAGGAGGAGCATCCTGATCGTGTGTCCCTCAGCCGTGCTTGGTTTTCTTTTCAGTGCTACCAGCAAGTTGGCATGGTGGAATAGCCTAGTGTACTCTGTCAGCTCGACACCATCCGAGGGGTTTTTCCTTGCGCTGTAGGGTTGCTCCAGAGGGCAGAATACAGCTGCAATAGGGTCAGATGCACCGGTAGTGTTGTGTCAAGTGGTGAAACCAGCCCTTGGGCTTCCCTGTGCAGGCTGGAGTTAATCTAGAACTAGACTTGTACCCAGAAATCCATCTGTTCGCGTTAAATACAGGTTAAACTGCAGACAACTAATGAGAACCCATCTCCCCTGAGCACATTTCTAAGTGAGTAATAAGAACACGTCTTGCAGTAATTTGGACGGCTATGCGGGTGGTAGTTCTTCTTCAGCTGACTCGGTGGCTCCGATGCATGCATTTTGTGGCTGTGCACGCGCGTTGGTCAGATGTACAAGCAGCTGTTCTTTGGGCCAGGTCATAAACCCCTGAATTTTATACTTCACCCTCGATGGTGGTCTCAGTCTAGTTTCCTCACTGTGCCGCCTGCACGTCGTGTTGACACGTGTCTTGTGTCCTTGTTGGTCTGCTGCTCCTTAGAACGTAGCTCGTGCTAGTATTGTCTGCCTGGAGGAATCGCAATGAATGTCGCTTAACAAGGCTGCAATAAGAATAAGAAACAGCAGGGTAATAAATCCATGCACCAGAGTCAATCAATTACCTTATCATGTTTAGGGATAAATTTGGTCTCATATTGCCTGCATATGCATATGTGAATAGTTTGTAACAGTGCCATTCCCTTTCTAGAGAGGTGATAGATGAGAGCAGCATAGTACTATGGCTTGAATAAGATTTATCACTGGAAAGGACAGCATGGGATGGTGTGCACTGTCTGTGATCATGATCAGTGTGTGTGGAGATAGGCAGGCAGTGGGCTATCTCATTTGCTCTGTGCACCATCCGTGGTTTCATAGCTATTTCTTCTGCAGCCTCCAGTCAGCGTGTTGTGTTTGGGGCGGGCTTCTTGTCTCAGCTGAGCAAGCTTCTGCTAATATATCAGGCAGAATAATCTACCTGGGATGGCCCTGCTTTGAGCAGGGAGTTGGACTCGATGACCTTGTGAGGTCCCTCCCAGCCCCGTTTTTCCTCTGTAATTCGAACCTCTAACGGTGGGTCACTTGCTTTGCCTTAGTAATGGGAACCTTAGTGGCGCTAGCATTGCAAAACCTGCCAGTGAATTCCTTGCAGATGTGAATGCCTCTCTCCTCTTCCCTGCCAATTCCTTATTTCAGGTAAAATGTGTGAAGGGTTGTTGCTGGGTTTTTTTGCTCAAGGTGAAAGCTTCTCCCGCAGTAATCCTGCAGAGCCCAAGGCAAACACCTTGCCTTCTGTGTTGCATCCTCAAAGCCTTGGTGCTGCATTTGGCTCAAAACACCTTCCTCTACTTCTGTTTCGAGTCCAGCATCCCCTGTGAAAATGAACCATCATAGCAGCACTTTCATTAACACAAACTTGCAGGGGTAGGGAAGGGGAATTGGGCACAGGGTGGGTGGGAGAGAGAGGGACACAGCTGACGTCAGCTTCCTGGTACGGGGGTTGTTGGTTGTAGCCACTTTGGTCTGAGGACACAGGAAGGCAAGGTTCTTTGGGTAAATGTGATATCTTTTATTAGATCAACTAAATAATTGGAAAAACTGTTCTTTGCAAGCTTTCGGGCACTAACAGCCTTCTTCGGGCACAGTGAGAGTCTGCCTGAAGAAGGGTGTTTGTGCCCGAAAGCTTGCAAAGAATGACTTTCCCTACTATTTAGTTGGTCTAATAAAAGATGTCACATCTACCCGACGAAGCTTGTCTGCCAGCTCCCTGGTATGGCACTCCTGGCTGAATGAATAAACTAAATTTCTAACAGTGCTCATGATTTCTTTTAGGCATCCACAATGAATCCATTGAAAGGTTATGGAGCATCCTCAACGTCTCCTGGGGATTAGTTATAAAGAATGGTATTTACAAGAGGGAAAACCATAAATCTTTATGACCTTCTTGCAGTTAGAGGCATTTAAAGTTGCATTATTCTTTTTTTCCTGGAGACAAGGCTTTGATAAAACTATCTGTCAGTTAACTTAAATAATCTACGGACAACTGGTTCCTTCACCAGAGAAGAGGAAAAATGACTTGGTTGATTTTCCTTTTTTCCCCCCACTTGTCAGAGAGGTTTTTTTTAGACGATTAAACATAAATGCAGTGTTTTGATAGGTTCTCTGAGGCACATTTACCTTGACAGGAGGTAAAAAGGCCCTTTAGGTCACCGTTGTCTTCCTTTCTGATCTTCTTGTCAGATTGGTGGTGATAATGGGACTGCAGAGAGTTAAACAAGGGAATCTCTGTCTTTCAAATCATTATGTTTGATACCTGCTGTCAGATTTTCACAAATTTCACATTCACCACGTGCATTCAGACACACAATAAATTAGCACCTCATATTTTGCTGGCTATGTTTGATAGCATCCCTATTAAATTATTTAAAGCAACATTATCATGTGTTTTGATTGCTACTTTCATCCTGTTATTTATTTATTTCTTTGTTTTATCCCATAAGACACTTGAAAATATTCTCTCTTCCTGTGCTGAAAGCAGTCGCTGAATGCTGGTTCTGTCATGCCCGATCAGTTGTCATTAGTTCTTTGCAGTTCTTTTGGTAGCTGGGTTATCTTCTTAAATGCAGTTGCAGTGGTGTTGCTTACATTGAGGTTATAAAGAAGTGGGGAGAGGCTAAGACTTTTCAGTCTATACTTAGCCGGATCTACATCTAAGTTTTGAGCCAGTTCATCCACCTTGGTTGGGGGCATGTCATTTTTTTACCAAAATAACTACACAGGCACAGCCCCTAGTGCAAGAGTGGGCAAAATGCAGCGCATGGGCCATTCTATCCAGCCTGCGAGGCCCCTAAAAAATTTAGAAAATTAGTATTTATCTGCCCCTGGCTGCTTGTCATGTGGCCCTCAATGGCTTGCCAAAACCCAGTAAGCGGCCCTCCACCCAAAATAATTGCCCGCCCCTGCCCTAGTGTGTGGACGTGTCTTACACCAGCGCAGCTTGTCCTGCTTCCTGTATAGAAATAACTGTGTTGGTATAAATCCACATTGTATTAATATAGCTGCATCCACACAAAAGGCATCCTACTGCTTTTATTATACCAGTGCCATTAAAGCAGCACAAGTCCAGTTTGTAGACGTGCCTTTATAGTGTCGGGTCTGCACTATGCATTTACAGATACTTACACAATTGTCTGGGCATGACAGGGAGAGTATGGACCATGCATGGGCAGCTATTGTTCAGTCCCTGGACTGGTCTGCCCAAAGACTGCGACCCATCTTTACCCCAGTCCTCTTGAAGAGGCTGCCTTGCATCTGAGCTGTGCAGGATAGATGAGGCTCCCTAAGTGTGGGCTTACGATGAACAAACCTTGCCATGATGAAGAAGAGGCAGCCTTTGACTGTAGCTTCTTTACAAGCACTGTAGCATGCTAACTTTCCCATGCACCAGAGTAACAGGAGTTAACACCCTCAACCCTAAATCAGTCAAAGACTTAGTAAAAGGCCTCTATGGCCAAAGGGCGACTGTAGAAGAGATCAGCTAGAGCTGCCGCTTGTTTGCTCCAAGCGTACACAGAAGAACCACCGAGTGTGTCGGGCAGCGTGACTGGTCACCTCTACTACACACCAGTGTTTTGATTCCTTGAATGCAGCTATTAGTAATAAAAGCAGTGGCTTCCAGGGCCATTATTCTGCCCCTTTCTTGGGTGCTTCCAGAGCTTGCATTTAACTTTATTCTTGTCACACTTGCGGAAAAGAAATACCTGTGCACACAGTCCTAGAAAATTTGAGAAAACATGTCTAGACCCTTGTCTGGCTTCTCTCTACCAAACAAAGAGCTGCGGGAGCCCCTTTTCTGTGCTGTGCCAGCCAGGGTCCTCTCTTGATTCACAGATACTCGAGTGTGAATGCTTAAAATGTGCTTCCTGCCAATATTTGTGTGAGAGTCCCTTTAAACAACGGTGAGAAAAACATGCAGCAGGGAGCAGTGAGCATGGCAAAGCATATTCATTTTTCAAATACATGTCCATAAGGTGTTTTTTTTGTGAGCCTCTTGAATAGGCAGTGATACCTGTACAGGTAGCATCAATTAGCAGGGGACAGTCTAGTCACCAGAGACCACTTCAAATCAGCCCTAGACGCACTCCACCAGATATTCAGGACTGGCCTCGACTTTTTTGGGGTGCCATTTTTAACCAGCAATAGTATATCTGCTTGCATGTTTTCACCTACAGCTTACTCTAGCTACAGATACTTGTGCATGCCTGCAGATCCGTTACCATGTGGCCTCACTACTAGTATTTGGTCTAGTGATTAACAGGAATCCTGGTTTTCTAATAAAAAAATCCCCAATTTTCGGGTTAAAAAAAGTAATCCAAAAACCACATTTTTCCAAGATCAGAATGAAACCCCCCACCATATATTCATATATATATATATATATAAAATACACACACACACATATACACACATACATACATACATACATATATACACACACACACACGTGTGTTTGTGTGTGTGTGTGTGTGTGTGTGTGTGTGTGTGTGTATGTATTAGTGGTATTTCATTTTGATCACGGAAAAATGTGGATTTTGGGTTACTTTCTTTAACCTGAAAAGTGGAGATTTTTTTTATCCGGCAAAACCAGGATCCCTGGTGATTAATTACAAGCTAACCTATTTGAGAGCACACAGCTGGAGATGAGAGAGCCTCCATGTCCGGCCTTTCAAGGACTGTGATGCTCCACCTTATCCACCTCCAGTAAGCGATGCCTTTTTTGTTGAGCCCTGGAGTGGCTGCTCAAGGTAGGTTTTGCCGTGGGAGAGTGTTAAGTATTTCAATATCAGTACAGCTGAGATAATTGATTGTTCAGGGCTGTGATTGGCTGAATCACGCTCTTGTCCACCCAGGATTTCCATCCTCACAGCCCATCTTCCACTTAATCCTGCGGTGCTGTCGTGTTGGCATCACAATCATTTCCATGCCAACAAGCTGTGCTATCGAAAACATAGGATTAGGACTTCACTGCAGGAACAAGTAGGAACAGCTGGGGGGACTGGAGAAATAACATTTGGGTAAACAAAACTATCCACCAAAAATAGTAAAAGGGACAGAAGAGTCATTAGGATACTCAACTCCATGCTCAGCAAACGGGCTCTGTCTTGTTCATTTGTGTTTTAAAACTTCAAGCACCCAACCATTTTCTTCTTGTAGCAGCCTTTCTTTTAAATGTGGCCATATCATTGGGAAAGCTTGTCTGGTCAACCTGTCCCATTCTTTTTAGCACAGTTTCAACAGAATTCTTATGTTTCTTGTTTAATTTGTGGTATATTTGTAGACAAGGGGATTTGTGTTCCAAAGGGCTGAGTCCTGGCTTCTTTACTGGGCCCACAAATTTGCACCCATAGATTGCTTGATTTGTCATGCAAATCAGAGTTTTGCTGAGTGCAGGTATCTGACTTGTATCCTTAATGGGGCCATTACAAACACAAGTTCCCAACCTGCAGGTGTCCAGATGTTATGGGTATGGCTTGCACCCAGAAAAGGAAGATGAATGTTTAAAAACTTGGCTAAAATATTAAGTGGGCCACATGCTTCAGTAGGTATCTTGTATTTATCCCCAGTGATACAGTCCAGTTTAGTTGTCCTGGCCCCTGTTCTGTTTGAAGATACTTATATCCTTCGTAAAGAAAATCAGAAGTCTGAAAGTGAAGGCTCAAGTAACCTTGGAAATTCCCTCTCACACATGCAGATGTGTGGCTTGCATCATGCCACGGAACAGTTCAAAGAGAAATGACACTGTGTCACACACTTCATGAACCTCACAGGGGAAATGGAGGGCTACGACTCCAGCCAGCCAGCCATAGTTACTCCCAGGGATAGTCTGCTGCTTGTTCTCTCTGCTGCAGTGAAGATCCCCAAATGAAGCATTTTCTTATGTGTTGAAGAATGGAGCAGGATTGCCGAGACAATTTTTTTTTCCTGACAATCTGCAAACACTTTAGTAATGACCAAACTTTTTTTACTGACATACATTTTACATAATGGAAATGTAACCCTTCTGCCAGGCCCCAAGCAGGGAACTGGTTCAAAATGGGTTTAACACTAACCATAATAAAAGGTTTGGTTGTCAGTAAAAGGTTTTCACTAAAAAAAACAATTTGAGTTGGCTGTTCTGCTTGATTGTCCCTACTGTATGGGTCCCCTACTCACCTCCATGCCCTAATGCCCCTTATTGCATCCCACACTGTGCTGCACCCCTAGTCCACCCCACAGGTTTGCCCCTTCTGGCTCTTCCCCCTCTGTCCTGGCACAGACCCCCCCTAAAGAAAAACTACTGCCTGCCTGTGAGGCAATCAGTGTTATAGGCAGCAATCCAGCAGCAGCCGCACATGGTTGGTGGCAAAGGCTTCCTGCAGGGTGCTGTGCTTCCTCTCAGCTGTTGGGTGGTACTTCACTGCTCTGTCTGTCCTTCAACATCCAGCCTTGTTCAGAGACGAAGCTTCAGTCATGCTCTGTTTGCTTAGGGTTTTTACAGACGGCTCAATTTTTTTAATAAACTCCATGGACAGGTGTTTTTGGCTTGCTTTTTATGGTCTGTCCATAAACTTCTAGAGAGTTGGCAGTGCTGGTGTGGAATGAGATAGGACTGGACCAAATGAGGGGTATTATCTGTGGGTTATCAACTGTGTAATCCCCTCAGTTCCTGTCTCCAACCATCTCCCCATAGTTATTCAGTCTTCTGTGTTTGGGACTATGCATAGAGCCAAACTAGGCTCTATGAGGTGCCAATCTGCAAGCAATGTTTTTTTGGTTTGGTGGAGAAAAATTGCTCTTGAAGTTCTGCAGTGACACGTGGGATAATCGCTTATGATTCACAGGCATTGTAGGGGAATGTAGCAAATCACAATGATGTGGAGGAATTTTACTGAGGCTGGCAGTTTAATAATAATGGGAATACACTATACAGTGGATGGAGTTGCTAGCGTCTCAAAGCTCTCAGTGCCCTTTACTTTAAAATTAGGAAACAGATGGCCCATTGGAGTCTCTTTCTTTTTTTCCCCCCAAGTAAAACCATCTGTAAGTGCTTATTTTATGCTAAAAGCACCCATCTGCTTGCTATTGTTGATTTTTACCTGTGAAAAATAAATACAGGAGAGTGGAAACCTACTTGGTACGTGACCTTGATGCTCAGAGCATCAGGCATCCACAGTGCTTTCACGCTTCTATTTGCATGCATTTCTGCTGCGGCACAGAAATGTATATTTAATAACCTAAGTGTGGTGCTAAATAGGTAGATTTGGGCTGTGGGACGTGTGCATGAGGTGTTTTGCTGTGATCTAAGGGAAAGGGCCTCGTCTCTAATGGGCGTCGCACTGTGGTCCTCTGAGCAGTACAGCTGTGTTCCTCGGCCTCTTACTTTTCTGGTTCCTGCATGCTCTCGCACTGCTCTTTCCCCTTGTGCTAGCCATGTCCAGGGGTGCAGGTGATTTGCCAGAAAAATCTCGCAATGTAAATAGAAAATCCAAGTCACATTTTACTGGGCAGATTGCTTGTTTAGAGGAACACTATGTCCTGTGGTTTCAGCACGCTCCAAGATACATCTCCTCGTTTCACATCATCTTCCTTTTTGGAGTCCTGAAGATCCTTCTCCATTTCTCTTGGATTTTGCACCCTCTGGCCCTGTGTGCTAAATGCCAGGTTTTTGCCCAGAGATTTCTGAGTGGGATTCTCTTCAGTGCCATTAGGACTGGGAATTGGTTCCTTCTCTAAAAGGCACTGGGCCAGATTTTCATCCTCCTCCTCTGATAATAGGGAGTTCATCTGATCCCATGCCAACCGTGTAAGTGTGGTCTGTCACTCCCAGGCTTCAACCAGCTCATTTATTCTCCTGGTGAGCTCAAGACCCATTTTCTGTAGACTTTTTCCATCCAGACTTTTTCCTGGATGAAAACACGAGGTGTCATGTGAGCAAAAATGCGGGTCCGTAAAACAGACCTCCTAGGTTTGGCAACCAGCCTGAGGTGCATTTGAAAATGCACCCTCTTGTACCAGGTGCATCCCAAAAAATAAAACCGTGGAGGATGGTGGAGTCACAGCAGCAATGAATTTAATTGACTGGATTTAATGCATTCAGATAGAGAGTCTGGAGGGGAGATTATGGGCATGTTGTAGCTCTGCCTACTTACTGCCACTGTGAAATAGGGATTTTTTGGGGTTTTTTTTTTACTTGGTGTGGAAGAAAATCATTGCTGATTGGCAACAACTCCTTACAGTCTGGGTGCATTTAGCAGAGATTCACACAGAGACAGAGAAATCCTTTCGCTACCTCCCCCACCGCTCCACTGCTTCACCGGCAATGCAACTGCTCCAAATGGAAGGTGACTGTAAAATAATGAGGACTACTGTCCATCAATTCCTACCAGCAGGTCAGGGGAGAGGTGAGATTGCAGCAGTCGGCTAAGGACTGTTTGAGGGAGAAATAATAATGGATAAGTGCAATAAATAAAAAATGAAGGTGCCCATACAATGGGAAGGGAACTTGATTAAAAGGAGCAGGGGTTGGGGGAGGCAGTAAGATTCTTGATTTCTTCAGGGCAACTTAGGAAGGAAAGTAAAGAAGTGAAGCCATGATGGAGTGGGGCTGAGCCTAGGAGCCACGAGTGCTCTTTCTTTGCCCTCGTGGGGTTCAGTTCTGGTTTGTGGTGGGTTCCCTTGCTCCCCGTTTCCCACACGTTTTGGGGGTCTAAATGCCCATCCATACTCAGATCATAACTGACCCTTTATGATGCTTGCTTATGTCTGGCCTCCTCCCAGTTTTAGTGCTCTTTCAGTAGACAGAGGAGTTAGCAGTGCTGTCTGCAGCACTCCAGATGGGATCCTCATTCTGAGCTAATCCAAATGGTCTGTGCTGGCAGAAAAGCCTGGGCTGGGATCTGAGCAGCACATTTGTAATTCAGGCGTTTCCTGAGCTCAGATCCTGACACTGTAACTCACTGTGTGGTATCAGCTGGCTAACGTTTCTGCCTGAGTTTCCATGGCCATAAAATGGGGGTGCTGCTGGCTGCCTGTCCAGTGCAAACGGATTACGGTTTGTGCAAGGCTCTGATGATGTGATGATGTAAGTGCTTTAAATATACCTGGGGAGTGGCCATCCAACCCCAAAAGGTTTCTGTAATGGGACTGTGGTGCAGTTTGTAGTGGTAAAAGTGAAAATGCCTTCCCATGGATGGACTCGTCCACCTTTCACCCCGGAGCACCATAAATAAATGTAGCAGGAAAAGAAAAAGGGGAGGATGGGGGTCATTTTTCCTCTACAATTCAAGGGTCGAGGCAATTGCATCAAAACAGAATTTGGAAGAGGGCAGTCGAGTCCTTCATCTTTCATTCACAAGTCAAATCCTTGGCTTGTGTTCCCTGTGCAAACCTCTAAGGGGCTGGTGGAACTGGGATAGTGCAAGCCTATCGGGGCTTGCAGAAAACAGGGAGTGTGTCCACACGGCAGTTCAGACCCCTCTAGCCCTGGCTTGCCGACTGACCATCAGTATAAACTCCCTCGCAGCAGTCCCTGCTGCCCCTGGAAGCTCTCCTGAGCATTAGGACTTCAGGCCAGGTTTCCCCTCACTTTGTCCCTTCCTTCAGTGTGAAGTCCAAGAAACCCACTTGTGCATGCACACACACATGCATGTGCACACACACATCCCTTTCCTGTTTCTTCCTTCTTCATCTTCCCGCAAGTACGAAAAACTTTTGTTTCTAAAGCTTACTGCTAGTTTGGGGGAGAGAGAAGGCAGCTGCTTCCCAATCAGCCTTCCCATGGTGGTGGTCTCCCTGGACATCCCATGCTTAAAACCAGACCTACTTCTGGTGCCTCTTATCAGACAGCTCCCCAGCTGCCACTGCAGGACCTTCAAAGGGGACGTTTTCACAAGGGGAAAAAGTCTATTAGTTAATGGGGAATAAAATTCTAGTGAAGACGAGGCTATTTGTCATTGTCACACGAGTTAATGGTAGGAAATGAAGGTGGCAGAGAGGCTTAGAGTCTGCCTCAACCTACCGGTTCCTGTGAACTGTGCCAGCTGCTCCAGGATTTCACACTGCGCCAGTCCAGTCAAGGTAAGAATGCAACTTTCCCCTCCCCATACCTGGTGAAGACCAGGCCAAAGGGACAAGAGGATGTTGCAGTAGCTGGGGAGCCATCTCAGAGCCTGTAGGGACATCTCGATGAGAAGGGAGCTCTTCTACAGTCCAGAAGGAAAACCATGACCTGGCTTCTTGCTATCATAGAAGCAATTGATGGTCTTCGGGTCAGCAAAATTCCAGCAGCGAGTTGCACTGGTCACCAGCACTAATCAGTTCACAGGTAGCACTGTAAGTTGGGAAACTTGACGGTGTCAGTACACCCACACAGCAAGAAAGGGTTAAAGTACACTTATTCCGCAGACCCACGTACCTCTTTAATAAAGAATGCAGAAAACAGTATGATACTCTAGAGGTAAATCTGCATCCAAAAAGATGCAAACTAATTTCAACAAATTAATCACTTTGGAAGATTTAATTAGTGACTGATAAACAAATAAATCTCTGGGGTGCTGCTGGAGTGAGGCACAAAACTCTAGTCTGGGATTTACCTGTGACCGTCATAGGTTAGAAGTGCTTACTGATGAATTATTCCGAATGAATTAAGTAAGGTGAGGGCTGGACTCACTCTCTTTCCCTGCCTGCCACTCAGTTGGGCTTTGCTAGTTAGTGCTTCTTCTTCATGATGGTCTGAAATTCTGGACTGGACTTTGTCATGCTGTTTCCCACAATGCTGGTTGTCCCTATATGTCGCTCAAATATCCTTCTGAAAGGAGCACTGGCCAGTCAGCAACTTGCACCTATCCTGCGATGGTCCCACTGTGTCTTTGAGCAGTGGTTTCAGAGCTCATTGTCTGGTTTTGGCACCGTTCATCTCTCACGAAGAGCTGCATGGGCTGGGAGCAGTAACAAGTGGGCCCAAATATGCAAGCAAGTTTCCTTGAGTAGATGTGATATCTTTTTTTCAACCAACTGAATAGATGGAAAAAAGATCTTAGCAAGCTTTTGGGGGTGCAATCACTCTTCCTCAGGCATGGGAAGTCAGCATGGCTACAACCAAAAGCCCAGCTCCTTATATGCAACACACAGGAGTTTATAAAGCCAAGGCAGATGAGATTGTGCTGCAGGTTCCTGCCATGAGAGTAGAAGCCTCACTGAGATAGTAGTTATCCTGAGGTTTCCCCATAGGGACTATTGAAAAACCAGAGTGACTGGTTTATCCATGTCCAGATAATTTCTCTCCCTTTGACATACCCAGCAAGCCCTACCTTTGTCGGGTTTACTCAGATTTGCATCCTGCGCCCATCGCCTTGGCATCAGCGTGCTAGTGTTTAGACCCTGGGAGGTACAGATTGCTTATTTTAAGTCAGAAGACAAAAGAGCCTAAATATACCATGATGAAAACTATGCCTCTGCTGCTTCTGGAAGCAGGCAGTGCTGGTAATTCTGTGTGAGAGCTGCCTCCTGTGACATTCCCGCTCACGTGCCGACTTCCCAAGGTCTGAAAGTTTCCTCATTGATCCAAATGGAGCCTCAGCGTTTCTTGAGGTTTGCTTATTCTTGCTTAGCAGGCAGTCAGGGAGCTGCCGGGGCATCGCGATGTAGTTTCTGCAGGGTCACGTATCACTACAGCATACATGGACAACTTTATTTTTAAAAACAAAGCAACCCACTGAACCGAAAAGCTATATTCCATTATTAAAGCACCTTCAGGTTACATTCATTTAAGCAATAGGCTGTCTGGCTGCTATTGAATGGCTTCCAGTGCCCTTTTAAGAAAACAGGCTTTATTTACTGCAGGTGCTCCGTCTGCAGTATAATTCGCTGTATACCAATGCACCAGCTAAGAGCGTTCACATGGATTATTTATAAGATTGGTATTTTAAATGGAAAAATAAATAATCTATGTAAACTCATTTGCTTTGTGTATCATGTGCTGTGAATTATATTATAGATTTCTGGAGTCCACTGAACTGAAAACTCTGTTAGAAGGGCCTTATGGACTAATAAATTTGTTCCAGTTGTTAGAGGGCATAAACAAGGAGCTCTTCCTATGACGCTGGGCCCTGCAGCCCTGTAGCCTCTCTGCTCCCCTTCAAGTTATGCCAAAAGCTGGCGTCTCTGTGCCTGGAGACCTTGGAAAAAGGCCTGAACAGCGTCCTTCGGTAGCACTACTTATGGATGCATCGCGCTAACAGGATGGACTGGACACGACCGTGCAGTCATATGCTGTACCTGAACTGTGCTTTCCATAGCAGCCAGGTAAAAAGCAGGTAACCTTGCATGGCAGTGTGAGACGGTCTTCGAGTGGAGGTGAGCTAGACGTCACTCACGGTGGTGTTGGGCTGTCACCTGTAGACGGTGAGTATATTGGGTCAGCTGCTACATTGTGCAAGGACATCCCAAATGTTTTAAGCCTGGGAGCTGGATGGGAGACTCTGCTGCTTTGCTGTTTGATGCAAGGCTTAGCCAACAGCCAGGACTTCAAAACAGGCGGTTTTGGACTTGTACCTGAGTGCTGCAGGAGAAACCCCTCAGTGATTTTGCTGTTTTAAATTGGCACTTTGTTCCCCGCAGGTCAGCTGTCTCCACAAGATGGTTCTGGTTGAATTAGAAGGAAAGTTACTCGATTTAGCTAGTCCTTGCTACCACGGGTAGTAGCTAAGCTTTGGTACAGTAATTTGAAATTAGGAGTATCAGTGGATGCATATATAATGTCGGTAAGTCTATTAGCTAAGACCCATAAAGGCTTGTACAAGCAAGAGAGCAGGCTGAATTAAATAAAATATAAGTCACTGGATCCTCTTTGACTCTTAGCTTTGTTTTTGAGATAGCCAGAGGTTAACATGGCTTCAGTAAAACAGATGAGGGGCTCCTTTGCCATGAGGAACGCACTGAGTGCATTGAACTATAATCCTTCTCACCCCCGTCCATGCACACGATACATCTCGAGTCTCCAGAAAGAAGTGGAGCCTCGCTGTAGGGTGCATGGAAGTGAATTTGGGGAAGTGCTGGTTCGAGTGATAGTTAAGTCATGGGGCTTTGGCTGGTGGGAAAGTTCACCGGAATGGATCATTTGACCTTTGAAGATGATTGGCAACAGCACTGCTGCTTTCCCTAGGAAAGTAGCTCTTCGAGTGCTGTCTTAACAGTACATGTTTGTGCAGTGAGCGTCTGCATTGCCCCAGGGAAGAAAAAACGGGTACGTCATAGAAGTAGGAAGACTGGAGAGGGGAAGGGTTTGGAAATGGTGGGGGTGGGAAACACAGGCTTGCACACCTGCAGCACTGGCTGGCATTTGCTAGTGCAGAAAAGGTAGTAGCAATTCCTTGGCAAGCCTTTGGTGAATTGTATGATGTAAATCAGTCTTTGCAGATCACGGCTAGCATGGGGATGGAGACTGAATTATCTGCTCAGTCTTTCTGGGGCTCCTTCTTTGATTTCTTAATAACTTAATGCCTCTTGGTTATCTTATGAGTTCTGGCCCCTTACACATGGATACGGTCTTCTTCAGCCACATCTCAAATGAATGATCTGTTAACTCTGCGAGGCCGGCGTGTTATCTGTTGATCTGTCAAATCCAGTATCCTTTTGCTTAAATGTTCGATGGATCTGTTTTATTTCTCTGTGAGGCAATAATCTAGGAGGGAATTAATTTTACCAAGAGGTTTTATGGGTCAGATGAATCACCTCCAAACATCACCCCCAACAAGTTCATTTCTTCATGTGTTTGATGAAGAGTAAAATTTCTTGGCTTTGCTTAAAAGAAAAAGGAACAAGGGTCTGTCTACATTGCATCTGGCTGCAGAAGACAGACTTAAGCCAGCTGTCAAGTAGCCTGCTGGGGTGCAGCTAGCAGTATATCGAAGTTCAACGTGTGGTAGACCTGCCCTTAATTGGCCAGCTTGATTGACAGCACATCATAGGCCCATTTCCTTGGTCCCTCCCTGCCATTAAGAATAGCAGTTAATTACTCAGTTGTGTAAGATCTTGGGGCAAAGACCGTATGGAGCATGCCGTTGCATGCGCTGAATGCTTTTGTGCGGAGCTGTGATCAGGGGAACCTAGGTCCAGATGAGACCCTTTGATTTTTGCAGCGATAGAAATATGAACTAATATAAATTCCTTCCCCAGAGGGCTCTAAAGAGCAATGTAGCCTAAGGTACCAATTTCTTCCTTTTTTATGAAGAGATACAGGGACGAAGGCAAACGGATGAGCTAATTATCCTCCAAAAGGGTTTGCTGCTTTTGTTATTCTGTCAGGTAACATCTCCGGACGTGGCTGCATTGAGTTACAGCAGTCTGCTCAACACTTTCCTTACCATCTGCTCACAGATTACCCACCCATAGTCAGTCCAGCCAGAGGCGCGATGCAGTTCTTTGAAAGTGGTGGAAGACCAGGTTGGGCGCGTTAAGAAGGCAAGAGACATTTTAAGGTAACCTCCATCCATGTCCACAGGCCTTTAATTAGGGTTCAGACGTCTCACCCGGCTGCATCTTGAGTGCTTTGTTCTGTTTGATCTTTGGAGCTTGGTGGGTTTGTTTCATTTAGAAATGGTTGCTGCGGCCCGGCTGCGGCAGCTGCAGAAGAATACCTAGGGAAGATGCAGACACCACAGCACTGGGGAAGTTTCGAATGAAAGTGAAAGGCAAACAGGCGTGTGTCCCCCCAGAAGATCTCTGCTGGGAACTGCTGTCTGTCTAAACAGAAGTTATTAGACATCCTAGCAGTCATTTGTCTTTCTCTCTCTCTGTCTCTTTCAGCTTTGAACGGCAGGTCCCGTTATGTGCTTCCCACCAGTGCTGTAGTAACTGCTGGGCTTATGGGGAGAAGGAAAGGCTGCTTTTACTTATTAGTCCTCTTAAGGTTTTTTCCCCCTCCTTTCTTGAAAGATTTTTTAGGTTGATACTAGACAACCTCTCTCCCCCTGCTGCGCGTACATCCAGTGGGATGCATGCTGCGGGGGGGCTGCTGCAGCTGACCTGCTTGCCAAGAAAGCTTTTGCAAATCCACTTAGGAGGGATGGGACTTTGCCTGAATTAGACAGAGGAGGGCCTGGCTTGCCCTGGGAAATGATTCACAGTAAAGTCCCTGAAGGGACATTAAACTCTGACCATAAAAGGTTGCTCCTTGCTCACCTCTGCAACGTGCAAGTCACTGGGGACGGAGTCACTTTTCACGGAGAGATCACTGTTGGTTAAAAATGTATACTGGGTAAACGTTTCAACAGACAGTGCACCGATCACGTCCAGGCTCATCACTACCTACAAGGACTCGGTTGTTTCCAACTTCATGGCAAATGCCCACCACATTGCTTAGGATATAGTTTCCATCTTTTCTTTTAAATCCAGACTGTCATGGTCAAGTAAGCAACTGCAACGCTTGACGTTATCACCTTAGCAGAGGCAGAGCTTTGGAGAAGGATTTAGGTGTTGGGGAAAGCTTTGTGCTTGCTTTTTTCTTTTTGTCTTTTAAAAAGATTGCGTGCTATGTGCTAGGAACCATTTCCCAGCTGAGACCAAAACTTAGTGCTGCTTTTGCAAGCTCAGCCAGAGGGATGCTTTTCTTTAGCCTGAATGACAGAGCAGCCACGCCAGCTGATGAGGAGCATCCTCACTTGAATCTCAGCTACTGTGTGGCCTTCATCTTTCTGTCTGTCCAAGCAGTTATGTCACGACAGATCCAGCATTAGAGATGGAGAACTGTCCTGGGTAGTTAGATGAAGGCATGAGCATCAGTCAGTCCCTAGCAAATGCTGCAAATACGATGTAGATCTTGATATCCTAGAGTTTATAGGGATGCAGCTGTACATACAAACCCACTGTTATTAATCATTTCTTCAGCCCTAAGACACTTGAAAGCTGGAAAAAGTTGCTAGTATTGACCCTGCCAGAAAGCCTTAGCCACGCAATGCCATGTGAATTCTTCTTTATGTGTTCTCTAATTTGCACAGAGCCTCTAAGATTAAAACAAATTTACAAATTATTCCGTAAGCTCAGCTTCTTGTTCAAACATCCTTTGGAAGATAAAAACAGGGTGAGATGAGATCAGCCCAGTCCTCTCGAAGGGACTGAAGTCCAGTGTGCAGGTCTGAAGGGTATATTGTTGGGACGATATTGGAGGAAGAAAAGAATAAAACCAGAAAAGGTTGATGTGGATGATGGAAGATACGAAGTTAGAGTTGGAAAAATTTAGGAAAATTAATCTGCTTCCAATAGAATAGAGGAGATACAGAGAAGATGTGACTTAGATGCATAGAGAAATTAGGTGTCGCTCAAATTGTCTGACAGGGCAACAGGCTACAAAGCAGGAAAGCGTGCGCTGAAGGTAAGGCAGCACTGGGCACTAAGGGAGGTTAAAGAAGAGATCTCTGCACAAAGAGTAGCAAGGAGATGCAGACTCCCAAAGGCGAGGTGTAGAGGGGGTTGACTCTGACACGTATCTGTCTGCGTCTGCTTGGGGACAGCGAGGCAGCCCCTGGAAAGAGGAGAGCCTTGGGGATAGAAGCAGAGAGAAAACATCATTGTGATTCACTCTTACCACCCTAGCTCAGGAGCTGAAAATGGATGTAAAGCTGCGCCCCGAGGCTCCCTTCCCAGGATCTTAGTTACAAGTGACGCGTGTTGGGAGCTCATGAGGTGTATTTGGAGATTCCTGGGATCTCAACTCATTTCTCACCTGGGTAAAGCTCCCAGGAAAGGGCATGGGGATGTTGCTTGAGCAAGGATTGACATCAAGCTCTGAACCTTGGGGGTCTGGTCCAGGACCCTCTTCCCCCTAGTTTCATTATGCCCCTGTTTAACATGTTGGCTCAATGGAGGGACATAAAAGGTCAAATGAGACCTATGCGTGATGGTTGGAGTAATGCTGGGATCACTCATGATGTGGGCAATGGCTTCTGCATTTCTGCTTGGCTTTTCCCTCACCCCATAGTGTGCAGAAACACGCCTGGCGTCATCCCAGGAAGTGATGGCCAGGTGGGACAGGTGCTCTGCGAGCCCAGCATGAAGGTAGCAAGCATCCTGCATTAAGATAATCTCTGATTTCCCACAAGGAATTTTTTTCAGCACTTCACTGAGCAAAATGAAATGGTTTCCTCATTTCAAATTCAAATTCCTTCCAAATTGGTCTGAACGAGGACCCAGTTCAAACCCACGAGAACCAAACCTTTCAAGGATTTTTGGCCCCCTCAAAATCATGGGGCTGTTGGTAGGAATGGCAGCTTTTATTCTCCAGTTCCCTTTGTTTTGATGTGAGTTACTTGTAATATAAATGCAATTAGATGGAGCAGAGTCCCTCTGACTTGGAGTTTTGCCCTCTGTCACATATGCTGCAGGCATTATGCTGCAGGCAGTAGCTGAAATGGGATCTAAACTATTAAAAACCCCAGAGGCCTTGACTTAAAGCTCTATTTTATGTTAAAAAGGGAAGGTTAAATTACTTTCCCTTTATACTAATGCCTGCTCAGCAGGGATGATACGCTGAGACTTGTGGTAGATCGAAAACATCGCCATATCTGGAAGAAGAACAAAAGGATTTAGGTCTATTTTGAACCTCCCCGTCTCCCCCTAAAAAGACCCCCCCAGGAGATGCAACAAACTGTTGCTGAAGACTTTATAGATCTTCCAAAACTTATAAAGACCAGCTTTGTATATAAAAGGTGTCTGTGCACAATCACGGGCTGCTTGCTCGCGTGCCCATTTGTTTGTAGTCTTAGGCTTACACTGTCCCCGGTTGCAAATTCAGTTGTACAAACACGCAGGTGTTTCCCGGGGCAGTTTCCCGCTCCTCTTTTTGGTACGTTGTCGGATCAGCTGATCCCATGGATGAGACAGAGGCTCCTCGTTTTTCCACGCTGTTTGCTATTTTTCCTGGCATATGAATCAGGGTATAATTTCTGCCATTCGGTCCAGTTTGCATCGCTGCTCTCTTTTTACAGCGCTCTAGCTCAAACTATGCCCAGTCACTTCGTTAGACAGTATATGCGGACATCAGCTACTGGAACTTCCCTGCAATTGATTTTTTTGGAGCTTAACGGGAAAAATATATATGTTACCAGTAAAATCTCATCCTTGCCCCTCCTTGCATGGGCTGGGGTGAGGACCTACCGTGGGTGCTCCTGGTGAGTTGTTCTCCACTCCACGAATAGTCACGCTAGCCAGAAAGTGAGCGCTTGACGTACTGTTCGACGTGTGCAAGGGCAGCAGGACGTGGAGCGGTGGAAGTAATAGGGCTGTTTCGCTTCACCATGGTCATAAACTGTTGCTACACTTGTTCTTTTCAATTACCCGCAGCAGCCGCCGTCGGGAAGGGCGGTAGCAGAGAGCCCGGGCTGGAGAGGATCATTTAAAGAAAGGACGGCTATCACGGCTCTTGCTGTCTCACGTTTCCAGCGTGGGGGAAAAACCCACTTCCCGTGCTGCTGACTATGCCAGAGCGCTGCCCTTGGCGGGGTCACCAGTGGATCTGAACATCCTCTGCAAGCACTAAGGGCATTAATTATACAGAAAGAAGTCAGAGGCTGGGCAGGAGAGATGCTATCTCATGAAATAAATCCTTTATGAATGCGAGCCACTGGAAATCTTACCTTTTAATGGAGGAGTGCTGCAGTTAGATACAATACCATAGAGAGCTAAATATTTATTACCCGGCTCGTGAGTGTGCTGGGGACAACAATTAACACTTCCATAGCGAAGGTTTCTTCATTTGTCAATCTGGTGACTGGACGAAGGCCAATTCCTTTTAGGCTGAGATGTTTTCGGGCCAAAAGTGAGTCTCCCCCCACAAAAATATGATCAAAATTGCTGTTTGTTTTAGGGCAAGGGGATACATTACTCCCTCTACAATATCTTAAGCATACACGGCATTTTATGACACACTCAAGCACTAAGCCCATACCCTGCTGTGCTGTAGCAGGCCATTATACTACGCAGGACAAAACCAGTTAAGGTATAAGGAAACATGGACACTGGTGTTAAGATTTAGTCCTTGATTTTTAACTGTTTTGCTTTTAAATATTAATACGTATTTACTTTTTTTTTTTTTTTTTAACCAATTTACATTTTTTTGTAATTGGATGTGGCAATTAAAGTATCTTTTTTATTGCGCTGCTGTCTCCCTTTCAGCAGTTCAAAGATCAGCTGTTTTGAAGACTGGCATTTCCTAGAAACATTTAAGTAATTAGACCTTTCATGTCATTATTAATAATCCTGCTGCCGCTGCAGTGGCGCCCTCCGGAAGGCCCAGCGCGGGCGCTCGGCTGCGTTGCTGGGAGGTTTGTTTCCTTACCAGATATTAATGAAGCAGGGCTCTGGTCTGCGTGCAGAATCTGCTAATCGCTCCCATTGTACCACACCGCAGAGACACAGTACAACGAGGATAATAATTTGGGGCCTGCGCCAAAGCCCAGTGAAGTCAATGGAAAATTCCCCCCTTTGACTTTAATGAGCTTTCAAGGCACAAAGTGCTACCTAAGTGGAAAGCAGTGTTGCTGGCAGGCCAAATCCTGAGGATGCTGTACCACGGGCAAGATCCCGGTGTGATTTGCTGATGTAAGAGCCAGTGTGCGGCTGAGATATTCCACTGACAACCTTTCCGAGCGGCTCTGACGGGTATCCAGGTAGGATGGAGCACCTTGTCTCTGTAACCCAGGGCTGCGTGATGGCTCTGCACGGGTGTACTCGGTGACTTCCCATATCTAACTCTTGACACTAAGCCGCGGGGGCAAGCCATTTGGCAGGCATGCCACTAGTTAGCCCCGCACCCTCCCCATGTACTGCTCTGATCTCTTTCCCTTAGCTGTTCTGCTGCTCTGCTTGCTGCTCCCTGCTCTTTTTTTATGCTCCCAGCCCTCTCTACCAGGCCTGTCCCCTCCCCAGTCTGCTGCCTGTGCCACTTGTGCCTCAGATTGGCCACCCTTGCTATACAACATTGTTCTAGATAGCCGTCCCTTGGGTAGGCAAGGTGATGCAACACTTCCACGCTGAAGTCTTTCTTACTTACCAATATGCCTCTGCCTGGGCCAGCTCTCTCTGATGGAGCCTCTCTGTCTAGTCCTCTATTGCAAAGTGGGCTGATGTTTTTGAACTGAGAAAATGCCAACAGCAAACAGCAGTCTGTGGCTACTGTATGCCCTTTTGGAAATTGTCCTCTCCTATCCTGGCTTACCAGCTGTTGTTTCCATGAGTTGGGTGGCAGTCGGATTAGTCGTTCAGAGGGTTTGTACATGCAGCACATTGAATGATCTTTTAAGGAGGCTGCTGAGTGAATGACTATGCACAGGACAAGCGTCACTCATTAACCCCTTCTATAGGCTCCTCCAAAGTTTTCAGGGTGGAGGTCAGGGCAATCCGGTGGCTGCATCATGTGTAGGGTCTTGGCTTTGCTTGAGAAATGTGACACATTCTTCTCCTGCCCCCAGTGCAAGCGGGGGGATGGCTGAAAGGAGGAGTGGAGGCTAAGATCTTCTTTTACAGCTTGCCTGCCAGCTTAGGTAGCAGTACGCAAGTCACTTCAGACACCGTTATCAAACTGGGCTGTCTGAAGTTAAACCCCAAAATACATCTAATCCAAGTGGCCTGGTTATCAAAGTTGTTCTTTGGTTGTCCACCCTCTCTGATGCTCTCTCTGGTCACCATGGGGCAGTGCTGGGGGATTCAAGCCTACGGGCAATTTCTGTATTGTAGCACAAAGCGTTGCAGCAATGTTTCATCTTCCCATTTAATTGGAAATAGCTGTTGGTGAGGAGTTGTGTGAGACTGAGTTCCTTGCCCCCTTCCTCCCTGGTGCCCCAGGCTGGCACGCTCTGCATCTGCTTCCATCAGGGATAAGGCAAATCTCCTGCTTTATGCTAAGTATGACCCCCCAGCAGGTTAGTACGACAGCCTGCAGAGGCCCAGGCATCAGGAGCTGCACCAGTTAATGAAATTAACTGCGGATGCGTTGTTTTTATGAACAATTTGTTCAGTCGTTGTAACAACTCATCAACAATCATTGCAGGTGCATTCACTTAAAGCGTGGGCCATTTCATTCTGAATGACTTTATTGAACCTATTGAAGCCATTTACAGTGAAATGTGCAACCTGGAAAATAAAATCAATGCTTGGCTATTGACAGGCTCTAACTCAGTGGCACTCTGACTACAGGGTAAATGACTGGCAGTGCATTTGCACGCGGTTTGTCAGCGTGCTTGGTGATGGCCAACACCGCAGCAGTATCCTGGAAGCTGGAGAATTTCCAAAGCTTCATCCTCAAGGTACAATACGTCGTGGAGTCTGCAATGCACAGTCTGGCCTCTCCTGTAGTTATCTATTGAATCTGTGGGCTTGGGCATCACCTCGTGCTTTCAAATGATCACTTCTGGTTTGTGTATTGTGTGCACCTTTTTAACTGTGCTGTTTTTGTGCTTAGGCCATCCTATCTGCTGGCATGCAAGACAGAGATTTCAAGTCTAGCTTTCCTTCCACTATCTGTTGCCTCTGACTGTGTCTTATAATTAATAATTTTTCTCATCCCTTTGTCTCCTTTCCTTTCTCTCTTTGAGTCTTTTGTCTGATAATGGTGCTGGTGGAAAGCATATGCCTGATTCTGATTTTGCTGCATCCATGTAAATCCAGGATGACTGCAGTGAGCTCATATCAGTCGTACCTGTGGAGATGCTGCCTGACAGCAAAAGAAAGCCAAGGACTTGGCGCGGTGATTACTGCTGCTGAGTTTTCAGTCTGTTGCTCCCTGTCCTTGTTGCCTGTGTTGGCAGTCAGATTCCTAGGCAGCCTGGCTTAAGGAAATTTGCTTCCCAGGATAGTCCATGCATGCATACGTTGCCTCTGCCACCAACCCGAATCGAGTCAGTATGCCAGTCAGAGAGACCTGGCACAGTTTGTAGGGCCTGAACTGGCAGCCCTCGCAAAGCAAGGAAGGGCAGCTCAGACACTTGCTGCTCTTTATTTTTCATAGATTTCATAGACGGTAGGGCTGGAAGGGACCTCAAAGATCATCAAGTCCCAGGGGCAAGAAGTCAGCCCCTGACTTTGGGGTCAAAGGACTCCAGCAAGATAAGCGTCCAAATGCTTCTTGAATGAGTTCAGAGTAGATGCCTGCACCACTTCTGGGGGGAGTCTATTGCAGGACTTGGGGTCTCGGACAGTAAAGAAATTTTTCCTCATGTCCAGCCTAAAACGGTCTTGTAGGAGTTTATGACTGTTGGTCCTTGTTGTCCCTTGGGGCGCTCTGGTGAACAGATGTTTCCCCAGATCCTGATGCACACCCCTTATATACTTATAAACAGCCACCAGGTCCCCCCGAGCCTGCACTTTACCAGTCTGAAGAGTCCCATGGCTCTCAGCCTCTCTTCATAAGGCCTATTCTCTTGCCCTCTGATCATGCACGTGGCTCCTCTGGACTCTCTCAAGCTTTTCGACATCCTTCTTGAATTGTGGAGCCCAGAACTGGACGCAGGACTCCAGCTGCGGCCTCACCAAGGCCGAGTACAGCGGGAGGACGACATCCTGAGATTTACTCGAGAAGCATCTACGGATGCAAGCCAGAGTCTTGCTCGCTTTACCAGCTGCTACATCGCATTGGAGGCTCATGTTCATCCTGTGGTCAATCTTGACCCCCAAGCCTCTTTCCGCAGTGGTGCCAGCAAGCGTAGCACTGCTGAGCCTATAAGCATGCTGCGGGTTTTTTCTCCTGAGGTGGAGTACCTTACATTTATCAGTATTGAACGTCAGCAGGTTTGTATCTGCCCGCTTACTAAGCTTATCCAGGTCAGCCTGGATCACTAGCCTGTCCTCAGGTGTGGACGCTGTGCCCCAAAGTTTAGTCATTGGTGAACTTAGCCAGCGCCCTTCTGACACCAATGTCCACATTGCTGGTAAAGATGTTAAAGAGAACTGGACACAGGGTGCCATAATGATTCACCACCATTGACCACCACTCTCTGGATCCGACCTCAGAGCCAATTACCCAGCCATCGGACTGTGGTGAAGCCGAGGCCACACGTGGCCAATTTTCTGTGAGGAGGTCATGGGACACCAGCTCAAAAGCTTTTTTAAAGTCCAGATATATGAGTCCACAGAAAAACATCTCTTTTCAGAAGGAATGATTTCCTGAGCCTTTTACAACAAAAAGGAGGAGCGAGTGGCAGTTCCCAAGCCCCCCTTTCATGACATGACAACTGTGTCGTGCCTACATGGTGTGTGTAGCAAGGCACGTGGAGGCCACTTTATAATAACAAATCTGCACGAAAAGGGAGGAAGTGCTATTCCAGTAAGGAAGAAGGACATGGCTTTAGTGTGTAAGGGACTACAATAGACCTCCTTGCGGAGGAAACTTAAACAAACTTTCAAAAAGTGAGGCCCAGAGTCATGCCGTCTTTCTAAGAGGTTCCTTCATTTTGATTCTGGAAGGAGGTTTACACTTTTCAGGGAATTTCCTTGGGTTTTACCCCCAAATTTCCCTTTTCTTACAGGTTTGTAAGCAGGCAGAGCCTCCTGTCCCATCTCCAGTGCTGATTTATGCCAACAGCCTACTCATTTGTACTGTTTGAAACCTTCCCCTTTCAAGTGGGTCGAAGAGCTGTCTATAGGGAAAGGATGGAAGTGGATTTACAGGTAGTTTTTAGCACTTTCCGGAGCCAGAGCTGATGCATATTTCCTTAGTATAATGTAATGCCTCCCACCCTCCTCCACCCCGGCTCAACCCTATCATTCCTCCAGGAGAGAGACACTTGGTGCTAACCACAGCATGAATTCTCCTGTCCTGTGGCATCCTCACCCATTGCTTTTTTGTTATCAGATGCATGCCTCTGATTGACAGAATGACTAATCCATTATAATCATATTTTCATAATTAGTCCCTCTGAGCCTCAGATGCCTGTGCTCGTACATAGGTAAACTACAGCCTGCCACAATATGTTTTTCCTTATTGACAGCTCGGTGTGAAGGAAGTGTCTGTCTAGCACCCACAACACTTATTAGAGTTGCCTTTGCTTTTCCTTTCACTTTTTTCCCCCTGCTCTTTGTTTTTGTGAGCTCTTTGTTGATTAAAGTTGCTGTTATCAACTCCTGATCCTTAAGAATACCAGGTAATGCCTTCTCTTTTTTTTATACCCCTGCAAAGGGGATCAGAAACTTCAAAGGCACTTTTGAATAAAAGAACACATGGAAGCGCATCCATTATTCATCAGGTAATGCTCGAGCAGACACAGGTGTCTCTACCTGTTTGTCTCTCTGATGGAAGAGAGATTGCCAGAGCTTTCTGATTTGTCTCCCTGCATCTTCAACATCAGCTCCTTTCTAGTTGGGTCCTATGCACTGGGAGATCCTGTGACACATTCAGCCTTTTTTTAGCTTAGGTGACCGTGGGGTTAGATGGCAGGTTTGTGATATCATCTTATGTGTGAGGCAGTATAGGAATGGCATGAAAAGGAGATGGAAAAAATGGGGACCACAGAGTCCAAGCTGGATCTTGCCTTCTGGAAGCCAAGGAGATGGGCTTCTCTAGCTAGAGGCCCCCAGGAGAGAGACTGTAGAGTCAAATTTTTCCTGCAGGCTGCGGGGAGCAAACACTGCACCACATTGCTGCATCTGTGCTTCACCACTTACGCTTGTGGGTGTAAAAACATGCAGACCTAGGCTGCTATTCCTCCATGCTCTGTTGCATATGGTGCTCATCAGGCTTATGTCCTGTGTTACACAGAGGCACAGGGAGCAATGGGCTCAAGCTGCAGCAAGGGAAGTTGAGGTTGGATATTAGGAAAAACTTGCTCGCCAGGTGGGTAGTAAAGCACTGGTACAGGTTACCCAGAGAGGTGGTGCAATCTCCATCCTTGGAGGTTTTTAAGACCCGGGTAGACAAAGCCTTGGCTGGGATGATGTAGTTGGGGCTGGTCCTGCTTGGAGCAGGGGGCTGGACTGGATGTGACCTCCTGAGCTCCCTTCCAGCCTGAATTTTCTATGATTCTGTGACTCTAAGAGTATCTGCCCTTCCTTCTGCCCAGGTGTGGGCTAGGTAGCATCGCACGCTAAGCTGGAGACTGTGAGAGTCTGGCTGAGTATAGAGCACTTGGCCCAGCTGTCTGGATATGTTTTCTATAATAGCCTCTCCACTGTCAAAGGCTATTGATCCCCTGAAATCAGGGGCTTGAGTTTGGTGTGCTGGAAAAGGATCTCTCTGAGAAATAAGTTGACATCCTGCCTGGGATAGCACGGTTCTTAGCATTAGCGGTGTAGTTTGAACAGGGGCAGAAGAACATTATGAATGACCTCCCATATCTGCCTGCCTGTGTGTTTACACTGCATTCATCCCCACCGTATCTGATCGTTATTATGTGCAGAGCTGGCCTAATCCCTTCCGAATGGGAGCCCTGGGACGCGATGAGTCCCCAGGTAACTCGGAGGATTAGAGGGCCGGATGGAGGAGCTGCACACTGGAGTTTCTTGCCTGGGACTGGACTTCGCCTCTTGAAAGAGGGGCTCTTCTCTGCAGCCATGGCCTGTCCGGACAACCATGTTCCAGTGAAATAAGCTGTGTCTCGTCACCTTTTTTGTGAGAAGAAGACTCCTACATGGATGGCTTGGCCTGAAACATTCGAACGCGGGGTCTTCACAGGGTGCTGCCTGCAACCTCACGTGTGGCTCAGCTCTGAACAAAGGACATCTGGGAATAGTAGCTCCAAAGGGCTGAGCAGAATCAGACGTCCATCAAGGTGTGATGTGTGACAACGCCTTTTTCCTGAAACAGGGAGACCCCAGGGATATTGCGTGCCCGGTGACTCTGCTTGCTGCGAGGACCATATAGAAGTCAGGCTGCATTAAAGAGACCAGATGATGGCCTGGGAAAGCAGCTGGCTGTGCGTCTGTCTTGCTGGGGTGGGAAGATGGGAGCAGAACAGGACCTCAGCGATCTTCCTCGAGGGCTAGTTAGAGGCAGAGCCCAGAGAGCGTTCTCTGCAGCTGATCCACCCTTTTAGTCAAGGGGAGGGGAAAATGAGTTTCCATTTTAGCGGGTGTCTTTTAGCTTTCTGAGGCTGCTCATGGTACCCTTTACGCTCTGCAAGTCCTCCCCAGGATGCTAAGTTCCCAACTATCAGAAACGTGTTAGGTAGCTAAGGATTCACATGGGATTCCCCTGCAGCCGGTCTTGCCTGCTGCTGCCCCTGCTTTGTAGCTGAACTGAATAGTGTCTGCAGCAGCAGGCAGGCACAGATCAAACTGGCTCAGCAGGTGCAATCTGTTTTTTTAAACAAGGCCAGGGAGGCTTCCTGCCTCTGCCCTGCACCTCTTCTTGTTCGGTCTCATTATGGCATTGCTAGTGCATCTTCCACGGCGCATGGCCGTCTAAAATGCTATGCCGGCTTTAAGATGAATGCTTGTGCAATGGGATGAAAACCAATTGCCAGCTGATGTGCACAGCATGTGCCTGGTGGGATCCTTCCTCCTGCTTACACTTGTTGCCACCTAGTTAATTTACAAGCAGAATTGCAGAAGAGCAGTCCAGCCCAGCTCAATGAGTTTCTTGATTTGGACTCCATGAAATCCTAATGCATCAGTGGTTGAAAGTGCATATCACTGTGTCCTGTGCTCCCTCCCTAGACTGATGTTCTGCTCCCTGCCCTGTCATGCTGCTGCCCGTCTCCTCCCTGCTCTGCTGCATGCCATGCACACAGGCTGCCCCTGGCACTCGTGCCACCCTCCTCACAGGTTGGCCACTGCTGATTCCTACAGTCCAGGCCAGTTATAAATCTTGGCTTGCTGCAGGACAGAGAGCATTCTTGCAAAGCAGATAAATCCCTTCTTAAAAGAAAGTTCCTCTGCATAGTTAAAATCATAGAAATTGTGGGTTGGGAGGGACTTTGGGAGGTCACATCTAGTCCAACCTCCTGCCCCAACTACATCATCCCAGCCAAGGCTTTGTCTACCTGGGTCTTAAAATACCTCTAAGGATGGAGACTGCACCGCCTCTCTGGGTAACCTGCTCCAGTGCTTCACCACCCTCCTAGTCAGAAAGTTTTCTCAATATCCAACCTCAACTTCATTTGCTGCAAGTTGTCCAATGCAAATTCACCAGCTGCAGAACTGGTGGGGGGTTTTCTGCTTACAGGGCTTTTTTTAACGTCTTCCCACTATAAAATGGGCCTTTTGCCCTGTCCTCCAGTGCCCTTATATAGATTTGAACAAGGAAATCCTTGGTTGAGATTTTAACAGCCTCACGAATCTAGATAGGAATCGTGTGGCTAAATCCCACAGTTATCTGGGAGAGCACCACTGCCCTTCTTGGGTCCTTGCTTTCACTGACTCGGTCTCATTTTACAGTCTTCCCCCTGTCTTGCACTGGCTCTGGGAATCTGGGTTTGGTTCCTGAGACTGGAAAGGAGTTCAGTGAAATGGGCAGAGAAGGAGGATAGAGCCACGGGTACTCTGGCATGGCAGAGTGGCACCAGGACGGAGGACCAAGTTTGCCCTGTAAATCCAGAGGTGATCTTAAACTTAAGCTTTTCTCTCAACTTTCCTGAGTGTCATTGTTATGTGCAGTCAACAGGCAGGACGCGGTGCTACCAGCCAGTACTCAGTCTCTGACAACGCTCAGTACAAATGGTTCAGACGTTGCAAGGGATTTTCTTATCTCGGTAGGTAGACAAGCACTAAAGTCTTAAGCATGAGACTCTGCAAAATTGCCAGCATTGTATACTCAGGATATTCTGCATGATTGAGAGGGCTGAATTTTTGCCTGTGATACAGTGTTTATACGAATCATCAGTTTTGAAGGGCCAAAGTCTCCTTGAGGGCTCCAAAGGAGTTAGGTGTTCCCGATCTGATTACCGGAGAAGGTGATCTGCTGCTGTCCTGGTGCCATACAAAACGCTGCAATGGGGTTTAAGGTTAAGGAACTGCAAAGTAGCATCTTGGCTTTTCTAGTTGAGTCACAGGTGAGCATTGCTTAACGAAGCCTGTGCTGGTGTTTGATAGAAAACTCAGGCCTTTGAATCATTCATGAATAATTCATTAGCAAACCTTTTAAAAAGTCTAACTCGATTTTCCTTCCCATTACCCCCAAAGTGGATTCTAGCATAGTGCTTGTTATAAGAGCAGGAAGCGCAGATTTTTTTCAGCCAGAATCCACCGGTTGTTTTGTCTCTGGCCTCCGTGCGAGGCTGCAGATTCGGCAGAGTCTGCGCTCGTGGATCTCTGCTTCCCGACTCCAGGCCGCGGGGACGCTGCTTACACCGAAGCTCCTTCTTTCCCACTCATTGCTTGTACTTCCTGATTCTGCACCAAGACATGAAGCAACATGGAGATTCAAGGCTTGCTCTTGTAGCAGTCCCTGCCCTTGTGCTGCTTGCACTTTCCTTCCCTTGCTTTACCAGGTATTTTAAAGCTGAAAATCAAGTCATGTGGGCAGACACCAACTGAGGCAGAGTTCCCATTGTCATGCTATTATAGATGCCTTCAACACCCCCTGCCAGGAATTTCAGATGCAATTACACATTCTTTTATTAGACCAACTAAACTAGTTGGAAAAAAAATCTCCTTTGCAAGCTTTCGGGTACAAAGCCGCGGAAGCGTCCTCAGCCTGAAGAAGGGTGTTTGTACCGGAAAGCTTGCAAAGAAGAATTTTTCCAATTATTAGAGTTGGTCTAATAAAAGATATCACATCTACCCAAAGAAACTTGTCTGCTTGTGCCCTTAGACCAACACAGCTACAACCTATCCCCCTTGTTACGTGTTAGCATTTATAGTTAGACCTCTGCTGCCTGCATGAATAGGATACTGAAGAACACCCAAAGAAGATTATACCTTAGAGAAAATGCTGCGCAAGGCAGAAAATCAATATATTATTTTGCATTTAACACATTTGTGTGGGTTTGGCTGCCCACAGAGGAATACCTTCTCCTTTTTTCTTACCGCAGCTTCGCTGCAGTAAATCTTTCCAGCCCTTGTGGAAAGCCACAGATGGGCAATCTGTTGAGGAGAGTTCACCTCCGTGTTGGATCAGTAGATCTATTAGAGCCTGAATAATGTACTCCAACAGCAGTGTTTCAGCCAGTGACACAGATGTGACACTTGCCTGCCTCATCTCTCCTCTCATCTACCTTTCACCAATTGGGAAGGATGAACGCTCTCTCTAGTGATTCAGGTGACCGGTCATCAGTGAAATGGCTAACTCCAGTCCTACCAAAGTGTGCTCCAAGACACAAACTGATATGAGATAACAAGTGTGACCCTTATCCCTAGCAGCTGGCGTGTGATGCGCAGCTATGAAGTGAGGCGTAGCGGGAGATAATGCAATGTGGCATTATGCAAACTGATGCATGTCTCTGGGTTTTGAAGAGCACCTGCTTGAGCAGCCAGGCACGGCTTCAAATGAAATGCATTCAGGTAGCTGCAGATTTAATGTGGACTGAGATGGCATGCCAAGTGCAGCTGAGAGAGGAGTTGCCATGACTCACCCCTTCACAAAATCGCATCTGTGATGGTGTTGGGGTCAGAAGGAGCTTATAACAACACTTTTGGGAGGGATGCAAATAAAGTAATTGCATTCAGAAGGTGGGAAACTCATCTAAAAAGGAAAAATAGTGGTAGTCAAAGTGCCATAGTCTCCATTGTCCTCTCACACCTGCTGTCAGTGCTCATTAGCTCCTAGGGGCGTTTTCTAGTGCTCCGTACGTTCTCAATTTAAACAGCCTCCATAATGAGATTTCTGCAAATGAGGCCTGCTCTTGCTTAAATAAATTCAACACCCTGGAAATTGCCAGGGGGAAAAAAAAGCCATTTATTGACAGAAAGCAAAGCAAAATCTCCTAATAAAACATTGATAATGAACTTCAAGGGACCTCACTTTTCACAAGCTCACCATTGGCTTTAGGAAAGGAAGATTCAGATGGATGCCACCTGGGCTGAGGCCAAAGGGCTCTGCTCGCAGCCTCCCACACCGCTTGTCGGTAGGGTCACCTCACTTTCAAAGTCCCCCATCACAGCCTCCAGTGGAGCAGGGAGAGAAAAGGAAGCCATTTGAGTTCTTGTATGGAGAAAAAGGGCCAGGGATCTCCTTCCAGGGCAGCCCTGCTTTAGAGACTCCTTCATTTGCACCACAAAGGCAGCGGTGGCTCAGCAATTTGCTTCAAAGTGATCCTCCTGGGAACTCACCTCCAGCTCACCCTTTCGGGAGAGCCTAAGGATTTAGGGCAGCAAAGAAATTGTCTCCATTGCAGAGCCTGTCTCTATGCTGCTATACCGATTGCATCTCGAGCACTGCTTTGAACTGGGGCGTGTCATAGCTGTGGTTTGTCTGCATTATGCCCTGTGGCTGAATGCAGACAAGTGCTGATGATCACAGCAAATGGAAAGCTGATGAGGTTTCAAGGAAAGAGAATTAGGGTGTTGTGCAAATTCAGGGAACTGGATAGTCTGGTGTGAGCCCTGTGGACCGCATGGGTTGCTAGCATCAGTGCTTTTCTGGGCTTCTCACCAGAGCAGGTGAGCAAGGAGAAGCTGCAGCAAGTGCCTGGGCTGGCTTTGTATCTGAGTTGTGGTTTATTTCAGCTGCTCCTAGCCCCAGGGGAACAGAAATCAGGATTTCTGGTGGCGATGCCGACATGTGTTGTGACCTTGTACTAGTCACTTATTCAGTCCGTGCCTTTGGAAAACGTGAACGACGTTTCCTATCTGGAGGGATATCATCAGGATGCATGGGGGCATCTTCAGCGCTTGGGAAGGGCTGTGCCTTATACAAGCGACACGCACAGAGCCTGGGATACTGGCCTCTTTCCACATGTATGTGTTGAAGGGCAAGGGGAGGTCTTGGGGTGCCACTCCTTGAGACCTTCATGCCAAAGAAATACTAGTGCTAAATCGTGATCGACACCGCGGTGTCTGAACACGGGTGTGAGTCCTTCTGCCCTAAAATACACACAGGGGATGCTTAGAAATAGACCTGGTAAGAGTTGTCCGTGCCCTCTGCCAGATGCTGTAGTCGCCGGATTTAGAGGCAATGGGTAAGGAGGATGTGCATGCTAGTGAAGTGGTGAGCCTAAGAAGATCTGAATTAGTTTAACGCGCCTTGAAAGGCTTGGCATGGGGGTGCAAGAAAGACGAGTGTTGCTTCACTTAGGCTTGTCTCTACAGCTCGCACGGCCTGTCTTGCGAAGCCGACTGTGATGGGTTCTGTGCAGTCTTCTAGACTTTCTGAGGCCCTGGAAGAATGACATGTCACAACCATCTAAATGGGAATCACGATGGGTGGAGTGGATGTGACATTTTTAGTTTGCTGGTGTAGTACAAGCATCTTCATTGCTGTTACGCAGTCCTGCTTTGTTGGCAGCTGCATATTACGCCGTTGCTTGGCACGTTGCGTTCTTGGTGGAGTCCCTAGATGGAGATTCGGAGGCTGCTTTTCTGCCGTGGCTCGTAAGGGGAGAGACTGAAGTGCCCTTTACTGCAGCCCATCAGCTTTTTTTGCAACCAGCTGGCTACAGAGTGGAGCGTGGGTTTCCTCCTCCTCCTGGTTTGCACATAGCAGTCTCCTTTGGGAGCAATTTGGAACTTACTTTATTTCACAGTGAATCATTTTTCTGGACAGGCTGGAAATAACGGTCCTGAAACATTACCTTAATGCTCACTTACTCCCGCAATTGGAAAAACAGAGCACTGGCTGTTTGGGGAATATCTGCGTGAGTGAGGATGCAGGGTCCAGCATGGAGATGTGGGGAGGAGTGGGAGTTGCTTCAGCTCTCAACCAGGAGCTTGTGCTGCCATCTGCCCCCGCACACGCAGAGCCGGCCCTGACGGAGCTGGGGTAGGCAGCGGGCCTCGTCGCAGCCGACCGGCGGACGCTGGGCTGGCCTGCCAAGCACGGGAGCAGTTACTGCCCTGGGTAGGGTTGGAAACGTGTCAGCATTTTCACAATATGATTGCACCGCATGTATGAACCCAGGGCGACTGTCTCCATCTACCAAGACCTTTATAGCCGTGCACAGGGCACTTCCTCCCTGGGTGAAGTACTTGTAACAGTAGGTGATTTGGGACCTGTGTGCAGTCAGGATTACAGTGGGGACTGCTTATTTTAGGCTCCCAGCAAGGGGTTACTCTAAGGGAATTTTCTTCCTGGCTGCCTACTGACACCTGTCTGTAGACACCTGTTGCAGATGCTGCATTTTACTCTGCGTGCATGTAGTTCCTACACAGAAGAAATGCAAAACTCCAAAACTCTTGATTCAAAGATGATGCCTCTTATTTAACCAGATAAGAAATCTCAAAACAATGATCTTTTTGCCATTTCTTCGTTGGTCTAAAAAAAAAGGTATCATCTTTGAACCAAGAGTTTTAGAGTTTTGCATTTTTTTTTGTCTCAGACCAACACAGCTACCAAATACATCCCTAGCTCCTACATATATACTTAAGCCAAAGAGTTGTGAGGAAACCACGCTTGTATCTCAGGCCCTGTCACAATCAGCTCTCAGGAAACCTTTGTCCTCTGAGTGGCATAGATATGGTCTTTGTAACAGGGATCCAGTGTATGCATTGCATTGTTTGCAGTCCAGTTAAAACTATTCTCCGTTCCCTCTTGGAGACAAATGGCCTTGGTGGGTATTGCCAGCGAGGGAGATGGGGTTGAACCAAGCAGCAGTTTCCTTTACTAAGGTTATCTTGCTCACCCGACAGAGAGAGCGAGGGAGTTCCTCGCACCCACCCAGGGTGTTGCTCTTTCACTTGCAGCCTCCCCGTTCATCGCGGCTTTCTTATGGGAGAGCCTCGTTAGAAAGAAGTCAGTGCTGGTGCTATCGTGCAGCAAGGCTTTAGCCTACTGGCAGCTTTGAAGAGGGCCCAACTCCCAGCAGAGGATGCACAATGGGATACTTCACTGCAACAGTTTATCTCGATGCATTTTAGTCATTTGAACTGTATTGGGCTTTGGGAGGGGGATGACCCCCTAAAAGGTCTTAATGGATTATAATTGACTATTGATCAATAGAACAGAGAAAATGGCATTTTAATGGGGTGCGCTGATAAACATTTTATGTAATTAGCTATTTAACTAATGGACTAAATTATCCCAGTGTAAGTCTGCCGAGGTCATTTAGTTACACCATGGCTGATTCAGGTCCATTATGGTTATTTTGCCGTTATTAGTTTAATAGCCATTAATGCATGAGGCATATTTGGGAAATCAATACCCATCCCGGCACCCATCCTCTTCCAGTAGAGGCACAGAGTGACTTTTTCCAAAATAGGCCTGTGCATCACGGTTACAGGTTGGCACTCCTTTAGTTTAATTCCCATACCAACGAGCTTGTGTTTTGGAAGGGCGTCTCTCGAAAGAGTAATTGTTTGCAAGCACAAGTGAGAGTTGCAATCTCCTCTACAGGACTGCTTTTGCTGTAATCTTTAAAACAGGACGTGTTGGCTCCGACCCAGACCTACCTTGATTAAATTTAGTGAGAGCCATCATACATAATTAGGGACTGGGATAGTCTGTGAAATCCATGAAATCAACAACAACAACAACAAAAAGTGATATGACCGTGTAAGTAGAGCTTTAGGCTGCGATCAACCTGTGGACGTTGGTAAGTCCCCCCGTGATTTAGGTAGACCCTTAGACGTAATCTAGGAGGAGCCTGGTTGTGCTAGCTGGGCAACATGAAGTACCCCCAGGTCCTCCGTGTTCTGGTGTTAGTCCAAGCCGGTATTTTTCTGAGAAAAGGCCGCTCTTCAATGCAGGCGGGTTACTGCATTCCTACTTCTGCATCGGGAGTGTGGCTTAGCGCCTGTCTTCAGAGCTGCTGCGGAGATTGGCAGACCTGTAGAAAAACAGAACTGCTCGAGGACGGAGCCATCCCCTGCACCGGTGCAGGCTGGGGGTGACAAGAAGCCGAACAGGAGCCAGCCTGGGTGCCAAGAAGGCTACTGGCATCCTGGGCTGCACTGAGGAGCATTGCCAGCAGGTCGAGGGCAGTGATTATTCCCCTCTCTTCAGCACTGGGGAGGCCACATCTGGAGTCCGGTGTCCAGTTTGGGGCCCCCACTATAGAAAGGATGTGGACACATTGGGGAGAGTCCAGTGGAAGTCAATGAAAATGGTTCAGGGGCTGGGGCATATGTCTGATGGGGAGAGGCTGAGGGAATGAGGCTGATTTAGTCTGCAGAAGAGAAGACCAAGGGGGATTGAACAGCAGCCGTCACCTCCCTGCAGGGGGGCTGCAAAGAGGATGGAGCTGGACTGGTCTCAGTGGGGGCAGATGACAGGACAAGGAGCAATGGGTTCCAGCTGCAGCAAGGCAAGTTGAGGTTGGATATTAGGAAAAATCTGTCACTGGAGCAGGTTACCCAGAGAGGTGGTGGACTCTCCATCCTTGGAGGTTTTGAAGCCCTGGGTAGACAAAGCCTTGGCTGGGATGATGTAGATGGGACTGGTCCTGCTTGGAGCAGGGGTTGGACTAGATGTGACCTCCTGAGGTCCCTTCAACCCTCATTTTCTGATTCTTCCAGGCTCTGCTGTCTCCCTGCTGCTTCCCCCAAAGTGGAAGAGTCCCACCATGTGCCAGCTTGGTCCCCATGTCAGGCTGTGTTGTGGGGGAGGGATGTACTTAATTAGGGCTGCATGGAGCATCACGTGTGCAAGGTTTTATGATCTTCTCTCTGATGGTAGCTTAGCTCAGAGCATCTCGGTCTTAACCTGGATCCATTGTCATGTCACCCTGAGCCTCCCGGCCAGTCATGCTTCACTGTGCGCAAGGAGTACGCACAAAAGCAATATGGGAGGAGCGCACCCACATTATTTTCACTTTTATACCCCTAGTTCTCAGAGTTAAGAATATTCTTTCACCTTGGGAATATCTTTTCATCTTTAATAATAATGCAGACATCTTCCTGTCCAGTTTAAGATATGTGGCAGCTAATTATAACTGGTCAACTCCTCACACTGGGGGGATAATAGCGATGGTAGGAATTTTTTGAAAATGTCTTTTGCGGTCCAGTAGTTTCCCATGCTATTTCATTGGTATGGAATTACCACCCAGGAAACTGCCTCCATGCATAAAACAGTAGGAGCTGCTCTATTACTAGGGATATTTGCAGCAAGCCTCTTCAGAGTAGCTGTTAAATGCATAAACAATACTCCGGCGTCTCCTCCGCGAACACTGCCATTTTATTACTTTAGTCATCCAAAGGAGCAACAGAAATTATCCTTTAATTAAATGGACTGCATGGGATGGGTGAGGCAGCATTTCAGTTCACGCACAGCAAGACCAGACTCAAAATTCACTCTGGCCCTAACAGGCGCCATTTATTTCATCTCCGCGTCGCAGGGCGCTAGCTCTTACCATGTTGCCTGCTGGAAGCAAGAAAGATATCATAATTTGGAGGAATCAGTGTTGTTGGGGGGGCAGGGAATCAAAAACAAAGTCAGACAAAACGGGGAATAAGGTAGAGGTACGCCGCTCCCAAGAGGGTTGAGAGCGCGGGACCAAAAAGCTTGTCGTTATCTAAACACAACACCGGTACATGCAGAGGTGGAGTCATTTATCTTTAAGTAACAGGCTGACCTATTCAGAACTGTAATTTTAATGTAAGGCTAACCTTTGAAAATAGATCAAGTGATATAAATTATTAAGGAGCAGGCATTCGTCAGATAGATGGTCTCTATTAGTAATTTTATGCATGAGCTGTTTCTTTCAACTGGAGGGTTGCTGTCTGCAGAGAGAGAAAGTGAAGAAATAAGTTCCCCTTTTCCCTGTGCGGCAGGCTGATTTCTTCTTCAGCAGCACTTTCCCAAGAGACTGAAACAGGGTCTTCTTTTTTCCCGTCCTGTGTGATGTCCCAGTGGAAATACTTTCCCAACCCAGACTTTTTTGGGATGAGCTTAAGTCACTGGTACTGCTGTGCTGAAAGGCTGCTCCAGCTGTTGAGGGGCTGTTTGGCTATGTTGCATTTCCTTTTCTTTTATGGAGTCAGCTGCCACTCTGTGTGTGCATTTGGCTGGGATGATGTAGTTGGGGCTGGTCCTGCTTTGAGCAGGAGGCTGGAGTAGATGTGACCTCCTGAGCTCCCTTCCAGCCCTCTGTAATTTCTATGATTATGCAATGTGCAAAACATCTGCTGAAGAGCAGTTGATGCCTTGTTGGAAAACATGGGCAGAGATCCCTAGCTGAGGGGGAATATCCTTTCTTTGCTATCCCTGACTACAGCACCAGAGCCCTGCTAGATCTGAGGCTGCCTCTGGAGAGCTCACTGCAGCTGGGGTCAGATCAGGTGCGTTTCCCCAAGAAGATCTGGTTGAGAAAGAACTAAAACTCATGCTTTTGCTGGAAGTTTGTCAAAATGTTGACCTGCAGTGAAGAAAGGATGAATGTAATTAATGTATGTAAGAAAGGATTAATGCATATGTGCTTAAACCATTGCAACGTTCCCCATGTGAGGCTCTCTCTCTGGCCCTGTTGTCTGGGTAGGATATGGCACTGGGATGTGGGCCCTGATGCTCCATTTCCATAACTGGTATAGAAGTGGGAGAAGCAAAAGTAGCTTCATACATAAATTGGAGCAGCCGTGAGCCCTGTTTCCTCTCCCATTGGCTCTTGTGTTTGGCCTTTGCATGGGATCCTCAGTGAGGGAGGGTCCCAGGATGGAGTCATGTCGGAGTCTGCAATATGCATGGGGAAGTATGTGCAACTGAATCACTGCTGCTGTTAAATCCAATGTCAAGTGTAAGGTTTTCCCATTCCCCACCAAGTCCCAGCCCCTTTATTTTCCCTCAACTATTTGGCATTTGAATCCTACACAACACTGGGAGGGAAAGGTAAGTTGTGGGTCCAGGGTAGTACCCAACAGTTGGTCTATTGTGACGTTTTGATTCACCTGGGAGGCGAGCAGGCTATGCACTGCAAAGTTTTTGGTGTCTGAAAACTCCCTTGGGACCCATCAGGCAATACAACTGTTCCCAGCTGGAAGTGCAGGCTTTTAGTTGAGGCGCTCCACCAGCCAGCTGGCTTGAGACTTTGCCAGTCATGTGCGCACTAACATCCCCTTTTCTCCCAACTCCTGCCTCTGGCTCTCATCCCTAGCCACCCTCCCATCTCTAAACCCAGGGCCCATAGAGTAAGGTTCCCTAGGGATTCAGGAGTTGATGGCCCCGTGGAGGAAATATCATCAGGCAGAAAATATTTATTTCCCTACGTCTCCACTCCTACCCTTCTCGAAGCAGCTGTCAGCGTAGGAGTTGGGAATAAAAACATTACTTCAGCCCCTAGAAATTTTATAAGCCTTTATAATCCCTCCTTTCCCCACTCTCCATTCTTCACGTGGTTTATCATCATACTGGCAGAGGACGATGGTTCATACTTGCTCCCTGGACTGGCTGGTTTGTGGCTAATTCACAGCCCCGTCAGAAACGTGACCTTGGGTAAAGTCTTTTACTCTTTCTGTTGTCCCCATGTGTACAATGAGAATAACACTGTCATCTTTTCCTATCTTTATTTATGGGGTTTGTCTACCCTGAAAAATTGCATTACATTAGTACAGAGGTTCCCAAAAGTTTTCTTATTGTGTACCCCCTTCCAGATTTACCAACTGCCTGCATACCCCCACCAGCATACATTTTATATTTTAGCATCTTAAATGCCAATTATTATTATAGTGAAAATTAAGTCCACCATTATGCAATTTATCCCACGTACCTCTCAGAGATGTCTTGGGTACCCCCAGATGTATGCGTACCACACTTTGGGAACCCCTGCATTAGTAGATAACCTACTTCAGTTGAAGACTGGATGTTTATACTGCTTTTTGCCTTCTTTAAGACTCCTTTACACTGCTAGAATAGTATAAAGGGGCCCTGGGATAAACAGGAATTGAATCTCTTGTACAAATGAGGAACATACAGTTTAGCATTGTGTTAGGCGGTTGTGCCCCCAGCGTTGACACAGACTTGCTAAAACGAGCCTACGTTTGCCACCAAAGGCTGAGTTGGAAGGGCTAGAAATTTAGGATTTCCACTTTACAGAAAATTGCAAAATTCCCAAATCCGCTTTTGCTCTGAAATAGGAACTGGGGGAAAAAAAATCATTTTTAAAATTCCTTTTTTGGGAAAAAGTTTGGAATTTCATTTAAAAATGAATCCAACTGGAGATGTACTTATCTTTCATTTAATATCGTGAATCCTTTGATGGCATGTCAGCAGCAACACTGCGTGGTGATCTTTCACATGATATCAAGTCATGATAGACAAGTTTAATAGCTAAAATTAGAAATAATAGAAAGAATATTTCATTATGTTTTAAAACTCATTAAGGGCGCCTGCCACTAAGCACAGATTGAAACATCAATATTGTAGAAAAATAATTTCAGGCTAACACAAGGGTACTGTAAACAGCTCTTCTTGTAATTAGTACACCGCGTGCTTATTTGAACAAAAATTTTCAAGTGTGCAACTATTTCACTTACAATAGGGACAGGAGGGACTTTGATGCGTCATGTTTTGTTTCCTAAAAGTGGGAACTCCCTTCAAAGTGTGAGAAACCCAGGAAACAATAGCTTATTTTGCTCTAGCAGTGAAACACGGTGCTGTATTATGATGTGAAATGCCAGCAGTAACGGATAAGGGCACGACAGGTTGATAACGTGCCATGAGTTACTTGTGACACATTGGGTAGTAACACCCGAAATAGGGCATATCGTGGAAAAATAAAATATAATGAAGTCGAAACAGAATTTGTGCATTCCGTTGGGAAATTTTGGCAATTGGTAGGGTTATGTGAAAGGCTGTCTTCCTTGCAACAGCGTTTTCCAATCAGAAATTGTTTGGAGGAAAATGTTCCAGCTAGGTTGATGCTAAGTCACTTTGTAATACAGCATGGGCTGTTCCTCTGGCTCAAATGTGTGTCTTTGGAAGATTAGTCTTCCGCTTGTGTTAGGGCATCTCGGTCTCTGAAATCCGCTTCTCACTACTATGAAGGAAGCAGAGTTCCTGTTGAGCTGATTATAGACTAAGGCTTTGTATCGCTCTCTCCCCAAAAAAGAAATGTCCCAGTGATTAGGACAAAAGCATGGGGTAGGCATCAAGACTCTTGAGTTATTCTCCCCCTCTTCCGTTGACTTGCCACGCAGCAGATTAGCTTCTCTTTGTCTGAGCCTGCCTATCTGTAGAATGGGCATCCTAGCATTAAAAGAGCTTGCTACAGTTTGGGGCACAGGCGGACTTTTTGATGGCATTCATTGTTACAGCCTTGGAGGGAGCTGTTGGGCTTAATTTCCCGAACCATTTTGAGACGCTCGGCGTGGGGGGCAAAGTGCCAGAGTAGGGGGGCTCTTATTTTCATAGATTTCATAGACATCAGGGCTGGAAGGGACCTCGGGAGATCATCGAGTCCAGCCTCCGCCCCAGGGGCAGGAAGTCAGCTGGGGTCATAGGATCCCAGCAAGATAAGCATCCAATTTGCTCTTGAAGGTGTTCAATGTAGGTGCTTGAACCACCTCCAATGGCATAGTTTTTTAGGGTCTGGTGTTGTTTTGCATACAGCGCTTTGTGAATGCATGGCCTTGACCGACTTCAGAAATGCAGGAAGTGAGGCCCTGCTTTTGTATCCTCCTGCCTTCCTAATTTAATCTGGTGTCTAACAGACTCTTCCCGGTTTTTGTCTTGGATGACTTTACTCCAGCATTTGCTGGGCTGTCCCCGTTCAGTGCTGGGAGCCGTCAGGGAACAGCCCGATTTCTGACATCCAGTTATTGATGACAATTGGTAAGATTTAAGGATGATCACTGTACCTACTTTGGGTCGCTTCTGATCTCACCCTTCACCACGTGTTTAGATTGGCAATTGTTTTACATTGCTGGACCTGTAATGTTAATATTCTTTTCTGTTGATATTACTTTTAAGGAATATTAATCAACAGCTCCTAGGCACGACATCTTTAAAACCTTCCACTCCTTTTTTTTTTTTTCCCCCAAACTGTGAAGGAGCACTGTTGAAGTCCCCCTGGGTAAATACAGCTTAAAGTAGTTCATACATTTTAATTAGCAAAGAAATCCACAGATAAGGACGAAACATTTGTCTTCCGCAGGCAAAACAGAGGAACATCAGGCCCACAGGTAGCATAACTTGGCTCCAGAGAGATTCCATTTATATCTCCTAATCTAAATCCTAAGAAAGCCTTCCTGATAGCAACAGCACACGGCCAGCCAAAAGTTACAGGCAGCTCCTGGTTCTTCTTGCTGCACAGTGTTATGATTTCCTGCACAGGGAAAAGCAGAGCATTGCTGCTTTGTCTAGGTGCATCCACATATACATGTGTGTTACTCCCCATGCATTTCACGTATGGGACTTAGTCTCCTGAATGGCCCTATGTGCTCTCAGCAGGTACCAGATGACACACAAAGCACATTTTATTGCTAATATTGGTTAGTTCCTCTGCTGTGTCAGACTTAAGGTCTGCTACATTTTTCTATGTGTTTCTAATGTTAGGCATTAGCAGGTTCTGCTGCTCCCCAGGTCTTCTTTGGGAGCCACATACTCCTCGTCGGTGGTGGCAGTCCCTCACGGTCAAGGATGATCACTCCCACGGTGAAGCAAAGGGTTGTAAATGAGTCTGTTGATAGCAAAAAGGCCGATCCTAGAGCTGCAGACGCCTGGCAAGCTCTGCAGGTGGTTTTACAAAAACAAATTGTAATGATGATTGCATTACAGTTAAAGGCAGGGTCAGACCAGGAATTTGTAGGTCTTGTTTCTTCTCCTTCCACTCCTGTTGTTTTTCTGCCTCCAGAGCAAGAAGGTTTTCCTCAGCGTAAGATGTACTTTCTTTTAAGAAGCATTGCTGTGTAGCCCTGTCCCGGGCTAGTTTTTCCCAATTGGTGGTGTCAGTGCCACACCTGTGAATATTCACCTTGAGGGTGTCCTTGCAGCATTGCCTCTGGCCCCCGCGTGCCCTGCCAACACTTCCATGCTGGGGGTGTGAGCGTCAGTGAAGACGCAGGCGTTTGTGCAACGAACCTCCCCCTTTATGCCGAGGATCTTCTGGAGGTAGCGCTGGTGCTGGCGCGCTGGGCTTTTCAGGTGGTCCCCGTAGGCCACCCAGGCTTCCCAGCTGTAGAGAAGAGTTGGGATTACCACAGCCTCATCTAGTAGGAGCTTTGTTTGAGTCCACCATCTCCTATGCTGGGGCTGACATTGGATATCGGACCTCAGAATAGGCAGTTTTGTAGTAATACTGTTCTTTGCAGGGTCCCCAGCTGAGCCATCACTCAACCTGCATTCTCTGTCCGTCTCTCTCCCCTTCCTTTTAATAGCCCATCCTCAGTCCTCAAAGCCCACTGACACTCAGCTGGTGAATGGTGGATGAAACAACTTCTTTGGGGTCCGCCACAGCTCCCGAACCAGGCAGAGGAGCCGTCCAGCAAAGCCTTGACTGTCTCTTCTCTTAATGGGCAGGAGAGAAGATGGGAGCTGGGATGAGAAAAACATGCTTTAATGCCTGGAGGTAGGGCTTATAAGTGCCTTATCTCTGGTGCTGGTAGGTGCTATGTAGCCACAAGCAAAGTGGGAAAGCCTTTGTCTTGTCCCTGCTTTTTGTACAAAGAAGACACGTATTAGATCTAATGGGGCTGTTGCGATGCTTACTAAAGGGCTAACCCCACTGCTCCCTCCTCCTCCTGCCCCTTTCAATACAGGTGTCCAAAGACTGCAAACTGGTGAGAGGTGGTAGCATAGGTGACTGATGAGTGAAGCTTGCCCGGGGGATCTGCACGCCTTGGATGCGGTGGAGCTTGTGCATTGGTGTTACAGGGGTGGGAGGATTTGGTGGAAGATCCCGCAGAGACAAAAGTCCCCTGGTGATCATCCCTGCAGAGTGGCGGTGTGGGAGCCGGGGGCTCTTCTGGCATCTCACATAGTAGTAGGCGGCGCAGCCTTGAGAGGAGCCTTGTTTTCCACCAGGACTTTCAGGGTCTCCAAGCTCTGGTTACTTGGGCTATGAACCGGGACAGCTACTTTTCCCTCTGTCGCAGTGAACAGCCTTGAGACAGAGAGGGACAGTGCATTTCCAGTTCTGCTTTGTAGCACAGCCATCACATGGCCTCGCACGAGAAACAAGGCCCAAGTTTGTGAAAGCTGGGGACTTCTTTTGCATATGGGTCACTGAAGATTAAGTTCGGCAGGAAGCATAAGCTTTACTACGGGGAGATTCCTATATTCTTCTCTCTCGGTGAGAACACTGAATCAGGAATATCACTGTTTCACTCCCTTCTTGCCTTACAAAACGGCTGCAGTGGTTATAAGTAGCCCTAACAAGAGAAGAGCAGCAGTGGTGCCAGTGCTAAGAGATGCACATAGTTTCTGACGGAGGCGGCTGTCCAGGACGCTGGCATACGTCTGCTCTTAGTGTGTTGCTTGTACACACTTCGCTGGATCACACTGCTGTCACTTCCTAGGTGGGGGCTTGGGGATGATGTGCGGCCCTGGGCTGTGACAGCCAACCGCTGAACTCATGGCGGTCCCTTAGGTGCTGTGCTCCCAGAGGAGACCGAACACGGCACAACATCTGAGCAAGATCCAGCGCAGTGTCGGGCGTGAGGGCAGCCTCTTTTAGATCCGTGCATAGGTGTTGTATAATTTAGCAAGCGGAGCCTTGCTGAATGGCACCGTGCCTAATGCATGCAAGATTTATTTGATTTGCAGACATTCCCCAGGTCCTCGAGTCTGGCTGAGCTCTGCGCAGTATATGAGCTAGGTAAGGAGGGGGAGGCAGATTTGGCTGTTTGCCCATCTCTGTCCTCTTTGGATCCTAGGAGCTGACTTGCACCGCCTCAGGGCTGCTCTCATTTACACCAACTGCCAACAGTCCCCAAGGGCTGCTACAGTGGCTGGGGATTGCCAGAGGGCAGCTGCCCCTGGCTGTTTGCCTTTCCCTGCTGCGTGCACCATGCAAGGGGTGTTAGCACGAGGGGGCGCAGAGGGAGCACCACGCACTTGTAGATCCTGCACCTGCCCAATTCTAGCCCTGGGGCTTGGCTGAGACAGCCCAAAGGCTGCAGACCAGGGCTGAAGACCTGCGCCTCAATGCAAGTCTTTCAGCGAATGCAAGATGCGTTGTCCAGGTGCTCCTTGGCAGGTGTCTTGCAGGAATGCATGCTAGGGAAAGGGCTGCATCAGGAAATGCAGGAAGGTACAGACCCGTTCACCTCTGGCGGGCCTGTTGGGAAGCCTTTCAGTGTGGTTTCCCTGAACCGAGCCGATGCTGGCTCCTGCCTACTGCAGTAGACAGTATTCCCTTCATCAAACCTTCCAGCTCCTTGGCCAGCCCCCAACTGGCTTCTTTGGGTATCAGACAGAGGCTGATGGATGGGCTGGTGCAGAGGAACTTGCACTGTAATTTCGCACCTTCTTTAATGTCAAGAATTAAAAAAAACTCCAAAAACAACAACCCAGAAAACCCAGGAGCCTGAAATTAAGCTCCTAAATCTGTGTTTAGACATCGGCCTGATTGTCAAAAGAAATGAACACTCAGCAGCTCTCAGTTAATACATTGGGTGGGAGCCTAGCTATCCCTTTAGAAGTCTAATTTCAGGCTGGAGGCTATTTCTGAGCCTATGTCGTCTTGAAGAAAGAAGTTAATTTCCAGGAGTCTGAACCGAGAAACTGTCGGTAGGACAGGCGTGCTCTGGAAGAAAGTTTGCAGTGTGATCGTTGGTGGAAGCAATAGAAAAACAAATTGTAATGATGATTGCAGTGATGAGATCATCTTGGCATCTGTTAAAGGCCAGAAAGTCTTAGCTTTTTTCCTCTCCTCAGTGCCCTCTGCCCTTTTCTTGATAGATTTTACATCCAATTCCATTTCATAATTTTTGCAGATCCAATAATCTACATGTAACAGCAATTTTTGTTTGGTAGCCACAATGTGAAAAGATATTTAGGGGACTGTACCTCTACTCAGGCTTCGACATGGAGAATTAAGTTTCTTCAGAACAAATGGCTTATTTTGAGTTCACACTGTTTTGTATATAATTAGCAAGTTGGTTATATTAACTCAGCTGACAGAAGATATTACTGATGTTGTCAGCTTCCACTTGTGTACACAGAGCTTTATTAATTTCTTTTTTGCATGTGAACCTCTCTGTCAGCAGTAAATATGGAACATGCATGTCATAGTAATTTGGTGTTTGCTTCACTTATCAGGAAATAACATACTTGTTGCAGACAAATAAGAGCAACCAGGGACCAGGCAAGTCTTAAGGGTTTCTTTTGCCACTACTGGCATTTTATTATGTTGCTTAGTTACTGCAGATCTAGTTTCTACTTCAAGAACAGAAGTTATTTTTAAATGTCTAATGAACATCTTACCTGGGACACCCAAAGCTGTTCTGCGGTGGGCGTAGCATGGAGAGGCTGCGGGCAGCAGGAAGGAACTGGAGAGGCCCTTGATACAGAAATCCAATCTAATATTCAATCAGCTCCCAGCACTACATCTGATTACGATAAAGCATAAAGGACTGGAAAAAGAAAGTATCAAGTACCCTCAGTAGGACAAATAACAGTAATTAAGAATCAGACAGACCACTGCTATTTGGAGAAGCAGAGGTCCCCCCCCAACCATGCACTCGCTTGCGTGAGAATACAGGAAATTCAGAACGATTGTGGCTTTCATTTGAAAATCCCTCATTCTCAGCTCAGGACCCCTGAAATATAAGTTGTGAAAGAACAGGGCATTTTGTGGTGGCTTGATGGGACACGTGGCGTTCTCCTTTCCCACGGGATTCCCAGTCTCTTTTTGCATTATCAGACCAGTTCCCCATCGTGATGCTGTGGCTTCCCCGGAGAGACCAGTTACACAGACAGGCACGTCTTAAAAGCCGTGTGAAAGTTGCTCTTTGGACCCAGGACCCAACTCATTGCAAGGCCAGTGCAGAGCACCCCTACTCCTACTTCTTGATTACTCAGGAGGCTGAGCTTGCCTCTAGCCCAGAGGTGAAAAATAACTGGGTACAAGGCAAAACTGGGACAGAGTTTTAGTCCTGTTTAAGTCTGCAACATGAAAACAGTCTTCTGTTAGCCAGGAAGGCAACTGTATGAGTTGAATGAGTTGCACCTGTGCCAGGCTTCCCACCTCTCCTCAGGTGAAAGAAATGAGCCCAGGCCCTACGGGACAGAAGCCCAGGCCTCAGATCTGCTGGATTAAAAGGCAGCTTGAGGGTAGGGAGATGCTTGGTTCAGACAGAGCAGTAAGGACTTGCTAGGTGCCAGCTGGAGAGACAGGCCTGGTGGAAGCTGCCTAGAGCAAGAGGCAGGTGTGGATGAAGCTCTTCTTAAGGGCTAGTGAGTGGCAGGGAGCTTCTGGCTCTGAAATGAACTTTCAGTTTATAAATCAGTTTTTTGGGGGAGGGGAGAGTACCCCAGAAGCATCAGTGGCTCTGTTTCTGTGCAGAAATAAGGAAACTGGGGTAGTGTTGACAAGCTCCAGTGCAGCAGGAGGTAAGACCCTCATTACACCACATCTAGCTCAGTGCTTATATTCTGCCTCTGTTTTTACCCACTTTCCCTGCTTTTTCTATCTTTAATATTCTCTTTCATTGCATGAGTATATATCTTTATGTGGGAGCTCTTTGCTCTTGGTTCTGTTCCCATTGTAGTTGGTGAACCTCTACTGTCCTTCTAAGATGCGATGGTGAGGAGTAATACTGTATAATGGAGACTGCATGTTTTCTTCTTGTGGTGGTTTTGTATTTCTTTCCTATCTGGGGTTGAATGGCTTTCTCCAAGTATCTGGTCTTCACACAGAGGATCCCTGGAGATGCCCCATCTCAAACCAGTCTCGCTTTCCTGCTGCCTTTCAGCACCCTTTCCCCTTGGGAGGGTGGGGGGAAAACTTTTTTTTCCTCCCCCATCATCTGCATCTTGGTCTCAAACTCTTAAATTTCCCATGATTTTTTTTTTTTTGTATGCCTGGGAGGTGAAAGGCTGCAAGTACTGCATGTGTAGGGGCTGGCTGGCACTCCTGTCTTCAGGCTAACAACATAAGCAAGTGGTAAGAGGAGAGTCTGAATCTCTCCCATGCAGAAGACTTGCATCTTTAGCCTCTATGCAACTTGCCTTGTTGTGAGGAGCCTCTTCTAGCTCCCTCTGAAGGACTTGTTTCTCTCTTTTTAAACAGTTGAGGGCTGCTAACCTGTAACCCTTCTCTAAAACATTGGTTTGGACAGGGCTGACTCTGCCTCAGGCAGGAGGTTGGACTAGATGGCCCCTGGAGGTCCCTTCTAGCTCTACTTCTCTATGAATCTGTGATGAAAGGATGAGAAGCTGTTCATTGCAGCACCTGCCTTTGTTTTTCTCCCCCAAAAGCTTATGCAGGAATCTGCAGACCTCTTGCTTTAAGGAGCTGTGCTGGGGAGGCCAGAAGCCTCCTTTAGCAGCTGCCCTTTATGGGAGGGGGGGAAAAAAACAGCCCAACAAACCATGGTAAATGTAAGCCAGGCCCTCTGCACAGAGGCTAAGGGAATCAGGTGTCCAATTGCTCTGGGGTTTTAGAGCCCAGCTCCCATAGCATCCTTGCAAATCTGTGCCTTAATAGGGATGAAACCAGCAGGGAACCATGGAAATGAAATGAGGCTTTCTAAAAGCCTCTAAAATGTAATGAAGACTATGAACCTCTTGACACAATTTTTTAAATCCATCCTTTAGCATCCAAGAGGATTACATGCCTGCTCCAGAACTTGATGGGGCAGCTTACAGATGCTGAGGTCCTCTTGTGGGATTTAAGGGAGTCAAGGGTTTCTCAATCGGGTCTCCGACCTCTTGATTTCCACGTCATCCCCCTAGGCAGCTCCAGTGGTAATTGGATAGGTGGGACACTCCCCAGGGACTCAACTGAGGTTCAGGTATCAGCTCGGGTGAAGTGACTGGGGGACTGTCTGTGAGTTTTCTGAGCCTGAAGACTCGGTCCCCCTGAAACAGGCTGCAAACTGTATTCTGAATATTGAGCTCCATTCCCTTTTCTGTATTTTGTTGGTGTGTTTTTCCCCTCTAGTGGTAGGAGGAAAAAAGTCAAGAGAAACTCTTGCTGTGTGGGGTCACTTGACTGCAGTGATTGTGCACCAGGATGACTTGGGTGAGAGTTACCTACCTAGCCATGTTGGTCTGAAGTTGGGCAGAAAGCAGGGAAGATATTTGCACTTTCCATTTGGGTTAGTTTTATAGAGACATGGGCTTTCATAAGCTGCAGCTTGCTTTGTCAGAGGCTAATAATTTGGCATCTCAGGAAGTAAGCTGCTGCTTGTGAAAGTTAATGCATCTCTGCTTTCTCTGGTCTATAAGGTGCCAATAGGCCAGGTGATCCAACTTGAAAGTGATACTCTTGTGTTTATGGTTCTCAACTTTGGTGCCAGAAGTTGCCTTTGATAATGGCCAGGACTGTCAGTAAAGCTCTAATTATGGAAATTACTTGAGAGCCTGGAAAATTGGGAAGTGCTTTCTCTCAAAGCCCACCAGATGGGCTCTTGCTTTCTAGAGATCCCAGCACAAGGGATGATACAGATGTGCACGAGGAGTTCAGACTAGCACTGTCTTTGCTTGTGGGGAGTAAGTTCACAGCAGTGTGAGGGTCTGGCACTCTAGCCTTTCAGCATATTGCCCCAAACCCAGCCATTTTCAATGGGACTAATACTGAGCTAGGCAGGCAAGGTTCTTTGTTTAAATCTGGTACCTTTTATTAGACCCATTCAAATAACTGGAAAAATTCTGCTTTTGGGTACAAATGCCTTTAGTAAGGCTGGGGAAGCGTCTGCAGTTGGTCTGTGCTCTTCCTGGATGGGCTGAATAGTAAAGAAGCTAGAGGCTGGTCTGCATGCAAGAAAACCATGTCTGCCTATGTCCTTAGACCAACACTGCTGCAACCCATACCCCTAATACTGATCTACACTCTTGTGAGTCGAGAGCCAGCATCTGGTGCCGGTGTCCATTTTGGAGTAACATTTGACATCAACGGGAATACTGCAGTTGCATACCAGTATAAACCAGGTCAAGGAAAAGGCCCTTGTTTCTTTAGCAAGTAATCATGTAAAGGGGGTATATCAGAAAATGAGGTTTTTCAGCGTCTGTGCTGTTCCAGACCAAGTCTATTATTGGTGTCATAAAACACTGGCTATTGGGTTATGGAATGAGAAGATAAAAGAATGAAGAGTAATGTTTCAGTTAATAACTCCTTAATTTGTGAGAGCAGAAATTCTTATTCTTAACTTAAATTCTTGATTATACATATTGAGGGTAGACAGCAGAATAGCTCATGTCATCGGGTGGGGAGTGATGGAGGCATTTTACTCCACTCTTCCACAGTGAGTATAATTTGGTGACTTGCTTGGGCAACTCGCCTGTTTTAGCATCAAGGTGAACAACGACGTGGTAGAGAGAGGACAGGGATGCAAAATGCACGCTGATTAAGTTGGCTGTGAGTTGTTGAGGGAGGAACTCCATCCAATACCTCTCCAGATTGGCTGGCCAGTATGGAACAGGAAGCAAGCCAGTAGCTGATGTTCATGAATGTGTAATGGGTAGATTTGTGTAGTAGGAGGCTGTTCCTTATGTACCATTTCACCTCAAAGTCCCTCTGGAAATAACCTGGGAAAGTTCTTCACCGCCCCCTTGCAAAATGGATGGATATGGGAGAATGGAAATGTGTACACTGTATTTCATTCTGATGCCCAGACAACGTTGGGCTAGAAAAGCAATTTCCAAAGTGAGCTGTGCTATTCTTATTTTATAGATCCTTAAAATGGGGTAGAAAGTGAATTGCTTGTCTGAGGGCTGCAGGCTACAACTAGGAGCCAGGACTGAGCCAGAGACTTGTTAGAGTGGAAGACTATTCTTTCAAGCAAAAGTTTAAATGTGGGCAATCTGGTGGTTGCACCGGAGGAGAAAGCAGACCTCTTTAACCAATTCTTAACTTCTGTTTTCTTGTGCAGGGACCGGGACTTCCCCACTGTGATGCAAGACGGACTCGAGGGGAACGCCTCCAGACCTCATGTGGGGGAGCACCGGGTTAGAGAGCTTCTGGAGGGGCTGGACATGTTCAAGTCGGTGGGTCCAGATGCTCTCCACCCCAGGGTGTTGAGGGAGCTAGCTGGGGTCATTGCAGGGTCCTTGGCACGGCTTTACGAGCACTTGTGGTGCTCCAGCCAGGTGCCGGATGATTGGAAGGTAGCCAACATGGTCCCCATCTTTAAAAAAGGGAGGACCCAGGCAACTATAGGCCTGTCAGTCTTACCTCAATCCTAGGGAAACTCTTTGAGAAGATCATCATGGAGCACATCTGTGATGGGCCGGCCTCAGGGATGATGCTCAAGGGCAACCAGCACAGTTTCATTAGGGGTAGGTCAT